>NW_027468674.1:33665553-34865553 GCF_046254945.1 Alosa pseudoharengus | reverse complement strand
TCATTATTGATCTGAATAATTTTTCAAAATTATCAGGTCTTAAACCCAACTATGAGAAATGTCGTATATTGAGACTTGGTTATTTGAAGAGTAGTGATTTCCATCTTCCCTGTGATCTTCTAGTGGAATGGGTGGATGGAGCCGTTAATATTCTTGGCATCTACATACCCCAGAACATTGGAGAAATATCCTTAATTAATTATAAAAACAAGTTGAGTAAAATAAATTCCATTTTACAGCCATGGCAAGACAAGAATTTGACTATTTATGGTAAGGTAACACTTATAAATTCTTTAGTTGTGTCTCAATTTACATATTTAATGTTAGCACTTCCTTCACCACCTGAAATATTCTTTAAAGAGTATGAACAACAAATATTTAAGTTTATCTGGAATGGCAAAAAAGATAAAGTTAGACGAGCGTATCTACAATGATTACGAGGTAGGTGGCATGCAACTGTTGAACCTGAGGTCAATCAATAAATCAAGCGTCTCTCATACTAAATTTTTATTTTAACCCAGACTGGTTGCTTGGAAACATTCATCCGATATTTGAGAAAAAACTGTACCCATTTTTACAGATTAGTCCAACACATTTGATGGAAAGCATTATTTATAAAGCGTCTACCTTCTTAATGGAAGCACTACAAAGCTAGCTACATTTTCAGTATTATCCTCCTGAAAAAAACAGAAGAAATATTGCAACAAATGTTATGGTTTAATTCAAATATATTAAGTGGAGGACAAGTTATCTTTTTTAAGCAAATGTTTAGTAAAGGGATTATTTTTGTTAAAGATATTGTGAATGAAAAATGTGAGATCCTTCCATATAAACAATTAAGAATTAGGTATGGGGAGGTATGTACTATTCAACAGTATAATCAATTAACCGCGTCCCTGCCTTTAAGTTGGAAACAAAAAATTAAAACCAGCTCTGATAATAATTTAGTGTGTAGACCAAATATAAAGCAGAACAAATGGCTAGATAAAACAAAAATTAACAAGGAAATATATACGTTTTATCTACAAACTGATAAATTGGTGGAGTTCCCATGTAAAATTTGTAATAGCTGGGAAAAAAATGATAGATTGTCCTCTTCCATGGAAAGAAATCTTCAGTAACTTGTATGAAGCATCATTAGATATAAAAATATGTTTTTTTCAATATAAGTTAATTTTTAAATACTTAAACACAAAGAAAATGCTGCATATTTGGGGGATAGAGACAAATCCATTCTGTAATTTCTGTTTAGAGGAGGAGGAGACTATGGAACACTTATTTTGGTACTGTCCTTCAACTGCTATATTTTGGCTTGAAATACAAAGTTGGCTGTTAAAATATGACATAATTTTGCGCTTAGATCTCCCTACAATACTCCTGGGCGATTTGGTAAATGAAAGCCAGGCAATACAAAATATCATTCTGTTGTTGGGAAAAGTATTCATACATAAAATAATGGATTTAAAAAATAATAATTTAAAAGTCTTTAAGAATTATATCAGACACTATTGTAAAATAGAGTGTATAATGGCATGTGAGACAGGTAAAATAAAGTATGCAGATAGGTGGTCTAAGATAAAGCATGGAGAAGGATGGCCTTAGGTCTTTATTTTTCTTTCCTTTCATTACTTAAATGTTTAAGGTATAATTTCTTAGTAAATCAGTACACAATTTATTACGTAAGATACAATTCCTTCCTGGGGATGGGTGGGGGGTGTGGGTTAATTAATATATGGTTTGAAATGTTGGGGACTGTTTTTTTCTTTTTGTACATTTTGTTTCTTTATCTTTTTTCTCTTTTTCTCTTTTTATTATCTTCCATTATATGTGATTTCTGTGTTTTGAGAATTGTTTGGAAAAAGAAGAAATTATAATTAAAAAATATAAGAAAAGGAAAGGAAAAAAGACAGAATAATATAGGTCCCCCATAAGGGGGGGCGGGGTGGTTGGGTTAATAAAAAAAAAAATAACAATTATACATTGTCTCCTATTATTGTAACATTTAAATAAATCAAGTGCAAATGCATGATAAAAACGCAATATTATTAGCCTGGCGGGCCATCCTATATCATTGAAATGTATAGTCTGGAATCGAATCATTCACCTGCTTAATCCAAGGGGCGGGCAGAGAATTGTCTTTCAAACTGTCTAGGCATGCAATAGGCCAGCACTACGACCATATCCGTATCCGGTCGGCAAAACGGCAAATACATCCTTCTTCGAAAGGAATGACTTAAGTGCATTGTGTTGCTCTACTTTCAAAGAAAAGCACAAGTCCAACTCCTCCAAAGTTGACGCCAACGCCGATTCAAACAACCGCTCTTCGTTCGCCATAGCCACCTTCCTTGTTGTTCACTGTCGCAGGATGTCGTTATCCTGTTAAGCCCACCTTAAGACTCTCTAATGAAATAGAGCGCTGTGATTGGAGAACATCCACGGTGTTAAGCCAATAGAAATTCCTATGGTTCGATACTAGACGTACAGGCTGAGCAAATTAATTTGCCGCCGCTAGGGTGCGTCTAGATTTCTAGGTTACAATATTATTTGACCAACTTTAATGTTTTATTACATTTTGTGCCTGAAATCCACCCTGAATCCACCATTCTGTAGGGATCAGGGTAATCCTATTTTGTTTGATCAAATTTATCCCAATCCAACTCAAAAGTTTTGAGCAACACAAAGTGAAGATTTTATCGAGATCAAAACCAAGATTAGATTATGTGATCCAATCAGATTTCAGGATATTTTTTTCCGTTTGAACTATGGAGGTATTATATATAACTGGAGAGTGTGATTAAGTCCCGCCCTCCATACAAATGAATGGCGGAGGCTAGGCTAGTAAATCAGGCCAATTCATAGTGAACGCCATATCGAACACTGTGGCTCGGATCGAGCACCAGTCGGCTCTGACCATGCACCAAGTTCCAAAGCTGGAAATGACGCAGGGACCAACGTCGATTTTTATTGGACATTCTGTAAATAGACACCCTGAAAAGGGAGTCGTCCTCCAGTTCAGAGGGTGGCGATAATGCACATACTTGAAAATGGTGTATGCTAACATGCCAAAGCTAATCTGCATGCTCTTGACCTCCTGGTTTGAACAACCCATTTTCAAGATTTGATCCAATCCGATAGCCGAAATCCGATCAGATTTCTTTTGAACAACTGAGCCTTGGACCTCGGAGCTAGTATTGTACAGGGGTCTCTCCGGAGATAGAGGGTCTTTCGGGCATGCCTGAGAATATTCTTTATTATTTTTGTATGAATGCAATATGCAGAATCTTTTCACTTACGAATTTACACGATTGGTTCATTTTTACCAGCACACCTCCTTATTATGCGCAACTGTGTTGCCCCTACCAGTGATCTGCTGCTTGAACTCTATAACCTGTTCCTCTTGCGTGAAACCGCTGTAGATCGATCCATTTTGTAAAGGTGAGTAAAATGATGCGATAAATGCGCATTGAAACTAAAGGAACCGTGGCCTCCAGGGGATCAAATCGGCAACTTGACCACAATACCAAATAAGCTTGTTGTTATGGCAATCGAAGAGCATGCTCAACTGTAGTGACGGCACTTTGTGACAATCACATTATCCATAATAGGCAGAATAGGCTATTCACTGCAAAAAATGACATCTAACCAAGTGTTCTCTATCGTCTCGAGACCATCTCTCCATATGTACGGGGAATGAACCCCCACCTGCTAAGGACCGTGGATAGGCTTTAAGACACACCAGCTCGCCCGGACACGCCTAACCCAAACCTATAAAACACCTGTGTCGGCGTGTAATCACTGTTGCAACCGTGTGGTAGTGAACAGGTGAAATTTTCTTGTGCGAGTTGTCTACAGCTAAGAATCCATTTACTTGGTACGGTTGGTCGTCTGTCTATGGGCAGCCTCTCTGGATTGTTGTAGTTTCGCATACTCTTCGTGGCTTGAAAGTGGTGAATCCCTTGACAGCGTATTTCGCACGTAACCCGTGGCTCATGCACTGTTCGGGAATCCTTGCCTGGCAGGCTTCGGTCAGCTGTAAGCAATCGGTTTATCCCTCCAACTATTCAAGGCGTTGTCCGGCTACGGCCGGAAATTTATTGTTGCTTGGTGTATTGCGCGTGCAACCCACGACTCACGCACCGAGTGTGACTCCGGCTGGCCTTACCCATCGCTCAGGTTGCCCAGCTTCGTGCCGGTGACTGAGAACTGCGGCTGGCTCCCGACATTGCAGTACTCGTGGTCACGGCTGATTGCCCGTGCTGCTGCCCGCTAACGCACTCAGGAACAGTCCGTGTACTGCGCTAGCCAACCTAGCTCGCAGCACACAGGTGGCTTTGGCCTCTTCCTCATTCACGGGCCGCTGACCGGCGGCCGAGGAGGGAGACCTCCATTCCGGCTGGCCTTCCCCATCGCTCAGGTTGCCCAGCTTCGTGCCGGTGACTGAGAACTGCGGCTGGCTCCCGACGTTGCAGTACTCTCGTGGTCACAGCTGATTAGTTCAGCGTGACTCTTGTAGACAGGTAAGTATCAGCTGCTGCTGCTGCGTCGGTAGACGCCTCGTTCCTGCAGTGTATTGCCCATGCTACTGCCCGCTAACGCACTCAGGAACAGTCCGTGTACTGCGCTAGCCAACCTAGCTCGCAGCACACAGGTGGCTTTGGCCTCTTCCCCATTCACAGGCATCTGTGGCTGTAAACAGAGCGTCATTCTGCTGGCCCCGTTTCCACTAAGGAGCGCCATCAGGGCCACAAATGCATTGGTTGTGGCATTTCTATGCCTATGGAAGATGGCCATGATAAGTGTGTGTTGTGTCTGGGCCACCACCAAAGGGAAGCCCGTTGTTGTTTTTTCTCTGGTAAACGTGTGGGTTCTCCTGTTTTTGAGGGGCCATCAAGGAAGATGGCAAGAGTAGCCAGGTAGCTTGGGGAGTCCTCAGCAGCCTCATAAGCCTCACTGTTTTCTATTAGGCCTTCAGTTCTCCAACCTGCTCCTCCTACCAGTCCACGTGAGCTGGAGGAGGAAGATGAGGAGGCCATTGTGGATGTTGAGACTGTTCTCTCGTCTGAGGGAGAGGAGCTACCTTGTGCACAGTCCTGGTGGGAGGCGAGCTGGCTCGTCTGTTTGAGGATGTCGTTGGCAGGGCATCCAGGGCTCTTGATATATACTCTTTTGATCCCGCAAGGAAAATTTGGTCTCTGCATTTATCCCAATCCGTGAATTAGTGAAACACACTCAGCACACAGTGAACACACAGTGAGGTGAAGCACACACTAATCCCGGCGCAGTGAGCTGCATGCAACAACAGCGGTGCTCGGGGAGCAGTGAGGGGTTAGGTGCCTCGCTCAAGGGGACTTCAGCCATGCCTATGTAACGGCAACCCTCCAGTTACAAGTCCGAAGCGCTAATCAGTAGGCCACGGCTGCCCCCTTCCCATATTCCCCTTCCAGAGAAGCCCCTTGCCTCTGCGTCTAGGTTCCACACAGACATGACTGAGCACCCAGACATGACTGAGCTCCTACCAGACTTGGCGACTTGGTTTGTCGCCAGTTTTCCTCCCCAACTACTTTTCGTAGGTGGTCTGGCCAGGCTAAGGTGCTTTCTAACATGCACGGCGAAGGGCTGATTGATTGTGGCTCGCTCCCCCCAGTGGATCAAGCTTTGGAGCCCCTCTTCTCCTCTCCCAACTTCCTCTTTGGTGGTCCTTCCTGCCTCAGTACCAATGGCAGAACTATGGAGGCTCTGCTGGGTAAGCTGCATAGGCCCATAGCGATGCAAGCCCGCCTGGCTAACACAGCGGACATTCTGTCCTTGTATGTTCGACACCTCTCTGGTCTCTTGCAAAGCAGTGCCGGTGATCCCACTCCCCCTGGACAAGAGGGCGATAAGGGAAGTCAGGACTTCAGACCCCCGAGCGGGGTTCTTCTCCCGTTATTTTCTTGTACCCAACATTGCACGCCCAGGTGGAGTAGAAACTCTGCCTTCGCCTCTTGGGCCTTATGGCAGCAATGGTGCAGGTAGTCCTCCTTGCCCTCTTTCGATGGTCAGGGCATCGATGGTCTCTGGACGGACCCTTGGCTATCCCAGCACATCAATGTCATGGAGCTGAGGGCCGCTCTCCTCGCCCTCTGGCACTTTCTACCGTGGCGCGATTGGCCGCAAGCGTTGCTCTATGCCTTCCCTCCCGTCCCGTCACATGCCGTGGTTCTCAGCGATACTCATCCTGCTGGATGGTCAGCCATGGGAGCTTCCTCTCCGGAGGGAACTCCTATCCCTGGCGGACGGCAAACTCTTCCATCCCTTCCCGGCAGGGCTCTGTCTGGTGGCCTGGCCCCTGAGAGGGACAGGCTCTTGGCCTTAGGGTTGCCAGAGGCGGTGGTGCGCACCATGCAGGAGGCTTGAGCACCATCGACGAGGGCTGCTTACACCTATCGCTGGCGGGTCTTCACAGCATGGTGCCAGACACGCCAGAAGGACCCATTTTCAGCCTCGCCCCAGGACATCCTACTCTTTCTGCAGTCACTCAGCTAGAGCTAGAGCTAGAGGCAGGCAAATCAGCAGTCACTCTGAGGGGCATGGTGGCAGCTATGAAGGCTGTCCACATTGGGGAGTTTGCCAACAGTGAGGACGGCTGTTCCCTGATCTCCCGTTTCCTCAGAGGAGCACGGAGGCTCACAGTGTGCAGTGCTGGCCCTCTTGTCCCACCATGGGATTTGGACCTCGTCCTTGAGGCACTGACGTTTCCGCCTTTTGAACACCTCACTCACACCAGCCTGAAGTGGCTCTCTCTTAAGACGGCGTTCCTCTTGGCCATTACTTCTGCAAAGAGGATTAGTGAGCTCCATGGCGACTGTTGTGCCTTTTCATCAGATGGGTCGACGGTGGTTCTTCGCCCCAACCCAGCCTTCCTACCCAACGTCCTGACTGACTTCCATCTGTCGCAGTCAGCAGAGCTGCGGTCTCTCCCGGCCTCAGCAGCAGACCAGCTGGCAATTTGCCCAGTCAGGGCTCTGTCTGAGTACATGCGGCACACTCAGACTCTACGGAGGTCAGACCAGCTCTTTGTTTGCTTTGACCCTGGGTGCTTCGGGCGGCCTCTGTCGAAATCCCGGCTGTCCCATTGGGTTGTGGACGCCATCCAGGAGGCCTACACTCTTTCAGGCCTTCTCGCTCCAGATTCTACCGTCTGAATGTGGCAGCCAGCCCCTCCTTTGCCGAGCGTGTGCTAGTCATGGCTCCGCAGTAAAGTTGGGAGAGGAAAATTAGGGATGTGCAATGTATTTGTCTAAGGTATATCCAACTTAAACGACCCATATAGTCTACTTCTCTCAAAGTCATATTTTTTGTACTTCTACAACATTGTTTCTGTGTGACATCTCCAACCTGCAGTGTTATGTAACAGCATCAAATCAAATCATGTTACGTCTCCACGTGCAAGAGCAGGTGAAGGTAAAGGGTTTAAATGTGTAGAAGTATTTCCGGAGAGGGTTATAAAGTTGTTCTAACCATTCATTTATAAGAAACAAAATAACAAATAATCAGAGTGATTTATATTGTCCACCTCACAATTTGCATGAGACAAAAAATAATTGTGATAATATCAATCATGTTTGATATTGTCGTAACTTAAAGACTAGAAAGAAACTCGAACTAACTTAAACAAGCTCAGATTGCCACCTTATATTACCTAATAAAGCCAATCAAAATCGGTGGCGTAGCTCATATAGACACATTCAGCATTTAGTCATAATCATAGTTACCACCCCCAAATTGGTGAATAAAACCCAAACGTGGGGGAAAGTGTTTGATTCAATTGAATGTAACCTATGGAGGTGCACCGGCATACAGAAAAAGTATAGAACACCTTAACAAGATTATATCTTTTAGCACATAATATCAATAAACATCACAAGAAAAGTTTGGACTGAGAGTTATCTGTGTGTCAGTGGGGTTATGGGTAACAGTTCCCAAGTGTTGGTAATTTCAGTTACTCTGCCAGAACTATCTTGAGTGAACTCATTGTTCAACTGTTTTCAATGGCTAGACTGTTTAGCTCGGTTTAGCAAGCTACTAAGCCTAATGCTATTCCACCACATACTCATACAGTGCCTATAAAAAGTATTCACCCCCTTGGATATATTGCTTTTGATAGCAATAAATTTATGGTTAAAATGGATAATAATTTAACTTCAAGACTACTTTTAGTTAGCCATGTAACCCTTCTTGGTTTTAAACAAAGACACCATCCCCTCCCCCAATGGAATGCTAATGTGCTGGTTCAAGGCCTATCAGTTACACAGGACGAAGGATATTACCTTGATATAATGTATCCATGTGTCATGAAATGTAAATGTATTCATGTTTGGTATCATTCTGATAGTCTCAGTACAAGGATTGTAATGATTTGATTGTGAGAATGTTTGGAACATTCTATAAGTGATATTTCTGATATATATGATGTCTCTCCTCATGCTATTCTGATAAGAATGAATAGATGTGAAGTGGGTGTGAGTAGGTGTGTCTGATGCCAAGTGGAGAGCCAACCAAGTGGGCTTGTTTTTGGCGCCATTTTCTTCTTTGTTTAAAGCATTTAAAAGTAACTAAACTGCAAGGTTTGTCAGATTTTAGATTTTTAGACTTGGACTAAGGATGTAGAGCGGAAGAGAGGAGAAGTTGGCTACAGGCCAACCTAGGCCTTTCAGGCCTGGGCTAGGCCTACATAGACCATAGACCTTTTTTTTGTACCCTCTCTGCTTGTAACAGAATAAACTTGATTCCTGAGTTTTTCCTTAAGTTCGCCAGTCTAAGATTAATTTTAAGTAATTATCCACCTACAATTACTTTCACTTTAATAAATGGAATCTTTGTCAATTCAATTAGGCATTTTTTACAATAATTTACAAAAATTCCCTCTTCAATATCCATTTCTACAAAGTAATATTAATTAATATATAATGCAAAATAAGCCATTGCATAGATATTCATCCCCCTTAAAGTGACTGACCTAAATCAACAGCTGTCCAGCCAATTGGTGCTAATAGTCTCACAATTAGTGAAATGGAGTTCGCCTGAATACAGTGAATGTGTATAGTATAGTAATATAAAGACACCTGCGTCTGGAAGGTCCAGTCACAGGTCAATCACTATTCCTTGCTATAATTCCACAATGAAGACCACTCCAGACAACTCAAAGAAGTTATTTTAAAAGGCATAAGTGAGGGGATGGATACAAAAAAAATTTCTATCAGCATCCATCGTTGAGAATGGATGATGATAGAAACGTGGGGCAGCCGTGGCCTACTGGTTAGCACTTCGGACCTGTAACCGGTTCGAATCCCGACCAGTAGGCACGGCTGAAGTGCCCTTGAGCAAGGCACCTAACCCCTCACTGCTCCCCGAGCGCCATTGTTGATGCAGGCAGCTCACTGCGCCGGGATTAGTGTGTGCTTCACCTCACTGTGTGTACTGTGTACTGTGTGCTGTGTGTGTTTCACTAATTTACGGATTGGGATAAATGCAGAGACCAAATTTCCCTCACGGGATCAAAAGAGTATACTATACTTACTATACTTAGAAATCTAAGGAATATAGCAAATCTGCCTAGAACATGCCGTCACCACAAACTGAGTGACTATTCAAGAAGAATAACGGTGGGCAAGGCCACCAAGGCACCTATGACAACTCTGAAGAATGTGCTAGTGATTTTCCCCATTCACTCAATGGTGTGCTATTAACATGCCTTCCATGTGTTACATGTACACTGAAGACAATGAGGCCTTGACTGGAGCTAAGAATGGTTTGTATATCAAATCTATCATGACCAGATTTACCCCATCCAGCAGGTCTCAGGTCAGCTCTTTGCCTCTGATAAAAATGTAGGCAAATTGGCAAAGTTTTGTAAAAGCACTCAGTATTACAATGTAACAACTATATGTAGGTACCCACAAATACATAATGCAAGTACAATGATAGTACCTGATAGTACATGTTGTTACACAGGTTGTACCACTGGACCTAATTAGGTAGGTACACTGTAACAGCGACACATTAAAATAAAAACATTAAAAAAGTGTTACTTTTTTTTTTAAGTGCTCGTGCTCCCCCATGTGTCATGAAAAAATGCCTGCTGCCTACTTTGTTTCCTGTTTTAATATAGGTAAAACCTATATGTTTAGGACATTTGATGATCAAGGAAATTACTCTTAATGGACTCTTAATGGACACGGTCAAATGATATGATATCTTAATATATGATGGGCTGTAGGCCTATACATTAAGCCTTAGATCAGTTTTGATCTGATAATCTCTAAAGCACTGGATTGAGGTTGCTCTACAAAATGCCATCTGTGTCTAACTGGAAAGTCATAAGGGGCTTGCATAACCAACTGGTAATGTCAGGAGTAGTCATTGCTCTTAATACACCAGAAGGTTGTGGAATAACATAGGCTATTTTAATACTGAACACATATTTGTTTCTTACTTCCTGGCTGAAAATCAGACAAGATACCATTAGATCTCATCATACTTCTCATTGGCTAAACGTTGTTTTTATTCTTTTCTACTTGAACCCACAAATTGCGGATGACCTTAGTGTAGATTATCTGAGTGCTCTCATCCTGCAGTTAAGCCAATCGCCCAGTTCATTCACCAGTCCCGCCTACCCAGTATAAAAACAGATACGTCTCTGTCACGGAATTACAGACAGAAATCTCTGCATAAGGATACATTATATTATCTTTGCGAGGGTAATCTGCTGTACGTCCCATAAGGTTTGTCCCAACGAAACTACTTTGTTCTTTGGAAAATTCAGCCAGTTTCTCTTTTCTGTCATTGGTAAAGTGTACATTTGTTATAGCTCTAGATATAGCCTCGACTACAAGCAAAGTTGTGGATGCTCATTATATTCCTATTATGTGTGTTATTCGATGTTTTCAGAAATCGTTGCGTATACCGCTGATAATTCAAAGCTTGATCTTTGGACGTATCCTATCACCAGTAATCAGTTTAGTTGAAGGTGGTAGTGGCCAGGCGCGCCTGCGGGTGTACGGCCGTGCACACTGTGCGTACCAGGCTACTCAACGAGAGAGAATGTCCCTGTGTGTGTGTAGCCTATTCACACCAAACTGGCCTACCATAACTTCTCAACTCTGCACAGTATCCCATCAACTGCATGACAGTAGGCTATTTACAATTTTCTGTAAAGTAAAGTTAGTAAACAAGTTATCAAAATCAATTTAACGTTATAGGCTACTCAGATTATTTGTTGACATCAAACCTAGGAACGAGCACAAGTTTATCCGACTTCCGTTTCTCATTCCCTGAAGGGGAATTCGGTTTCATGATAATCTTGTTAATGTATAAGAGACTGTCGCTATAACTATAGTCAATGGGAGATGGGGGAGGGGGGCTTCATTAATTTGCAGGGCCCATAAGCAACATGTGCGTATAGGGAGAACCGGCACTGTTTAAAGCCATACGTGAACGGTAGGCTACGCTAGAACAAAACTAAAGGTAACTTTAGCCTTTATAGGGCTGTGTGAAGTTGTCCAAATAGGTCGTATAGACGTTGTTGGTGTAAAGATATTGCATGTGGATGTTGTTAGTACTATGTACGGTAGGCTACTTTTTAACTGACCAATGCACGAACCTAAAACCGGAAAACGGGCAAGTATTATCAATGCTTTGAAAGTTTCGTTGCGGGCAGGTGAGGGGGGGTTCTGTAGAGGGTGTGTTTACCTAGCATAGCATTCGTTCCTGCAGGCGCCCCTGGTAGTGACTGCACGTGATTGGATTAGGCTAAATGCGCTTTAGGTTGGGTGCCTTGGTACAGTCATTAGGTAAATCAACAATCGGCGGCGCGGTTTGTGTGGTAGCAATTTAGATCTTGCTAGGTCCAGAGTGCTGAATAAACAAGCTTTTAGTGGACAGGTATGATATATGTGTGCCACGTCGTGCGTCAAGACGCATGAGAATTTCTTGATGGGGTCGGGGGGCTCTTCATCACGGCCCCCCGTCGGTACTGAAGGCCAGTGTATTAAATGCCAATCTCTGTAAGTCTAAATGGTAATGAGATGCTTGTGGTTTCATGGCGTGTATTGCAATTAATCTATTTTTTTCATCTACAGAGCGATGTCTGGAAACGAAGAGCGCACCTTTATAGCTATCAAACCGGATGGCGTGCAAAGAGGACTTATTGGAGAGATAATCAAGCGGTTTGAACAAAAAGGATTCAAACTTGTCGGAATGAAGATGATTCAGGTAAGAAATGTGCCACGTTACTATATTCCATTATCACCTACGCTAATAATGCATAGCTATTGTATATCGCAGAAAAGCCGCGGCTGAAGTGCCCTTGAGCAAGGCACCTAACCCCTCACTGCTCCCCGAGCGCCGCCATTGTAGCAGGCAGCTCACTGCGCCGGGATTAGTGTGTGCTTCACCTCATTGTGTGTTCACTGTGTGCTGTTTGTGTTTCACTAATTCACCGATTGGGTTAAATGCGGAGACCAAATTTCTCTCACGGGATCAAAAAAGTATACTATACTGTAACAAACTGCAAGGTTGTCTCAAAATGGTCTTTATTGGTTACGCACCAAAAACACACGAACGTCATTAAACAGGCAACACAAGGGAGGTCAATTAAACAAGCATGATACACAAACAGGGTAGTCACATACAATACACGGGGTAAACACATGAGGTACAACATAAAGAAAGACTATACCATTACTCATACTAAAACCAACATCAACATTACACACACACACACACGCACAGCATTATGGGAGTACAGTCATAACAGCTAGGCTCAGATCATTACAATACTATACTATGAAACGCTACACTCGTTTAGATATAGTTGAGATGACTTCAGTTTATATAAACCCTAGTCTCACTTGGCATCAGCTACAGCGACTTGAATTAATTGAGGCTTCCCGTCCTGAACCCTAGCCTAGTTATACTTTTGGGGTAAGAGGTCATGACAGATTTAGTAGTATAGGCCAACAATCTCGCCAAATTCTGTCTGATGGCATGTTACTTAATGAAAGTGGTCTATATAGCCTTAAGTAGACCCCTAAAAATAGATTCACAAGCCAGGGGATTAGTCCACCGTTGTATTCTTGGATGCTTAACCAGCTTGTTTAGGTCAGTCTTTTCTCCTTGACTTTATACACCTCACACCCCTTAGACTTGATAATTTGATTAGTTTGCTTCCTCTTCATCAGATGATTGTGCATCAGAATCTGTGCTATAAAGATGTACAGAATGCATGAAAAGAGATGCAATTAATGAACATTCTCACAGTGCTTAAAACATATGCTCCTAACAGGCACCTGAGGACCTTCTCCGGCAGCATTATGCTGACCTCAAAGACCGACCTTTCTTCCCTGGGCTTGTCAGCTACATGCGTTCTGGTCCTGTTGTTGCCATGGTAAAGAGATTGATAACAGATCAGTGATGGATGTTCAGTGTTTCTCTCTTTGTAGATGTTTTCTGGAGGTAATGTAATCTAACATGATGAAATTAAATATTTAATTTGAAAATTTTATTTCAACAGGTTTGGGAAGGTATGAATGTTGTTAAGACAGGTAGAGTGATGTTGGGAGAAACCAATCCCGCTGAATCCAAGCCAGGCACAATTCGCGGGGACTTCTGCATTCAAGTTGGCAGGTATTGCATTCCCCTCACTTCAGTCAAAGAAATGCATTTTGAAGGTGGCACACATTTTTTTTAATCATTTACATTTTTTGACAAAATTTTGTCAAAATGAATATGATAGGAAAATGTATGACTAGATTTAGGCAGTGGTAGGGGACTGGCATAACAAACAGAGTGTGTAAGCTACACATGGTTATCCCAGAGAGCAGGTTTAAGAAACTCTGAGACTAACCATGAACTCTAAGTTTGTACCCTGAGATGGTACAGGGTAGAGCAAACTTAATAATTAGTAAGGCACAAACCAGCACAAACTGCAATAGGATATTATTAATTTGTTGCGCCACTCAATGTGTCTGAATGCAGTCTATTAATTTGATATAGTACACTTTTAATATTAGCCTACCTGGAAAAGTGGGGATATATTAGGCCAGTTTTTTTCAAAGTGGGGGCCGTGAGGGGGTGCCAGGGGGGCCTCAGCAAGTTGGAAGGAAAAATAAAAGCAACATTTGAAAAATTTTAAATATACACTATTACTATGAGGGTTGTTATATAATGCCATTATATAACAATATAATAATTTGTCGCATATCTGAACATTATATTTTCCATGATAATGACTGGGAATAATAGTAGAGTATATAGCAGAAAGCCCCAAATGCAATTTTTACACACTGTATGCTCCATCGCGAAGTGCTTGTGGCTAAAATAATTATTAGGATTAGCTTAGTGTATTTTTAATTTTGCCGTAGTATTGTCGATGGGTTTACCGTATTTTCCGGACTATAAGTCGCACCGGAGTATAAGTCGCACCAGTCAAAAAATGTGTCATTAAGAGGAAAAAAACACATATGTTGCACCTGAGTCGCAGGACCAGCCAAACTATGAAAAAAAGTGTGACTTATAGTCCGGAAAATACGGTAATAACACATCAAGGGGGTCCTTGGCCAGAACCTAGTGGTATTTGGGGGGTCTTGTCCTGGAAAAGTTTGGGAACCCCTGTATTAGGCTACTGAATGCATTTCCATTTTAATTTTATAAATGGTAACAATTAGGGGTGTGAATCTCTCATGTAAAAGACGATACGATTCGCATCTAGATACATGGGCACGATTCGATACAAGAAAAGATACATGTTTATAAAAAACGATTCAGTACGATTCGATGCGATGCGATTCGATGCAATTCGATGCAGTTCAAGAATGGAAAGCATTCTGAAAGATTTTTTATCATTTGCTCATGGCGCACAATAATTTTATATTATCAATTATCATGGTCATGGTTGTCAATTAGGCAAAAAAATGTGTGAATATGATTATCTAAACTGAGGTTTGTTTCATATACTGTATTGAAATGAAAAAAGATTAGTCTACATTTCAGTCAAACACAGCAGCCAAATACAACATAAAAATATTTTTTTATAGACTTTATAGATCTTTCACAGATTTTATAGAGTTATATCTGATTGTTTTCATGGAGCTGTAGCCTTGTTGAGGTAAGACAATACCGAAATAAAAGTGCTTAAGAAACTCTTGGCCTTTTCTCATATAGCCTAGCCTACCCTACAAGCATAAAATAGGCCTACAAATCAATGAACTCTCTGGGCTTATTTTGTTCCAACAGTAGACCTAATGCAGAAACCTATAATGCCACAAGTCTGAGTGAATATGAACAAAATCATTGGCTAATAATTTGTGCATCGTTTTAGCAGCAAGAGCCAAGTTATTATTTAACATTAAGGAAATCCCTTCATCAAAGGTAAGGCTACAGACTATCGTTGCTGTTTAGGAATGCTATAAGTGTTTAATTTCGCGCTGGATTTCGAAAAACAAAAGCCGACCGAGTGCGAGTTGTCACATGCTTAAATTGCAGTAGATGTATGGGTAATGAGGTCATTTGACAACTTAAGGCAATGAATGTAACCAAAAACGAACTGCATTACCCACAATTCCGTACCACGTATAGTTTCAAAACCGGAAGTGGGATGAACGCGCTGCTTGGAACGTGAATGAGAGAGCAGAAAAGGTTGTTAACCGATTCATAACAAGTAAATCGATATAACGACCGGTTCATTTCAGTTTTTTTCCGATATGGGGCTTCACATATCGATGTAGCCGTATCTTACATGTTAAAAACGGATATCGGTTAATCTTTACACCCCTAGTAACAATTGATTAGTCATCAAGGAATGGTGGCACTTTCATTTGGGATCTCATAATTCCGGGCAAAGGCTTTGCAAATTAATTTGATTTTGCATTGAATGGGTAAACAAGAAAATGACACCCCATGTCCAATTACTGCTAACCAGGAGGAAGTTGATATAATATAGAGAAACACTGAGTTAGTTCAACAAAAACTACTAGTGAGTAGGTTCAGTCTTACTGAGGTAGGCTGTCTGACCCTATACGTTTGAGTTAAGTTGAGTTGAGTTCCCCGCTAACCCCCATCCTTCGGGTATTTTTTACAAGTAATACTATATATTATGGTCAAAGCAGTTGCATAATTCTACTTCAGTGACACTGTTTTTGAAAATCTAAATCACAAAGTGCATTTGAATCCTATTACTTTACAGTTAATTTCATGCCAATTCACCAAGAATCTATTTAGATTTGCACGACAAAATCTTATCAGCCATTCTATTGCTATGATTTTAGCACCACTGGAAGGAAACTTAAGTAATATTTGCTGCCCTGAACAAGCATGTTGAAGCTTACACATAGCCTAGCCATTTAGTGAAAATAGAAAACATAATGTATGTGTACAACCATTATTAGAAAAAACATGGCTGTGGCATATTTTAGTGTTTTAGTGTAATGTTTATGTGTTATATAAGTATATTTGTATATAAAGTTATATGTTTGTATATAAAGTTATAGCCTATGTAAAAAAGTACTGTATATACACATTTTCACAACTCTGTCAATCTTAATGACCTAATGGAGCTAAACAACACCATTTTGCCTGCTGCTTGTCATGGCCATCTTGGACCATTAAATAGTGCACTGTATTATCTCTGTGCATATTGGCATTTTGGAACCTGATTCAGCCCAAGATCTGAATCAAGCTGGTATTTTCTGTTTTGACAAAAAACAATGACATTATTTTCTCAATCATGTCTCTTTCACAGGAATATAATCCATGGCAGTGATGCAGTTGACAGTGCCACTACAGAGATCAACCTTTGGTTTAAACCAGAAGAGCTCACATCTTACACTAAATGTGACCACAGCTGGCTGTATTAGGCCTATGTCCTTCAGTTTCTCTTCTTTTGTTGTTACCATTGAGTTACCTTTCATGTTGTACTTTGCATTGATTTATGACAGTTGACAACAGTAACTTCATCTTATTTTCTTGGAGTTTTTCTGCTGTGTGTTGTGACGTTTGTATTTGTATAACAAGTTCTATTTTCTGGATTTTCCTTTGTTGTAAGACACCACATGAAATAAAGGATATGATATTCATATGATATGTTTCTGAAATGCAGTGGCTTTTATGGCTTTCATGGCACCGTTGGAACTCTGGCATATCATACCTGAACGAACCTGATGACGCTATACACGAAGCGTGTTGTTTGCTCGAAATAAACCAGAGTAAGGTCTATATCAGCGTCTGGAGGTTTACTTATTTTCTAGCTTATATGTACATGGATAATTAACTGATCTCAAGGTGTCATATCATTGTTCTGACCGTCCGACCATCATAGCACTCTGAAGTTCGCCTACAAAAAAGTAACCCTCTTTGCCCATATAAGGAGATCCGTTATCTTGAGATTTTCTTTACTATGGGAAAATAACATGGATTTTGAATTATTGCACCTGTTAAACTCTCGCGGAGATGAAGAAATCTGAAATGCAGACGTTTTGCTCCTACACCAGGAGTGTCAAACTCATATTAGGCAGTGGGGTGGATTTGGTGGATCTTTATCTGTGGGGCCATATGAAACTTGCTGCAGGCCGGGATCTGGCCCCTATCTTTGACACCTCTGCTCTACACACATTTGTCCTCTGCCTTCGAGTGGGTACTGTGAAGTTCAGTACATTAAGGCGAACTTTGATTTGTGATACTCCGGAACCTGCAATGCAACTTGCCATAGGTACTGTTGTGAGCTTCAATTAACACCCTTATATGGGCAAAGATGGCAGCTTTGGTTCTTTTTTGTAGGAAAACTTCAAAGGTCTATTTCGGTCCGACAGCCTGTTATTTCGACAACACAACGCCCATTGATCAACATCCTGTCAGGATCTGGCCCGGATTGCTGATTTTGTGCCGCCCTGGTGGCCATTTTGTGTATTGTCCTGTGTTTGTTTTTGCCTGTTCCCCATGTGCTTTGTGTTACCTGCCTGTCACCTGTCTTTGTCTCCGCCTCATCTCCTTATTTGGTCTGTGCTTCCTGTCTTGTTAGTTTTCCCTCCATTTCTGCCTCCTCACGTGTTCCCTGTTATTGTCTCGTTGGTTTCGTCCAGTCCTCTGTTAATCGGTCTGTGTATTTCTACCCTCCTGTTTCTCGTCGGATCGTCTCTCTGTTTCGTCCAAGTCATTCATGTATGTATGTATTAAAGTGTGTTTTCTGTCAAGAAGAGTCTTGCGCATGGGTCCTATATTTGTAACCCTGACACATCCTGTTGGTCCAACCATAGTCTCTTTCATCTCGCTGTCTCATTTCATTTAATTCATTAAGGCTATAGCCAATAATTTGACTGACTTCATGCCCACATATAAGTAGGTTACATGTCTTGCTTTTATTTATTATTATTAATTATTATTTTGTCAAAATGGTGCATGGGCAAGGGCATGCAATGTCAGCACTCATTCATAATTTTTGCTATGTCTAGGCCTACAGGACATTCAGGTTGTAACTGTTTGACCTTGTTTATACCACAAGGGGAAAGTTACCGATGTTATAAGATCACCCAGTGCCTCTAGGTTCACCCATCAACTAGTATAAAAAGCCATGTGATACCCTTTATCTTGTTTTTTTTTTTTTACCATTCCCTGTTTGTTGTTTCGATGAGTTTTGCCTGGTCCCTTGCTGTACTTTTACCTCCATTGTCTAGTCTTGGCTGTGTTTTTGACTGTAGATTCGGCCTGTCATTTTTGGTGCCATCTTGTCTTACATGGCACAACACAACTCAGGCATTAAGATCATCTTCAAATTCCTCACTCTACCAGCACCAATGCACGCCATGACAGCTGATGTCAATCTTCAGCGAAGCGGTCATATAGGGATTGTCAAAGTTTTTTTTTTTTTCCCCCCCCCGTCATCTACTTCCTGAATTTTTGGTCAACGATACCCGGGACACCGAACCACTGGGGCACATGAAATTTGGTGGGTATGTAGCCCCACTAGACTTTTACGGAAAAATTTTGTTTCCCCCACCGCGCTGGGTCCCCCGAAACCCAAAAAATTCAGTTTTTCCTAAATAACTACCTGAACCGTGGCACCGAGGATGAAGACATTTTTATGGTATGTTGGTCTCAAGGGCCCACATCAACCTAGCCCATAATCACTCATTTGTGATTTGCACCCCCCCGGTAAAAAATTAAAATGCAATATCATTCTGCTTTAATCGCCCCTCTCTTCAGTTAAGATGTTCAGAACTGCACCAAATTTTATGTGTATGATTAACCTGACATCCTCTGGGGGTATGCCAAGTTTCATAGAATTTCATCCATGGGGGGGGTCTAAAAAAATTAAGTTATGTGTACATTTCGTGACTGTACACTCATTGGCCTGTAGATGGTGGTGCACACATATACACACGCACACACACAGGTATGCACATGCCATCAGTATCGGCAATTACAACGGCTGATACATAAATACAAATTCAGTAGGATTAAAGGAAAACCAAATATTCATCATAATAATTTGGCTGCATTTCCAGTATTGACGTCACGTAGTCGTTTATCCACCAGATTGTGCATCGTTGCAGTGAGACGTAATTTTGTTGGAAGTTAATCTAAAGTGGGTTGGAAAGACACATACGCTTCCTACAAGGACAAGACTGTAGTTTACCGCAGAGAACGTCTAATAAGGGTAGGATGATTTCTGCATGTACATCTGCAATGTAATTCCCATTTCTTCTTGAAGCCGAAATAAATCTGCGAATGTTTATCGGACATGCTTTGTTTTTACTGGAGGTAGGCTACGTTAATCTTAAATTATATCAATATATAAATATATATATATATATATATATATATATATATATATATATATATATATATAATAGCCTAGAGTAGGTAAAATAATGTTACCGTTAGCATTGGTTGAGTGATAGAGGCCAATTTGATGTATTTGTAGAAAACCATAAATGCGGTTATAGGCTACAAAGAAAATTGATAACAGCACTAATTGCATCTTTCGACTGTCATCTCATTTGCTTATAACCATAACCTAGGCTACTAACAGGAGCTAAGTGAGTTAGCCACAACACGTTCGCTACGTGATGGTTTTCTAATGGAAAATATAGGTGTTATATCCGTTCAGGACGCACTTACACGTATCTGTGTTCGCTTGGTAACGCCTTGCTGCATGTTGAGTATGCAGCTGTTTTTGTCTGAAATTGTCAGTTTCGGTTTTGTTGAAAGTAAAGTGAGTTGCGTGCATAAACCTCTCCTCCAGTGTCCTTTTTATACAATTGGCGACAAGGATGGCTGAATTTTCTCTTCCTCCTCCACCTCCTTTCCTCGCACTTCCCGGTGAGCCTACAATTCCGTGGAATCGCTGGCATCAGTCTTTTGAAACGTACCTTCAAGCTACGGGACTAGCCGACGTGAGTGCAGTTCGGAAAACAGCATTGCTTAAGCATTGTTTAGGAGTCGAGGGACAACGTGTGCTGGAAACATTAACCGGCGACGGGACAGCTACAGACTATGCAGAAACAGTGAAACTTTTAAAAGATCAGTTTGCTGCCCCACGGAGTGCTTTATTGAGACGGTTTATGTTTAGGCAACGACATCAACTCCCTGGTGAGTCCGTTCATCAGTACGTCTCCAACCTGAAAGGTTTACCATTGTAAATTCGGCACGTTGACTGATGAGATGATCCGTGATCAACTGATTGAGCATACTACAATGTCTAAAATTAAGGAGACATTGCTACTTGAATCAGACGATTTGACACTGGCTAGGGCTGTTGCCATTGCATTTCAAATTTAAAGTGCAGCTGAATGTGCAGCTAAATTAACACAGACAGACTCATCATTAAGCCAAGCAGTGCACATGCACAGTACACAGGCACATGAGCAGCAGCAACAACAACAGCAGCAGGGGTCCATTACAGTGACTGTTAGGTATGGCACCAGGGCCTTGCCCTCCTTTGTCTTCAATGTGGCCCGACGTGGGACGAATTTAATGGGGCTGGATCTGTTCATGGCATTGGGATTTTCACTCATTGACACAGGGGGGGCTGCCATCATGACTCACTGCCGGACCGCATCAGAAATGGTCATCACTGTTTGAAGGCCTGGGCTGTCTGTCTGCCTTTGCTCATCAACCCCTCATTGACTCCTCAGTGACTCCGGTCGTCCAGCCACTGCGACATATTCCTCTGGCCCTGAGGGATGGAGTGTCCGTGGAGCTGCAGCGGCTGCTGGATGCCGGTATCATTGAGCCGGTTGATGCTTCACTATGGATTTCAAATCTGGTTGTGGTCAGAAAGAAAACAGGGGCTCTACGTGTCTGTGTGGACCTCCGCGCAGTGAACAAAGCAGTCATCCCAGACAGATATCCGTTGCCCACGTCTGAGGAGCTCACAGCACAATTTCACGGCTCCACTGTCTTTTCAAAACTGGACCTCAGAGAGGGCTATCTCCATGTGCCCCTCCACCCTGAAAGCAGAAACCTGATGGCCTTCGTTACACACCTCGGTGTGTTCCGCTACAAGAGGATGCCTTTCGGCCTTAGCTCCGCTCCCTCCTGCTTTCAAAAGGTCATGACCTCAGTGCTGGCAGGTATACCAGGTGTTGTTATTTACCTCGATGATGTCGTGGTACATGGTGCTACTACTGCTATCCATGACAGTTGCCTGCAAAGTGTGTTCGAAGCCCTGGCCATGCACGGTCTAACCCTCAATGGCAGCAAATGTGTTTTTGTGGTGCCGGCCATCGAATATGTAGGCTTCCGACTTTCCACTGAGGGCATCTCTCCCCTTCAATTTAATGTGGAGGCCATCCTCTCCGTTCCCGAACCGACCTCGGCTGCCCAGCTCGCTTCATTCCTGGGCATGACGGGATACTACATGAAGTTCATGCCTCAGTATTCAGCCATAACAGCCCCACTGAGCCAGCTGCTTCGGAGAGATGAGCCGTGGGTCTGGTCTCCAGAATGCACCAAGGCAGTCCGAACGCTTAAAGCTCAACTTACCTCACCTCCAGTGTTGGCACATTTTGACATATCCAGTTACATCCTGGTCACCTGTGATGCCTCGGCAGTGGCGATAGGGGCTGTACTATCACAGGTACAGAACGGCGTGGAGAGGCCTGTTGCATTCGCCTCCTGGGCTCTGAACCAAACCGAACAAAAATATTCAGTTGGGGAGCGGGAGGCACTCGCTTGCATGTGGGCTTGTGAGAGATGGCACCTCTACCTTTATAGCCGCCAGTTTATGCTGAGAACAGACCACCAGGCCTTGACAGCACTGCTCTCCTCTACTGGCACCGGTCACAAGCCGCTGAGACTGCATCGTTGGTATGACCGCCTACGCCAATACAACTATACTCTACAGTTTACCCCTGGCCGGGATAATGTCGTTGCAGACCTCTCTCGCTCAGTTCCTGCCCAGGCCCCGCCCACCAGCGTCAATCACATCGAAAGGGAGATTATTCACATGTTACACACTCCGCTTGAGTCCACGGTCACTCTACAGCAGGGGTGGGCAACTAATTTCCCCAAGGGGCCACATGACAAACTGGGACTGTTGAGGAGGGCCGGACCCAAAATACCGAACTCAAGTCTGAACTCAATTCTGTTCAATTCTATTCTGTTCTTGTATAACATTAAGTAAATCATATGATTTTGTTTACTAGTCGTAAGAACAGATGAAAATGTGAGGGAGACAAAGGAAAAACAGCAATATTTAATCTATGTCCAGTATTTAATCCTCATTCTCGAAAATAATTTTTTGACATTTGAAATTTTTTTCAGTTTTCAAAGACTGATATAAAAAAAGTACAATATCTATATAATTAGGCTAGGTCATGAAAATGTGAAGGAGTCAGTACAACCTAGGCCTGTGCCACCATTTCATCAACACTCAGCAATATTTCATCATGAAATCATTACCATCATTAAATTAACTCTATGCAGAATTAGACTATGAAAATGTGGAGCAGACAATAGCAGTCATTAGTTAATCAACATGCACAAAGAAAACTATTTTAAAAATGTAGGCTATGTTTTTGCTTTATGCACATAACTGTGATTGGTCAACTCGCTCTGTGTGTTGAGCCGGCTGCTTCAAGCAACCTGTGGGTAGTAGCATCATACTAGTTCGCTAACATAAGCTTTGCAAATAAACTCAGACATATTTTGGTTACAATTACGGGGTCATCCGATTGTAAACTGTCTATCTGCCAGTAACGTTTTGAAATGAACACTTCGTATCGCCAACGAGCAGCAGTAGGGGTTCGTTCTAACAACCTTTGCGGTGGTGAGCGACGCAGACATAAGAGACACAAAACTTTGAAAGGTTTACGCCGACGTAAAGGCAACTGCATTGTGTCGACGCAGAAGCATACATTCTATTCACCAGCACATCAGTGAGGGTGTTTACGTCATATGCATCCACGCACAAATGTAACAACGATATTGATTTGCATGCATTATCTCTATGCTAGGCTCTTGACTATTGTTCTTTCACGGACCTTACGCGGGCCGGTCAGGGAAAGCCCACGGGCCGGATGTGGCCCGCGGGCCGTATGTTGCCCATGTATGCTCTACAGGAACTGAAGACAGCCTCAGAACAGGATCCAGTCATCTCCCAGCTCTGCACCTACATTCGGCAGGGATGGCCAAGGGAATTACCAGAGGAGCTGTTAGCCTTTTCTCGTGTCAAGCTGGAGCTCTCTTGTTGGAATGACACATGTGTGGCGCGTGGGCTTTGTACTGTGATTCCAGGGACACTACGAGCCCGGGTGCTGGCCATGGCCCATGAGGGCCACCTGGGCATAGTGAAAGTTAAACAGAGATGCCGCGACCTGGTGTGGTGGCCAGGCATAGACAAGGACATTGAGGCTCTTGTAAAAGAATGCCCAGCATGCCGCCAACCCCCACCACCCCTGCAACCTCTAGCCCGGCCCTCAAAGCCATGGGAGCATCTGCAACTGGACATATGTGGCGAGATCCACGGTGCCCCCCACTATCAGCAGTTCCTGGTCGTAGTGTATGATTTACACTCCAAATGGCCTGAGCTGACCACTACCGGCTCCGTCACCTCCCAGGTCATTGTGGACTTTCTGGAGTCCCTCTTCTCCCGCTGGGGCCTCCCACAAACCATTACCACAGACAATGGCGCACAGTTTATATCTGTGGAGTTCACTTCATACCTGGAGAACAGAGAGATTCGACACATCCGCACAGCTCTGTATCACCCACAGGCAAACGGCGGGGTGGAACGCTTCCATCAATCCCTAAAAAATGGCATCAGAGCACATCAGGCCCAGGGCTGCTCTTTTAAACAGGCCATACATCTAACACTGCTACATTACCGTGCTACCCAACACTCAACCACAGAGGTCTCCCCAGCCTCACTCATGCTGGGTAGGGAGTTACACCTACCACTGGACAGGCTCTGCCCCACCGCAGTCCAGAACACACTTACACCAGGCACAGCCTCAGTCACCCGCCGTCAGAAGCGGATAATACAGTGGTTGGACAAGAAACAGAGGGTCAGGGTGCCAGATATCACGGTGACAGACTGGGTGAGAGCTCGCCGACCACACAGGGTGAACAAGATGGCCTCATTTTGGTCCACTCCACAGCAAGTGACCCGACGACTGGGACCAGCCACATACCTCCTTGATGATGGCACCCGTTGGCACGCCAGCTGCCTTCGGAAGGTACCAGCACCTCCTTCAACGTCATCGCAGAGCAGTGAGGACATGATGCCACCCAGAGCGGTGCAGGAGGACTTCATACCTCAGTCAGACGCACAGCCTGAAGATACTCCCTCGTCAGCACACCCAGTGCCTCCATCACCATCGGCACTGCCTTTGTCCCCGTCCCCAGCGTCCACACCCCTGTTCACCACACCCTCAGCTGTGTGTTCTCCACGGCCAGTGCGCACGAGGGCACGGCCCGATTACCTGAAGGACTGTGTGTCTACCTTTCATATTTGAACTCCCCCCCCCAGAGAGGGGAAAATTTTATATCCGTTCAGGACGCACTTACATGTATCTGTGTTCGCTTGGTAACGCCTTGCTGCATGTTGAGTATGCAGCCGTTTTTGTCTGAAATTGTCAGTTTCGGTTTTGTTGAAAGTAAAGTGAGTTGCGTGCATAAACCTCTCCTCCAGTGTCCTTTTTATACACAACAATAGGCTACCTGAAAGATAACCTGATGATGCATCCTAAACACCAGGCTGGAACATTTAGCTCAAAGTCTCATAAAGCATCCGAGTCATCTTTCATTCCCAAACACCCATATAGCCTACTTCAATCCTCTATTTTCAAAGGTGATTCAAGTAAGGAAGAGCATGGCTCAAAGTAAAGTAACTAGGACTGAAACTACATAAATTCATCAAAGTGAATAATGTGTCAACTCGCCGCAATGTAGATTTATTAACGCACCCGTGATCTACATCTCCATTTAAACCAAATGTTTTAGAGCACACGTTGAGAGATGTATCCAGGGCAGGGCTGTACACATATTTGTTGCACGTCGCCAGCATAGCCTAGTGACAATTTATGTTGTGTAATAGGCCTAGCATAGGGCCTACCTTATATAGCTTATAGTTTGTTATCACCCGGAGAGAAGAAATACTCTTTTCTGATTGGCTGGCAGGTGGCCTTTAATTCTGAATAACAGGACACCGTTCCACATCAATGCTTATGAATGGTAACTATAACAACCATAGTAGGACGACGGTTGCAGTGCTCTAGAATCTTTGGTTGCAGGCTTCCCACCAAAGATTCTAGAGCGGCTCGTAGTAGAGATGCGCGGATGGGCTATTATTTCAACCGTAACCGCATAGCAAAACTTATCATCCATC
The DNA here is from genome assembly GCF_046254945.1 of Alosa pseudoharengus. NCBI lineage: Eukaryota > Metazoa > Chordata > Actinopteri > Clupeiformes > Clupeidae > Alosa > Alosa pseudoharengus. The sequence goes on along the minus strand of NW_027468674.1, from coordinate 34,839,692 downwards.
CGCCTTCCATCCGCACCAACATTTTTAGACCAATTTTCAAAACCCCACCCGCCCGCCATCCGCTGGTTGTTTTAATGTATATGGGTGATGCGTTTGATTGGTTCATCCGCCCGAATTTAATTAAAATATTATATTTCTTCACGTCAGCCGCCCGATCCGCGGTTTAACCGCGGAGTCCGCGGTTGTAACCGCGAACCGCACATCTCTAGCGCGAAGCGCTCTACAATCTTTGCTTCCCACAACTGTAAACAAGCTAACTGTCCATGCTAAAGTTGTACAACAAGCTGAACTAGTGAGCTTCTTTTTAAACGTGTTAAAAGTGTTTCCAGTGGGTGGATATCTCTATTGCAAAATAAAACAATATTTCTATCGGGCGCCTACAATGGACTAGGCTGGGTGAACTCAACCTGATCTGATTCCTTTTCGATTTCTTAAAAGATTGAGCTTGGTCTGGCGAAACTAACAGACTAACCATGGACTCATAGTTGCAAAATGCAAGGGAACATGAATCAGCATATTATTTGCACAAACAATAACGGACAGTAGCTCTTCAACTTGGCCCGTTAAAATGTGTATGAACAGTCTAGCAACGCATTTCATGAAGGCCCTTTTGGACATGTCAGTTATTTGCACCACTGTGTAAAACGGCATTTTGTTTTAGACTACTGGTATTTAATTTGTGCATTGACAATAAAGCTGAATGTCATATGAACTAGATGACTAAACTTATGCATATGTAGAAGAAGAAACATTCACAAAAATCCATGACATGACCTCTCTTCTTGATAGCTGTTGAAAACTGCATGGAACTGACAGGGATTGTTTTGTTTAATAATAAATAAATAAATACATTATGCTGCTACCTTCTGCTTTTCCCAAATACAATGTAGCCTACAGGTGTACCTTTCATCAGTCCAGTTGCAATGGATGGACTGTGATGAACTGCCCTACTTGTGATTGTTTAGATATTTTAAAGGTTTTATAACAATGCTACAATTTTTTGGCAAGTGCTACAAATCTTCACCTTTGCAGCGCCAGTAGGCTACTTTGTGTGCGTCCCGCAAACACACATTCCAAACAAGCATACACAAAAGTTTCAATGGAGGGGATGGAGTAGAAGATGGAGACAAATTCATTTATATGATTTATTTTCGCGGAATGGATGTACAGGACTCAGCGACGGTCATATTTTGTGCCGCTATGCGGTACATCTAGTTCAACAATGTCATGTAACTGACAACTATTACAACAGCTTAATATTACATTTTATTAAGCTGCAATAGAATGACAATTACCAATTGTATGACACTGTTAGATCACTTCACTTGACACTGATGATGGCATATAGTATCAAGCATGACATGTTACATACTGTTACTGTTATGAAGCAGGGTTCAAGTTAGGTGTTCCCAAAATGTCTCGGTGATTCTTAAGTAAAGTGTGATTTATAAAATTATTGCAGACATGAGGACCGTTTGATTATATGTAGAAGGTAGAAGTAGTAGAAGGAAAATGTACCATTTATACTGGACTTTGGTCAATTTAAATCTATTTATCACTGATAAAATATATTATAGTTTGGAGAACAAATGGGAAATATAAAAGATTTGAGGTTTATAAGACAATTTCAGGAATCATTTTTCTGAGTTATGGTCTAACATTTCATATGTTTGCTGTTCAAAGACTGAGCACCCGGGCTCCCTTTGAAGGAGTTGTGATGTAGAATGTCGGATGTCCATTGTATCTCTCCTAAGAAAAGTCAACAATTATATTATTATCTTAATCACTATAATTATATTTATGATATCATCCAATACATACAAACTCAGTCATCAATAGTTCCAGAAAATGACTGGTGTGCAAACTAACCATGATGTGTTGTTTTGCTTGGTTGACAGCATCGGCCTGAAGAAGAGTCACTGTGCAACCACCAAATCCCCCACCAGTCATGCGACTCCCATACACACCAGTCACCTCCATGACTGCATTTACCAGGTCATCTAACTCCTTACAGCTGACTTCATATTGGTCCCTGGTAAAGAAAATATTCAATTTTTAATGCATAAAGCAAAGCAAATTCCTGGGAAGTGTATCAAAGGGAAACATCAGCGAGACATGTAACTCGGTGTAAAGTTATTGAACTGATCCATCATATTTTCACCTGAGTGAGTTGTGGCTTTCCACCATGAGCTTCCCAAATTGTTTGTAATCTTCCTGTCTTAAAGCCACAGCAGCCTGTGCAGTGCGCTTGATCTCCTCAATCACATGGCAGGCTCGCCGGTATGTCACATCGTTTATCCCACCTCTAGCAGCTACAAAACATCACACAAATGTATACAGCCACTTTAAGGACAGTTATGAAATACTGTTTTAAGCCATTTAGTGTAGCATCCTTTAGAAGTGATCATGCCCTTGGTCATTATTCTCCACTTTAAATATGTTACTATTAAAAATTAATAACCTGGCTAACACCGATTTTCAAAAGATAATTGGTCTGGGGATTTACTTCCGATTTCCAAGAAATGTTCCAGTAGTGAAATCAAACATTGGTACATTGTTAAATTGATACATTAAACACTTTAAAGATTTTAAGTCAGTAAGAAGTAATAGGTAGCTTACAAAGCTATTCTTTCAAAATAGCTTCTCCAACATTGGGTAGGCTATAAGATGATAAAAACATAACCTTGCAAGCTGTAGGCTACAAGCCAGATAAATAATGGCTGTGGTACTTCTCAAGGCTATTTTGGAAAGACACAAATGGCAATTTTTTTTTATAAATGTGAATCTTCATGTTTGCTTGAAAGGTCTAAATGGCAGAAAAATGGCCAAATGACTATAAAAGCCTACTCAACAATTTGTCAGTCGGAAACTGTATGCAAAACACAAAACACAAATTCTCAAATAGCAAATCAATATGTCATATTAACATGTTAGGAAGTGCATAACAAAATGTTAAACTTTAGATAGTGAAACTAACTGTTAGTCGCATACAGTACTGTAAATGTCAGCTTGCAAAGACTAGCATCTGTATTTCTCACCTTCTAGGTCCTCTAGGGTAGTATCCCTCAGACTGTTCTTTCCAAGCAGAGTAGCAGCCTCCTCACACTGTTGTCTTCGTGTGGAGTATTCACTCCCTGTGAGAGAGTGCCTCACATTGGAGTTTGTAATGAGAATCACAAGACTGGGGTCAGCCAGAGGCACTGGTGTAGCTTCCAATGATCTGGGAAAAATAAATATAACTCGTCATGAAACTCGTCAAGATTTCACTATAAAGCGTAAAATGGGATATGTGTACTCATAGTGTTGATACCTGCAGTCTATGAGCAGTGCATGAGCTTCTCTACCCAGCACAGACACATACTGGTCCATAATACCACATGGTACACCTGCAAATGTGTGTTCTGCCTTTTGGCATGACATTGCCTTTGCCACATCGTCCAGATCATCTGCGGGTCCAGATATTAATTTATAGTCATTCAATGTGTTGTGTTTCAATGTTAGCAAAGACAATGGACCCATCACTAGTATAAGTATAACTATATATACTCTTTTGATCCCTGCATTTATCCCAATCCGTGAATTAGTGAAACACACTAAGCACACAGTGACCACACAGTGAGGTGAAGCACACACTAATCCCGGCGCAGTGAGCTGCCTGCAACAACAGCGGCGCTCGGGGAGCAGTGAGGGGTTAGGTGCCTTGCTCAAGGGCACTTCAGCTGTGCCTACTGGTCGGGGTTCGAACCAGCAACCCTCCGGTTACAAGTCCGAAGCACTAACCAGTAGGCCACGGCTGCCCCACTAAGCCCCTCCTGTCCTTTTTCTAAAAACAATTCATAATTTTATGTAATGTTTTGCATTTACTTGTTTAGTTAAACTTATTCACTGTATATAGACGTTATTTTCGATTGTTTTTGTTTTAGTGTTTTTTTCTGCCTATTAGTTAGCTGATGCCCTATGTTCCCCAGTTAGAGGGTCCTATGTTACCAGGGTCCTATGTTCCCAGGGCCCCGTCTTTCTTATGGATTTGTGCTTATTTCGTCTTCAGCTTATTTAGTTATGGTGTATAGTGATATATGTAATGGATAATGGACGACACAGCGTTTGGTTCACAGAAAGACATACACATTCGAGGTGGTAAAACGGTCCCAACGCGCCAGTGGAGGGCCGTTACACCTCGTAAATACATTTTTTTCTGTGAACTGAACACTGGTCCATTATACCACTGTTGCCACTTGCCAAAAAAGTCTGTGGGCTCTATCATGACATTCTAAAGCGCATCGTCACTCGTCAAAAGCTTATTCAAATTTAGTAGGATGTCTAGTAGCAGTCCACATTGGGAGTGTTTTAGTTATCAAACGTCGAGCGCATGGCGCAACAAGGTGTTCCTAGGTTTCTTAAACCAGTCGTGGGAGTGTGTTTGGGGCGTAACATCATTTAAACCAATGAGAATGACTGTCAATCCCTTTAAAGGGGAACTTGGCAACTATTTCAACGTAATAAACCCATTTAGAAATCATTTGGATGGTTAAATGACCTGTTCCAGTGAAAATGGTGACTTTTCCCGCTGCACCTAGCGTCTCCAGGCGGAAAACCAACCTTGCAACATTGAGACTACCGTCCCGGAAAGAGAGGTGAGAAACAAGAAACTTGTTTTAAATCGTGTTTCTTACCTTGTAACATCCACATAGTTCTGCCAAACGTATGCTAACCGTTCGCTAGCTTGTAAATAAATCCATGTGCTTTATCGTTACCTTTTCCCACAGTTTAAAATAGCATAATGCACAATTTCTCCAGAAGAGGGGGAAATCCTGCCAAGTTTCCCTTTAAGGCGCGATGTCAAAGAACGCATCGGTATTTTGACAGTCAACGGCACATTTGCAGGAGGCTGCTTGCAAGACCGTATGGAATAGTCAAGGTAAAGGTTCGACTTCACGCTTAGACCATTATCGGTCTCCACAATCCCAAACTCTCACATTGCATGTTTGTTTACAAGGGATGCAAAACAGTTTATAATGGCAAATGTATATGGCGGGACAAATAAATCAGCAGTTTCATTTCACATCTACTTAGGGCTGTAACGATATACGATTCGAAACCGAAATCGCGACATTCATATCCACGATACTGTGTCGCGGTGTGAAAAGGCAGAATCGCGACACACCCTTTCTAGTGTTTCACGCAGTGCTTTGCAGCTTATGCAGCCGCAAAAGCAACCCACATCTCCCGCTTTACTTATCGGTAGCCTACGTTGTCCAAAAACATAAATAAATAAAAAATAATTTCATACCTCTTCTTGCTTTCATTGTAGACTATGTGTGCAACTTTACCAAACAGTAGTAAACCCCCTCTCCTTGCCCCGCTCTCTCCCGCGCTCCCTCCCTCTCACTCTCCCTCCCTCTCCTGCTCAATGAACACGCGCGACTTAAATAAAACATCGTGAAAGCAAGGACGCATAGAAGACGACTAGCTAAATTACTATTAAATCCGCTTAGCATCATTAGCATGCTGCACATATTTTTTTAAAACTCTTGCATTGAAGTTCACTGATCATCTCAATACCAACGTTTCCCAAAAGGGCCTGTCCCAAGGAGAACAAGTATTAGGCCTACCTTGAAACTTAAACACACATGGGGAAACTGAACAGTCCAATCAGTAGACTATGATCGGCTAAGCTAGCCAACTTTGTTTACAATATTTCCAGGCTTCAACCAGACAGCTGAATTAAAGAGGTAGAGTTGTAATAAAAAATAGTAGGCCTAGGCTATAGGCTAATCTGCATAAAGTGTGCTGTCATAAATATTAGTCATTCAGAAAAATATTTTTATATCAGGATATAAAATAATAGATATTTAATAGAGGCTATTAAAAATGTTATTTATTAAAATGTCTACCTCCCCCCCCCCTCCAAAAAAAAAAAAAAAGAAAAATCGAGATTCGTATCGAACCGTGGGTCAAAAATCGTGATACAAACCGAATCGTGAGGTTGGTGTATCGTTACAGCCCTACATCTACTGCATCATAACTTAAAGCAACACCAAAGAGTTTTTTGTACCTTAAAATAATGTTTCCAAAATTGTTTCAGTGGTTCATCAACTCGTAATAGGGCTTATTCGCAAACACCGCCGCGGCCATATTGTTGATATGACATTCCAGTTCTATAGGCTATTCTATGTGACAATCGCCTGTAGCGCGTAGATTTGAGCTGAGCAGAGCACATAGCCTAACGGCTTCATCTCGTCAATATAAGTAGCCTAAATAAACTTATGGACCCATATCTAATAGCATTAAGTAAAGATCCGTCATTATTGTCAACTGTAAATTACCCCGATATTTGTTTATAGCCTGTCTTGTTCATACATCGGCACACGTCGCAGCTGAAGGGGACAAGTCGCCTGAGTCAAGGTCGGCGAACTTATATTTGTTACACCAACGACATCGTCTAACATTGCCATGATCGCAGAGAATAAAGTTGCATCTCATTGGACTGCAATTGTATCTTGCGTTTGCCTGTTGCTCACAACCTGCAGCCAAGGACTTTGCTAAAGTAGTTTAAAGTGGGTTAGCCAGTGATCGTTTTTGTCTGTCTATGATGCAACTACATGGTCTGGAGGCAGAAAAGGCTAACATATTTCTCTGTAACATTTCCAAAATCCAAGTGAACAAAACACTATACAAATCAGAAGTATCTACTGATATCTTTCTCCGCTGAGTTTGTTCCTACTATTTGCCACTTGCCGTGCCACTAAGACAAGCTGAAAAGGGCGCATCATGAATAAATATATTATAGGCTACTGTAAACGTTGGCTAACATTGCCTACCTAGCAATGCTATCTATGCAAATGCAATATGTCCAAAGGTAATCTACGGTAGGCGACTACATCAGGCTACTGCTGATGTCTCCGCATTGCATAGGGGCAGCTGTCTGCGCTGTCTAAAACGTATTTAACTTAAGCCCACAGAGGACAATATAATATAGTATTAATAATACAAATAATAATGGCGATGTGAGGAGTTGGCTGTAAGTTTAGCCTAGGCCAGTGTTTCCCAAACTTATTTTCTGGCGACCCACTTTTTAAAAATGACAGACCATCGCGACCCATTTCACTTCAAATCTACCCTGCAACCACCAATATTGTTTAAGGCCACAGGTTCTCCAACTTTTCTATGCCTCCCCCAACCATACATTGCTATAGGATCTCTGCTTTGAACACGGTTGTGTTGCATTTTGAGCACCATCAGCGTGAAAAGTTGGAAATGACTACTGAAAATACGTTTTAATGCGCATCCGAGAGTAGGAGAAATTCTCGCATGTTGCGCAGTCGTCATTCGTCAGCATAGTAAGCTGTTCCTGTATTTCTAAAAAAAAATGTTGTAGGCTACATTGCGTTGCAGACAAATGGGTCCATAACACTGTGGACGTCAATTCCAATGTAAACAGCAAATAACTCAAGTCATTATATTGTATTGTTGTATTATATTATATTATATTGTAGTCGTTATATCAGAACAAGAGGCGTTTGCGCAATATTGCGAGGTAGAAAACGAGAGGAATAGTGTTTAAAATGCCCATTTAAATTGTAAACTAAGATTAATGCACTGTTGTGAATTTTAAATCAGAAATAAGAATGTGAGGAGGTTGCTATTAACTTTAAAGATTGCATCTGCAATCAAAACTATGCAAATTGAATGGCCTTATGTCCGGTCTATGGATGTCTGCTTTAGTTGACAGCACGGTCACTAGATTTTAATCGGTAAAGTTGAGGAACTGGTATCTATTAATGGTATGTATTAATGTTTGCAACTGCGAGGTACATGGCAGGCCCCCCACAGAACGGTTTCATTTTGAGAGGTAGATATCCATGCTCAGGCACCCCCTCTGCGATGCGTTCGTCCCCCAGTTTCATGCGCCAGTTTCATGAGCTTTTATGACAAAACCGTGACTGTGGTAGTTAACAATCTACATCCTAATAGAAAACTGTTAGCTTTCCTGGTATCAAATGACAAATGGTATCAGTTAGGCCTATAACACAACATAAATTGTGCTGGCGACCCAAATAAAATCTCCTGCCGCGACCCAGACTTTGGGAAACACTGGCCTAGGCTATTTATCCTATGTAGCCACAAGTCTCTCCTGCGCTGACTACTTCTCAGTCTCATTCTTTTCTCGTTTTCTGACCATGTCAACATTGAGCAACGAAAATAAGGGAGATTTTCCGGGTTAAATTTCAACATTCGTCTTTCTGTTGCTATCCCTCTGCTGAGAGCAAGAATTCGTAGGCCTACTACAAAACTGCTGCACTAATTAAACGAGGTGTGAAGCTAAGCCAGGTCTAATGAGATTGGCGTCAAATCGTGCTCTCTCCCACACTGTTCTGTGTAGGTCGCCTTCAGGCAAGCAAAACGATGCTTTAAAAACATATTTTCGTTGGAAGGGCAGGGGGTACAGGACAACAGTACAGAGACGGCCAAGTCCGATGGGGCTAATGTTACGAAAGTAATAAAATATGGGATATTTTACGGGAAAATATTAAAACAGGAAGACAGCTGGAAAAAAGTTGACAGGTATGTTTCTGACACTTGGTGACTCTAGGGCTATTTGCTGTTTTTAGAACGGCCTGTATTGCTGTTGTTAGAACGGCCTGCCCTGTAGCCTAGGCCTATTGCAACATAGGCCTACCATCACGTTAAATTTTGTACAAATAAATAAATAGCCTACAGCGATCATACCGGCGCTGTCGCGCTTGTCAATTGACAGCTGCATTAAATAGAACCACCTATGCATTTTCTATATCAACAAAATGGCCGCTGCGAACGTTATTACCTGATTATTACGTAGATCGAATAAGCGTAATAGGGTGAACAGCACTTCTGCATTCAATTTGCGGCCCTCTATCAGCTATAACCGCACTATGTAAGTTTGCCAGATCGGGTAGCAGATCTGTAGTTCGATGGAATGAGACATAAAAAAACTACAAATTTGACTTGCATGATGTTGCAATACATCATACTTTCATAAAATCATGCAACATATTCTACCTTGTTTGTGGACATCGTTATTTGCAAAGCCGGAGCTAGATAAACAAATAGCGTGTGTGTTCACTGTGTGCTGTTTGTGTTTCACTAATTCACGATTGGGTTAAATACAGAGACCAAATTTCCCTCACGGGATCAAAAAAGTATATATACTTATTAGGGGTGTAACGGTTCATGTATTCGTATTGAACCGAAACGGTACGGGCGTCACGGTTCGGTGCATGAATTTACACGGAGAATACACGGTATAAAAATAAATAAAACTCGTGTGCGGATTAATTAATGTCATGCGCAATTACTGTTAAGTAGCGAGAGTTACGGGAGTTCTTTAGCGACACCTAACGCAATCTACCTCGCCTTAGCTCTGAAGCTCTGATTGGCGCCTATGTTTTTTTTGTCAGGTCGTCGGTCGAGTCCATCAGTCATTAGCAGCACTAAGGTTAGACCCACAAGAGTTAGAGGATCCGCTGGTCTCTTTAAGATCGTAAGTTTGAGAACTTCAGTTACAGTAACGTTAGTACAGGCGAAAGAGTGGTGGATAAGATGAAACTGTGTGTCGGCGTTGATCAGCAGTTGTTGGGTATGTGAGTGGAAAAAATGCTACACATATTCGAAGCCATCACCCAGATGATGTAGGCTACCAATCACTGAAACGAGGGGAAAAAAAACTTACCCTGCGCTTCAGCAGCCTTTGGATACACATACAAATAGGGCCAAAACCTATGGCTTAAATTAAATGATTTCGTAATGACAGAAAGCTATGTAAATCGCGTGGTAATTACCTTTATGTTGGGGTAACTTGTAACTTCTCACATGAGGAGCTGGTAGTGTTAAGTGCATAGACAGCAAAATAAAGTGACAACGCTAACCAGGCTAATAAACAAACCATGCTACGGTGAGTTAACGTCAAAGGGCAAAGTCACGTGACTTCTAGTTGTAGTCTGTTTATGAAATAAAAGGAGCAATTTCGTTTTTTTTAAAAAGGCAAAATATTGTGATATTTTCACAGTTAGTAGGCTAGATTATTACTTTACACACAATACAAAAAAATATTGAGGCAAATTGTAGACCCTTCCATATACAACTAAACACAGATGTTGAAGGTCTTGCTTAAGTGGATTTTTAAAAATAATTTTTCTATGTAATTTGCACTTTCAGAAATAAGAGATGCTGTAGGCCTATTTTCAGTTTTATAGCTGATTGTCTTATTTTGTTTACAAGTTACAGATGGAGTCTGGGTACTTATTGTACTGTTTAGACTACATCTTACACACTTCAGGCTGTTCAGATAGCTCAGGGAAGAGACTGTATGACACTAGGTGGTACAGCCTGAGACATGTACAAAAAAAAAAAATGCTTTCTGCATTTTTGTTTTGCTTTTCCCTCCATTGTACCGAACTCGTACCGAACCGTGATGTCCGAACCGAGGTATGAACCGAACCGTGACTTCTGTGTACCGTTACACCCCTAATACTTATACTTAGCGTGCGTGCGACAAAGGAAAAGTTCTTTGGTATTGCTTTAATTTTTTTTAGTTTTTCTCGCTACTGACAGCACTCCATGACCACAAACAACAGAGCTATGTGTTGAAATCACTCCTTTAAGTGAGTTACTCACAGGAACCTGAATCCTTAAAAGGAACCAAATTTAACAGGTTTAGTACCTACCAGTTGCCTCTACAATTCAGGGGAAAGAACTTTCCAGAGCTTTTGATAGCCTCTCACTATGGTAAAAATCATCAAATCACACACTACTAAACACCACTAGAAAAGTTAAAAATGCAAATACCCACAATATAAAAAAAAAAACATGAAATGAGGTATGAATGCCATAGGGTGGAGGTGTGTTAAGATGTGCTAAGCTCAATTTTGGGTGACCTTCACTAAATGTTCACCAGATTTTGACTCGGAGGGGTCATCAATTTAGCTTTTTCAATTTTGTGACTGTGCCCTAATTTTGGGTGATCACTTTATTTGTCAATCTCCCTCCTCTGCTTTTTTGTAAGATAGCCTGTATAACAACGGTTGTTGTTTTAAATGTGCTATATAACTAAAGTGACTTGACTTGACTTGTGACAATTAACCCCACTCTTCCCAAACATAATTTCGTCCATTTCTAGAAACCATCTGTGGAGTAAACCAAGATCTTATCAGTACAGAACATACCATTAGAGAAGGTTAGTGAAAATAAATCTTGCCTGGACAAAGTTGTTGAAGGAATGTGTAAAAAGCAACTTCAAGTGAAGCTGAGCTTGATAGTCCTCCTCCCAAAGGTACACTGCTGATGATAACAGCTTGAAATCCAGGCAAAGGATGTGCTACCAAAGGAGAGTGTGAATAAAAGAGTGAACCCCAACACATCACTAGCCATTAAAGAGCCAAATTACAGTTTCAAACATACTTTGCCAAAAATCAAACTATTGTTTATCCAGGGAAGACTCACTGAGGATTTAGCCTTTTTTACAGTAATGCCCTTAACGTAAAGTGTGTTACTCAAGCACATGTTTATTTTTAACACATTATAATCATGAACAGGTTAGAGTTGGGAAAGACTTCATCTCCATGAAGAGATTAACCCAGCAGTGGGCAGAGTAAAGGATTAATGTAATCTCGCCGTTTGTTTAAACAACCCCTGGCAACTCTTGGAAGATGTTCATTCAGTTTTATTTTTAGAAAAAAGACAAACCACAGACATGCCTCAACAAATATTTTTCTGTAACAGATGAACATTCTGGCTTTGTGAAACCTAGCTCAAAAAATTACCAAAAATTGTGGTAATTTAAGGTAATTTATTTTGCATATCATGTAGTGCAGGGGTCGGCAACCCGCGGCTCCGGAGCCGCATGCGGCTCTTTGATCCCTCTGATGCGGCTCAGCTCTTGAAAATAATTAATGAGTATTTAATTAAAATGTATTTTATTTTAGTTAATTTTCAAAATGTAATATTGTAGGTCTATCTGAGTAATTTAGCCTATATAACTTTCCACCTCACCGTAGCCTGCACAATATTGTTACATTCGCGGTTTGTTGCCAAGTCAATATCAAACAAAATCACAGATTTCCCTCCATTTCAGTCAACGAGAACACTTTGTTATTGTTGATGTGTGCGCTTGCTGTAGGCTAGATAAGGAAAATGTCAAAAAGGAAACGTCAGCGACCACAGCTAGCGAGCGGGCTGAAATGGGAAAGTTTCCATCCGAAGACTGATTCTAAAAACGCGAAATGAACTGCCCGTTATATATCGCACACTGCAACGAGTTAGTAATTGCATTGCTGTGTTAACCCTGTTCGGTTCCACTTGCACGTGAGAAATCTCTCACATTATGAAAAATATAAAGACAAACCTGCGCTCACATTTAAGGGCAATTTCGTGCAAAACTGTCACATCCATAACGGCAACACAATGCCATGGTATTTAGTTGCCGTTATGGATATGACAGTTTTGAGTGGAGTTGCCCTTAAATGGTGACAGCTTCAATTCTTGCATGAAACTTCACCTCACTGAATATGAGCCAGCCAGACTCCAAGGCCATCACCAAATCTAATATCTGTACTGTACGTTAAATATCCAAACTTTTTTTTGTAACCGTCTTTATGTGGCTCTTCTGAGATAAAAAAAAAAAAATGGTAAAAGTGTCTCTCCAGGCAAAAAAGGTTGCCGACCCCTGGCCTTGGCCTATATAACTTTCCACCTCACTTGACTCCGTAACCGTAGCCTGCACAATATTGTTACATTTGCGGTTCGTTGCCATGTCAATATCAAACATAATCACCGATTTCCCTCCATTTCAGTCAACGAGAACACTTTAATTGTTATTGTTGATGTGTGCGCTTGCTGTAGGCTAGATAAGGAAAAAGTCAAAAAGGAAACGTCAGCGACCACAGCTTGCGAGCGCAAACACAAGGCTGAAATGGAAACGTTTCCATCCGAAGACTGATTCTGAAAATGCGAAATGCTGCCCGTTATATATCGCACACTGCAACGAGTTAGTATTGCCAGAGACTTTCTAATGTGGAGACACATCACTCAAAAAATACTCCATAGGAATGCATTGGGCTAGTTTGTCACGCCAATATGGCCGTTGTCTACACATATCCCACCCCTTCCTCGGCAAAACGTCGACATGTGAATACGTTGAGCCAATCATGTGGTGTGATGTGAATACAATGAGCCAATCATATGGTGTGTTGTGAAGACATCATGCCAATCATGTGTTGTGATCTCGCCGCTGGAGCAAGATTGGTGTCGTGAAGCCTTGCGCACGCGCATTTCTGCCAAAATGGATGCCCGACGAGTGCCCAAAAAGCGTTGTCAAATGGCCGCCGAGTGGAGGGACTTGCCTAAAAGAACTTTGGTATTGCTGTGTTAACCCTGTTCGGTTCCACTTGCTTGTGAGAAATCTTTCTCACATATGAAAGACAAACCTGCGCTCACGTTTAAGGGAAATTCCGTGTAAAACTGTCACATCCATAACGCCAACACATGCCATGGTATTTAGTTGGCATTATGGATATGACAGTTTTGCGTGGAGTTGCCCTTAAATGGTGACCGCCTCAATTCTTGCATGAAACTTCATCTCACTGAATATGAGCCAGCCAGACTCCAAGGCCATCACCAAATCTAATCTCTGGTAGGCCTAATGTTCAATTTCGCCAATGACATGTCAACGAAAATTGAGTGTTGTGTTGTTAGCTATGATGTTACTTTGCATACCAAAGGACACTGGAAAAATAGGGGGTGGTGTTTAGCCTACATGGGAAGCCTACTTCTGTCATTCCACTTTACATTTTAAGTTACTTGCACAACTAGTAGAAAATGTATTTAAAAATCCTCTGTTGAATGAAAGTACTGTACGTTAAATATCCAAACTTTTTCTTGTAACTGTCTTTATGTGGCTCTTCTAAGATTAAAAAAATACATTTGGTAAAAGTGGCTCTCCAGGCAAAAAAGGTTGCCGACCCCTGATGTAGAGGAAAAAATATGGAATCATTCAATCTTGAGGAAGAAATTATGGAATCACAAACCTAAAACATCATAATTAGTAGTTTTTTGCATCTCTTTTTTCACAGCTTGATTGAGGCAATCAAGGATTGTCTACGATTGATCTTACGAGCATTCGTTTGGTTTTTCCAACTTTTTCCTGAAGATGTTCGTAGTGTGAATATGTGTGCACTGCTTTTAAGATGTTCTTTAGGTCAGCTGTCTACGTTAAAAGTTCTGAAATGTCCCCTAATGTGGTGATATCAGGTGACTTTACATCACAGCTGGCATTTGAACTTCGGACCTATATGTTAATTAACTTAAATATGAAAATAGAAAAACGTTTACATCTGTATATAAGCATCCCCTGGTAGGTCATATACCACACACAGACATAACTAATACGAATTATTTAAGATTAGATTGTTGCACTGTTTTCATATTTGTTGCATGTGTGAACATATTAGGTTTAGACAACTCAATATTTAATCTGCCATGTCTGTTCTTTGCCATTTGTGACTGTCCCATTGTCTGTGCAGTAGTGTTTTGGGGTGTTATTGAAGAAGATGTTGGAAAATGAGGAAGATGTTGAGTAAGGCAGTGAGGAAATCTGTAGGCCTACATAACAGGTTTATGATTTGTTTGGTTATTTTGATGCAGCACAGGTCTTGTAAGCTAAACCACATGTTCCTTACTCTGCTCTTACCTTATAGACCAATTTAGGCCTAATAAAAGATACACCTAGACAAATAAAACTATTTAGGCTTAATAAAAGATACCCCTAAATAGAATAAACTATTCTTCTAAATGTCTCATTTCGTACTCAAATCATATTACTATGAGCATAACATGTATTAACATTTTTTCAAGCTAAAATCTGATTAATTACAAGCAAATTTAATAAGGAATGGGAATGTATGTTTGACAAATATATTCTTAGTTGTAATTTCTCTGTATGTCCTGCTGGTGACCTCAGTGAGAAGTTTCTGTTAAGATGCTCATAGCCATTTTCGAATACTCTATATCACTCGTAGATCTGCAAGTGTTTTCAAAACGTTCTTAAGCAACAATGGTTTTGGGAAATGGTCCCAAAGTCTTAAAATGTTCGTAAGAGGGACTTTACGAACTACTTAGGTTTACGATACTTTCAGGAAACTGGGCCATGATAGCAGTGCGTAGATTTGCCCAACATTGATAACAGAATTCATAGTTTACCCACCTTTTTCTACTACTACACTCCCACCCATCTTTTTTACCACTACACTCCTCCTGTGATTGTAGTATTGTTATCCTACAGGTAAATTGCAAAGCCGAATGTTAAGCTGCCAGCTGCCTTCCTTTTCTCTACAGTTTTTAATAGCTCATAGTCTGTGTGAAGACTGATGTCAAGAAACAATTTTGTACAAAATAGATGATGACATTGTATTACATTGTATTACATATTAACACCTGCATACCCGAGAGCTCTGACATCAAATCAGTATATCCAAATACGGGTATCAGAATCAGATCAGTACAGGGAAACAAGTTGATCAATGCATCTCTGGCAAGTCTACTATGATCAGTTGTGGTTAGTGTTAGTAAACAAAAAAACATACATATTACATTCATAATCAGAAATAGCTTAATTTATATAATAATATATGAAATATCCTTTAATGTAGCCCAGTGGCCTACCTCTGTAGTTCTGAATCACTCCTTTAACATAATTAGCCCAAGAGGGTTTCCCAGGCAGAAGAGGTGCAGTGGATGTTGGCAGAACAAAGTCAACCCTTTTGGATTCTTCCAAAACCTCTGACACAGTTAACACTGAGACATTTTTTCCTGAGATCTGACTGCCAACTACCACAGTTACAAGAGGCAGAGCCTAGATGACATGGAAATATATAGTTAGAAACCATCTAAATATAATTTCATGGTTCACATAACTTTTGAGTGAATTTTTGTATGGTTAGTTAGCAGACTCTTTTATCCAAAGCGACTTTTATCCAAAACAATGTCATAACAATAATTAACAATAACAGTAAATAAAATACTGATAATATAATAGAATCAATTACAATAAAACAACAAATAAAAAATAACAAACCAAGACTATTGCTAGAACAGCCTGCACTAGGTAGGGAAAGAGTTTTTACTGTGATCTCTACATTCTGAGGAAGGGCAATAGGTGCTAATCAGATGACCAAAGTAGCTGAGAAGGGACAGGATGGTGCTGATCCAGTGGAGTGAGGGACTTACATTTAATTCAGTGTTTCCTCTAGGATTTTTTTAAGCAGTCTGTCCGAACCACCCGCAGAATGCTGCTGGGCCAGACCAAATAGCAGGTCGTGTGCAGAGAGAATGTGCAGACCAACTGGCTGATGTCCTGACCGTTGTCTTCAACATCTCTCTGAGCTCCACTGTTGTCCCTACCTGTTTCAAGACCATCACCATCATCCCTGTACGAAAAGCTAGTCATGAAACACATCAAGTCCCAGCTACCTGTCACACTGGACCCCATGCAGTTTGTGTATCGTTCCAAACGCTCCACGGATGATGCTATCACCACTGCCGTTCACCTGGCTCTCACACATCTGGATACAAAGGACACTTATGTCAGAATGCTGTTCATCGATTTAACTCAGCATTCAACACCATCATTCCTCAGCAGCTGGTAAAGAAACTGGACCAGCTGGGTCTGAACACCACCCTCTGCAACTAGGTCCTGGACTGGTAGGAAGACCGCAGGCAATCAGGATAGGAAACAAGACCTCCAACACCACCATGCTGGACACATGAGCACCTCAAGGCTGCGTGCTCAGCCTCCTGCTGTTCACACTTCTGACCCATGACTGAGCAGTTACACACAGCTCAAACCACATCATCAAATTTGCTGATGACACAACTGTGGTGGGTTTGATAAGCAGAGACAACGAGGCCCTGTACAGAGAGGAGGTGACACAGCTGGTGTCACAACAACCTGTCCCTCAATGTGGACAAAACAAAAAAACGAATCATTGATTTCAGACGACCTCCAGGCAAACACAACCCCCACTGTTCATAAATGACCTTCCAGTTGAGATTGTTCAGAGCACAAGATCACAGACAACCTCACATGGACTAAGAAAACCACATACATCACAAAGCCCAGCAACACCTCTACTTTCTGCGGAAGCTGCCGAAAGCCCACCTCCCCTCCCCCATTCTGGCAACCTACTACAGAGGGACTATTGAGACTATCCTCAGCAGTGCCATCACAGTGGGGTTTGGTAACTGCACTGCTGCAGAACGAAAGGCCCTGCAGCGGATTGTGAGGATGGCTAAAAAGATCACTGGGGTCTCTCTTCCCTCCCTCTCTGACATCTACAACAGTATAAGGGACCGTTCCGTATTTATGGAATGGACCACCGGAGGAAAATAGGGGAGGGTCATTTTTATTCTTTGTTGAGGGGAGGGTCACCCGACTTTTTTTAGTCTAGAAGGGGGGGGGTCACCCAACTTTTTTATTCATGAAAACAGCAACATTTCAAAGTGGCTTGTTTGGTGCATATTTTCCATGTAACTCTCAGTCTCAGTCTTCACACCCCTCTGCACACCACGTTTACCCCTCATATCCTTCTTTCTTGCAGAGTAGCCTAGGGAGTAAAATAAAGGCCTCGCGCTGTGGCTTTCATAGAGACTCAGTGGAGACTGAGGGTCATCTAGGCAATAGCAAAGATTCTAGAGTGAATGTGATTTCTGGCGCCATATAGCGTTCTCTTTCGTTCCATAGCTGTCAACACTGAACATTGAAAATAAGGGAGATGCCCCGGGTTTCTCACCAAAAATACGAGAAAATGTCAACATATGTCCCCATTAACGTTGGAAG
The DNA here is from genome assembly GCF_046254945.1 of Alosa pseudoharengus. NCBI lineage: Eukaryota > Metazoa > Chordata > Actinopteri > Clupeiformes > Clupeidae > Alosa > Alosa pseudoharengus. The sequence goes on along the minus strand of NW_027468674.1, from coordinate 34,821,826 downwards.
GGTTGCAGTAGTAGCAACAAAGTAGCCTAGACTTTATACAAGGATACAAGGATACAAGGAAGTTTATTGTCACATGCATATAGTTACTGGAAGTAAGAAATGCAGTGAAATTAAGTACAGCCTATATTCATTTGGTCAACATTATACAGCCCTAAAAAGGCTAAATTTACCTTTGGTTTACTTTTAGTTTACCGTGTAACTTTAAACAGTGTGCATGCTTAACATTAGTAAAGCATACTTGTGCTTCATTCATCCACACATCCAGCTCCTAACGTTTTGACAAGCATATCTACCAAGGCATAAAAAAAAAAAAGGTTTGGTTCCTGTTGGTTGTCAGTTGAGGCCATGGGTCGGTAGGGAATTTTTTTTTTTTTTTTTTTTTTTTTTTTTCCCAGTGGCAGTAAGGGATAGGTAGAAAATCAATCCCACCAGGATTTCGCGAGGTTTTTTGAGACTGTTGCGACCTAAAATGCCTGGATGGAAGTTGCGGTGATTTTAGCTGTTTCTTGTGGAGAAATTGCGGGAGGAAGTGAAAATTGCAAAAATAGTTTAAATTTAGGGCAATTAAGGTTAGTAAGACCAAAATCACACTGATAATCTTGATGCTTATTAAAAAGGATAATCAAAGGTAAACAGTAAGGATTACAGAAAATCAAAGTAGGCCTACTTTATTTGTGAAAATGCTTTGACTGAGGTCATTCACAAAGCATTATAGTAGAACTGTCCAAAAAAGACAGTCACCTAAAGAGATGGCATCATGTCATATGTTTCAATACATTCATATATTTTGTAATTCATATTAAGTTCATATCTTTTTAATAATTCATAGTCTGTGGCCTGCATAATTACTAATAGCCAAGTAAGTATCTAGTAATTTCATATTGATTTAAACTATTTGACTACACTTCTGTTTAATGTCATTACATTGGTGGTGTACGTCTAATTGACTGCCTGCCCCTTTAAGGACGTGAGAGTAGCCTAAGTACATTTCTGAGTGGATTGGAAGGCTTGCATCTCACTGTGTTCGGCTACGAGTGTAAATCACTTTTTGCATAGTGCATTACGATATGTGGATGCAATTGGGAATGTCTTCTATGTCATTAGTTAAAATAAATGTTAAAAAAAACAACTCGAATGAAATTATTATTGGATCATAGAAGAGGTAAATGTCTTGCAATTTTATTAATTTCTATGATTTTGGTAGCACTACTCAAACTAAGCCCACAAGCTAGCAAACATGACATAAGCTAAAAGGACATATCCAGGTAAACGTTTACCAATGGGTTGCATAGCCTACTCAAAAATCAGTAAACCAAGTAGGCCTTAATTAACTTACTTTCATAGCCTAGGTAGGTTAGCAACACCAGGTTGAGAGATGCAAGTAAGCAGATCATTAACGTTAGCCTTCTATTTATTGTCATCAAAACTGTAGAGGAACGAACACGTTAGGGCAGTCTTTGGTGTCATATGCAAAAGGTGCATAAGTAAGTGTGCCATCTGGCTCAATATTCTGCGCGAGGGACTGTTGTGGTAGGTGAAATTTCACGGTGAAACTACGATGATTGGTCAAATTTGCAAAAAAGTTGCGGTGTTTGGACAAAATTGCGAGTGCCTTGATAAGTGACGAAAACAATCGTCTTCGTGAACAGCTGTGCACAGGCTACTTTGTAAAAGAGAGAATACGCTCATCCCTATACATAACGCAAGGGGTAATTAATGTAATTATAGTTCGCCTTTTATTTGTGGATTTATTTAATATATTTAGTGTTATTTCTTCCCCAAGCTCATAAAATAAATTTGGGTCGCACATAAATTGACTGGGTCGGTCGGAAACCGGAACCCAAGAACATTTTTTTTTATGCCCAATTGACCTTGTTACTGCCCATTTCTAGCTTAGCTGTCTCCATTCTTTCTGTTTTTGTTGTTTGCAAAAATATATAGTATTATATAGTAACCAGCAACAAGTGCAATTTGTTAATCGCTGTCATTCTCTCTCCTGCGCAAACAAAAATGTGTTAAGTAGTAGCCTAGTGCGTAATTCTGCTTAATAAAATTGAACAAATACATTTGGTTATTTCACAAAAAAATATAAATAGCCAGTTTATGGTCTACTACAGTGCAGAGTTGGTATATTATGGTAGGCCAACTTGGAGTGAACAGGGGAAATTCTCTACTTGTAGCTGAGTAGCCTGATGGTAGGCAGGTGCACACGTAGTGTAGACAACCGAGGTGAAGTTAGTTTGATATTTGATATTCGGATATTCGACAGATTTTCAAAAAAAAATGTATGCGGCCAGTTTCACCCCGTGTTTGCAGACAATGTACAAACAGATGACCTGTCTACTTGCTCCCAGCCGACCTTAGGGACAGTCTAAAAAGTACCTTCTGAATTACCTTCATAGTCTTTTTTGTCAATAGCTTTGACATCATGTGACCTAGTGACTCCAAACCAATGCAGAATATTTATCCTATATGAGACTCATCAGACACACCCCTTTTTTGATAGTCTGTATGCACACTGTATTTTATATGAATATTTAGTAAAAAAATACATTATATCCTATATGAATGGTCCTCTTTTTTCAATACCTCCCAAGTCATGTGAACTAGTGACTCCAAACCAATGCAGAATAGTTATCCTATATGGGACTCATCGGGCACACCTCTTTTTATGGTCACTGTATGCACACTGTATTTTACATTAATATTTTAAAGGAAATACTTTATTTCATATAAGAAACAGTCTCCTTTTTTTCAATACCTCCCAGGTCATGTGACCTAGTGACTCCAAACCAATGCAGAATAGTTACCCTATATGGGACTCATCAGACACACCTCTTCCTATAACCATTGAAAGCACACTATTTTATATTAATATTTTAAAGAAAATACATCGTTTCCTATAAGGAATGGTCTCCTTTTTCAATACCCCCCCCCCCCCCCCAAGGGAAGTGACGTAGGGACACCAAACCAATGCAGAATATCCTTTATGGGACTAATCAGACACACCTCAAATTAATATAATTTTTGCACGTACTATTTTATAGTACCCATTTGTTTCCTATGGAAACTGTGTTTTCTCAATACCTTCCATATAATAGTAGATGCCAAATCATTTTTCATATTGAGGTGTGTCTGATAAGTACCCCATAGCAGAACAGTTCTGTATTGATCTGTGTTGTCTAGGACCCCTTATATGGCAGCTATTGAGCAAAAAGCTGTTTTCCATAGGAAATAAATATGATTCTTTAAAAAAAATTAAATATAATAGTTCATGCAAAATATTATTTCACATTGACATGTGTCTGATTATTATCACATAGCAGAACAGTTCTATGTTGATCTGTGATGTCTAGCGAGAAAAAAGCTTGCGAGGTATTGAAAAAAGGAGACCATTCATGATGGCAAATAATGTATTTTCTTAAAAATATTAATATAAAATACAGTGTGCATACAGAGACTATAAGAAGAGGTGTGTCTTATCAGTCCCACATAGGATAACTATTCTGCATTGGTTTGGAGTCCCTAGGTCACATGGCTTGGGAGGTATTGAAAAAAAGGAGTCTGTTTCTTATATGAAATAATGTATTTTATTAAAAGAATTCATATAAAATACAGTGTGCATACAGTTGCTATAAAGAGTAGGGCTGCACGATATATCTAAAATCTATCGTTATCGCGATATCAACGCTTGCGATGGACATACCGCAAAGATTACTTCATTTTCGATAAATTTTGATACATTTTCTGTGCCGTGCGCATTCCATGGCCTACAGTCTATGATGTATTCACATTCTGAATGTCAACATATTTTAACAAACCGATGCTGTCATGCAGCCCTAGAAGCCCGTCCCCTACCAGTTTAGGTGTGTGGTGTTTTAGGTGTTGAGGCAGGAGCTAAGTCGTGATGGCTGAAGATAGTGAGTCAAGCGAGGTAGGTTACACTTATGTGAAGAGGAATTGGTTACTAAAGGAAAAGCACGTCTGTTATATGGAAATATTTTGGTTTTTATAAAGGACGACGTATTACAAACACAGCGCCAAATGCGTCCTTCTCCACTGTGTTAAAATAAACAATTTCTTTCGTTGTTGTTATAGGATCAGAAGATAGCCTATCTATCTTTCACTGTAAGGCTTGTATTTCATGATTTGCATTTAGCAAAAGCCCCAGACAGCAGCAGAGAGGTAATCAGGATTCGTTATTTGTAAAAGTTGTTTAGCCTACTTCGTTAGCCTGGACTGCGATCGCAGCCACTTACTTTCACTTTCCGCTGCCCTCGTAGTCGGCATGCCGGTAGCCTAATAACGTGGGATGCGCAGCGTATGAGGTTAGACTGGGCTACTTAAGATTTTAGATGAGTGACCGCCGCGATATAGCTTAAGTAGGCCTAGCTTTTTTTCTAGGCCCAGCGAAGGCTGGCAATGTGGAATATTCCACTGGTTGGTGCACAAGTATTCAGATTGGCTGTCTATCCGTCTTTTACGAGGATTTTCTTGGAGCACATCTTCCACACAACTTCGATAGCCTAGTCAGTAGGTATCTTAGCTGTCCACTTTCATCAGGCCATATAAAGCCTAGGCTACATAATATACTGCTCAAAAAAATTGAAGGAACACTTACAGTTTTTCACAATTGTTCAAACCCATTTTTTTAAACCTTCCACCCTTCTCTCCATTTTCAAACTACATTCACAGAATGTCTGACAGTTCTTGCAAAATAAAACACTCGCCTTAAAAGTTTTTCTTATGCTCAGAACCAAACAGTGTCAGAGCACCAATCCAGTGTATGATTGAAGTGTCCCCTTAGTTTTTTTGAGCAGTATATTTATATTGTTTATGTAGAAAATTATACATTTATTTCTGTAATTATACATTTACCCCCCCCCCCCCCCCCAACCCTACAATCTATGTTAGCAGCAAGTAGAACAGAGAAAAACATTAAATATTTAAATATCGCAAGTTATATCGTTATCGCAGTACTCAATAATGTTATCGCATATCGCATGTTTTCCTAATATCGTGCAGCCCTAAAAAAGAGGTGTGTCTGATGAGTCCCATATAGGATAACTATTCTGCATTGGTTTGGAGTCACTAGGTCGCATGGCTTGGGAGGTATTGAAAAAAAGGAGACCGTTTCTTATGGTAAATAATGTATTTTCTTTAAAATATTCATATAAAATACAGTGTGCATACAGTGACCATAAAAAGAGGTGTGCCCGATGAGTCCCATATAGAATAACTATTCTGCATTGGTTTGGAGTCACTAGGTCACATGACTTGGGAGGTATTGAAAAAAGAGGACCATTCATATAGGAAATAATGTATTTTTTTTACAAAATATTCACATAAAATACAGTGTGCATACAATGACCATAAAAAGAGGTGTGTCTGATGAGTCCCATATAGGATAACTATTCTGCATTGGTTTGGAGTCACTAGGTCACATGGCTTGGGAGGTATTGAAAAAAAGGAGACTGTTTCTTATATGAAATAATGTATTTTCTTTAAAATATTAATGTAAAATACAGTGTGCATACAGTGACCATAAAAAGAGGTGTGCCTGATGAGTCCCATATAGGATAACTATTCTGCATTGGTTTGGAGTCACTAGGTCGCATGGCTTGGGAGGTATTGAAAAAAGGGAGGCCGTTTCTTATGGTAAATAATGTATTTTCTTTAAAATATTCATATAAAATACAGTGTGCATACAGTGACTATAAAAAGAGGTGTGCCCAATGAGTCCCATATAGGATAACTATTCTGCATTGGTTTGGAGTCACTAGGTCACATGAATTGGGAGGTATTGAAAAAAGAGGACCATTCATATAGGAAATAATGTATTTTTTTCACAAAATATTCATATAAAATACAGTGTGCATACAGTGACCATAAAAAGAGGTGTGCCCGATGAGTCCCATATAGGATAACTATTCTGCATTGGTTTGGAGTCACTAGGTCACATGACTTGGGAGGTATTGAAAAAAGAGGACCATTCATATAGGAAATAATGTATTTTTTTTACAAAATATTCATATAAAATACAGTGTGCATACAGTGACCATAAAAAGAGGTGTGCCTGATGAGTCCCATATAGGATAACTATTCTGCATTGGTTTGGAGTCACTAGGTCACATGGCTTGGGAGGTATAGAAAAAAAGGAGACTGTTTCTTATATGAAATAATGTATTTTCTTTAAAATATTAATGTAAAATACAGTGTGCATACAGTGACCATAAAAAGAGGTGTGCCTGATGAGTCCCATATAGGATAACTATTCTGCATTGGTTTGGAGTCACTAGGTCGCATGGCTTGGGAGGTATTGAAAAAAGGGAGGCCGTTTCTTATGGTAAATAATGTATTTTCTTTAAAATATTCATATAAAATACAGTGTGCATACAGTGACTATAAAAAGAGGTGTGCCCAATGAGTCCCATGTAGGATAACTATTCTGCATTGGTTTGGAGTCACTAGGTCACATGAATTGGGAGGTATTGAAAAAAGAGGACCATTCATATAGGAAATAATGTATTTTTTTCACAAAATATTCATATAAAATACAGTGTGCATACAGTGACCATAAAAAGAGGTGTGCCCGATGAGTCCCATATAGGATAACTATTCTGCATTGGTTTGGAGTCACTAGGTCACATGACTTGGGAGGTATTGAAAAAAGAGGACCATTCATATAGGAAATAATGTATTTTTTTTACAAAATATTCATATAAAATACAGTGTGCATACAGTGACCATAAAAAGAGGTGTGCCTGGTGAGTCCCATATAGGATAACTATTCTGCATTGGTTTGGATTCACTAGGTCGCATGGCTTGGGAGGTATTGAAAAAAAGGAGACCGTTTCTTATGGTAAATATTGTATTATCTTTAAAATATTCATATAAAATACAGTGTGCATACAATGACCATAAAAAGAGGTGTGTCTGATGAGTCCCATATAGGATAACTATTCTGCATTGGTTTGGAGTCACTAGGTCACATGGCTTGGGAGGTATTGAAAAAAAGGAGACTGTTTCTTATATGAAATAATGTATTTTCTTTAAAATATTAATGTAAAATACAGTGTGCATACAGTGACCATAAAAAGAGGTGTGCCTGATGAGTCCCATATAGGATAACTATTCTGCATTGGTTTGGAGTCACTAGGTCGCATGGCTTGGGAGGTATTGAAAAAAGGGAGGCCGTTTCTTATGGTAAATAATGTATTTTCTTTAAAATATTCATATAAAATACAGTGTGCATACAGTGACTATAAAAAGAGGTGTGCCCAATGAGTCCCATATAGGATAACTATTCTGCATTGGTTTGGAGTCACTAGGTCACATGAATTGGGAGGTATTGAAAAAAGAGGACCATTCATATAGGAAATAATGTATTTTTTTCACAAAATATTCATATAAAATACAGTGTGCATACAGTGACCATAAAAAGAGGTGTGCCCGATGAGTCCCATATAGGATAACTATTCTGCATTGGTTTGGAGTCACTAGGTCACATGACTTGGGAGGTATTGAAAAAAGAGGACCATTCATATAGGAAATAATGTATTTTTTTTACAAAATATTCATATAAAATACAGTGTGCATACAGTGACCATAAAAAGAGGTATGCCTGATGAGTCCCATATAGGATAACTATTCTGCATTGGTTTGGAGTCACTAGGTCACATGGCTTGGGAGGTATTGAAAAAAAGGAGACTGTTTCTTATATGAAATAATGTATTTTCTTTAAAATATTAATGTAAAATACAGTGTGCATACAGTGACCATAAAAAGAGGTGTGCCTGATGAGTCCCATATAGGATAACTATTCTGCATTGGTTTGGAGTCACTAGGTCGCATGGCTTGGGAGGTATTGAAAAAAGGGAGGCCGTTTCTTATGGTAAATAATGTATTTTCTTTAAAATATTCATATAAAATACAGTGTGCATACAGTGACTATAAAAAGAGGTGTGCCCAATGAGTCCCATGTAGGATAACTATTCTGCATTGGTTTGGAGTCACTAGGTCACATGAATTGGGAGGTATTGAAAAAAGAGGACCATTCATATAGGAAATAATGTATTTTTTTCACAAAATATTCATATAAAATACAGTGTGCATACAGTGACCATAAAAAGAGGTGTGCCCGATGAGTCCCATATAGGATAACTATTCTGCATTGGTTTGGAGTCACTAGGTCACATGACTTGGGAGGTATTGAAAAAAGAGGACCATTCATATAGGAAATAATGTATTTTTTTTACAAAATATTCATATAAAATACAGTGTGCATACAGTGACCATAAAAAGAGGTGTGCCTGGTGAGTCCCATATAGGATAACTATTCTGCATTGGTTTGGATTCACTAGGTCGCATGGCTTGGGAGGTATTGAAAAAAAGGAGACCGTTTCTTATGGTAAATATTGTATTATCTTTAAAATATTCATATAAAATACAGTGTGCATACAATGACCATAAAAAGAGGTGTGTCTGATGAGTCCCATATAGGATAACTATTCTGCATTGGTTTGGAGTCACTAGGTCACATGGCTTGGGAGGTATTGAAAAAAAGGAGACTGTTTCTTATATGAAATAATGTATTTTCTTTAAAATATTAATGTAAAATACAGTGTGCATACAGTGACCATAAAAAGAGGTGTGCCTGATGAGTCCCATATAGGATAACTATTCTGCATTGGTTTGGAGTCACTAGGTCGCATGGCTTGGGAGGTATTGAAAAAAGGGATGCCGTTTCTTATGGTAAATAATGTATTTTCTTTAAAATATTCATATAAAATACAGTGTGCATACAGTGACTATAAAAAGAGGTGTGCCCGATGAGTCCCATATAGGATAACTATTCTGCATTGGTTTGGAGTCACTAGGTCACATGAATTGGGAGGTATTGAAAAAAGAGGACCATTCATATAGGAAATAATGTATTTTTTTCACAAAATATTCATATAGCATACAGTGACCATAAAAAGAGGTGTGCCCGATGAGTCCCATATAGGATAACTATTCTGCATTGGTTTGGAGTCACTAGGTCACATGACTTGGGAGGTATTGAAAAAAAGGAGACTGTTTCTTATATGAAATAATGTATTTTCTTTAAAATATTCATATAAAATACAGTGTGCATACAGTGACTATAAAAAGAGGTGTGCCCGATGAGTCCTATATAGGATAATTATTCTGCATTGGTTTGGAGTCACTAGGTCACATGACCTGGGAGGTATTGAAAAAAAGGAGACTGTTTCTTATATGAAATAATGTATTTTCTTTAAAATATTCATAAAAAATACAGTGTGCATACAGTGACCATAAAAAGAGGTGTGCCCGATGAGTCCCATATAGGATAACTATTCTGCATTGGTTTGGAGTCACTAGGTCGCATGGCTTGGGAGGTATTAATTAAAAGGAGACCGTTTCTTATGATAAATAATGTATTATATTTAAAATATTCATATAAAATACAGTGTGCATACAGTGACCATAAAAAGAGATGTGTCTGATGAGTCCCATATAGGATAACTATTTTGAATTGGTTTGGAGTCACTAGGTCACATGACCTGGGAGGTATTGAAAAATAGAAGACTGTTTCTTATATGAAATAATGTATTTTCTTTAAAATATTCATAAAAAATACAGTGTGTATACAGTGACCATAAAAAGAGGTGTGCCCGATGAGTCCCATATAGGATAACTATTCTGCATTGGTTTAGAGTCACTAGGTCGCATGGCTTGGGAGGTATTGAAAAAAAGGAGACCGTTTCTTATGATAAATAATGTATTATCTTTAAAATATTCATATAAAATACAGTGTGCATACAGTGACTATAAAAAGAAGTGTGTCTGATGAGTCCCATATAGGATAACTATTTTGAATTGGTTTGGAGTCACTAGGTCACATGATGTCAAAGCTATTGACAAAAAAGACTATGAAGGTAATTCAGAAGTTACTTTTTAGACGGTCCCTATGGTCGGCTGGGAGCAAGTAGACAGGTCATCTGTTTGTACATTGTCTGCAAACACGGGGTGAAACCGGCAGCATAATTTTTTTTTTTTTGAATATCTGTCGAATATCCGAATATCAAACTAACTTCACCTCGGTGTGTAGACAGCCGAACACTATGAAGCGCCAATGAATCGTGCGCTCACGACAACCACGCCGTTATCCTCAATAGGTTAACTTAAGACATCGAGAAGGGGCAGGGGAGGGTCATGTCTTTTTTGAAAACTCATCTGTTCGAGCCGAAATTTTGACGATTGGTTCTGTCTCGACTTTTCTGACTCGTTTTGAATCGCCTTTGACTACTCAGAGTGGCTGCCTACAGACATGCTCCAACATGTCCTAAAACAACCCTTAACGTTAGTTTTCAAAACTGTGCAACTCACGAGTGGTTAGGTGTTCGTTGATTATTAAAATAAAATAGGCTTTTGAAAACGAACGTTTAAGGGTTGTTTTAGGACATGTTTGAGCATGCCTGTAGGCAGCATTTTAAGTGTCAAAAGTTTGCCGTGGCACAAAAAAGGTTGAAAAGCACTGCCCTAAACCTATAGAATTCTCCCACTTCCCAGGTGCTCATGAACGCACCATTATTCCCACATGAAGTGTAGCTGCTAGCCTAAGTGAATGATGATGTTTTCAAGGTTTTTCCCGTGCCCATTAACAACACACCGTTTGCACCTCCGAGTGGTCTGTGACGTGTTTGTGTGAAAGGAATCAGTTGGTCTCAAAGTTAAGCTTTTTTAAAAGCACCTCTCCGAACACTGTGCATTCTGATAACATGTCAAGACTATAGACAGAACTGTAAGTAGCTATAGGCTCAAATAATAGTCATCCTGATAACAAAAACATTAGGCTAAACTAGCCTTCTCTTACCATAGGCAAGACCAATCCTTCGTTGTAATCGGTGTGCTCTCCAATCAAGTTAACTCTCCCTGGAGCACATACGGCAATAGTAGGACCTTTCTCTCCGAAGGTTTCAACATACACTCGCCGAGCCTTGTCCACCAACTGCTCTACAGTAGGGATCGGATAATTTGCCATACTGCCGGCTAAGTTCTCCGCTTGTTCAGCACAACATCAAACAGCAGAATTCTACCATTAGCCAGTAGCCTGCTCGAAGTCCTTCTTCTTCTTCTTTTATATGGCGGTTGGCAACCAGCTTTTTGGTGCATTACCGCCACCATCTGGACTGGAGTGTGGATCAAATGGTCATCCTACACTTTCCTAAATTCTTTTAAATAACCCAGTTACCTTCAAAAAAGAAAACAAAAAAGAAAAACAAATTTCACCTGATTCTCTTTGCAGTATATCATTCAAATTTAATGTCATCTGGATTTCACCAAGTTGTGAGATAAATCTTTGTCTGGCTTGATGGTACTCAGGACAAAACATAATTACATGCTCTATGGTCTCTTGACTATTACAATATTCACACATTCCATCAACATGCTTTTTCATGGTAACTAATGTTCTGTTTAATCCTGTATGTCCTAGCCTCATTCTGGACACCACATCTTCTTCTTGCTTGCTTCTGCATGTATTCCTGCTCCTCCCCACCTTTCCTTGAATACTGCAGGTGTCTTCCAGACTGTTCGTTATCCCATACAAATTGCCATTTTTCATTTATTTTAGCTTTGATTATACTTTTGACTTCAGCTTTGCTGTATTTAATATTCAACTCTATGTCAGACTTCCCTGCTGTTTTCTTTGCACATTTATCTGCTAATTCATTACCTCCTACACCTATATGAGCTGGTACCCATATAAATGTAGTACTAATACCAGACTTAAGCAGATTGTTGGCTAATTGCATTACTTCATATACTATGTCCTGTCTAGACTCAGAGTGACAACGTTTAAGGCTTATTAAAGCTGAGCTAGAGTCTGACGCAATCACAGCTTGCTTAGGTCTATTGCTCTCTACCCACAATAAGGCCATCCATATTCCTATAATTTCTGCTGTGTATACAGCTAAATCATCATTGATTCTCTTTCCAGATTCAATGTTTAATTGAGGGATAACATAAGCAACTCCCATTTTCTTATCAGTCTGCTTAGATGCATCAGTATATAAAATGACTGCTCCTTTATATTTGCTCGCAATGTAACTCTGGACCCTGTAATGATCCACTTCAACATCCTTCTTTTCCTCTAATAAGCCCAAGTCTACTGGAACCTCTGACATCAGCCAAGGAGGAACAACAGGATATGCCACTGTAGGGCTTATTTCAAGAGCACTGATTCCCATATTTATTACCTTTTGTTTTATTGTCCAACCAAAACTTTTAATAAGGTATCTCTCTCTCTCTTGACACTGCCATAAGACTGATTGACTCTTGTGTTTTTCACTATGACCCCTTAGATTTGTCCAATACACAAGAGACAGCTGGTCTCTTCTAAGATAGAGAGGCATCTCTCCCATCTCTACATGGACTGCTGCCACTGGCGTGGTCTTAATTGCCCCACAGCATAGCTTCAAACCTTGGTTCTGAATTACATCTAGTTTCTTGAGTGATGTTTTAGCAGCAGACCCATACACTACACACCCATAGTCAAATACAGATCTCATCAGCCCTGTATAAATGGCTTTTAAAGCAGGTCTACTTGCTCCCCATTCAACTCCACGCAGACACCTCATCACATTCAACACTTTCTTGCATTTCTCAATATTTTTTTGTATATGCATTGTCCAAGTTAATCGTTTGTCAAACCACATTCCTATATATTTGAAGAATTCCACTCTTTCTAAATCTGCCCCAGATAATTTGATTTTAACATCTACATTTATTTTCTTCCTAGAGAAGAATAAAGTCTTTGTTTTATCTATTGAGATCCTAAACCCCCATTGAAGGGCCTATTCTTGGACTCTGTTCACTGCCTGTTGCATCTTACCCACCACAAAATCTATATTTCTTCCTTTTTTCCACATTGCTCCATCATCTGCAAACAATGCCACCCCAACTGAATTTTGTATGTCTTTAAAAATATCATCAATCATTATTGAAAATAATAGTGGACTCACAATACTTCCTTGTGGGACACCATTTTCCACACTGTATTGCTCACTTAATTCTCCATTTATTTTAATTTGAATTGTTCTATTAGACAAAAACCCTTTAATCCATTGGAACATCCGTCCCTTTATTCCCAATATTGTAACCTTTATCAGTATACCTTCTTTCCACAACATATCATATGCCTTCTCAATGTCAAAAAACACTGCCACTACATTTTCTTTGTTCACTTGAGCCTTCCTTATTGTATCTTCAAGGCATACAATGGGATCCATGGTGCCTCTACCTTTCCTGAATCCACTTTGATAATGACTCATTAATCCTTTCGTTTCAACCCAATATGTAAGCCTGTCATTAATCATCCTTTCCATAGTTTTTCCCATCTGGGATGTTAATGCAATAGGTCTATAGTTAATTGCTATTTTAGGATCTTTCCCAGGTTTCCTAATAGGAATAATTATAGACTCCTTCCTTAACAAAACTTCCTTCCCCTTATCACTTAAGTTCTCCAACATGGAATAGCAGATTTTATCCATCCCTGGAGATGACTTACCTAATTTACTTAATGCCTTATTGAGTTCAGATTTCGTAAATAACACATCCAATACCCCTTCTTCGCTATCCTCAATGTCAAACACATTGCAATATTTTTCAATTGTAACTTCTCTACCTCTTTTTTCTTCTTGATTTAAATTCCCTGAGCTGTGCACCTTGGCTAATGTTTTAGCCATAACCTCTGCTTTTTCCTTATTATTGGTGATCGTTCTTTGCCCCTCAACCAACACTGGGTATCCATATTCCCTTCCATTCCCTTTCATTTTTTTAATCATATTCCAAACTCTCTCCACTGGAGTAGTTCGACCAATAGAGTCACAGAACTTTTTCCAATGATCTTTTTTAGCTTGTCTTATTGTTTTCCTAACTATTGCCTGAGATCTTTTATATTGAACTAAATTCTGAAAATTATGTGTTCTTTTTAACTCTTTAAACACTCTATTTCTACCTTTAATTGCTTCCTTACATTCTTTAGACCACCATGGCACTATTTTAGTTAACGTCTTAGGCATAGTTTTTGGGATTGATACTCCTGCTGCAATAATTATTCCACTGCCAATTTCATTACACAATTTCTCAATATCCTGATTTTTATCAATAGATAGTAACAATTCATCACTTACTTCTCTATACTTACCCCAATCTGCTTTTCCTAAAATCCATCTCTCTTCTCTTATGTCATGTTCATTTCTTAATTCCACTCCTATCTGAATTCTAATAGGATAATGATCACTTCCTACTGTGCTTTCCCTCACTACCTCCCAGTCACATCTATCTGCAATGGTTTTTGTGACAATAGTTAGATCTATTGCTGACTCTGTACCCCTTGCCACATCTATTCTAGTCCCAGATCCATCATTCAAACATACTAACTCTTTCTCTTCCATAAATTCTTCGACTACATTTCCATTCCCATCATCCCTCTCTCTCCATAATGTACTATGTGCATTAAAATCCCCACACCAGATAATTCTCCCTGTCAAATCCTTCCAAATATCCTCCAGTTGCCTTATCTCCACTTGTCTACATGGGTTATAAAAGTTTATAATTGTCACATTATCTTCATTTGTCCATACTTCTGTAGCAATGTATTCCAAGTCATTCCCCCTCTTTACCTCTCTATACTGAAGTCCCCTTTGTATAAAAATGACAACTCCTCCTCCTTTACCTATTTCCCTATCCCTTCTTATAGAGTCATACCCCTTTATTACAAAATCCAACCTAGGCACTAGCCAGGTTTCTTGTATACAAATAATATTAGGTTTCTCTTGTAAATTTTCAACATATTTTTTGAATTCTTGGCCGTTTGCAATTAAACTCCTAGCATTCCACTGAAGTATAATTAAAACCATTATACAGGCCCACTCCATGACTGATTGTTGTGTTTCATCATTAAGAATATCTCTTACTCTTTCCCAAGGCATTCCCTTTGCATCCAGGTATTTTTCAGCTGACTTTACAATTATTTTAATTCTTTCAGTTCTACTAGTGGTCTGTGCTGAGCAATTGATTATCTCAGCCATGAAGAGCACAAAATCACCTTTACTCACAATCAACGTATCTTCTTTTAGTTGGTCACACTTTACACATTCCTTTACATCTTTAGTCCCATCCTTTATTGTTTCTACCGGTACACCTACACCTCTTGGGACTTTCTTAGTTGCCTCTGCATAGGAAACCCTTGGACTACTTTAATTCGCTGTACCTCCTGCATTCTTTTGTTAGCCTCACAACCTCCATATGCTGCACTATGTTCTCCTCCACAGTTGCAACATTTTAGTTTTGCCCCTTCTTCACACTTTCCATATTCATGTTCACCACTACATTTGCTACATCTTTGTTTGCCCTTGCATATCGCCGCTACATGCCCATATCTTTGACATTTCAAACACCGCAGTGGTGGAGGAATGTAAACCTTGACATCATAGCTCATGTAACCAATCAAGACTTTTCCTGGGAGTTTAGCTTCGTCAAAAGTTAACAGTTAGCCTAGGCTTTGAATCAGAGAATGTCTTGTCGCGGCCAGAGCTTCCTCTTCGGAGGCCCCGCAAAACAGGGTAGGGAACCTTTTATATGGAGGGAACATACCGGTGAAATTAGTTTTATGATGGATATTCTACTGATATTTGGATTCATTTCGCGTTCATTAGCGGTTTCTGCTGTGCTTTCACTCAGTCTTGGCAGACAACCATGGGATACCCCCTTGCTCCAACTGCTATAGTTTTCACCAAGGGACCGTCAAAAAATTACTTTCTGAATTTAATTTGTTCTTTAAAAACACCTTAGATGTAGCCTGGGTGTTCCCATGCTGCCTTGCGTGCGATTTGATTCAAGCTGCTAAGGCAGCCTGGAAACTACCGCCCTAATTTTTGCCTCAGATAGGGAACCAATCACAGAACAGGGGGGAAAGCAAGACGATGATGAGCCATGCACAGACACATTTGATAGACATCCGTGGCACCCAATAAACAGATCTGGGCATTTTTTTTCAAATACGAGAAAATCAGGGGGTCGGGATTTGAAGGGTTAGCTTCAGCCACTTAGCATGGCATTTGGCCGCCGACATTTTTGAAAACATGGCGTTACATGGTTGCAACTTCCGGCACCAGTTTTTACATGCTGATTGGTAGATGATAGCTCATGCACGAGTTTAGTGTTGGGCACGAGCGTCCTCACGCGTCCATGTTGGTTTGCATTTCTGGAAGACGACAAATAAAACAACTAACTACTTGGATTAAGTCAAGTCAAGTCAAGTCAAGTTTATTTATATAGCGCATTTCACAGAGAGGTCATTCAATGTGCTTTACATAAACAAAACCAAACAATAATAACAAATAAAAGCATAGAAGGGCAATATAGTCAAAGAATAGTTAAAAGGTAAAATAATAAAAACAAAAACATAAGCTACTGATACTTGACTTAATGCCTACATGGTTTAGGCTGTATTACCGGACTTTGTGGTAAATAAAAGAAAAAATTTAATGTTGTCATATTAGGCTATTATTTGCCGTATATGCGGGGTGCCAATTACAAGTAACTGACTATGACCATACACTTTGGCAGATGCATAGCAATGACCTATATCCAATTATTAGCCTACTCATTGCGTTGTGTATGAAGACTATTTTAAAACGCACAGGCTGTAGTTCTGTAGAACGCAACGTCTGGATCATGTAACCTATGTCTCCCCAAGTGATTTAAAACGAAACAAATGTCAATGACTTATTTTGTTTGCTTTCTTGCAACATTGACATGATTAGGCTATGCATTTGATTTAAATGTTCAGGCTGACAGTCGAGGCAAAAGCCAAATGTCCAACAACAGTTGCAGACTCTATGCCTGCTCGAACCACAATACCCGAGGGATGTGCGCTTCTATCGGAAGTTTAACTTGCATTGGCTTCATTTCGTCTGCCTGCAAATGTAGCCTAGGCTTAACAAGCTGCAAATTCACACTGGGTGCAGCCTAAAGTGACACAATATTGATTCGCATAGTTTATTATCACATATGAACATCACATTAAATAACCTAGAACTTCAGAGACAGGGCCAACCATTTACCACCATTCCCAAAATGTTATCACAACCAATTAAATGAATTTGCACTTATAACGAGGTGAAGCGCGTTCCCGAACAACTTCTTTTCCTCTGAGGGAATGTCCAATCTTCATCAACGACATACCGTTGTACCTTACGTTGTCTCCGTCTGTAACGTGGAATCTAATAGGCTAATTCTAGCTGGTGCCGGAAACGAACACCCATGAAACGCCATTTTCGTAAAGATGGCTGCGGTCAATTTCATGCTTTTTTGGCTGAAGTAGCTAGCCTAGCATGGGCCATTGAAATGAATGGGGGCGGGACTTAGTCACTCTCTCCAGTTATATATAATACCTCCATGGAGAAAATGAACGTTTGGCTCCCAGACCACGTCTCATTGAGAAGTGGTGGCGCTAGCCAGGCTAACTTAGATGTGAGATGACCTAGAATCCCCAGACCAATGCATAATAGTTCTGAGTGGGACTATTCAGACACCTCAAATGAATGTTTTTTTTTGCATCTCACCTGTTCACACCCGATCCCCTTCCAATCCAGAGCTTGAGCAGTTTGGCAGTATCCATCTGCAAGCCTAATTGAGACCTATGCAGGCTCCATGCTTTCCATGTGGCCAAAGGTGCACCTACTAAATATTGGTGTTTGAGTGTGTGTGTGTGTGTGTGGGGCGGGGGTTACGTGCATTTCTGTTTTATGTGTGTGTGTGTGTGTTAGGGATGCAACGGTACAGTGTGCCCACGGTTCGGTATGTATCACGGTTCTTGGGCCACAATAACGGTACGGTTTTGTAATTTTAATATAAAAAACCCACAGATTTAAATAACTAACTATATTTTGCCTATATAGACAAAAAAGGCAGATTGACTGATTAGGCCTAGTTTTTAACTGTAGGGTATTTTCAATTGCTTAGTGCAACTATCAGTGGAGAGAGCTGGGGTCAAGTCTCTTACTGTGATGTTTAATATAGAATTCAAAAGTGACATTTCTGTTGATTACTGAAGAGGGCTAAAGCACATCCAACTGCCTTGGTAAAATATAGTTGCCTTGCTTTGCCTAAATGTGTATGGATGGGACATGATATTATTGAATATAACTGACATTGTAACATTTTTCTCCAACGTGATGGAATCTTGAGATAGTATCCAAATTCACCCGCAAATGTGACTTCAGCCTTTATTATTAACCTATCTGGGAAATATTAAGCGTGTTTTTGGTGTGGTTTTGTTAGTTTATCTAGGACGGCGCCAAGCTACCGGCCGATTACCATGAAACGTGGAAAGAATAGATTATATTAGATTAGATTCAACTTTATTGTCATTGTGCAGAGTATAAGTACAGAGACAACGAAATGCAGTTTGTGTCTAACCAGAAGTGCAAAAAATGGAAAATGCAATGTGATATACAAAGTAGTTGGTGCACATACAGGACAAAAGATAAAGCGCAGTGTAGACAGAATACAGTTGTTTTCAGAAGTTTAGAGTACCGGTAGTATAAATTAAATAATATGTGCAGTGTATTAGCAGTAACCTTATAAGAGCAGAATAAATATGGATATGTAATATGAACAATGTATGAACATGACATATGCAATGTAGTAAGAACAATATAGATATATGCAGTGTATTAACAAATACAGAAAAACTGAATAAATATGGATATTTAGTAAAGAACCATATAAACAAATATGTACAGTACAGCTATGTGCAGTGTAACAGTGCAGAAACAGTAACATTATAATAGTATTAAGAATAAGTGTGTGTGCAGGATGAAGAGCAGTAGAATGTGGCTATGTATAAGTGTAATTACAGTATGTACATTTGTAAATAAATATACACTAACTTGAATGAACCCAAATAACAAGTCTTATGAGTCATGTCTCAAGAGTGAGGGCAGAATAAACCCCTAACTGCTCACATTTGGGACAGTCTACTCCCTTCCTCAACATTTATTTATGTGACTTCAATTGATGAAAAAAGTTGGTATGTCATGTTCATATTCATGTGAGAACATTGAGTCAGGAGATGTGATGTAGGCCCTAGTAGTAGTTCTTTACCCATTCCACTAGTAGACGCTGTGCTGCCTGTCACGGCTCTGTTCAGCACTAATTTAGGTAGAAAAAATATATTATAAGGTGTGGAAAAAATGTAGCATTCTAAGGTGTATTTTCGATTCAAATGTCTTATTTCATTATTTTGTTACTTTACACCATACCGTTTTAATTTAATAATTTTCGTCTTCATGAATTGAAAAAGTAATGAATATGTTCTGACTTTTATTTTGAAGGATTGGCGAATGGCGGCCATATTGGAATTGTCTTTACTGTCACTAGTTTCACACACTACTCCCAGCGATATAACTGCAAGGAGACCGGTTAGGCGAATGAGTTTATCAAAAGTATGTTACATCTTTTATATCCTAAAATAAATTGCATATGTGTGCAAGACCATCCTTTTGTCAACTCGCGTTGCAGTTTGTAAGGTAAGGTTCGGTTTTCTTTGGCCACATTTATCTGAGACCTCAGCTCTGGTATCTGGCTAGGCTAGTTTAACGTTGCTTAGCAACTGAGCAATTGTTTACAAGCTGCTGTTGAGGGATCCTCGGGGGTAGCACTAGGAGGTTTAACAAACACTGAGATAAAACTTAACCTCTGGGTTGTCTGAACTTTTAGTCTAGAATACGCCTGGATTAAAGGGAAAATGCCTCTGATTTTGAACAAAGCTTTTCTCGCAGAGAGGTGGCAGTCCTTGTGAATATCAGGCTTGTTCGAGATGAACTGCGTCTGACTTTGGCTATCTACGTCAACGTGAACTTCAGAGGCTAATGAAAGTTATATCAGAGTCGGTTGATAAGATTAGCTGTTATGCTAATTAACGGTTACATCTTGCTGCCTGCTATGTCACTTAACAGTATCTTATGTACAGTCTATGGAAGAATACAACTTACCTGATGTGTTTAATCCTCTGACTCGTGGTATTTTCAGCAAGGAAAGACCAATTAAGACCTGTTGCTGGTATGCTTGTACAATCCAGTGTGGCTGTGAATGAGCTAACGTCACTAGCGCGACTGATGGGTTTGTAGTCGTTGGAATTACGATCTTTCACAATGTTGTAATTCAATAGTTACGAAACAAACTGCAAATGTCTTTACATGAAAAATTGTCTTTAAAATTGACAAACATCATATGGGTAATTCAAGGCACAAGTCAACCGGGACCAGAAAATAATTAATTTTTCGCCATAGACTGCCGTTCAAATTTATTTGAAAGATAGGTCCCATGGAGGCAAACGGAAGGGGCGGGACTTCACCACTCTATATGCGAATGATTCCCAGAACGTCCACGCCCTTTTTTAGGTGAAGGAAGTAGGCACTTTGCTATTACCAAAGATTATATATAGTCGGGTCATAATGTGAGGTTCTGTGACCATCCTCTGGCAACAATGTTTTGATGATTGATTTGACCCTTTAGAAAATATTTAGCCCCCATGTCCCTCCCATTTTTTGCTAGAGAGCCAAATTCAAAATGGCGCCCGGCACCAATCTCTAAAAAATAACTTTTGATCTGGATGACCTAGAATCATGTATGAAGGCACTTTTTCATACAAGTCAACCATGAGGATTCCAAATCTGACATCATTTTAATCATCAATCTAATATATAATCCAATCTTTTAATCATCACCTAGTTTTGACATTGAAATTCAAGATGGCCGGCATTGTTGGAGCCATGTATACAATTTCTCCATTGACAATTGGGGTATAAGCCATAAAAACGTAACTGTACATGGTAGACTTAAAACCAGCTATGGCTGGACTAAGCGATAGTATATGCTCATTAAGGGTGTCACGATTTCGATTTTATTTCGAAATCGATCGAAATTACATCTCAATCTCGAACTTCGAACTTAAAGGAACACGCCACCCAAAATCAGTAGTAATACAGTGGTTCCCTGTTAAGTTTGGACGGGTTCCTTCAGGAATCACGATCCCCATTTTCTCGGCAGAAATGGCACAAACTGCAGTTGACACAAACAACCACAAGGTGTCACTTTGGTGCCACTACTATTTTTGATGCGACTTGACTTACTGCTTCCATGATGCAGTTTCCAAGTCAGTAGAACAATCAGAGAAAGCTGAGCCATTACCAAACATATATGATAATACAATAGCGTGAGTTTATATATCTTATACCCTATTTGTCACGGTTACTTATAGATTTGATAGTGAAACGATAAGCGCATAAGAGCATAAGACACTTTCAGCGGGGGCACGGGAACTTAAATTGATCACGGTAGTTTAAGCTTACACTTGACAAAACATTGTAATATGAAAATGTAGATGCAATTGTTGTAAAATGGTGCAGCTCCTTTAAGAAAGCACCGTGTGCAGGGATGGAGAGAGATAAAGCGAGAGGGGATAGGCCTATGTGTGTTAGAACTTAGCGTGTGGAAAAAGTACGTTTAAACAGCTGGACAAATGGTTTAGCTAATTAGTGGGTTTGATCCAGCAAGCCCACTATTGTTCTTCTTAAGTTTACTTATTATTATTATATCTTCCTATTCACCCACTTTTTGGCCGAACTACTGCTCCTAGACCGTTTGAGCTATCGACGCGGTTCGAACTCCAAAAATTCAGGCCCGAACCGGTGTAACTTGCTTGTTGATTTCGTGTCGCTGGCCCTTGTCGTTTTCGCGGTATTCCCGTTTTTCTGCGTTTTTTGGGCCCATTGAAATGAATGGCGGAATGTTCAGAATTCAAATTTCGATTGTGACATCACAGCTCTAATTGCTTAAGCTTGCACCTGGAAGAGTTCTAAGCCACCTGGCAGAGCTCTAATGGGCTGGGCTGGGCTGTCTGTGTATATGAAGGTGTGTGCATGTAACTTTTGACCCGTATGTCCGATTTTCATAAATGAGGTACCGTTGGAATCCTTGGATGAGGCCGAGTTCCATGCCCCTGATCAAACCCACTCTTGCAGTTCCTCGGAACCGCAATTCTAGTTGATTATATAACCTGTACACCAGCAATTGTTGAACATTTACCTGTACAAGTACATTGACAGTAGCCCAGCCTAACAGCATGTTGTAGGCCTACTGTAGAAATTTCACTTAAATTGCAACCGCAACATGCCTGCTTGCCAACGTTCAAACGACAACGAAAAAGATAATAAAACAACAAGAGGGTTGAGTCTGAATGACACTGAGTTTTTAGACACTGAGTTTTTGTGGTTAAGAAATATTTTCGTATAAAAAAATGGTCATTCTTCAATCTCCTTCACTGACGCCTATGGAAAAGGCTTAACGTCCCAAAACAACGATCAATGATCATCAAATTTCTCTCTCACATTGCTCCTCATAACCATCTATAAAAAAGTGTTTTTTCTTTTCTTTTTGAGCACATCCGAATCCTAGGACATAACGCACTGGACCTTATAATAGGCTCGAGATATAATTCCAAAGGGGGCAGATAGGGGCCACTGCACTTAAAACTTAAAAAGATGAAGCTTTCCGAACTTTGAAATTGCGATCAGTGACTGGCCTCGGGTGAACGAAGCTTTTCGAAGTTGAACAGGCTATTAAAAACTATTTGCGCACCTCCATGTCACAGGAGAGACTGGGCTCTCCCTTCTATGAAAAAAAAAAACGTGAGGCTACCTGCAAACTGGCCTATGATTTCATTGCTGAGTTTGCGGCAAAGCAAGAAAATGTTTTTTTTCCTGAGTCAGGATATGGCGAGTCAGTGTCATTTATTTGTCCAATGTTAGCCTATAGATACAGACCAGTACATCTTATCAATAGTTTGAATGTCGTGTGTGTTTCTGCTCATTGACAAATACCGTTCAGCACAATGATTCATGCCCAATTAATTCCCCCTGTTAAAGTGTTCGCCTTTGTTACACTATTTGGTTTCGTGATGTAGCCTAGACTAAACACCATATGGCCAAATATGTGACTCAGCTAATGTTATAGGCTATACAATTGAATTTCCCCTCTTAAAGGCAAGCTGGTGTAGCTTATTAGACTAGGCTACTATTAAAATACACCGACGGTAGCCTTGGCTATGTGTAAAGTAAGCTGTCGCATGATTTCATGCACGTAAGTGAAAAGGGCCTTGCATCTGTCAAGTTCGCACAGGGCCTCGCATCCCCTTGCGACGGCCCTGCAGCTCCTCCTAAGACAGCGAGGAAAAAGTTAAAATACGCGATAAACCCGGGAAAAGTTGACAGGTTTGTTTCGGTCCCGGTGATTATTTGTGAAATTGTGCAAACGACAGCCTTTTCAAGGCATTTCAAGGAAGAAGTCGTAGCATGCAAGCTCCCAAATTGACCCAGTAGCCTAAAGCATCAATAAATTGTTGGGACTGGGGAGGGTCATGCGTTTTTTCTCAATCACTTTGGAGGGTCATAGAAAAAAATCTTGCTGGCGAGGGAGGGTCACGTCTTTTTTGACTAATGCTCCCAAAACTCCTCCGGTAGCCCCTTAATTAAATAAATAACGAACAGTCCCTAATTGATTAATAGCCTAGGCCTAAGAGCAAAGTCTATCTGTTAAGGCAGTCGATTGGCTATATAACAAGCTGTGTGCCTGGAAAGACGATAGATGACGGCTCTGGTCATCCCATACCCTCCCCCCACTTCCTGTAGCCTACCATTATGAAGGCCTGTAGCCTAAAACGACTCGTTGCCTCTTTGTGACATTAAGCTTTTTCACGTTAAGCCCCCCACCCCCATCCCCTTCTTTCACAAGCAGTGGGGGAGCGCGGGGCACAAAGTAACACTTTTTGGTAGACAAAGGAGGGTTCTCCGCGCTTCGGTCGTTTGGCCACAATCCGTTGCACCCAGGCCAGGACAGATATTTTAGAGAGGAGAGACGCCGGTGCAGCTCAGATGTCTTCTTAATTTTCTTTATTCTTTAGTAAAAGGTGCAGAACATTATTAAACTTTGACTAACATTTGACTAACGAACATCGAAACGTTAGTCAAAGTTTAATAATGTTCTGCACCTTTTACTAAAGAATAAAGAAAATTAAGAAGACATCTGAGCTGCACCGGCGTCTCTCCTTCTCTAACACTTTTTGGCTTTGGCTAAATATTTCTAAAATCATTTGAGTTTCACTAGTCACATGTTTTAACAAGAAACACTTGTTATTGAACTAATAACAGACGTGTGTCGAAAATTGACTTTATTTTCCATACGGAGAACATATGCAGAGTCTAACCAAGGTCAATCTTGCCAAAAAAGTCCTCAAACCTGAAAACACATGAGGCAAAAGTGCAAAACATCACAAAACGAACTAAACTAACACGCATATTTTTGTATTGCAATCATTGTAGCCTACAGTAACAGCGCGTAACAGTCGTTTTACTCCCCGGATGCGCTCATTATAAAGAACGTTTAACGTGTCCCAAAAACAGCTATCAATTAATCACCAAACATCTTATAAACAAGTATTGCCAGGAGCAACACCTTGCAAAAAATGATAACAATAGGCCTAGGCCTTTATATGGCTCTGCTCCTGCCTAGATTCGAACTCAGAACTGCCTGAAAGTTGCAGACCTGTTCTGGAAATACGTGCATTAACCCACTCAACCGTCAGACAACGCTATCTGCTTCGAGTAGGCCTATTGGGTAGGACTGTAGCCTACACTGGTTGCTGTGGCACAGTCTTGAGTGACCGAATTCGTTTTTCTTTGTCATATGAATGCTGTCATTTTGTTAACATTACTGTTAAGGAGATGCTGTAGGCAAAGTCTATATTTCAACCTCGTTAGTGTAGTAAAAAAAATCAGAACTATTCACAAGGTTTCTGGGCAGCATATTTATGTTCTGTTAGCAAGCGAACTTCTCATGACTACCGACAAAGTAGCCTACTGCCAGCTGACGAAGCTCTCATTTTAAAACATTACTGAGAGACAGACACTGTACAATCAAGAAATCTTGCCACTGAATCCAAAACTATGTTTAACATTATGTACAAGGCTTAGGCTACAGTGGACTAGCATGTTGCAGGGGCTGCTAAAAACACAGAGAAACGCACTGAAAACTCGGCCAATCACAGCCCTTGCTGTCGAAGTCGTCTGGTTCGACCGTGGAACTCCACAGCGGACTATGCTGCCCCCAAGCGGCTGCAGTTGTACTTACATTTCACCATTCACCATGATCGTGAATGAAGTGTCAATTTTTAACGGGGAACCACTGTATATGTTCTTACCTTAACTTTCACGAGTTGAGTCGTACCTCTCCCGCGTCGGTATGTGCACTCAAACGCTCTGGCGCGCGGCGCGAATGTGTTAGCATGTTGCTATGCTAGCGGGCTCTGCCGTGGCCGTAGAGAGAGTAAGATGGCATTAATCAAACACATCCACATTTTCGCTACTTAAATACAGTTGCACAAGTAGTTGATTAAAAATGTTAGGGCACACAACATGAAACGTGACGATTTTCCAAGCGAATAAACAGGAGAACTACAATGTCTGGCGCAATAGCACTTGGGAGTACTTCGACCTAGGTAGTAATATTAATTAACACCTAATTGTAGATCCTATCCACCACAGAGTTTAGAATCCATGCTTGATCGACCCCTCAGCCTCCCACTCCCCTCTGAGCGAGAGAGAGGCACACACACTAGAGATGCGCTGATGGGCTATATTATAACATTGCTCTGTTTATAATGTATATGGGATGTTTTTAATGTAGCCTATATGGGATGCGGCGCTGCTGACGTGAGGCTAGAAAGCACATTGGCTATGTTGTAGCCTATATCCCCAGAATATCAGCAGCAAACTCAGTCTCCGTCTTGCAAAACAGTCTCCAAATAAAACGCACATCGGCCTGTTGCCTAGCCTATTCTGTGTGCCAATATATCGTCCAAAATGCTTGATTGCATTGCATTCTCCACATTTTTAGCTAAATTCTCATGTACCATATCAGCGTTTTTGTTCAGTGAATCTTTTGTAAATTGCTTTACAATAGCGTCGGGCCCTTGTCAGCAGCCTTCGGCTTGACTCTTGCCACTATTCACTCCTTCGTCTTCAACATTCCCTGTAGAATTCTCAATATTTTTGGCCAGTTACATAGTCTGTCTGTTCTTAGTCTTGGATTTTGTGAAATAAATGTCTAAATATCACCTGTTTGCTGCAGCTTCGGTCTGCACGTCCTTTTAAAACAGCATCTTTTTCTCTCTCGAGCATTTAATCTGCTGCCGGCTTGCATTGCATTCTCCACATTTTTAGCTAAATTTAACTTAACATGATGACCTAATGTAGGCTAGAAAGCTGTGTAGCCTGACATGAGGATGTGCTCTGGAAGACATACAAAACACTAAGTAAACAGCAAGTAATCAAACAAAACATCATTGTAGGCCTACAAAGGTCAATGTAATAATGGCAAGAAGACATAAATTAGACTGAAGTGTAAATACCCAAGCTCTATAGTGATAGCAACTTAGCCTAATAGTGCACGGGTATTGTGTTTTTGATTTTCCCTGTTTAGACTAGAACAATACCCGTACTTAGTTGAGCATAATATATTGTTGCTAATATTATTATTTGTGGTTTAACGCTTAGGTTAGAAGATTATAGGTTCAACAAGCTAAATCTCAGGGTAGTGTGGTCAGTTTCTTATGAGTGTAGCTACACCAGGCACGTAACTGAAGCATTCCGTTCGCGTTATGTAGCCTACTGCAACAATTAGCTTCCAATAGGCCTAATCAATGGAAGTAGCTACACCTGGCGTGTTAGTGGCCTGTAGGCTATGTTCGGGAAAATAGACCATTCCTCTAATGGATTTTACCAGAGCCCTTCCTATTAGACATTCTCTGATTTTACACGTCGCGAACAGAACACTTCAGTTACGTGCCTGGTGTAGCTTCCTGTAATATAGGCTAGCCTAAGCCTAGCTTGTAGCCTACCCTTTTCATGCATGCTAACGTGAAGAATATGAACATGCTATTTTGTAACAGACGTTAGGTGGAAAAGTTTGTTTGTACCTGTGAGCCTGGTGGTCGATCGTCATGACGGTACAGAACCAGGTTTTCAGAACATCGATGCAAAACCACTTTCTAACTGTAGGCAGTGAGTGTGGTGAAATTGATTGGAACACAGAACTAATGTTGCACTACTTCGGTGGTGGTGTTCCAACGATAAATCTGAACCATTTCTTCCTCAACTCTTGTTTCTAAGGCAAGACATGCAACATTGATGTGTTATTGCCACAAATGTTGTCTGAACTTGTGACGACTAAACCCGAGCTGTCGATTTGGAAACACCGGTTACCAGCAGTGTTGGGAACGTTACTTTAAAAAAGTAATTAGTTATAGTTACTCACTACTTGTTCCAAAAAGTAACTGAGTTAGTAACTGAATTACTCTATGATAAGAGTAACTCGTTACCAGGGAAAGTAACTATTTACTGTTAAAAAAAAAGTTGCTATATGTCAAAGAATTTGGATTTTTTGATCAGTTTTGAAAAGCCAGTTGAAATTAGTAGAACAGACAGGTGTTTGTAGGCTACATAACTTTCGATATTTATTAGATAGATAGATACTTTATTGATCCCCAAGGGGAAATTCAAGATATTGCACATCGACAGACCTACGGTTGACTTCAGCCTGTGTCATACGTTTTTGTTGTGAGGCAGAAAGATCTAGCTTTTGCTGCTTGGAGGACTTTGCTCCGAGTCCTTCTTTGCTAGTGGATGGCGAGCTATCATCTGTGGTGGAGGTAGGCTATCGGTGTTTTTGGCCACTAGCTTGGATGCGTGTGTGAGATGCCTCATTAAATAAGAGTTGCTCGGATGTCGACAAAGTCTTCGCTCCTGGACATAATGTAGCCTACACATTACATGAACGTTCTTGCCTTTGACCACAATGAATTTGAAGTAGAGCTTATATCTCCACCTTGAAAATGCCAACTTTTCATCGGATTGCTCCTGACCTCTGCTGTTTCATCGAATCTCTACTTTAGCTGTTGCGTGTGTGTGTGGCGCGTGTGCTGGCAAGTGTGTAAAAACACTGGCTCTGATTGGCTATCATGAAACATGACTCTGCCTTAGCCAATCATAATCGCTTACGTCGTTATTAACCCACCTCCTCACTAGCTGTGAGCCAGGGGTGCGTTCGGATTACAGTTTATTTAATCAATGCAAAGTAAGTAACGCACCGCATTTAACGTCCAGTAACGTTAACGGCGTTGTAACGTTGTAAAAAGTAATTAATCAGATTACTCCGTTATTGACAAATTAACGCCGTTAGTAACGCCGTTATACTTAAACGCCGTTACTACCAACACTGGTTACCAGTAAGTTCAATCAACCCTGTGTTAGTTAACCTAGAGTTGTGTGCGTTCACGGCGAACTTATAAAGACATCGTCTATTGAGAGTCGAAACCATGAGTAAAAACCGGCGAAACGAAGAGCAGCATATTTTTCAGAGGCGGAGTAGCAAAAACGAGGAGGAGAGAACTGAAATAACAAAAAAGAGCAATACTAGCGTCTGCCAAGGAACGAGACCTTGGTTGGCAGAGAATAGCCTAACTGGACATTTAAATGTGTAACTTTAG
Source organism: Alosa pseudoharengus (assembly GCF_046254945.1). Taxonomy (NCBI): domain Eukaryota; kingdom Metazoa; phylum Chordata; class Actinopteri; order Clupeiformes; family Clupeidae; genus Alosa; species Alosa pseudoharengus. Next base: position 34,793,148 of record NW_027468674.1, on the reverse strand, counting down.
GATAGCCTAATGTCAAAAGCACAATTAAATAATTCACTGGACATTACGTATCGACTGCTTTGAATGATGCTTTCTTAAACTAGCCTACCTTGTCACAGATTGAGTGGGCCAAAGACTCCTTGAGAATCCCAAATGTAATTTTCTATTTTAACGCGGGTTCTGCTGTGCATGGTAGGGCTGCACGATATTAGGAAAACATGCGATATGCGATACCATTATTGAGTACTGCGATAACGATATAATTTGCGATATTTAAATATACTGCTCAATGAAGGTTTTCCACACATATTTTGAAACCTTCCACCCTTTTCTCCATTCTCAAACTACATTCACAGAATGTCTGACAGTTCTTGCAAAATAAAACACTCGCCTCAAAAGTTTTACTTGTGCTCAGAACCAAACAGTGACAGAGTGATTCAGTGTATGATTGAAGTGTTCCCTTAATTTTTTTGAGCAGTATATTTAATGTTTTTTTTTCATTCTGCTTGCTGCAAACATACACTGTAGGGTTGGGGGGGGGGGGTAAATGTATAATTACAGAAATAAATGTATAATTTTTAAATGATATAAAATATAATGTAGCCTATATGGCCTGATGAAAGTGGACAGCTAAGAGACCTACTGACTAGGCTATCGAAGTTGTGTGGAAGATCTGCTCCTAATCCTCATAAAAGACGGGTGGACAGCCAATCTGAACACTTGTGCACCAACCAGCGGAATATTCCACATTGCCAGCCTTCGATGGGCCTAGCAAAGAAGCTAGGCCTACTTAAGCTATATCGCGGCAATCATCTCAGTCTGTAACCTCATACAGTACGCTGCGCATCCCACGTTATTAGGCTACCGGCATGCCGACTACGAGGGCAGCGGAAAGTGAAAGTAATTGGGCTGCAATCGCACAGTCCAGAAGTAGGTTAAACAACTTTTACAAATAACGAATCCTGATTACCTCTGTGCTGCTGTCTGGGGCTTTTGCTAAATGCAAATCATGAAATACAAGCCTTACCGACAGTGAAAGACAACTTCTGATATAACGATAACGAAAGAAATTGTTTATTTTAACACGGTGGAGAAGGACGCATTTGCGCTGTGTTTGTAACACGGCATCCTTCATAAAACCAAAATATTCCCATATAACAGACGTGCTTTTCCTTTTAGTCACTAATTCCTCTTCACCCAAGTGTAGCCTACCTCGCTCGACTCACTATTTTCAGCCATCACGACTTAGCTCCCGCTTTAACACCTAAAACACCACACACCTAAACTGGTAGGGGACGGGCTTCTTGGGCTGCATGACCGCATCAGTTTGGTAAAATATGTTGACATTCAGAATGTGAATACACCATAGACTGTATGGAATGCGCACGGCTCAGAAAATGTATCGAATTTATCGAAAATTAAGTAATCTTTGCGGTATGTCCATCGCAAGTGTTGATATCGCGATAACGATAGATTTTAGATATATCGTGCAGCCCTAGTGCATGGGCCAAGTTAAGTTTGCGCTCCATTGGGATCAGGGTAGGCCTAAAGGCTATGGTCCCGCGTCTGCGTCCGGCATGCGTCATGTTTTTGACCGAAAGTTAAGACCGCACGTCACTTTGACGTGTAGACTGCGCGTGTGTGAAACGGAACTGCTGTAAACACTCCCCTCCAGTAGGTGGAGCACATAGAAGAACAACACTTACCACACAACACACACCTAGAAACAAACCTAGATAGAAGAAGACTTGTTTGGTTACCATAACGACGATGGAGCAGAGCGCCTGTCCTCGCACAGCTTGCCTGGCTTTCGAGTTATGTGAAACACCACGACATGGAGTCAACTTCGACCGATGTAAAGCCACAGTCCACATACAGATTCTTTAACATTACCTTTAACGGTTACTTTACCATCTATGGTGTAGACCCATAAACTAGAGATGCGCAGTTGGCGGTTACAGCCGCGGACACCGCGGTTAAACTGCGGATCTGGTGGATGACGTGAAGAAATATAATATTTTAATTAAATTCGGGCGGGTGGCGGTTGAACCAATGAAATGAAAAAAAATATATACATTGTTAAATTTTGTTACTTACATCCCAACAAAACAAGCACACTTTTGAAATAGTCAAATTTTCATCAGGCAGTAATTTGGCCTAGTTGCTTCTACTGTATGCATGCTGCTTTGTTTAGGCCTAGGCTACTATCAGAGATGGCAGCGCAGGCGAAGGTGGTACGTGAGAAATTGAAAAGGGGAGAACTAAAAACCAAGGAAAAAGAAGGTCGGAAAAGTGCTGCCTGGAATACATTTTATGAAGTGGTTAATCAGGATGACACCAGTGCAGGCTATGTCATTTGCAAAACCTGCGAAGCTGTTTATGTGCATGACAGTTTCGTCCGTCGAGATCCCAACAGAGTACCACAGGATGTCAAATCAAAGTTGACAGATGCATATGTGGACCTGGGCTCTATTGATATGCGCCCATTTGATATAGGGTAAAGGATTCCACCATGTGGCCCAGACGCTGATTGACATCGGAGCCAAGTTTGGTTCTCGTTGACGCTGATGCTTGATCTTACCCCATCGGCAAACCGTCTGCGATCGGGCAAAGAAGCAGGCTTCCATTGGTAAGCAGAAACTTTCGGAGGCCATCCAGAAAGCTTTAAGCAGCAACGGTGGTATTGCCATAACCACAGATATGTGGACAGATGAATTTAAAAAGAGATCATACACAGTCCTTACGTGTCATTACATCAGTCAGTGGAAGCTGGAAAATCGTCTTACGGAATACAGACAGACAAAGTAGTGTTTGTCAGTGACCAGGGCTCGAACATAAAGACCGCACTTTGGTCCTACCACTGGATTCCGTGCTCCGCACACATCCTTAATATGGTGCTGAGACATACATTCTGTACAAAGGGTTACTCCGAGTCCGATGACATTGAAGATGTAGTGGACATGATCGATTACTGCAAAGAGCTCATTGCATACCTGAAGAGAACCGGTGCGATCACCAGCCTAAAGCACACCGTGAATCAAGAATGTGATGTGCGATGGAACAGTAAAGTTACTATGTTGGAATCGATACAGAAACAATACCAAGACATAAGAAAGCTGCTAGAGAAGAGAGACCAAGAACATCGCCTTGATGGCATCCACCAGAATTAACTCACACACTTGATCGACTTTCTCACCCTTTTCAAGTTAGCAATCAGCGAGCTTGAAGGTGAAAATTCCCCAACCATTCGCATGATCCTGACCCCTTACACTCCTTCCCGCTCACTCAGATCCTCTGACCAATACCTCTTGGCTATCCCCCGCTCCAGACTCTCCACCCTGGGTGGCAGATCCTTCAGTGCCTTCGCCCTCAAACTCTGGAACTCCCTCCCCCAACCCCTTCGTGCCTGTCCTTCTCTTCCTTTCTTCAAAGCACATCTCAAGACCTTTCTGTTTAATGATCACTTCTCCTCCACACCCAACACATAGTTCCTACAGATAACTTGTCTTTGTTGTATTGTTTTGTTTGTTTGTTATTGTATATCCCTGCCTTTGTCTCTGTTGTATTGTTTGTTTGTAATTGTGTTTCCCTGCCTTCCTACTATGTAAAGCGACCTTGGGTTTGAGAAAGGCGCTATATAAAATAAACTTATTATTATTATAAACTTATTATTATTATGATGTTGCTCTGGTTTGTCAAGCTCAAAAAACACTGTGAGCCCAAGTTTGGAGACCCACCTTACATGAAAAGTCTCCGCTCTCGTGCGTCTGCCCTTCTTGAATAGAAGATGTGCCCTGCTGCTACTCATAAAATTGCCACTTTTCTCCACCCAAAATTTAAAGGAGAATTCCAGTGTGATATTGACCTAAAGTATGTTGAAACATGATACCGAGTTTGAACGTAAGCTTATGTCTCATAGCCCATCTCGGCTTGTCCCCTTCACTCCGAAATCTGGCGCTAGTTAGCTTTTTCAAAATAATTCTGTGGAAATGCATGGATTCCAGTTTCTTCCAGTAGCAGCAACTGGAATCCATGCATTTCCACGGAATTATTTTTGGCATCTGATCCCTTATCATACCTGTTCATTCGTACTCGTCGCTCGACTTATCGTGACTAAATTCAAGATGGCTGCAAACGCTAAAATTCGTGAAGATACTGTCTGTATAAATCGTCTTGTAAGTAAACTACCAGTGCTTTTTCTTTTAGTAATTAGTGGGTTTGATCCAGCAAGCCCACTATTGTTCTTCTTAAGTTTTCTTATTATTATTAGTGGGTTTGATCCAGCAAGCCCACTATTGTTCTTCTTAAGTTTTCTTATTAGTGGGTTTGATCCAGCAAGCCCACTATTGTTCTTCTTAAGTTTTCTTATTATTATTAGTGGGCTGAAAGCCATGCTGTGGGCTTGCGGAGCAAGCCCACTATTGTTCTTCTTAAGTTTACTTTATTTATTATTCCTTTTCACCCACTTTTTGGCCAAACTACTGCTCCTAGACCGTTTGAGCTATCGACGCGGTTCGAACTCCAAAAATTCAGGCCCGAACCGGTGTAACTTGCTTGTTAATTTCGTGTCGCTGGCCCTTGTCGTTTTCGCGGTATTCCCGTTTTTCTGCGTTTTTCGGCCCCATTGAAATGAATGGCGGAATGTTCAAGGATTCTAATTCGATTGTGACATCACAGCTCTAATTGCTTAAGCTTGCACCTGGAAGAGTTCTAAGCCACCTGGCAGAGCTCTAATGGGCTGGGCTGGGCTGTCTGTGTATATGAAGGTGTGTGCATGTAACTTTTGACGCGTATGTCCGATTTTCATGAATGAGGTACCGTTGGAATCCTTGAATGAAGCCCAGTTCAATGCCTTGCCAGCACTAAGTGTAAAGGTAATGTAAAAAAAGATTCGCGCTGTCTCATCTTTTTTTTAAAGCCAAACCATGTTGATACAGGTCATTAAAAAATATATATATATATTTTCCAAATCCATTCAGCCCAGTTCAATGCCTTGCCAGCACTAAGTGTAAAGGTCATGTAAAAAAAGAGGAGACAGCGCGAAGCGCTGTCTCCTCTTTTTTTTAAAGCCAAACCATGTTCATATAGGTCATTAAAAAAATAAATAAATAAAGTATTCCACCAATCCATTCAGCCCAATCCTATACCCAGCTAGCTCCATTTGAACTTAGTCATGTGTACAGTTGTATAGATTATTACATTGAGAAACACACTTACATACAGATATCATGCATATCCACGCAGCATTACTAATCAAGTTACTCATCGTTGCCCAGCAAGAAGTCCACAATCAATTCAATTGTCTTGCCACGATCTGTGGAGCTTACAGACAACGTTATATTACTATAGGTTCTGTATGCTATTTAAAGCCCACCTAACGCTGAGTCCCTTCTAGACGGTGTGTTGCAATGCATTCTGGGTGCTGTGCTGTGATTCGACGGCTCGTCACCTGACCCACCAAACAACAACTCTCTGGGATGTGGCAAATATCGCGTAAAAACCTTGTTGCCGGAACAACAGGGAAAAGGCAACAGGATAGCAGCACGAAAGATACACAGGATACACACGGAATTTTGATGGACGTCCTTATCAGTCTATAGTCTAACTTATAAACGTGTCGGGTCAACGTCAACGATAAGTAAGTTAGGCTAACGTAAACGTTAGCTATTTGCTGTTGTCATATGCTAGTGCTATATGCTTTAGGCTACGTGATGGCCATTTATCACACTAATTTTAGGTACTACTTTTACGAGGTCTGTAGTTCTGTCAAAATGTATCTTATCGTTGAACAGACTACAAGGTTATCTTCCTTAGACTTCGTAGATGTAGTTACTACAATTTGGAAGCGAATTTCGAAGTGTAAATATGGTTTTAGTGTGTAAACAGACCAACCGCGATTTTGCAATGAAGTTAATGGAGCCTTTTATGTAGGGCTTCTAGGCTACTTTCACGAAGTCTGTAGTTCTGTCAAAATGTATCGTATCGTTGAACAGACTACAAGGTTATCTTCCTTAGACTTCGTAGATGTAGTTACTACAATTTGGAAGCGAATTTCGAAGTGTAAATATGGTTTTAGTGTGTAAACAGACCAACCGCGATTTTGCAATGAAGTGAATATGGAGCCTTTTATGTAGGACTACTAGGCTACTTTCACGAAGTCTGTAGTTCTGTCAAAATTGATCTTATCTATGAACAGACTACATGGTTATCTTCTTTAGACTTTGTAGATGTAGTTATTACAGTTTGGAAGCGAAATTCGAAGTGCAAATATGGTTTAAATGTGTAAACAAGACGCCTGATGTTTAATATATGTTAATGAATGGGCACAGTATTATTGTGTACAGTAATGGGCTATCAGTAGTATGTAAACAGTTCATGTGTTATGTGATTTACATAAACTAACAACAGAAATGTTAAAAGCTGGTATTGTGTTTCCTGAATTCTTACATTCAGGCATTCAAATGAAATGTAATTAAATAGCATATCAATCATGCAACAATGCAAAAACAATGAAACTAGTGTAGGCCTAATTATATTTTACATTAGTAAAGCAGTACTCTGATGTGCATGCTTTCACAAACTTTTGTAAACAATCTTAGCACTTTAAACATTGACTGTTTTGAAGTGCATGTAGGCAATATAGTATAAAAATAATAATTGTGATATCATTACAATTTGATAGGGGTTGGGAGGAGGGGGTGGGTTCATGTAGGTGGGCCCTATGACCCCAAAGTATGCCTTGACTGGGCCTCAGGTCAAAGAAGTTTGAGAAATGCTGATGTAGACAACAAAGCAGCAAGGAGGCGTCGTGTGATCATTTAAACAAGTTTTATGACAAGGTCGATGAGGGTGGGAAAAATCGTACATTTCTGTGCAAACTTTGCCCGCACTTCAGTCACATTGTCTTTTAAGAAAATGCAGTCCTTTTTTCGGTTCCAGCAGCCAACAACCTCAGAACTGACCCTTCAGGCCTCTCAGCAGGCGCTGTCCTTTAACCGCAGCCAGAAGAGAGTCAGCAGAAATTTGATTGGCTTTAAAAAATCTGACTTCTTAAAAAATCTTAAACTGGCTGCATTACGTGATTATTTCTGAGATTCTGATACGTTTTTAACCATGACCTATACACAGTTCTGGTTTGAAAATGTATCTCTTAAAATAATCACTTTATGCAGTCAGCTTAAGATGGCTTACTAGCAACTAACTAATTACCCTAGCAACAACCTAGAAACCACCCCTGTAATGTCAACCTAGCGACCACCATAGCAACCAGCATAGAAACCATGTTATTTATGCGTTTTAGCTTATTGGATGTTGCGTTAATGCAGACAACTTTTGATCCGTGCGCCCGATTTTCATAAATGAGGTACCGTTGGAATCCTTGGATGAGGCCGAGTTCCGTGCCACTGATCAAACCCACTCTTGCAGTTCCTCGGAACCGCAATTCTAGTTTAACTTTTTATTTGATTTTCATGTATGAAAGTATAATCATACAATAACATAAAATCATATAGAACAATATAAACATAAAACAGATAACAGACAGCACTGATAGTGAATGATGTGTCCCCTTTTGAGTCAGATATTAAAGCAAAAAAAAAAAAAAAGAGAAGACATATACAGAAAAATTATAATTTTAGCAGCCACAGCAGCACCTCCTCCCCCCATGACTTCTTAAAGTTCTCGTTTTCATTATTGACTCTTGCCAGCATGTCCTAATAAGATACTATATCTGACATAAGTAGCAACCATTGTTTAAATTCTGGAGGGGAGGTACTTTTCCATAGTCTGAGAATCGCTCTGGCAGCTGTTATAACTCCCACTTTTGACACATTCGGGAGCTCTGCATTGTCTCCTAACAGGCACAACCTTGGAGATGTTGGTATCGTCATACCTAACCCCTTTCCTATATGTTGTAGAACTTTTTCCCAGAATGGGTGTATCAACTTGCATTCCCAGAGTGCATGCAAAAATGTTCCTGTCTCTGTGTGACATTTCCAACATAAATTATTGGCCAGAATGGCCATTCTGTGTAATTTGGAAGGTGTAAAATAAAACCTGTGTATTAATTCATATTGAATAAACTTTCCCCTGGCCTCCCGTATGTATTTTCCTGTATTTGACAGAACTCCTAACCATTCCTCTTTACTAAATTCACACTGCAGATCTTTTCCCTAAATACGTTTCAAATTGTTTCACAGATCTCTTGACTGACCAACAAAGAGTTTGTAGAACCCTGATGCCCTATGTACTATACATGGTAAATCCAGAAAGTCCATCACTGGGTTTTGTCCCAGATTGAATTTCCCCTTAATCATACAGTCTCTGATCTGTAAATACTTCCAATGATTCCCTTTATGTTCCAGATCAAATCGCTGCAGTAACTCAGAGAAAGACATGAAATGTCCATTATATGGTGAATCCCTTTTTAAACCCATTGATTCCAGTAAAAAGTATTTTTCCCTATCCGTATTTCTGGGTTGTGCCACAGAGAGGCATAGGATTGTCTTAAATGTGACAGTTTAAATATCCTGTGGACTTCTGTCCAGACATTTTGGGAATGAGCTAGCACTGGGTTTGAGGAATAATTAGTCCCGTCAGTCCTTGGCCTTTTGAAATAATGTCCACAAACTTAAATGGTGCAACCAGCTCTTGTTCCATTTTTATGTAACTTATTGCAGTCCTTGCTTCTCTCCAGTGTTCTGTCAGCCTGGCCATTTCAAACCTCCTATGTCTCTAGATGACCACATTTTCTTGACATTAATTCTTGGCCTCTTCTCACCCCAAAAAAATGTTTTAACCATATTATCAAAAGTCTTAAACACTGATGGTGGTATATCTACAGGTAACATCATGGAAACATAATTGAATTGTAGAGCAACAACCATTTTTATCACATTCACCTTTGAGTGGCATGTATTTGAGATTGGCATTAGGGGTGGGATAAACGATTATTTTTTAAACGATTAATCTAGCGATTATTTTTTTCGATGCATCGATTAATCTAACGATTCATTTTTTCAGTCCGATTTGATTTCGATTCGATTATCGATTATCTCCCCATTAATTGACTAATAGCAACTTATACATGTTGATTTACATATCTGAATGAAAAAAACATGAATTCCTTAACATTGGAATGGAATATATGTTTATTGCTCTTAAGATTCTGAAATAAAAGACTATACAAGTGCAAAGTAATGCATTCTTAGTCAGAGGTAGCATTCAGTTCAGTTCAGTAGTGTATAGGTCTAATTGAGTGCCTGTCACTTTAAGACGACGTTCGTGAGGGAATCCTTGCAATTAACAGTAACACAGTTAAAACGCTGCTGATGTGTGGATGCAATTCATAACGTAGTTAGTTAAAATAACGGTTCGTACTTCTCCTTGGGACAAGCACTTTTGAGTCTTGGGAAACACTTTTCCATTTACATCGGGATTTTGCAAACATTCAGTCAATAAAATGAGCCCTACATGAGTAACGAAATTGACAAGCAGATGTAAGTAAGCATGCTAAACTTGACATCCGAACAGTATTATAATGTTAGCTTTGAGATACTGCTTGATTGCATAACTTAACTTAGTTTGGTCTCGTCAATGTATGTTGTGATGAGACAGGGCTGTACGTTAACTTTTTTTGCAAGTAGCACTGGTGCTACAGGGGTTAAAAGTTTTGTAGCACCAGCCACAAATTCTGTAGCATCGATATAAAACCTCTAAAATCTCTAAAAACAATCACAAGTAGGGCAGTTCATCACAGTTCATCAATTGTGGTTGGGATCGATCTAGGCCTACTGCAACTGGATTGATAAAAGCTCATGTAGTTGCAAACATCTCACCTGGCTACATTGTGTTTGAGATGAACAAAAGCTATCAGCATGATATGTTATTTGGTTGTTGTGTTTTTGTAAAAACAAAAAAACAATCCCTGACAGTTCCATGCAGTTAGACTTTTCAATGGGTATCAGGAAGACAGGTCATGCCATTGATTTTTTGTTATTTTTTTTATTCATGCATAATTCATGCATTATTTAATAAGTAGAAAATATGCTGAAGATTTTATTCCACTAAGATTTAATTCACGTTTAGTTCATATTTCTAAGATTTTAGATTAGAGTAACCCTACATTCAACCTTATTGTCATTGCACGAGTGAAATACCGTAATTACATCTAACCAGCGTGCAAATGAGTAGGCTAACTGACATGTCAAACAGTGCACCCATGAAATGCATCCCTAGACTGTTCCATACACATAGGCTACAGTATGTAGCTTACTAAAGATAGCTGAAGGTCTGTGGCTAACGCAGTTGTAATTAAAGTGTCGTGAAGGTTTTTTCGGAACCGATCTTGTATAGGTTAAGCACTACTAAGCGAGACTGTTGCGCATGAAGTGGGCTCATATTTGACAGATAGAAGCGAACGTCCCGGTGGACTTTTTTCTTCTAAGTTTTAGATCTGAATGGTGTTGTTTGGATACTAAGTTGTTCGTTTAAAACTGAACTAAAAATGCAAAGGCGATTTCCACAAACTTCTACCTCTGCTTGCCTAATCTAATCCCCTCAGCCCGGCCCGGTCGGAAGATAGGCCTACTTTCGCTTTAGGCTAAACATAGCTATCACTTGTTCGATTCGCGAGGATAATTTGCAAGGTGTTTGATTTGGAGTTGGATTGTTTGGATACTAGGCCTACAAACAAGTAGACATACTTTTTAATCGCGTACAGTAGACTGCAACTAAGTTGAAATCAAAGTAGCCTACATCAATTCCCCGCTCACAGAAGTAGTCTATACGCACTTCAAACAAACAAACAAACAAGCGTTTCACCGGGAGCCTACACCGGGCACGTAACGAAGAGCTCCGTTCGCGATGCGCAAAAACAGAAGACGGTCTATTTTTTTTAACGTAGCCTACGCGCCTCTATCACATCTGGTGTAGCCAGTTGCACTGATCACAGTAGAAGGTAATTGATGTAGCCTCCCTGTCAGTCTCACACGCATGCATTGTATTGCCATAAGCAAAACTGTATACTGTAGCACCAGTGCTACGTTGGTAAATCATCCATCGCACAAACTATTTTTTTTGTAGCATGTGCGACATATATGTCGCACTGTACAGCCCTGTGAGACCTTAGCAGAGTTAACTTTAATGCAGCAGTTTTGAAAAAATTTGCGCAGCATGGTCACGATGCTAAGCGGTAAGGGTGTCACGATTTCGATTTTATTTCGAAATCGATCGAAATTACATCTCAATCTCGAACTTCGAACTTAAAAGTAGAATCGACGATGCAGCCACACCCCCAATGTCACGTCCAGCATGTATGCCAAGACGCACAAACACACATGCACGTGCTGAACTGCAGCGTCAACACTCCTCTAATTTTAGGCTGCAGCAAGTTAAAATATAGGCCTACACATCAACCTACCGAAATCAAAGCCCCTATTGCTACTTTGAAATCACCGGTGTGGAAGTATTCGTTCATTCACGTCAATTAAAACTAACTTAGCTTACTCAACTTAGCAAGTGAAAAGATGGTCTAATTACAGTCCAAAGTTACTTTAAGGCTTAAAATGCACATTTGTACATATTCCATGAACACTAACCTTGGGTCTCTTCGGAGTGTGCTGAAACAATCAAATTAACATTCTGTGTTGTTTCATTTTACTATGTTCAATTCTCTGTTTTAGCCTAAAGTTAGTTCTGTTTACATTACAACCTCACGGTTGGAACGGCTTCAAAGCTGTTTCAAAATAAAAGCCCCCCCCCCCCCCCGAAAAAGAAAAGGAAAAGGCCAAAAAGAGTAAATAACATATAAAGAATGCATTAATAGTAATTTATTATTAGTAGTACTATTAATAGTAATTTAAATAAGATCGAAAATCGAATCGAATCGTGACTTTAAAATCGAAAATTACATCGAATTGAGGATTTGGAGAATCGTGACACCCCTACTAAGCGGATTTAATAGCAATTTAGCTCGCCGTGTTCTATGCAATGCTTCTATGTGGCAACAACAATCCTTCAACAATCGTGAATATTTTGTTAAATGCACATGCAGAGGAGGGGCAGCGGGCTCGTTACAAGAGAGAGTGGCCGGGGCAAGGAAAGGCTGCGTGCGTGAAAAGCACAGCTCAATGATTTCATGGCCAGCAGCTGCTGATTAGTCATTGTATGGGAAACACTGACGGTGTAAAAATATATTAAAAATATTTAGCGGCACACATTATGCTTAACGAATCGACGCGCATATTTTGCGTCGACGTATTTTTTGTGTCGATGTCATCGATTACGTCGACGCGTTGTCCCAGCCCTAATTGGCATACCTTCTGATTTATGCCAGTTTATTTTATATCCAGACAGATTGGAATAGGAGTTAATGCAATCAAGTAACACTGGCAATGAGGCCGCAGGGTCTGCTATTACTGCCAAGATGTCGTCTGCATACATTAATAACTTGTGCTCTTTGCCACCTGCATGTACACCTTTGATTCTCCCCTCTGCTCTAATGGCTTGAGCTAATAGTTCTAAAGCTTTAGTGAATAGAAGGGGTGAGATAGAGCAGCCCTGTCTCGTTCCCCTTGAGAGTCCAAAAAAATTAGATATCACCCCATTTGTAAGGACAGCCGCTCTTGGGTTAGAGTAAAGCACTTCAACCCATTGGCAAAAACCAGGCCCAAACTCAAATTTAGAAAGAGCGGTCATAAGGAAACCCCATTCTACCCGGTCGAAGGCCTTCTCTGCATCTAGCGAGAGGGCCGCAATTGGTATAGGATTAGTGTGGTTCATATGTATAAGATGCATAAGTCTTCGCATATTATCCACTGACAACCTATGTTTGATGAAACCTACTTGATCACCATTTATGATATCTGGTAACACCCACTCCAATCGTGATGCTAGAGTCTTTGTCAATATCTTTAAAGGAACCGTATGTAAGAAATGTATTTCAATTAATCATAAAATGGCCCTGATATGTCACTAGACATTAAGAAATCATGTTAATTTCAAATACTTATATCACTGACAACAGTAGTCCGACCAGGATATTGTCATTTAAAAAGTGAAGTTGCAGCCCTCAACTGATGTTGATGTTGTGTTTTGTCATGTCATGTTGTGTTTTGGCCTGATGCGCCACCCTCCACCTATCTACTAATCACAAAGTCAGTAGTGTTTCGGCATCCGGGTTGGCAACCTCGAGTCAGGGGGGAGGGGGAGGGGATACACCGCTCTACAGTAATTTGAAAGTGATTGCAGTACCAGTTTTGGCCAGTTTAAGTCAACCCCAAGCAGACTCACAGGTATGAAGTTGGCTGGTTGTAATGTATCTCTATCTGTTTTGGGGAGAATGGTGATTAAGGCATCATTAAATGTATTGGGTAAAGAACCTGGTTTGAATGCCTCCAGGTATACCTTATGTAAGACAGGAGTCAGAATGTCAATGTATTTTTTATAATATTCCACCGGGAAGCCATCCAACCCAGGTGATCTCCCATTTTTCATGGACAGAATAGTTTTTCTTATCTCCTCCTCTGTGAAAGGGGCATCCAGCATTGCTCTTTGCTCCTCAGAGACAGTTGGCAGCTGGAGGCCAGAGAAAAATGTCTCTACTTCTTCTGTGGTAGATGTACAGTCAGATACATCTTTGTAAAAGTTTTCAAATATCTTATTGATTTCTTTTAAGGATGTTACAACTCCATTCCCTCTCTTAATCATTGGTATATTGTTAGATATGTCCTGATGTTTTAATTGTCTAGCTAATAACCTTCCACTCTTTTCCCCTCCTTCATAAAATGTAGATTTCAGTCTAAATAAGGCATATTCAGCTTTTTTGTTATATATTTCGTGTAATTGATATTTATGATTACAGATGGCTTGATATAGCTTCTCAGTGTTGTAAATTGCCAATTCCTTTTCTAGGTTACATATTTCGTTTTCCAATTTTGCCACTTTCATTACATTTTCTTTTTTAATTTTTGAAGACTGGGCTATTATTTTCCCTCTTATGTATGCTTTTGTTGCCTCCCAAACAGAAACAGAAACTTTTTCAGACCAAGGACCACTTAACCAGTAGAAAAAACTTCAAGGACCACCTAGCTAATAGACACAATAGGCCTACTCACTGAACCACATTACTTATTGTCTTTGCACCTTGCTTATTGTGTCAGAGGATTCATATGATTTAAATTGGCATAGCTTACATAGGCAGTGTTGTAGAACTGTTTGGATTTACATACAAGTTGGTTCAATATTGCAAACAACTCATCTATATTATTTTTTACCACGTCTGCTCGCGGACCACTTGGGATAGCTTGCGGACCACCAGTGGTCCCCGGACCACACTTTGAGAAACACTGCTCTAAAACAAGACCTCCCGAAATTCAGAAAAAATTACTAAATTGATATCAGGCACCGTTATTACCATTGGTAGATCATAGGGTAGCTGTGATATAAAAGTGTAAATATACAAACTTTATGTTGAAAGTGTAACCGCGATGTCCATTGGAATGCATTGAAATGAATGAAGCGCAGATCATGTAGTCCCCAACGTGACGTCATCACCGAATTGCGTAAAAAAACCCTGCTAATGCTAAAAACAACAAAAACTGGCATTTAACACCATTTTTAAAAATGATATACATATATTGAGTGCTTTATGTACCCATTAATCAACAGTGGTGGTTAGGGTTGGGTATCGTTTGGGTTTTATCCGATACCGGTGCTAAATCGATACTTTTAAAACGGTGCCAGTGCCGAAACGGTGCCTGAACCGGTACTTTGTTTTTAAAATGTTTTAAATTAAAATGGTCTAAAGCATGAATTGCTTTTTTTATTTATTGATAAGACAAATTTGAACATGAAATTGAACTGTTATATTCAATTTGCTATCAATATCGCATTGCTTATACGAATAATACATTTAAATGTTAAAACAGCTTGCCATGCATGCACACACAATTGTAAGCTCTAGGGGTGTGAATCTCTCATGTAAAAGACGATACGATTCGCATCTAGATACATGGGCACGATTCGATACAAGAAAAGATACATGTTTATAAAAAAACGATTCAGTACGATTCGATGCGATGCGATTCGATGCAGTTCAAGAATGGAAAGCATTCTGAAATATTTTTTATCATTTGCTCAAGGTGCACATTAATTTAATATTATTAATTATCATTGTCATGGTCAATTAGGCAAAAAATGTGTGAATATGATTATCTAAACTGAGGTTTGTTTCATATACTGTATTGAAATGAAAAAAGAATAGTCTACATTTCAGTCAAATACAACATAAAAATACATTTTTATAGACTTTACAGATTTTATAGAGTTATATCTGATTGTTTTCATGGAGCTGTAGCCTTGTTGAGGTAAGACAATACAGAAATAAAATAAAACAGTGCTTAAGACACTCTTGGCCTTTTCTCATATAGCCTACCCTACAAGAATAAAATAGGCCTACAAATCAATGAACTCTCTGGGCTTATTTTGTTCCAACAGTAGACCTAATGCAGAAACCTATAATGCCACGAGTGAATATGAACAAAATCATTGGCTAATAATTTGTGCATCGTTTTAGCAGCAAGGGCCAAATTATTATTTAACATTAAGGAAATCCCTTCATCAAAGGTAAGGCTACTCTACCGACTATCGTTGCTGTTTAGGAACGCTATAAGTGTTTAATTTTGCGCTGGATTTCGAAAAACAAAAGCCGACCGAGTGCAAGTTGTCACATGCTTAAGTTGCAGTAGATGGGTAATGAGGTCATTTGACAACTTTGGGCAATGAATGTAACCAAAAACGAACTGCATTATCCACAATTCCGTGCCACGTATAGTTTCAAAACCGGAAGTGGGATGAACGCGCTGCTTGGAACGTAAATGAGGGTCAGAGCCTATGGTCTGAGCGAGCAGAAAAGGTTGTGAACCGATTCATAACAAGTAAATCGATATAACGACCGATTCATTTCAGTTTTTTTCCGATACGGGGCTTCACGTATCGATGTAGCCGTATCTTACATGTTAAAAACGGATACCGATACGTATCGGTTAATCTTTACACCCCTACCGCTTACCATAGAACTGCCAGGTCATTAGACAACGGCATTTGCAAGCAAGCTAATCTAACAGGGACTACTTTCCAGTTAATTCAGTGTGTTCCCAAATGCTTCAAGAAATTTCATGTCTTAACGCAATAGTTTTTAACATGTTAATAAGCTACATGTCGGTGTGGAAGTGTTTAGATTCCCAGCGCTAGCAGCAACTATGGCTATGCGCTAACACTAGTCAGCTGAGTTTAATTAGTGATAACATACGGAGATTGTTTCGTAGCCTCTTTGACAGCTCAGTGACATCAGGTATGTAACCTACATATTTATGTTTTTGTCAGCTAACTTTTAACATGATCTTCATATTCATTGTGATGCTGTATGGGCCTCATGCACATGAACGATTAATATCATGCCATTATGTTGTTTAGAACACACCGTGAAATAAAGTTTTCACCTTACAACTTTGCTGATAACATTTAAAAATATAGCTGCAAGCAGCAATGAGGGGGCCAAGCAGTATAGGCTGGAGTAGCCATGGCGACAAGATAGAACTCAGCAGACATCCGCGATCAACACTTTCAACTAGTGTCACATCAAAACATAACTGATTTTGTAGGGCTGAAACAGGGCTGAGAATTGCCACCGCCTCCGCCAGCCAGCCCCCCACCTAATCACCCCTGCCCGTCCCACCCCGTCCTGCCCCTCCCCGCTCTTGCACGCACGCATTAGAATGAACTGGATGGAACATGTTGTCATCAGTTTCACATCAAAAAATAAAGGATAGATGAAACACATCAGCAACTACCGATCAAAATGCAATATTGCAAATTGCAGCAACCTCTACAGGTCAAAGGTCACCAAATGTTTTGTGCGTCCTCCTAATGGGTTCATGAATCTATGTAGTAAGTTTGGTTATGATACATGGCAGGGTTGCTGAGATATGAGCTCACTTCCTGTTTGGTGGCTTTGCCATCATTTTTGATTGGCTGTTACGGAAGAATGCTTTTGTCAATTGTTCCAGAAAGCAATATATTGATAGGTTATGGTCTGAAGATGGTCTGTGCCAATTTTGGTGAAGATCAGATGAAATTTGTGACCTGTGAAAACTTTTTGATGTTTTTGATTAAATCCAATATGGCGGCCGAATCAATTATGATGACATCACAAGTTGGCCTGGGTTGGCCTAAGGACGTCCAACAGTATTACCTGAAACCACTAGTGCATTTTAATTCTAAGCACAACAGCAGCTACAGGCCAAAAGGCATCTTTCTTAATTACAGCGCCCCCTAGAGGTCAAAGGTCACCAGATTTCTTGAGTGTCCCCCTGATTGGGTCCTGAGTCCATGCACCCAGTTTGGCTTTGATACATGCAAGGGTTGCTGAGATATGAGCTCACTTCCTCTTTGGCGGCTTCGCCGCAAATTTCGATTGGCTGTTACAGCCGAATGCTTCTGTCAATTGTTCCAGAAAGCAACACACTGATAAGGCATGGTCGGAAGATGGTCTCTGCTAATTTTGGTGAGGATCCGCTGAAATTTGTGACCTCTGAAAAACTTGTATGTGTTTTTGATTAAATCCAATATGGCGGCCGAATCAATTATGATGACATCACAAGTTGGCTTGGGTCGGCCTAAGGACCTTCAACAGTAGTACCAGACACCACTAGTGCGTTTTAATTCTAAGCACAACTGCTGCTACAGGCCAAAAGGCATGTTTCTTAATTACAGCGCCCCCTAGAGGTCAAAGGTCACCAGATTTCTTGAGCGTCCCCCTGATTGGGTCCTGAGTCCATGGACTAAGTTTGGTTATGATAGATCAATGGGTTGCTGAGATATGAGCTCACTTACTGTTTGGCGGCTTCGCCGCAAATTTCGATTGGCTGTTACGCACGAACGGTTTTAGTTCCGAAGACAAAAAGCAATGCATTAATGAGGCATGGTCTGTAAATGATATCTGTAAAGTTTGGTGTCGATCGGACAAAATTTGTGACCTCTGATACGTTTTAAGTGATTTTGATGAAATCCAAAATGGCGGAAAATCCATCATGACGGAAAATGACGTCATAGGGTGCGTTGAACTCGGCTTGGTCCAAGGATTCCAATGATACCTCATTTTTGACAATCGGGTGAACGGGTCAAAAGTTACGTGCATGAACGCATGTCCAACTTTGGCCTGGTGGTGGCGCTAGAGTGCTCAAGGTGCCGACCTGAAACTTGGTGAAATGAATCATGGGACTGTGTCCAATCACTGTGCCAAATTTTAAAACTTTTCACCAGTCGGTTCTATGGGCTGCCATTGACTTCCATGGCGGAAGAAAGTATAAATATAGCTGCAAGCAGCAATGAGGGGGCCAAGCAGGCAGTTCAGCAGTCCAGAAGTCCAGATTTGCCATGCAACTCAATGCCGTGGCATCAGGCATATAGCATTAAGCAGTCACAACAAGTTCCATGTCAAACAACCCAAGATCGGCTGAGTTACAAGGTCAAGTTTCACATCAAAACATAACTGATTTTGTGTGGCTGAACCAGGGCTGAGTGTCACCGCCCCCTCACCCAGCCAACCCACCGCCGCAACCGCCCCTGCCCGTCCCACCCCATCCCACCCTTGCACGCACGCATTAGAATTAACTGGATGGAACTCGCTGTGAACAGTTTCACATCAAAAATAAAAGATCGATTGAGATATGATCATGCTTGCTGTGATTTCAATGCCCCAATAGAGGTCAAAGGTCACCAAATTATTTGTGCATCATCAGGATGAACCAGACGGTTCTATGGGCTGCCATTGACCTCCATTGCAGAATAATGCAGCAACTACAGGCCAAAATACATTTTTGCCAATTACAGAGCCCCCTAGAGGTCAAAGGTCACCAAATTTCTTGAGCGTCCTCCTGGTGGGTCCAGAGGACCATGTACTAAGTTTGGTTTTGATACATGAAAGCGTTGCTGAGATATGAGCTCACTTCCTGTTTGGCAGCTTCGCCGCAAATTTCGATTGGCTGTTACAGGCGAACGCTTCTGTCAATTGTTCCAGAAAAAAATACACTGATAAGGCATGGTCTGAAGATGGTCTCTGCCAATTTTGGTGAGGATCAGCTGAAATTTGTTACTTGCGAATACTTATTCATGTTTTTGATTAAATCCAATATGGCGACTAAATCAATTACGATGACATCACAAGTTGGCTTGGGTCGGCCTAAGGACCTTCCACAGTATTGTCAGACACCACTAGTGAGTTTTAATTCTAAGCACAACAGCAGCTACAGGCCAATAGGCATATTTCTTAATTACAGCGCCCCCTAGAGGTCAAAGGTCACCAGATTTTTTGAGTGCCCTACTGAAGGGGTTATAAGTCCATGTACTAAGTTTGGTTATGACAGATGAAAGGGTTGCTGAGATATGAGCTCACTTCCTGTTTGGCGGCTTCGCCGCATATTTAGTTTGGCTGTTACGGGAAAACGGTTTTAGTTCCGAAGATGAAAATCGATAACTTTTGTGCGGCTTGGTCTGAAGATGTTACGTGCTAAGTTTCGTGAAAATCGGACAAACTATGTGAGGCGTGAAACTTTTTAAAGGTTTTTGACAAAATCCAAAATGGCGGAAAATCCATCATGGCGGAAATTGACGTCATAGAGTGCGTTGAACTCGGCTTGGTCCAAGGATTCCAACGATACCACATTTTTGACAATCGGGCAAACGGGTCAAAAGTTACGTGCGTGAACGCACATCCATCTTTGGCCTGTTGGTGGCGCTAGAGGGTTCGACAGGGAGGCGTGAAACTTGGTGAAATAAAATATTGGAGTGTCCCCAATCAGTGTGCCAAATTTCACAACTTTTCACCAGTCGGTTCTATAGGCTGCCATAGACTTCAATGGCGGAAGCGTAATAATAAATATAGCTGCAAGCAGCAATGAGGGGGCCAAGCAGGCAGTTCAGCAGTCCAGAAGTCCAGATTTGCCATGCAACTCAATGCCGTGGCATCAGGCATATAGCATTAAGCAGTCACAACAAGTTCCATGTCAAACAACCCAAGATTGGCTGAGTTACAAGGTCAAGTTTCACATCAAAACATAACTGATTTTGTGTGGCTGAACCAGGGCTGAGTGTCGCCGCCCCCTCACCCAGCCAACCCACCGCCGCAATCGCCCCTGCCCGTCCCACCCCGCCCCACCCTTGCACGCACGCATTAGAATTAACTGGATGGAACTCGCTGTCAACAGTTTCACATCAAAAATAAAAGATCGATTGAGATATGATCATGCTTGCTGTGATTTCAATGCCCCAATAGAGGTCAAAGGTCACCAAATTATTTGTGCATCATTAGGATGAACCAGACGGTTCTATGGGCTGCCATTGACCTCCATTGCAGAATAATGCAGCAACTACAGGCCAAAATAAATTTTTGCCAATTACAGAGCCCCCTAGAGGTCAAAGGTCACCAAATTTCTTGAGCGTCCTCCTGGTGGGTCCTGAGGACCATGTACTAAGTTTGGTTTTGATACATGAAAGCGTTGCTGAGATATGAGCTCACTTCCTGTTTGGCGGCTTCGCCGCAAATTTCGATTGGCTGTTACAGGCGAACGCTTCTGTCAATTGTTCCAGAAAAAAATACACTGATAAGGCATGGTCTGAAGATGGTCTCTGCCAATTTTGGTGAGGATCAGCTGAAATTTGTGACTTGCGAATACTTATTCATGTTTTTGATTAAATCCAATATGGCGACCAAATCAATTATGATGACATCACAAGTTGGCTTGGGTCGGCCTAAGGACCTTCCACAGTATTGTCAGACACCACTAGTGCGTTTTAATTCTAAGCACAACAGCAGCTACAGGCCAATAGGCATATTTCTTAATTACAGCGCCCCCTAGAGGTGAAAGGTCACCAGATTTTTCGAGTGCCCTACTGATGGGGATATAAGTCCATGTACTAAGTTTGGTTATGGCAGATGAAAGGGTTGGTGAGATATGAGCTCACTTCCTGTTTGGCGGCTTCGCCGCATATTTCGTTTGGCTGTTACGGGAAAACGGTTTTAGTTCCGAAGATGAAAATCGATAACTTTTGTGCGGCTTGATCTGAAGATGTTATGTGCTAAGTTTCGTGAAAATCGGACAAACTATGTGAGGCGTGAAACTTTTTAAAGGTTTTTGACAAAATCCAAAATGGCGGAAAATCCATCATGGCGGAAATTGACGTCATAGTGTGCGTTGAACTCGGCTTGGTCCAAGGATTCCAACGATACCACATTTTTGACAATCGGACAAACGGGTCAAAAGTTACATGCGTGAACGCACGTCCAACTTTGGCCTGTTGGTGGCGCTAGAGGGTTCGACAGGGAGGCATGAAACTTGGTGAAATAAAATATTGGCGTGTCCCCAATCAGTGTGCCAAATTTCACAACTTTTTACCAGACGGTTCTATGGGCTGCCATAGACTCCCATGGCGGAGGAAAGATGTTAAATAATAATAATAAATATAGCTGCAAGCAGCAATGTGGGGGCCAAGCAGGCAGTTCAGCAGTCCAGATTTGGCATGAAACTCAATGCCGTGGCATCAGGCATATAGCATCAAGCAGTCACAGCAAGTTCCATGTCAAACAACCCAAGAATGGCTGAGTTACAAGGTCAAGTTTCACATCAAAACATAACTGATTTTGTGGGGCTGAACCAGGGCTGAGTGTCGCCGCCCCCTCACCCAGCCAACCCACCGCCACTGCCCGTCCCACCCCGCCCCACCCTTGCACGCATGCATTAGAATGAACCTTATGGAACTCGCTGTCATCAGTTTCACATCAAAAATAAAAGATCGATTGAGATATGATCATGCTTGCTGTAATTTCAATGCCCCCATAGAGGTCAAAGGTCACCAGCTTATTTGTGCATCATCAGGATGAACCAGACGGTTCTATGGGCTGCCTTTGACCTCCATTGCAGAATAATGCAGCAACTACAGGCCAAAATACATTTTTACCAATTACAGAGCCCCCTAGAGGTCAAAGGTCACCAAATTTCTTGAGCGTCCTCCTGGTGGGTCCTGAGGACCATGTACTAAGTATGGTTTTGATACATGAAAGCGTTGCTGAGATATGAGCTCACTTCCTGTTTGGCGGCTTCGCCGCAAATTTCGATTGGGTGTTACAGGCAAACGCTTCTATCAATTGTTCTAGAAAAAAATACACTGATAAGGCATGGTCTGAAGATGGTCTCTGCCAATTTTGGTGAGGATCAGCTGAAATTTGTGACTTGCGAATACTTATTCATGTTTTTGATTAAATTCAATATGGCGACCAAATCAATTACGATGACATCACAAGTTGGCTTGGGTCGGCCTAAGGACCTTCCACAGTATTGTCAGACACCACTAGTGCATTTTAATTCTAAGCACAACAGCAGCTACAGGCCAATAGGCATATTTCTTAATTACAGCGCCCCCTAGAGGTCAAAGGTCACCAGATTTTCTGAGTGCCCTACTGATGGGGTTATAAGTCCATGTACTAAGATTGGTTATGACAGATGAAAGGGTTGCTGAGATATGAGCTCACTTCCTGTTTGGCGGCTTCGCCGCATATTTCGTTTGGCTGTTACAGGCAAACAGTTTTAGTTCCGAAGATGAAAATCGATAACTTTTGTGCGGCTTGGTCTGAAGATGTTATGTGCTAAGTTTCGTGAAAATCGGACAAACTATGTGAGGCGTGAAACTTTTTAAAGGTTTTTGACAAAATCCAAAATGGCGGAAAATCCATCATGGCGGAAATTGACGTCATAGGGTGCGTTGAACTCGGCTTGGTCAAAGGATTCCAACGATACCACATTTTTGACAATCGGGTCAACGGGTCAAAAGTTACGTGCGTGAACGCATGTCCAACTTTGGCCTGTTGGTGGCGCTAGAGGGTTCGAGTTGCCGACAGGAAACTTGGTGAAATTAATAGTTGGACTGTCCCCAATAAGCGTGCCAAATTTCAGAACTTTTGACCAGTCGGTTCTATGGGCTGCCATAGACTTCAATGGCGGAAGCGTAATAATAATAATAATAATAGGGAAGAAAACATAGAATCACTAAGGGTTGCCCTGCAGCTTCGCTGCTTGGCCCCCAAATATAGCTGCAAGCAGCAATGAGGGGGCCAAGCAGTATAGGCCGGAGTAGCCACGGTGACAAGATAGAACTCAGCAGACACCCGGGATCAACAGGGCTGAGTATTGCCACCGCCTCCGCCAGCAAGCCCCCCCCCCACCTAATCACCCCAGCCCGTCCCACCCCGTCCTGCCCTGCCCTGCCCTTGCACGCACGCATTAGAATTAACTGGATGGAACATGTTGTCATCAGTTTCACATCAAAAAATAAAAGATTGATATAACAAATCAGCAACTACACATCAAAATGCAATATTGCTAATTGCAGCACCCCCTACAGGTCAAAGGTCACCAAATGTTTTGAGCGTCCTCCTAATGGGGTCATGAATATATGTAGTAAGTTTGGTTATAATACATGGCAGGGTTGCTGAGATATGAGCTCACTTCCTGTTTGGCGGCTTCGCCACCAATTTCGATTGGCTGTTACGGGCGAATGCTTTTGTCAATTGTTCCAGAGAGCAATATATTGATAGGTTATGGTTTAAAAATGGTCTGTGCCAATTTTGGTGAAGATCAGAAGAAATTTGCGACCCGCGAAAACTTTTTGATGTTTTTGATTAAATCCAACATGACGGCCGAATCAATTACGATGACATCACAAGTTGTGCTGGGTCAGCCTAAGGACCTCCAACAGTATTACCTGAAACCACTAGTGCATTTTAATTCTAAGGACAACAGCAGCTACAGGCCAAAAGGCATGTTTCTTAATTATAGCGCCCCCTAGAGGTCAAAGGTCACCAGATTCCTTGAGCGTCCCCCTGATTGGGTCCTGAGTCCATGCACCAAGTTTGGCTTTGATACATGCAAGGGTTGCTGAGATATAAGCTCACTTCCTGTTTGGCGGCTTCGCCGCAAGTTTCGATTGGCTGTTACAGCCGCATGCTACTGTCAATTGTTTGGTTATGATACATTATAGGGTTGCTGAGATATGAGCTCACTTCCTGTTTGGCGGCTTCGCCACCAATGTCGATTGGCTGGTAGGGGCGAATGCTTTTGTCAATTGTTCCAGAGAGCAACATATTGATAGGTTATGATCGATCTGAAGATGGTCTGTGCCAATGTTGGTGAAAATCATATGAAATTTGCGACCTGTGAAAACTTTTTGATGTTTTTGATTAAGTCTAACATGGCGGCCGAATCAATTACGATGACATCACAAGTTGGCCTGGGTCGGCATAAGGACCTCCAACAGTATTACCAGACACCACTAGTACATTTTAATTCCAAATACAACAGCAGCTACAGGCCAAAAGGCATGTTTTTTTAATTACAGCGCCCCCTAGAGGTCAAAGGTCACCAGATTTATTGAGTGTCCCCCTGATTGGGTCCTGAGTCCATGCACCTAGTTTGGCTTTGATACATGCAAGGGTTGCTGAGATATGAGCTCACTTCCTGTTTGGCGGCTTCGCCGCAAATTTCGATTGGCTGTTACAGCCGAATGCTTCTGTCAATTGCTCCAGAAAGCAATGCACTGATAAGGCATGGTCTGAAGATGGTCTCTGCCAATTTTGTTGAGGATCCGCTGAAATTTGTGACCTGCGAAAGCTTGTACGTGTTTTTGATTAAATCCAATATGGCGGCCGAATCAATTACGATGACATCACAAGTTGGGTTGGGTCGGCCTAAGGACCTCCAACAGTATTACCAGACACCACTAGTGCATTTTAATTCTAAGCACAACTGCAGCTACAGGCCAAAAGGTATGTTTCTTAATTACAGCGCCCCCCAGAGGTCAAAGGTCACCAGATTTCTTGAGCGTCCCCCTGATTGGGTCCTGAGTCCATGTACTTAGTTTGGTTATGATAGATCAATGGGTTGCTGAGATATGAGCTCACTTCCTGTGTGGCGGCTTCGCCACAAATTTCGATTGGCTGTTACGCGCGAACGGTTTTAGTTCCGGAGACAAAAAGCAATGCATTAATGAGGCATGGTCTGTAAATGATATCTGTGAAGTTTGGTGTCAATCGGACAAAATATGTGACCTGAGAGGACTTTTTAGTGTTTTTGATGAAATCCAATATGGCGGAAAATCCATCATGGCGGAAAATGACTTCATACTGTGCGTTTAACTCGGATTGGTCCAAGGATTCCAATGATACCTCATTTTTGACAATCGGCCATACGGGTCAAAAGTTACGTGCGTGAACGCATGTCCAACTTTGGCCTGTTGGTGGCGCTAGAGTGCTTGAGGTGCCATCATGAAACTTGGTGACATTAACCATGGGACTGTCCCTAATCAGTGTGCCAAATTTCACAACTTTTCACCAGACGGTTCTATGGGCTGCCATTGACTTCAATGGCGGAATAATAATAATAATAAATATAGCTGCAAGCAGCAATGAGGGGGCCAAGCAGAATAGGCCGGAGTAGCCACGGTGACAAGATAGAACTCAGCAGACACCCAGCAGACACCCGGGATGAACAGGGCTGAAACAGGGCTGAGTATTGCCACCGCCTCCACCAGCCAGCCCCCCCCACCTAATCACCCCAGCCCGTCCCACCCCGTCCTGCCCTGCCCTGCCCCTGCACGCACGCATTAGAATTAACTGGATGGAACATGTTGTCATCAGTTTCACATCAAAAAATAAAAGATTGATAAAACACATCAACAACTACACATCAAAATGCAATATTGCTAATTGCAGCACCCCCTACAGGTCAAATGTCACCACATTTTTTGAGCGTCCTCCTAATGGGGTCATGAATATATGTAGTAAGTTTGGTTATGATACATTATAGGGTTGCTGAGATATGAGCTCACTTCCTGTTTGGCGGCTTCGCCACCAATGTCGATTGGCTGGTAGGGGCGAATGCTTTTGTCAATTGTTCCAGAGAGCAACATATTGATAGGTTATGATCTGAAGATGGTCTGTGCCAATGTTGGTGAAAATCATATGAAATTTGCGACCTGTGAAAACTTTTTGATGTTTTTGATTAAGTCTAACATGGCGGCCGAATCAATTACGATGACATCACAAGTTGGCCTGGGTCGGCATAAGGACCTCCAACAGTATTACCAGACACCACTAGTACATTTTAATTCCAAATACAACAGCAGCTACAGGCCAAAAGGCATGTTTTTTTAATTACAGCGCCCCCTAGAGGTCAAAGGTCACCAGATTTATTGAGTGTCCCCCTGATTGGGTCCTGAGTCCATGCACCTAGTTTGGCTTTGATACATGCAAGGGTTGCTGAGATATGAGCTCACTTCCTGTTTGGCGGCTTCGCCGCAAATTTCGATTGGCTGTTACAGCCGAATGCTTCTGTCAATTGCTCCAGAAAGCAATGCACTGATAAGGCATGGTCTGAAGATGGTCTCTGCCAATTTTGTTGAGGATCCGCTGAAATTTGTGACCTGCGAAAGCTTGTACGTGTTTTTGATTAAATCCAATATGGCGGCCGAATCAATTACGATGACATCACAAGTTGGGTTGGGTCGGCCTAAGGACCTCCAACAGTATTACCAGACACCACTAGTGCATTTTAATTCTAAGCACAACTGCAGCTACAGGCCAAAAGGTATGTTTCTTAATTACAGCGCCCCCTAGAGGTCAAAGGTCACCAGATTTCTTGAGCGTCCCCCTGATTGGGTCCTGAGTCCATGTACTTAGTTTGGTTATGATAGATCAATGGGTTGCTGAGATATGAGCTCACTTCCTGTGTGGCGGCTTCGCCACAAATTTCGATTGGCTGTTACGCGCGAACGGTTTTAGTTCCGGAGACAAAAAGCAATGCATTAATGAGGCATGGTCTGTAAATGATATCTGTGAAGTTTGGTGTCAATCGGACAAAATATGTGACCTGAGAGGACTTTTTAGTGTTTTTGATGAAATCCAATATGGCGGAAAATCCATCATGGCGGAAAATGACTTCATACTGTGCGTTTAACTCGGATTGGTCCAAGGATTCCAATGATACCTCATTTTTGACAATCGGCCATACGGGTCAAAAGTTACGTGCGTGAACGCATGTCCAACTTTGGCCTGTTGGTGGCGCTAGAGTGCTTGAGGTGCCATCATGAAACTTGGTGACATTAACCATGGGACTGTCCCTAATCAGTGTGCCAAATTTCACAACTTTTCACCAGACGGTTCTATGGGCTGCCATTGACTTCAATGGCGGAATAATAATAATAATAATAATAATAATAAATATAGCTGCAAGCAGCAATGAGGGGGCCAAGCAGAATAGGCCGGAGTAGCCACGGCGACAAGATAGAACTCAGCAGACACCCGGGATCAACAGGGCTGAAATAGGGCTGAGTATTGCCACCGCCTCCGCCAGCCAGCCCCCCCCACCTAATCACCCCACCCCGTCCGACCCCGTCCTGCCCTGCCCTGCCCTGCCCTGCCCTTGCACGCACGCATTAGAATTAACTGGATGGAACATGTTGTCATCAGTTTCATATCAAAAAATAAAAGATTGATAAAACACATCAGCAACTACACATCAAAATGCAATATTGCTAATTGCAGCACCCCCTACAGGTCAAAGGTCACCAAATTTTATGAGCGTCCTCCTAATGGGGTCATGAATATATGTAGTAAGTTTGGTTAAGATACATGGCAGGGTTGCTGAGATATGAGCTCACTTCCTGTTTGGCGGCTTCGCCACCAATTTCGATTGGCTGTTATGGGTGAATGCTTTTCTTGGCCTGGGTCGGCCTAAGGACCTCCAACAGTATTACCAGACACCACTAGTAAATTTTAAATCCAAACACAACAGCAGCTACAGGCCAAAAGGCATGTTTCTTAATTACAGCGCCCCCTAGAGGTCAAAGGTCACCAGATTTATTTAGTGTCCCCCTGATTGGGTCCTGAGTCCATGCACCCAGTTTGGCTTTGATACATGCAAGGGTTGCTGAGATATGAGCTCACTTCCTGTTTGGCGGCTTCGCCGCAAATTTCGATTGGCTGTTACAGCCGAATGCTTCTGTCAATTGTTCCAGAAAGCAATACACTGATAAGGCATGGTCTGAAGATGGTCTCTGCCAATTTTGGTGAGGATCTGCTGAAATTTGTGACCTGCGAAAACTTGTACGTGTTTTTGATTAAATCCAATATGGCGGCCGAATCAATTATGATGACATCACAAGTTGGCTTGGGTCGGTCTAAGGACCTTCAACAGTAGTACCAGACACCACTAGTGCGTTTTAATTCTAAGCACAACTGCTGCTACAGGCCAAAAGGCATGTTTCTTAATTACAGCGCCCCCTAGAGGTCAAAGGTCACCAGATTTCTTGAGCGTCCCCCTGATTGGGTCCTTAGTCCATTTACTAAGTTTGGTTATGATAGGTGAATGGGTTGCTGAGATATGAGCTCACTTCCTGTTTGGCGGCTTTGCCGCAAATTTTGATTGGCTGGTACGCGCGAACGGTTTTAGTTCCGAAGACAAAAAGCAATGCGTTAATGAGGCATGGCCTGAAGATCATGTGTGTCTAGTTTGGTGACGATCGGACAAAATTTGTGACCTGTGAAAGATTAGTTTCACTTTCACTAAAATCCAATATGGCGGAAAATCCATCATGGCGGAAAATGACGTCATAGGGTGCGTTGAACTCGGCTTGGTCCAAGGATTCCAACGATACCTCATTTTTGACAATCGGGCATACGGGTCAAAAGTTACGTGCGTGAACGCATGTCTAACTTTGGCCTGTTGGTGGCGCTAGAGTGCTCAAGCTGCTGACATGAAACTTGGTGAACTTAAACATGGGACTGTCCCCAATCGGTGTGCCAAATTTCACAACTTTTTACCAGACGGTTCTATGGGCTGCCATAGACTCCCATTCGGGAAGAAAGATGTTAAATAATAATAAGAAATCATAGAAACACAATGGGTGCCTTCGCAGCTTCGCTGCTTGGCCCCCAATAATAATAAGAACAAATAGAAACACAATGGGTGCCTTCGCAGCTTCGCTGCTTGGCCCCCAATAATAATAATAATAATAATAAGAACAAATAGAAACACAATGGGTGCCTTCGCAGCTTCGCTGCTTGGCCCCCAATAATAATAATAATAATAATAAGAACAAATAGAAACACAATGGGTGCCTTCGCAGCTTCGCTGCTTGGCCCCCAATAAGAATTCATAGAATCACTAAGGGTTGCCCTGCAGCTTCGCTGCTTGGCCCCCAATAATAGGGAAGAAAACATAGAATCACTAAGGGTTGCCCTGCAGCTTCGCTGCTTGGCCCCCAATAATAAGAAAAGATAGAAACACAATGGGTGCCTTCGCAGCTTCGCTGCTTGGCCCCCAAATATAGCTGCAAGCAGCAATGAGGGGGCCAAGCAGAATAGGCCGGAGTAGCCACGGTGACAAGATAGAACTCAGCAGACACCCGGGATGAACAGGGCTGAAACAGGGCTGAGTATTGCCACCGCCTCCGCCAGCCAGCCCCCCCCCCCACCTAATCACCCCAGCCCGTCTCACCCCGTCCTGCCCTGCCCTGCCCTGCCCTTGCACGCACGCATTAGAATTAACTGGATGGAACATGCTGTCATCCGTTTCACATCAACAAATAAAAGATTGATATAACACATCAGCAACTACACATCAAAATGCAATATTGCTAATTGCAGCACCCCCTACAGGTCAAAGGTCACCAAATTTTTTGAGTGTCCTCCTAATGGGGTCATGAATATATGTAGTAAGTTTGGTTATAATATATGGCAGGGTTGCTGAGATATGAGCTCACTTCCTGTTTGGCGTTTTCGCCACCAATTTCGATTGGCTGTTACGGGCGAATGCTTTTGTCAATTGTTCCAGAGAGCAATATATTGATAGGTTATGGTCTAAAAATGGTCTGTGCCAATTTTGGTGAAGATCAGATGAAATTTGTGACCCGCGAAAACTTTTTGATGTTTTTGATTAAATCCAACATGACGGCCGAATCAATTATGATGACATCACAAGTTGTGCTGGGTCAGCCTAAGGACCTCCAACAGTATTACCTGATACCACTAGTGCATTTTAATTCTAAGGACAACAGCAGCTACAGGCCAAAAGGCATGTGTCTTAATTATAGCGCCCCCTAGAGGTCAAAGGTCACCAGATTTCTTGAGCGTCCCCCTGACTGGGTCCTGAGTCCATGGACTAAGTTTGGTTATGATAGATCAATGGGTTGCTGAGATATGAGCTCACTTCCTGTTTGGCGGCTTCGCCACAAATTTCTATTGGCTGTTACGCACGAACGGTTTTAGTTCCGAAGACAAAAAGCAATGCATTAATGAGGCATGGTCTGTAGATGATATATGTAAAGATTGATGTCGATCGGACAAAATTTGTGAACTCTGATACGTTTTTAGTGATTTTGATGAAATCCAAAATGGCGGAAAATCCATCATAGCGGAAAATGACGACATAGGGTACGTTGAACTCGGCTTGGTCCAAGGATTCCAATGATACCTCATTTTTGACAATCGGGTCAACAGGTCAGAAGTTAGGTGCGTGAACGCAAGTCCAACTTTGGCCTGTTGGTGGCGCTAGAGCGCGGGAGGTGCCGACATGAAACTTGGTGACATGAATCAATGGACTGTCTTAAATCAGTGTGCCAAATGTCAGAACTTTTTGCCAGACGGTTCTATGGGCTGCCATTGACCTCCATTGCAAAATAATGCGCATCAGCAGCTACAGGCCAAAAGGCATGTTTCTCAATTACAGCGCCCCCTAGAGGTCAAAGGTCACCAGATTTATTGAGTGTCCCCCTGATTGGGTCCTGAGTCCATGCACCCAGTTTGGCTTTGATACATGCAAGGGTTGCTGAGATATGAGCTCACTTCCTGTTTGGCGGCCTCGCCACAAATTTCGATTGGCTGTTACAGCCGAATGCTTCTGTCAATTGTTCCAGAAAGCAATGCACTGATAAGGCATGGTCTGAAGATAGTCTCTGCCAATTTTGGTGAGGATCCGCTGAAATTTGTGACCTGCGAAAATTTGTAAGTTTTTTTGATTGAACCCAATATGGCGGCCGAATCAATTACGATGACATCACAAGTTGGCTTGGGTTAGCCTTTGGACCTCCAACAGTATTACCAGACACCACTAGTGCATTTTAACTCTAAGCACAACTGCAGCTACAGGCCAAAAGGCATGTTTCTTAATTACAGCGCCCCCTAGAGGTCAAAGGTCACCAGATTTCTTGAGCGTCCCCCTGATTGGGTCCTGAGTGCATGTACTTAGTTTGGTTATGATAGATCAATGGGTTGCTGAGATATGAGCTCACTTCCTGTTTGGCGGCTTCGCCACAAATTTCGATTGGCTGTTACGCGCGAACGGTTTTAGTTCCGGAGACAAAAAGCAATGCATTAATGAGGCATGGTGTGAAGATGATATCTTTGAAGTTTGGTGTCGATCGGACAAAATTTGTGACCTCTGATACATTTTAAGTGATTTTGATGAAATCCAAAATGGCGGAAAATCCATCATGGCGGAAAATGACGTCATAGGGTGCGTTGAACTCGGCATGGTCCAAGGATTCCAGCAATACCTCATTTTTGAAAATCGGACTGACGGGTCAAAAGTTACGTGCGTGAACGCATGTCCAACTTTGGCCTGTTGGTGGCGCTAGAGTGCTTAAGGTGTCATCATGAAACTTGGTGATATTAATCATGGGACAGTCCCTAATCAGTGTGCCAAATTTCACAACTTTTTACCAGACGGTTCTATGGGCTGCCATAGACTTCAATGGCAGAGGAAAGATGTTGAATAAATATAGCTGCAAGCAGCAATGAGGGGGCCAAGCAGAATAGGCCGGAGTAGCCACGGCGACAAGATAGAACTCAGCAGACACCCAGCAGACACCCGGGATGAACAGGGCTGAAACAGGGCTGAGTATTGCCACCGCCTCCACCAGCCAGCCCCCCCCACCTAATCACCCCAGCCCGTCCCACCCCGTCCTGCCCTGCCCTGCCCCTGCACGCACGCATTAGAATTAACTGGATGGAACATGTTGTCATCAGTTTCACATCAAAAAATAAAAGATTGATAAAACACATCAACAACTACACATCAAAATGCAATATTGCTAATTGCAGCACCCCCTACAGGTCAAATGTCACCACATTTTTTGAGCGTCCTCCTAATGGGGTCATGAATATATGTAGTAAGTTTGGTTATGATACATTATAGGGTTGCTGAGATATGAGCTCACTTCCTGTTTGGCGGCTTCGCCACCAATGTCGATTGGCTGGTAGGGGCGAATGCTTTTGTCAATTGTTCCAGAGAGCAACATATTGATAGGTTATGATCTGAAGATGGTCTGTGCCAATGTTGGTGAAAATCATATGAAATTTGCGACCTGTGAAAACTTTTTGATGTTTTTGATTAAGTCTAACATGGC
The DNA here is from genome assembly GCF_046254945.1 of Alosa pseudoharengus. Taxonomy (NCBI): domain Eukaryota; kingdom Metazoa; phylum Chordata; class Actinopteri; order Clupeiformes; family Clupeidae; genus Alosa; species Alosa pseudoharengus. The sequence continues at coordinate 34,760,658 of NW_027468674.1, read as the reverse complement.
GGCCGAATCAATTACGATGACATCACAAGTTGGCCTGGGTCGGCATAAGGACCTCCAACAGTATTACCAGACACCACTAGTACATTTTAATTCCAAATACAACAGCAGCTACAGGCCAAAAGGCATGTTTTTTTAATTACAGCGCCCCCTAGAGGTCAAAGGTCACCAGATTTATTGAGTGTCCCCCTGATTGGGTCCTGAGTCCATGCACCTAGTTTGGCTTTGATACATGCAAGGGTTGCTGAGATATGAGCTCACTTCCTGTTTGGCGGCTTCGCCGCAAATTTCGATTGGCTGTTACAGCCGAATGCTTCTGTCAATTGCTCCAGAAAGCAATGCACTGATAAGGCATGGTCTGAAGATGGTCTCTGCCAATTTTGTTGAGGATCCGCTGAAATTTGTGACCTGCGAAAGCTTGTACGTGTTTTTGATTAAATCCAATATGGCGGCCGAATCAATTACGATGACATCACAAGTTGGGTTGGGTCGGCCTAAGGACCTCCAACAGTATTACCAGACACCACTAGTGCATTTTAATTCTAAGCACAACTGCAGCTACAGGCCAAAAGGTATGTTTCTTAATTACAGCGCCCCCTAGAGGTCAAAGGTCACCAGATTTCTTGAGCGTCCCCCTGATTGGGTCCTGAGTCCATGTACTTAGTTTGGTTATGATAGATCAATGGGTTGCTGAGATATGAGCTCACTTCCTGTGTGGCGGCTTCGCCACAAATTTCGATTGGCTGTTACGCGCGAACGGTTTTAGTTCCGGAGACAAAAAGCAATGCATTAATGAGGCATGGTCTGTAAATGATATCTGTGAAGTTTGGTGTCAATCGGACAAAATATGTGACCTGAGAGGACTTTTTAGTGTTTTTGATGAAATCCAATATGGCGGAAAATCCATCATGGCGGAAAATGACTTCATACTGTGCGTTTAACTCGGATTGGTCCAAGGATTCCAATGATACCTCATTTTTGACAATCGGCCATACGGGTCAAAAGTTACGTGCGTGAACGCATGTCCAACTTTGGCCTGTTGGTGGCGCTAGAGTGCTTGAGGTGCCATCATGAAACTTGGTGACATTAACCATGTGACTGTCCCTAATCAGTGTGCCAAATTTCACAACTTTTCACCAGACGGTTCTATGGGCTGCCATTGACTTCAATGGCGGAATAATAATAATAATAATAATAATAATAATAATAATAAGAACAAATAGAAACACAATGGGTGCCTTCGCAGCTTCGCTGCTTGGCCCCCAATAATAATAAGAAATCCTAGAAACACAATGGGTGCCTTCGCAGCTTCGCTGCTTGGCCCCCAATAAATGCCAGTTAGCGCATTAGCAAGGATATTGTGTAACATATAGGCTACTGTTGATGTTGTTTCATAGCCTTTTGCTTGTGTGTAGTTAGGCCCACTGCTAGATTTTGACAGGAGCTTGCGATATCGCTTAAGTAAGCTACTTGGGCTCACGCAAGCTGTCAAACACTGTCCACTCGCCTATGTGGTGCATCCAGTGTTTATGTTAGCTAACTGTATCTGGATGTGTTGCTATCAGAGCAAGACATTAGAGATGGTGCATGACATGCAGTGATGCCTCGTATAAAAAAATTAAATAAAAAAACGCTATTTAAGCACCAAAATGAGGCACCGAAATCTACGTTGTTATTCAATGCAGTTACTACCGTGTTGGCACCGGTGTCATATTAGAACCGTGTTTCGGTGCCCAACCCTAGTGGTGGTTAACCTGCAACACGGGCTTTAAGATCCTCTGATAATGTTCTGCTGAACACTTCATCATGTAATAATCTAGTATTTAGTCTCCACCTGCCTTTTCTATATCTGTCTGTCTGTAAGTCTATATGTAACTCTACTGGCGCATGACATCCACCAGGTTCAAGTCCTCTGTTAACATAACAGAGGACTTTATGTATTGAAGCCCTATCCCTTGGTATGTTTTTTGCCACTAGGCTTGCTCTTATCAATCACCCCATTCATCACCTGATTAAAAAATCCTGCCAAAATAACCTGACCTTCCATATCTCCCACCTGTGTATTTATTTCATGGAAAAAATCAGGATCTCCCTTATTAGGAGCATATATATTACATAATATCATCTTAATTCCATTAATTAAGGCTTCAACACAAATAATTCTGCCCTCTTTGTCCTTTCTTTCCTTCAGCATGACAAAACTTAGGTTTTTATGAATAAGAATCATCAAACCATTTCGTTTGCTTGAATAGGAGCTGTGAAAAACTCTTCCCACCCAATCCTTTTGAAATTTCACTGCTTCCTCATCTTCCATTATGTGAGACTCTTGGATAAATGCTACATCTGTGTGTTTGGATTTCAAATGTCAGTATCTTCCTCCTTTTTACTGGATTACCACATCCATTTATGTTCTATGATATCACATTAATGAACCTGTTAACCACCATTTATATGAGAAGTTGAGGGCCCCTCCACAGCCATGGTCTTAGTATCACCCATCATGTTTTTAACCAAAGAAAAATGGGACATTAAATTACAAAAATTCTTAATTATTATACTCAGTGCTGTCTTAACGCTCAAACACGAACAACAAAAACAAAAGGAACTTCCCCTTAGTCAGAGCAACATCTAACATTCTGTCACTCTGCGTAACCTTACCTCCCCTCCCCCTTCCCCTATCTAAATTCCCTTCAACTACTTTATTCGGTCCGTGAGGCCCGTGGAGTCATCTGCAGGACCCGTGGTGGTCTACTTGTCATTCTGAATAAATTCGTCTGCTTCCTTCGAATCTTTGAACATTTTCCTCTGCCCTTTCCAGGTGAAGATGACCGTAGCAGGGTATACCAATAATAAATGCTTCACATTTAGTTCCTGTAGTCGTCTCTTCGCCGGTGCAAACTCCTTGCTTTTCTCTGCCAACTCCCTTGTCAGGTCCTCGAAAAACGGATCTCAAAAAAAGATTGCAAAAAGCTTGCAATCTTCCCATTCGATTCCGCGTTTCTCCTTGGACACCTGTAACACTTTATCTCGAGCTGTTGAATGTAGAAAGCATTGGTGGCTTGTCCGGGTCGGGCATAGGAGCCATTGAGCGGTGTGCACGTTCAATCTCTAAGTCCTGGCCAGCGAGCCCAAGTCCTTCGGATAATATTCTTTCCACATATTGTATCACTTTGCCCTTCTGCTCTTTGTTTTCTTTCAGTCCCACCAACCTTAAATTGTTTCTCCTGCTCCGATTTTCGAGGTCTTCCACCCGTGTCCACAGTGTCTCTATTGTTTTGTCATGTTTCTCGACATCTTTTTCTATTCTCGCATTTACATCCTCCATGTCCGATATCCGTTGTTCGGCATCTCCAAGCCTAGTTTGTATGCTATCCACAGTGTCCTTCAGCTCTTTTGAGGACTGTTCTCTGTATCTCTCTGTATCTCTTCCATAACTTGATCACCTGTTCCCTCAGGCTTCTCGTCGTCGGCCACTCTGCTTCGCGCTGACTGCTTGCTTTTCTTTCTCACGCCTTGGAAAAAGTTTGCCTGTTTGTTCGCCTTTTCGCTGTTAGACCTTAGATAATCTGCAGTCTGATGGTCAATAGAATAATCAGCTCCAATAAAACAATCGAAGTGTACGCGATAACGAAGTGTGTGTTTCTAGAAAGTGAAATTAAATGATGGTCTGTCAAGAGCTCCGCTAGCGTGCTGCCATCTTTCTCAGCGGTCCCATGCGACTACCAGTGCTTTTTCAAAGTTCTCAATGTCTCGTTTTAAATGTCAGGGCCCTCGGAAGTCTACCAATGAAGTATGGAGCTATTTTGAGCCTTGTAAATGGTGTAAAACAGTGATTTATTTGCATGGCTAGGTTAGTTAACTCGTAGTGCGCAGGCGCTAACCTTAATCATCTAGCCCGCATTTAGGACAACACAAATTTGACGGAAGAGCATACCATTTCCTTAAGGGGTGATGAGTGTTGGAAGGCATGGGTATCCTCTATCCCCCATTACAATCAAGTTCTCCTGTAATTGCACATATAACATTAAGTTACTATTCTAGTAAGGTATAGGCCTAACGTACCCTGTTGAAATGTGTCGCTCAAATTAGATTCCCGGTAGGCTAAATTATGGCATTGTGTACTGGGCCCTGGCCATTTCGCCTCCACGTTTGTGTGCCTCACATATCATCTGGCAATTATTAAAATAAAAATGTGTTTCAAACACCAACACCATTCAAGATTCAAGATTCAAGAATTTATTTGTCACATGCATAATTTGTGGAACAAAAAGCAGTGAAATGGGGATTGCGACTGCAACTCCCAGCTGTGCAAAGTTTAATAATAATAGAAAAGTAGGAAATAGAAAACAAAAGGGGGGTGGGGATTAAATAAAATTAAATTTAAAAAGTTTATGAAGTGGGGGGAATTATGCATTCATTGTCCGTATGGCTGGGGGAAAACACTTCTTCTTAGTCTTTCTGTTCTGGCCTTTTGAGATCGAAGCCGCTTTCCAGAGGGCAACCATTGAAAAATGTTATGGCCAGGGTGATGACAGTCCTTTAAAATCCTTTTTGCCCTTGACAGGCAGCGCCTAGTGTAGTCCTGAAGTCCAGGAAGTGCAGTATTGGTGATTTTCTCTGCACACCTGATAACTCTGTGCAAGGCCTTCTTATCCTGAGAGTTGCTATTTCCGTACCAGGTTGTGATATTACCAGAAATAACAGACTGTATTGTTGCTAAGTAGAATGTTTTCTGCAGCTCTTTGGATATTCTGAATTTGTTCAGCTTTCTAAAATGGTACAAACGCTGTCTTGCTTTTTTCACTTGGTTGGAGATGTGTGATGTCCATGAAAGGTCCTCAGAGATGACTACTCCAAGATATTTAAAGTGGCTCACTGTCTCCACCAGGGCGCCATGGATGTTCAGTGGTGTGTGATGTAGCCTCTGCTTGTCCCTTCTAAAGTCAACCACCAATTCCTTGGTTTTGGCAATGTTTAGTACAAGGCTGTTGTCATTGCACCATGATGTCAGCATCTTAATTTCATTAAGATAGGCTGTCTCATCGTTGTTGGAGATGAGTCCAATCACTACTGTGTCATCCGCAAATTTGACAATGGAGTTGGAGTTGTAAATGGCTGAACAATCATGGGTGTATAGGGATAAAGCAGGGGACTTAAAACACATCCTTGGGGGCACCAATGTTGAGGGTGACTGTATTTGACATACAGCTCCCAATCTTCACTGCCTGTGGCCTGTCCGTCAAAAAGCTGAGAACCCAGGAGCAGAGAGATGTATTAAGTCCTAGATGTTTGAGCTTGGTGACTAAAATGTTTGGCACAATGGTGTTGAAGGCTGAGCTATAGTCAATAAACAGCAGGCGTGTGTAATTCCCCTTCCCTTTGTCCAGGTGGGAGAGAGTGGTGTGGAGAACATGGGATATGGCATCATCAGTACTCCTATTGGGTCGATAGGCAAACTGAAAAGGGTCTAATGAGCCAGGTGTTGATGAACATATAAAATCTTTTACCAGTCTCTCAAAACATTTCATCACCACTGACGTCAAGGCTATAGGGCGGTGCTGGGTTGGTCTTCTTGGGCACAGGAATAATGGTGGATCTTTTTAGGCACCTAGGAACTACAGATTGGGCTAGAGACAGATTGAAGATTGTTGTTAACACTGGTGCAAGCTGGTCAGCACATGATTTTAACAACCGCCCAGGAATGCCATCTGGGCCAGCGGCCTTTCTGCTGTTCACTCCTCCTAAGTGCTCTTCTCACGTCATGCTCAGAGACTGAGATTGACTGGTCTTCAGGCAGATCGCACGTAGCACCGTTGTTAAAACTGGCTGCAGGGCTAACAGCGTAGATGTGAGAATGTTCGTCACTGACCTCAAAGCGTGCGTAAAATAAGTTCAAGTCATTTACCAGTGTAGGGTCCACATCTGCGGAGGTGGCCGATCGTCCTCTGTAGTCAGTCATCAACTTCAGTCCCTGCCAGACACTCCTGCTGTCGCGATTTCCTAAGTGCATCTCAACCTTCTCTCTGTACCGCTTCTTCGCCGCTTTCACTGCTTTACACAGTTGGTAGGAGGCCACTTTGTAGGATGTCATGTCACCAGATGACAGGCCATTGTTGTATGCAAATGTTTGTGCGTTCAAAGCCTCTCGGATAGATCTATCAACCCAAGGTTTCTGATTTGTACACTTTCACAGTTACCTTGGGGATAATTTCATCAGTCAGCTGCGAAATGAAACTTATCACCACATCGGTGAACTCATCGCTGTTGTCAGAGCTCATCCTGAACATGTCCCAGTCAACATCAGTCAACGCGTCTTGCAGCATGATCTCTGATTGGTCAGTCCACCGTCTCATTTCTCTCACAGCCGGAGCTTCCTGCTTTAGACGTTGTTACTTCGGGAGAAGAAGGATGGCAGCGTGGTCGGACTTCCCAAACACCGGGCTTTGTATCCATCTTTAAATGGAGAGTAGCAGTGGTCCAGCATGTTTTCACCCCTAGTTGGACAGGAGATGTGTTGGAAAAAGTTCGGCAGAACTAGCTTGAGGTTCGCCTTGTTGAAGTCCCCATTAAGAGAGCATCAAAAAATAGAAGTGGCCTATGCCCTATAGCCTATCCATTAGACCTTAATGTGATTTTTTTTTATTTACTAACTGTTATAATATCAGTTATATACAATGTCTATTTTCTGTATTATGCAAGATTTAAAGGAACCATATGTAAGATTGTGGCCAAAACTGGTACTGCAATCACTTTCAAAATACTGAAGAGCGGTGTATCCCCTCCCCCCTGACTCGAGGTTGCCAACCCGGATGGTGAAACACTACTGACTTTGTGATTAGTAGATAGGTGGAGGGTGGCGCATCAGGCCAAAACACAACATGACATGACAAAACACAACATCAACATCAGTTGAGGGCTGCAACTTCACTTTTTAAATGACAATATCCTGGCCGGACTACTGTTGTCAGTGATATAAGTATTTGAAATAAACATGATTTCTTAATATCTAGTGACATATCAGGGCCATTTTATGATTAATCGAAATATTTTTCTTACATACGGTTCCTTTAAGTATAAACAAAATATAATTTTGGTCCGTCTCAAAGTTCTTGTCAACTCTGTTATAAAACTGCTTAAAATCCACACATACTTTGAATATGAAGCATGATGCCTACACAGAGAGATGTCAATTCCTCTGACAGGAAACTTTGGAAAGGCAGTGAGATATGTTAAGCTTCTTCTCATTAATTTGAACAAAATGTTGAGGATACACCAACAGTAGATTAATTATTTGTGAACTCTGTTATTGTGTTATTGGATTGAAACTCACTCAATTTTTAAAAAACAATAATATGATTAAAAGCCATGAAGCCATTCTGGTTTTATACATATCATGCAGTAACTAGTTTGAGGTTGGGATGTGGAGCTAAGCCACAAAATGATGGGAAATGTCAAATCTGTTAATTCTGTGTTGATTCTGTGTTAATTCTTCATAGATTAATGATAACAGAGTTGACAATGATGTGCTGCCAACTCTGTTTTCAGTAGCATTTAATGAGAGTGTCAACTCTGTTAATTTAAGATTTTGCTCTTAAAATGATGACTAAATATGTTTTTTTTGTTTCAAATGTTCAAAGAGCCAAAGTTCTCTTAGGGAAAGCATCATTTAAAAATTATCACATTTGCTAAATATATATAATTTACTGAGTCTGTTTCTAACAGAGTTGACAGATTTTCTGTTATTACATAATTTTTTCAAATAAATACTTGAAGCCTTACAGGTTTAAGCTCAGCAAGTACTTGTCATGTTAACTTTGAAGTTTGTTCTATGACTATAAAAAAGTTTAATGATAAAAACTCATTACATTTTTTTGGTTTCTCTATAAACTTGAAATGTATCCCGAATTATATAGAATGACCCATTTAAAGGACAGGTTCGGTATTTTACACTTAAAGCCCTGTTTTCAGATAGTTTATGATTAAATAGAATGTTTAAGATTGAAATTTGGACACATGCTGCTGTCCTGAGAATTTTCGGTTTCTGTGGTAGCGCCCCCCCTCCTCCAGAACGCTGCATAGGTGCACTGGAACAGTCCTTCCTAAAACGCATTAAACTTTCGTTTACAAAGACGTGAAACTCACCGAGTGGTCAGGGGTGTTCACTGATATACTCACACAAAAATCGCTGCAAAGGATTCTTTCCAACAGGTTTTATCGTAGTTTTTGTCCAACTCCATTGACTTGTATTGGATGTGCTGTGAGGTACGGTATTACTCGGCTGCCGGAAACGGATATGGGGTTGTTTGTATTCTTTCTGTAGTCTTATGCAGTCGCGGTATCGTAGGCTACTACGCTATCCAAATTATTGTCACGTGCAACCATGGCTAATGCTAAAATGTCTTGGAAATTGCATGATGTGAATGATAGCCTACGTGAATCATTACGTTTCCATCATGAAAGTTCCACAGCCAAAAAAATAGTAAATGTACAAAATCATGTAGCCAAATTATTAATGTAGGCTAGGGTTAGTGTTAGGCTTATGATGTGAACACGACAGGTTATGGACATAACAAATACGTTCTTACCCCAAGTTCTTCCAACTCTGTCGTCCCAGGAGGTAATGTGGGAACCACTGTATTTCTCAGGCGAAAGAGCTTTTTGGGCGATTTCCTTCTACCTCCAGCGAAGTTCAGTAAAATGCAGACCGCAGAGACACGGTGATCAGCTTTCTGCAGATTCTCAACAGGTGTGCTCACATCCAACCCCAGAAATTCCAGCCACAACTTTAGCCTTTCTGGATCGTTGAAAGGAAGTCTGCGACAACTTTTTTTGCTACGAATTTTCCCGCAATTCGGAACTGCACAAAATCGCCTCATTTTTAGCTGCCTGTTGCAAAATACTTCAAGACAGCGATCTTCTGCTTCTTCTGTGTATTCAATGAAATGCCTGTGGTTTGCTTGTAATTGGCAAGACTGTGTAAGGTGCATTATCGCCACCAACTGGGCTGGAGTGTCTATTATTCAAGCTCTCAACGGAAGAATGTACGGGTGTGAGGCGTTTGGAAAAATAGCTCCACAGTTTTACAACACATGGTAAACACCTGTTGGAAAGCGTCTTTTGCAGCGATTTTTGTGTGAGCATATCAGCGAACACCCCTGACCACTCGGTGAGTTTCACGTCTTTGTAAACGAAAGTTTAATGCGTTTTAGGAAGGATTATTCCAGTGCACCTATGCAGCGTTCTGGAGGAGGGGGGGCGCTACCACAGAAACCGAAAATTCTCAGGACAGCAGCATGTGTCCAAATTTCAATCTTAAACGTTCTATTTAATCATAAACTCTCTGAAAACAGGGCTTTAAGTGTAAAATACCGAACCTGTCCTTTAATGTATGGGAAGGTTAAAAAAGCAAAGCTGTGTTAGGACATTTGAGAAAAGGAAGGTGATTTTGTTTTTCTTGTCAGCCATAGTGTGGAGATGCTGAACTCTGAGGATTTTGAGTCTACTTTGGTCAAGAAAGAGAGGGAATGGAAGGAGTTACAGGCACTACACACTCGACAGCTAGAGTTTGCCCTAAAGGAAGCCACAACTGAACTTTATGCCGAAAGGAAGCATTTCCAGTGCCTTATGAAGGACTTTCAATTCAATCTCAAGTTGTTGGAAGAAAGGGATCATAAACTAGAGTGTTATGATGCCATTATTACAAAGTTTCAAGTCAATGACTGTACAAGACAAGAAGAAGTGAGTGAGCTGCATGTACAAATCGGCAAGCTTCAGGAAACCAGAATGCAAGAGAAGAGACAGTGTTCAGAACTGTATACCAGACACCAACAAGAGATGGCCGACCTGCAGCTACATTTGAACACAGTGTGTAGGTAGGCTCACAAACACCATGCTCACCATGCTTACATTTTTATTTTATTTTATTTTCCCTCAAATTGTTGCAATAACCTGTCAGACCAAACCAACCTCTAACCCACAAGCACTTAAGCTGTCACCTTTTGTCTTTTGTCACTCCCTGTAGTGAAAAGAATGACGAAATTCAGAGGCTGGAGGAAGAGAATGAAGGGCTAAAGAACAGCTTAAGGCTTAAGGTACAACAGGCAGAGGGGGAGCTGGCATTGCAAAAACAGGTGAGTTTGATTGGCGTTCAAAGGGAACTTGTACTTGTCTGTAGGCTTACTTAAAGGAGAACTATTGCTTGGAAAACGCCAGCATTTTTTCACATAGATTTCTGTTTCTTAAGGTCACCGAGTACTGTTGATACATGCCATAATTGTTTTACATATCGACAGTACTCGGTGACCTCGAGAAACAGAGATCTGTGTAAAATTGTGGATTTTTTCCCTTAAAGGGGAACTTGGCAACTATTTCAATTTAATAAACCCGCTTAGAAATCATTTGGATGGTTAAATGACCTGTTCCGTTGAAAATGGTGACTTTCCCCACTCCCCCTAGCGTCCCCAGGCAGAAAACCAACCTTGCAACTTTGGGACTACCGTCCCAGTAAGAGAAGTGAAAAACAAGAAACTCGTATCTTACCTTGTAACATCCGCATTGTTCTGCCAAACTTATGCTAATCGTTTCGCTACCTTATAAACAAATCCATGTGCTGTATTGTTACCTTTTTCCACAGTTTGAAATAGCATAATACACAACTTCTCCAGCAGAGAGGGAAATATAGCTAATCCTGCCAAGTTTCACACAGAATAATTGTTATTCGGGTATTAGTGCTATCAACACTGCTGTTTTGAGAGTGCATTATGTCTTGCAATAAAACCCCTGAAAACTCAGCTATTCAGAGAGTACCTTCTCTACTAGCACTATTCACAACTGGACATGCTTAGGCCCAATCCCATTTCTCATTCTTACCCCTTTTCCTACGCCTTCCACTTCCCCTACCTCATGTCCCTTGAAACAGAGTGCCAAGACATAGGGGTGAGAATATTTAACCCATTAACCTACCACAGGGGACAGCGGGGATGATTGAAACATTTTCAATGAAACATAATTTACAAAGAGATTGTGCCACATTTTGTCACATCTGTAAGGCCAGGATTTTGGGCCAAAACAGCCAAAAGGCCACACCCCCCCCCCCCATCTCAAACAAAGAACATTCTTCAATACACAGGGTGCCAGGCCTAACTAATTATCACACAGTAAAAACTGAAACCAACAGTCACTGGTTTGATGATCACTTCTGAAATCTCTGTAAATGTATGTTGTGAATATAACATTCATGTTTGGTCTTGAATTAATACTTGTAATGTGGGCAACAGTCTGATAATGGTTTCATTATAATCTAATGTATCTGTGCATAGTTGTAGACTAAGAACTACACTATAGTGTTTAGGTGTGAGATTCAGAAATGTCACACCTACACCTATCCACCAGCTATCCAACGAACTACAGGCCGGATAGGAGGGTCATGCATATTCAGATAATCTTTGGAATAAAACAGGATTGCTCTTGGAGATGAGCTCTCTTCCTTCTCTGGGGTTTGTTATTTTTTCTTTGTTTTATGAATTGTTTTTTCTGGTGTATTTGACATTCTAACTTTAAATTTAACTGATTTTGGTCACATTTACCTTTTTGGTTTTACTGGTTAATTAATTGATAATATCCCACCAATTACATATCTCTCTTCTCGTATGCCATGCCAATACTCATCTTTAGTTGATAAACTACTTGGTAACTATTAGAGATGCCAAGTTCTTAATTTCATGGAGTCAGATTAATCGTCGTTTCTCGTAATATTACCATTGCTTCACCAGTCGGTTTATTGCAGAGGTGGGACCAAGTCACTGCTTGGCCAGACCCAAGTAAGTCCCAAGTCTTAGCGGTCAAGTTCAAATCAAGTCCCAAGTAAAGACAGAGAAGGGCATGTCCAGTATCCCGAGAAACCCAGCCACTGTCCCGAGTAGTGTCCCGAGACACCCAGCCACCAGAGGTTATACTAGACTTTTTTTTGGCCGGATAAAATGTCCGGTAATATTCCAGCACCAGCAGTTTGTTTATATGCCTTCACACCGACCGTAAACTCAGAGGACCCGACTAAAAATCCCAACCTCCGAAAAAAATGTGTCCATGAGATCAGCTCGGAAAACAAATACAGGAATAGCATAAATAAGTTATTAGAATTGCTTACTATGGTTGAGCAAAAAGGAAAATATCTTGGGTAAGTGTTTCTATCTGTAGTGTTAATTTAGTGATAAATTACCTTGCCTGTGAGAGTAAGATTCACCTCTTGTGTTGTTGCAAGGGTTGTGTTGTGGTTATTATTAAATATTATTATTGGGGTAAGTGTTGCTTTTGTCAGGCCATGTTTTCGATGGTAACGCATTGTCAATATTGAAAGTAATTAACTGTGTAGAACTGTTTTGTCGTTTCGACTATGACACCACAGTGAAGTTAGTTTCACTTTGCCAATGAGTTCAAATAATAAACAAGTGCAGATGTGTGTAGGCTATACTCTGCTAGGTTTTAGTAAAGCATGGTTTAGTGAAATACCTGTTCCATACGGTCTCGCGTGCAAGCAGATTCCTTCAAATGCGCCACTGACTATCAAAATACCGATGCGCTGTTTGAAGTTGCGCTGCTTGCTATTAAAGGCACACTATGCAAGATTTTCACCTTTATGAAGCCAATTTGATGGTAAATGAACTTGTAATAGGCAAATCGTTGGCCTAGCATAGCTATACAGCATACACGCAGCGAGTCCCTACCGAGCGCCCCGCCAAAACTTGCAAGAATATGAAACATTACCTTGTCAGTAGATATAGTTCTTTGGAGATTTTGGAGAGTTTTTGCCTGTTGTTAATCCTTCACCTCCACAACAAAAGCATTTGCATTGTGTACAGGGGGGATAAGTCACAAGAACTTTGCTATAGCAGAGTAACATATAAATACATCGCGACTCTAGAGGGAGCTCTAAACTCGCCAAAAATAACTAAACCTGCATTATATACATTTAAAGGGAATGGCAGATGTCATTTTCATTGGTTTAAATGATGTTACGCCCAAAACACACCCATGACTGATTAAGAAACATAGGAACCGCCTTTTTGCGCCAGGTGCCCTACGTTTGATAACAAAACCACCCCCAATGTGGACTGGACAAACCCCAAAACTATTTGCCAGTGACCATGCGTTTTAGATCGCCTAGATAGATTAGATTAGATTAGATTAGATTAGATTCAACTTTATTGTTATTGTGCAGAGTACAAGTACAGAGACAACGAAATTCAGTTTGCGTCTAACCACAAGTGCAAAAAAAGCAGAAAAGTGCAATGTGATATACAAAGTAAGGTCAAGAAAATAGTGGAGTGATGTCCGCCTCCTTGTTGTCCCTGTCAAGGTTGCCCTGTCAATGTTGCACAGGTAAGGAGGCATCGGGCGGGGGCGGGTGGGGGTCGGGGGCTTAGTTGGTTGGTTGTCACCTGGATGCAGAGCTAGAGTTCAGTAGGGTGACAGCTGCTGGAACGAAGCTTCCTCTGAACCTGCTGGTTCGTGTACGGAGAGATCTGTAACGCCTCCTGGAGGGGAGTAGGGTGAACAGTCTGTGTTTGGGGTGAGAACAGTCTTTGATGATGCTGTGCACCTTACACAAGCATCGCTTGTCCTGGATGGCCTCGATGGAGGGGAGTGAGGAACCGGTGTTGCGTTGGGCAGTTTTCACCACCCTCTGCAGTGCTTTTCGGTCGTAGGCAGAGCAGTTGCCATATCAAAATGTGACACAGTTGATGAGGATGCTCTCGATGGTGCAGCGGTAGAAGTTCACCAGGATCTGAGGAGATAGGTGAACTTTCTTTAGTCTCTTCAGAAAGAAGAGACGCTGGTGAGCCTTCTTGATCAGGGTAGAGGTGTTGAGGGTCCAAGAGAGGTCCTCAGAGATGTGGACTCCCAGAAACTTGAAGCTAGTGACACGCTCCACTTCAGTCTCGTTGCTGAGAATGAGTGTGTGTGTGCTAGCTTTAGACTTCCGGAATGAGCTCATGCTGTAAAGCAGCACCTAACATTAGATTCCTGATTGGCTAGCCAAGCCTGAGCATCGCCATTGGCTATTCAACAGGAAGCGCTAGAACAGACTCAAAAGTACTCGTAACTGCAAGAATGTTACTTGCAAGCGGCAGAGATTTGTAATGGCAATATAAGTGAAGGACATGAGTAATATTGAAAATCGTTCGTGTTATTTTTTGTTAAATCACAAATCAGTTTTACAGTTACAAATCCTGATACACACAATATGAGATGCTTCTTATCCCTAAGGTGGTGCAAAAGTCTGTGCACCTGCTGAAAACTTTTCTAACTGTAGGACTTTTTGTAGAATATTGATGTGTAATTGTAGAATATTTTTGTAATGGTAAAGTATTTGTAACTGTAGGATGATTTTGTAGCTCTAAAACCGATCCGTACCCATAGAATAGATTTGTAAGTGTAGGGTATATTTGTAATATCAATGTAACCCCTTTTTAACGGGTGTGCACACTCAGCACAGTAAAGCTTAACTTTACTAAACTACTTAACTTTACACTAAATAATGGCGCGACAGGATCCTGAATTCTCAGTGGTGGAATAGTGAATTGGCTGAGATTCCTGATACCATAAATATAAATGTATAGCTGTGTAGTAGGATTATAAATGGTAAATATGAATATGAATAATTATAAATACAAATTTAGTAGCGCGGTGCCTCCACTGTAAAAATACTACACTTACCTTAGGCTAGTGTATTATGCACTTCTACAGAATTTAAATTAACAATGTGAAAATAATAATCAGACTAGTGAATGTAGTTAAATGAATTGCCAATACACCCTGGATATAAAGAAATATAATAATTAAATATTTATTTAATAATAGCCACGTTGTGAACGTGACAACCCAAAAGCTGACAAATGTCAGGAAGTGAACAATTCACTCAAGGGCAGTGTTGGTCAAGTTACTTGGAAAAAGTAATTAGTTACTGATTACTGATTACTTATCCAAGAAAGTAATCTAGTTACTTTACTGATTACTTATTTTCAAAAGTAATTAGTTACTTTACTAATTACTTTACTTAGTTACTTTACAAAAACACACTAGCTATACACAACCTGAATACGCTTTTTTAAAACTTGGTTTTATTAGTTTCAATCTTAACTTTTTGGTGTGTATACTCCTTCATTCGAATAGATGTAAATAAAATACAGCAAAAAAAATATTAAAACCAAAGTCTCTATTAACATTTACATCTTTTAACATTTGCAGTGCAGAGAGGTGTAATGCATTTACCAAAACAGAAAATGCTGTTGCATGCCACATTTAGGCTGTTCTAATGTCAAGAAGAGTATGTGTTTGAACTGTGTGTGTGCAGTGCCGCTGCTGGCTATTTTGGTGCCCAAAGCAGAACTGTTAGTTTAATATATTTCTTAAGAAATACTACTAATTTGATGCAGTTTAACTCATTTATAAATGGTGCGCTGTCACTTTAAGAGCATCTACACAACTCTCATAATGATCAGCTCCATTCAAATATAATCCTATGGCTAGTCCACAAACTCCACATTTGGCACTATATTAGCAATAGTCATGATATTAAGTTGGTATAAACAGCTAGCTAGACATTTTCTGTTTGCAATTAAAAGTGATAGCCTATATGAGCCTGGTAGCACGTATCTGAGTGGAATGTGTTTCAATCGGCATAGGCTACTGTGCTTCATGTAAATGCTTAGTTTAAGGCAGTGCTTCTCAAACTTTTTCTTTCATTCCCCACTTTGATCAAGGGGGCCTTTTCGAGCCCCACCTGTCCCTCATCGCTGTAAGAAAGTGGTAGGTCAAGCTTAAAATTGCTTAAAAATGTATTGAAATAAGACAAGTTCTAAATATATCCTCTTCAGCAGAGTTAAAATCAGCTGGTGCTGCAGATATAATAATAAATAAATACATAATGTGCCATTGTAAATTAAACACACATATTTCTGTTTTCCAGCAACATATTAGGAAGCATAGGCCAATATTTTACAGCATTGTACAATATATTCAATGAAATACCAACATGCTGCATTAAATGGATCCATAATCCAGTCATACTGAGCACTGCTGGTTGGGAAATATTTTTGAAATAAACTTTGCAGGGATGTGATGTAGGCCTACTGTTTAATACATGGGATCACAAGAGTGGCTCCCGAAGCAGACGTTTCAGCGATTTCACTCAGATTCTCAAAGGCATACTGTTGCGATCGAGGCGCCTGTCCCATACCTCAAGTTTTTTGGTGAATGCAGTAATCTTATCTGCTAGGTGAGGTAGGTTCTTGTCTTTGCCTTGTAACTGGAGATTTAACTCATTGAGCTTTCCAAATATATCGCTAAGATAGGCCAGCTTCAAGAAATGTTCATTAGTGAACGTGCTTGAAGATTCAAACATGCGCTCACGCTGCCTTGACACGAGCGCTTCCCTATGAATAACATAGTGCATCCATTGCGCATCGGGTGCTACCTGGGCCTAGGCTACAGATAAAAACATAAATAAAAAAAACTCCTGTTTTTCGCGCCGGCTTGCTAGGTGCTTGCTCAGATTTGAGGTGGAATTTTTCGCTGTAGACAAAATTTTTCTTCCCACGAAGAGTGTACAGCGTTAATGTTTTTTTCTTAATGTCTGAACTGCAATGAATTAAATGCTCCATGTTCACACTCTCTCCTGCACTCCATGTCTTCCACACGTGTGTCTGTTGTTTACATCTATATCGCGCAGCTATAGCCTACATCATTGTCACGAGTTAGTCTCACAAAATCCATATGGCAAAATCCCAAATTCTTTTACTGTCTATGGCAAAATCACGGTTTAGTAACGCAGTAACGCAGGCTGCTTGCAGGAAAGTAAAAGTAATCTAATTACTGTTTTTGCAATTGTAATCCCTTACTTTACTCGTTACTTGAAAAAAGTAATTGGATTACAGTAACGCGTTACTTCTAACGCATTACTGCCCATCACTGCTCAAGGGTAACGTTAGGATAAAACCGAACATTAACGAATGGTAATGTTAAAGATTAACATATAATGCTATGTTACCTTAAGCTAAACAGACACCAGTGTGGAAAGAAACAAACAGTCAGCGATACATTACAAACAACATACCATATAATCACAAGAATAATCACATTAATATAGTATTAACCCCATACTTATTAAAATAAAGATAGCCCCAACCCCCCCTTTCGCTGGCCGTTGGAGCTCGGTGGTGCACAAGTGGCAGCTCTATGAGCTGCAGGCAGGACAGCAACCGCTAAACGGCCCTCCAAAACTAGCGGTGATCCTAACGAGAATGTGTGTGTCAGTGTAAGTGTGGGTTCAAGTTACTCACGATCCACCGTCCCAATCTGGCGAATCAGCTCGCAGCTGACCCTGGGGTTAGTTACCGCTCAGTCGTCCTCAAAGCTAGCCGTTAGCAGTCGCAGCCAGTGGTGGCTCTCTGGTGGGCCCAGCACCAGAGAACAGAATGCGCCCCTGCAGCGTTGGATAGCGGCAGTGAGATGCGACCTCAAACAAGGATCCTCGATGTCAGCAGTGTAGCTGCAGGAGATGTCCGTGATGGTTGTCGACCTCCGGTGGGCCCAGCACCGGAGGAAGAAAACGAGTCCCGACAAGTATCAGGCAAGTCCCAGAGGTGAATTAGCTAAGGCGGCAGCAGCTATCTGCCCCCTAGCTAGCCGTCTGCCTTAGCTTGCCAACAGCCCAAAAAAACGCGAGCTTCTAAATGTCAACACAGCCGCAACACAGCAGTGGACAGAATAACAGTGATCCTGAGACCTCCGACAAAACGTGATACACAGATACAGATTCGCAGTGGGCATAGCGCTACACACCAGAATGGCATTGATGGAGTAGCCTATCAAAAACAGGACTTCGCTCCTCCGAACTCTGACTGGGACTGCACTCTCAGCTCCTCTGAGGCATTTGAATGTTCAGAGAGCTCACCATTTCGCGGGCATTAAACATTTATAAATGATCATTGGACGATATAAAATTCAAATAAAAACACAGAGAACAAACAAATCTGATTGGTCTGTACCGAATTCCATATCAACATATTGCAAAAACATAAAGCATTATGGTCATTGTAGTAACAAAAATTAGACAGTGCAGTGATAACCACTATAAACATATTTTACAGGTTTATATTTTTTACAGTTACAAATAATTTCTACAGTTTCAAAACGTGATACACACGCACAAAACATCTGAGTCTAATATTCTTCCATAAAATAGAAACCATCATCAAGTCAGGTCCTTCTGTGACTGCAAAAGCAAGACTGGGGCAAACAATAGATTGTTAGTCCTTTGGTGTAGCTTGGTATGCCATTTTCATCGCTGACAAAATAAAGCAAAATGTTTCAAATGATCATGCAAGACAATTCTTTAAAGCAAGTGACTTGTTGTGTTGTCTGAATATCACAGGAAATGATGGCATACTTTGATGTTGAAATGCGAAAACAAGAGCATGAGTTCAACCTGAGGATTGATGACCTGTGCAATGAAGTCCTGTCTTATAAGCTCAAGGTAACATGTTGTGTGAAATCAGACAGAATCCAGGAAAAAGGTTGCCACATCGTCTTAGATTTAGCTTTTTCCGCCATTGTTTTTTCCAATTTTTGAAATGGAATTTGGCCATTCAAGACTTTTCCAGAATGTCCAGATTGCCAGTCAGTCCCTGGATACAGAAAAAAATAGCATCTTGGGGTAAAACAAGATAAAATGGCAAAAGATAAGTTTTGAATACCCCATTTTAATCATCTTTACCATAGGTGCCAATAACTGTGGAGGGCGCTGTATAATGTGTTTATGAAGACATAGAATAGTATACAAATATTGGTAACACTTTATTTTAAGGTTCACATGTCAGCCACTAATACATACCTAATTATGCCTGTATTAGTGACTTGTAAGGCATGTGTGTTAGGCAACATTAATCATTTGTTAGGCGTGTATTCACAAATGTCTTGTTCAAGACGAATTAGGCCTTTGTTCTTGATATAATCTTAATAATGACCTAGTAAGCCTTGATCTCAGACAGTATGAGTTATACATATTCTCTTTTGGTACTTACTATTAATTAGTAAATAGAGATTAAGGCTTACTAGGTCATTATTAAGATTATGTCAAGAATAAAGGCCTAATTCGTCATGAACAAGAAATTTGTGAATACACGCCTAACAAATGATTAATGTTGCCTAACACATGCCTTACAAGTCATTAATACAGGCATTAATTAGGTATGTATTAGTGGCTAACATGTGAACCTTAAAATAAAGTGTTACCGAAATATTTTACATGCCTTGGTTTTGGGACCTATTCATGATATAGGGCTGTATTTTGGGTCACCAGCGCATGGCGTAAAGTTCGTTTTTCACCTGCGCGAAGTTGAATTCGGTATTTTGCACGTTTATTTTTTAAGCATTGCGCCCAGGGGTGTGGCAATTAACAACCTAGGGAGGGGCCTAGCGCGTTGTCTAAAAATCGCTATCATACACCACCTAAACCTGGTCAGAAGTCAATGGCGAGTTGTTCATATGCTATTTTAAGAGCGCATGTCAAGTCATATTGGCAGGTGCACGCACCATCCTTCTATCATTCATGAACTCACACCAGCGCACGTCCATGCAAAGCATTACAAATTGCACGATTACAAATTGCACGATTACAATGGGAAACATAATTAGAACAAAGATATTACGAAATACTGTACATCTCATAATGAGTATTCACCATCATTTGCAAATTGGTAATGACGGTTAAAAGTGATTAGGGGAGAGGCGAGAGACACGTATGGAGCACAGCTGAAGACACACTGTCACGAGATATAAGCAACTCCTCTGCAGGATAAATGTTGTTTTATTCAGTCATTTGAGCAATATTAGGGTAAGTGTTGCTTTTTCCAGCCTATGTTTTCGGTGGTAACCCATTGTCAGTCAATAGTGAAAGTAACTGCATATAACTGTCTTGTCGTTGACTGACTCCTTGGTGAAGTTAGTTTCACTTTGCCAATGAGTTCAAATAGACGAGTGCAAATGCGTGAAGGCTATGCTAGGTTTTAGTAATGCATGGTTTAAGAATGACTATTTCATACGGTCTCGCAAGCAGCCTCCTTCAAATGCGCCGTTGAATGCCAAAATACCGATGCATTTATTTGACATATCGCGCGTTGCGCCGTTAAAGGGAATGACAGATGTCATTCTCATTGGTTTAAAATGATGTTACACCCCAAACACACCCATATGACTGATTAAAAGACCTAGGAACACCTTGTTACGCCATGCGCTCCACTTTTGATAGCGAAACCCCCATTCAATGTGAACTGGACATCCTACTAAATTTGAATAGACTTTTGACGAGTGACAATGCACTTTAGAATGTGATGATGGGGCCCATAAAGAAGGTTTGAACAAAACTTGAGCAGCAACAAGTTTATCTAATTTGACATTGAATTACCATAAACTATTTTTCAGAATGTCATGTCGTCTATAGCAGGGGTTCCCAAACTTTTCCACGACAAGGCCCCCCAAATACCACTAGGTTCTGGCCAAGGACCCCCTTGATGTGTTATTACCGTATTTTCCGGACTATAAGTCACACTTTTTTTCATAGTTTGGCTGGTCCTGCGACTCAGGTGCAACATATATATATTTATATATATATATATATGTTTTTTTCCTCTTAATGACACATTTTTTGACTGGTGCGACTTATACTCCGGTGCGACTTATAGTCCGGAAAATACGGTAAACTCATCGACAATACTACGGCAAATGTAAAAATACACTAAGCTAATCCTAATAATTATTTTAGCCACAAGCACTTCGCGATGGAGCATACAGTGTGTAAAAATTGCATTTGGGGCTTTCTGCTATATGGGAGCTATCACTCTACTATTATTCCCAGTCATTATCATGGAAAATATAATGTTCAGATGTTCAGATATGCGACAAATTATTATATTGTTATATAATGGCATTATATAACAACCCTCATAGTAATAGTGTATATTTTCAATTTTTCAAATGTTGCTTTTATTTTTCCTTCAAACTTGCTGAGGCCCCCCTGGCACCCCCACACGGCCCCCCAGGGGGCCCCGGCCCCCACAAAAAACTGGTCTATAGTATGCTATAATATACCGCTTTGTGACAGAAAAAGCATCAGTTTTTACTTTCCCATTGTAGTTAATCAGACATTCCTTACTGTAATAGAGTTTCACTGCAGATCAGCAATTGCATACGTATGTGTATTAAATATACAGATTCTGTGACTGATTAGCAAACTGGGTAAAATCATTTACTTAATTTTGCAGGTGGAGCTATTGAATAAGGAGCTGGAGGTACACACCAGAACTCAAAGTCAAGCCACTCAAGCCTTACAAGCCTCTGAGGATCAGTGCTACCAGGCTCACAAAGAAATCCAGCATAAAGACTGGGTCCTGAAAAGTATAATTTCAATGAAGGATACTAGGTATTTTCTACATGATTGTTGGCTATTTTTGTTAGTAGTAGCTGTCCATTATGTATACTAACAGCTAGATGATGGCAAGCTGTTTCTTGATATGAAGTGAGTAATAAAAACTAATACCAGTTTTTTACTTTTTGACAGTTTTTGACCAGCGACTAAAAATCCTGTCTAGTGACTAGCAACAAATCTGGTGACTTCTTCTCATGGCTTTGGCAACCCCCGTTTTTCTTGCCGAATAACAAAAACAAGACTTTTTAAAAATCCCCTTTTTAAGTGTCAAATTATAATTTCACTATGTGCAAGATGTGCCGTAGCACAGTGGTTAGAGGAGCGAGCTTTGACCTAAGGATCTTTGGTTCAAATCCAGCATCAATCATTCTGCCAATGTTAGTTTTGGATATTTACATGCCAACACAAAAGGTTGTAAAAGTAGCCAAATAAAAGTTTGTTAGTGTGTGTCTACAGTGCATTTATATTGCTAGCTAGTGATTAGTGAGGATAAGGACTTTGTTTGCCGGTTGTATTGCTTGGGCGGCGGCGATTACAATACCGTAATTCACAAAGCTGTCTTCTTTTAATGTAGGTATACCTTCATCAAAGGCTATAAAGGCCTACTTTAAGCCGGGACAGGATAGGTCTAGCCTACTTGAGTCTATGTACGTGTGGAAACCGTTATTATTATTCCATTCTCAGTTTATAACTAAGTAAGCGCCACGGTTCATTACTAGCCCCAACCGTTTGCGAATTAATGATAATTTAAGGCAGACATGCGAAAGCTAAGCCGAAAAGGTATGCTTTCGTCTTGGTCAGGTTGCTATGTAACGATAAACAAACTCAAAGGTCGTACTTCTTGATTTTGCTTACAAATGGACGGTTTTATGCGTTCACTAAACAAAGATTTTGGAAATTGAACACCACTTTTCCATCAAAAACTTGTTGTAAAAGCCATAACTTGTTAGATTTAAGACCTAAGTTCGCTAGCTCTATGCCTGCCTGTGCGCGCTATGGTGTTCGCCGACCCTGGCCGACGAGAACACGCATGAGAGATGTGACGCAGGATGCCCCCTGATTTGCTAGTCAGTAGGTGATGCAATGTGCTGATTGGCTCTTCAGAAACGCTGTCAAGACCATGAAGTTATTATATATAATTGGAGAGAGTGACTTAAGTCCCGCCCTCCATACAAATGAATGGTGGAGGCTAGGCTAGAAATCCGGCCAATTCATAGTCAACGCCATATTGAACACTGGGGTACGGATCCAGTGCCAGTCGGCTCTGACCATGCGCCAAGTTTAAAAGCTGGAAATGACGCATGGACCAACGCCAATTTTTTGGGGATATTCTGTAAAAAAGAGTCGTCCTCCAGTTAAGAGGGTGGCGATAATGCACAAACATTGCTTGCCACGTAACAACAAGAACAAAAAGTTCGGGAACGCGTGTGGAGTCCGAGTGGAGTCGCCCTAAGCGCAACTTAATTGCATTGGTTAACAGCGGCTCTAATGAAGAGCGGTCTGCCTGCAGTCCTGCTGCTGCAAGACTTCTCTATAGGGCTGTCACTTTTTATTCGATATTCAAATATGCATTCGAACATGATGTGAAAATCCGTGAAATATAAATAAACTATTAGTTTTTTTGTGCCGTGTAGCGCATTTTTACAATCTATCATTAGTTTGTTTTTTATTTTATTGTTTGCCATCTCATCCAGTAGCGGGTGCTCTAAACGTATTCTAGCATTGGCCCATGACCAAATCAAGCCAATAAAAGCCAGTAGCCACAATAATGACTGGAGCCAGAGCCCTCAATAGCCACCCTGTTTCGAAAATGGAAGATAACGCACAGAACGGTCAGCCTGAGCGGACAATTACGTCCCCAACTCATCTAAAATGTGGTGTCTGGAAATGCTTTGGGTTGTACACCGCAGATGGTAAAGTAACCGTTAAAGATAATGTAGTTTGCCGACTCTGCAAAAAAGTTTACTTACACATCCACGCCATCCAATCTTGACAGCTCACCTGTCGAGTTACCATCCAAATGAGGCAGCGGAGTCAGAGGCACAGTAGACAGCCAGACCATCGCCAGACGTCCAACATCGTATGATTGTATGCTTTTCGTAAATCCTACATTATGTCCGGGGTCTGCAATTTACTTAGGCTGCGCAAAGCACAGGTATTTATTTGGGGCAGGCTTATTTGAGGCAGACCTTTATTTCTTACATTGTGCGTTTTATTGTGAGACATGTGTTTCGTTTGGAGTGGCATACCAGGCTATCAAAAGCAGACGATTTTCGGTTTGGTATGGGATTTAATTTAATTACGAAAAATGCATTTTGGCTTGTAGCTGCTGTGTTTGGAATTAAAATGTACTAGTGGGGTCTGTTAATGCTGTTGGAGGTCCATAGGCTGACCCAAGCCAAATTGTGATGTCATCGTAATTGATTAGGCCGCCATATTGGATTTAATCTAAAACACCTAAACGTTTTCACAGGTCACAAAGTTTGTCCGATTTTCACGAAACTTGGTGCAGATGATCTTTAGACCAAGCCTCATAAAAGTTATCCCTTTTCGTCTTCAAATCTAAAACCATTCGCCCGAAACAGCCAATTAAAATTGTTGGCAAAGCCACCAAACAGGAAGTTAAGTGATATCTCAGCAAGGTTTTCTCGTATCAAGACTAAACTTATCACATGTGCCAATAAGGAGGAGGCTCAAGAAATTTGGTACATTTTGACCACTGTGTGGCGCTATAATCACAGAAAGAAGGCTCATATCTCAGCAATGCTTACACATATTGAAACTTGGTACACGGACTTGAGACCCCATCCTGAAGACGCACAATACATTTGGAGTCTTTTGACCACTAGGGGGCGCTATAATCATAGGAAGTGGGTCATATCTCAGCAATGCTTTCACATATAGAAACCAAACTTGGTATATGGACTTGGGATCCCATCCTGAGGACACACAATACATTTGGTGACCTTCGACCACTAGAAGGGCGCTAGAGATACAGGAAATTAGCTCATATCTCGCCTTTACTTATTGAAACCAAACTTGGTATATGGACAAAGAGTATTATACTCTTTGATATGGACTCGGGACCCGATCCTGAGAACACACAATACATTTGGTGTACTTTGACAACTAGGGGCGCTATAATTAGGAAGACTTTTTCGCATTGACACCAAACTTGGTACGTTGAGTCGTAAACACATCCTAAGGACCCACAATAAATTTGGTGACATTTGACCACTAGGGGCTCTATGATTAGCAACACTTTCACCTATCGCAACCAAACTTGGTATGTGGACTTGGGACTACATCCTGAGGATGCACAATTAATTTGGTGTGCTTTCACCACTAGGGGTGCTATAATTATCAACACTTTCACTTTCACCACTTTAAACCAAACTTGGTATGTGGACTTAGGAGTACATCTTGAGGACACACAATAAATTCGGTGACCTTCGAATCCAGTCCAGTCCAATTCAAACAACTCCAATCCAATCCAATCTAACACATCACAGTCAAGTCCAGTTCAGTCCAATCCAATCCAATCCCAACTCCTGCTTAACTGCATGGCCCCCACATTGCTGCTTGCAGCTATATTTATGCATGTGTAACCTGCACAACAGGGTAATGGCCTATACTTGTGCAGGGACAGTCTATAGTCTAATATCTAGGTTCAGTGGAGATTGGTGTAGGTTTTTACTAGACCAGATTCTAGTACTCACCCCAAAGACAACACACACTCGTGGATAAAGTTTATAATAAAAATATATAGTTTATTTCACAGGTCAAAGTCATTCAATTCAGTTTAAGTTATTTCAATATCAATATTAAAAGAGATGTATTATGTTATATCTGTTTACTATTCTATTATGCTATTTTATATGTTCTATTCTAATATTCTATTTATTGTATTTATATATCCATGTACTACTTTATTTTTGTTCTATTTAATATCTAATTGTATTTTCCTTTTTAAAATACTATTAATATATTATCCTAACCTTATACTATGTTACCTAATATCTTGTCTTATATTTATTATCCAATATTATTATATACTATAAAATAAACAAAATAAAACCCAACCCAAAACAAAATGTGAGTGCACTCAAGAAAATAATAAAGAAAAGAAAATAAATGAAAAGGGGAAATGGTTCAGTCCAACTTGTGCAAAGTGCAATGTCCAGATCCTACCACAATCACAAGGGTAAGGGGATGTGTAGCCTAACAGGCAGTCCAAAAGGAAGGGGCAAGTTGATGTAGATGGTGACGATGGTGAATCCAAATCCAGGACGATGAGGGAAATCCAGAAGGTATCCAAGAGTTCCAGGGCAAGGCAACGGGGTTTGTTCGGGGTACAACAAAAACCAGTCTGCACAAAATTGTATAGATTTCTTATTAATTTCAATCTCTATCATAACAATAAAACATAAATACTAAATATAACTAATTTCCGAGTTTGAATGACAACAGCAGCATATTGCTGTAGGAGCAGTCTAATAAATGTCATTGCAGCCAGGCTGCATGACAGCCAGACAGCGTTATTAAATCTGTCCACTTATAGCTTGGTTGCTATGGTTTCCGTGGACGCCATGTAGCCTGAGTCGGCGGCTAACGGCAACCGGAGCTTACAGTTCTTTTAACAAGCACATTATTATATTAAATTGTCTAAATTTCATACATTAAATAAACTCTATGGTTAATCTATAGATCGGGTGTCCTGACTGGTTTTAAATGTCTAGCAATCAAATCGGAATTACCGATACAATTTTAGCTGGGCTAGATTAGGTTTCAAGTGTTCAAGGCTTGCTCACCAGGATTCCAGTACCATACAAAATACAAGGGAAAAGTCTTCTTTCTTCTTTTCTTTTCAAAGGGTGATCATCTGTTTTCGGGTAAAATTAAGATGTACTAAATAATTGGCTCTGATTACATAGAACATGTAAATCTGTTTGCGTTCAGCTGTGACTTGCGACTCACCAAAGCTTCGTGCGGGGGGGAAAGAGGATCTTTATATTGTTTTCCAATTTTCGTTTTTATGTATCCAAGTGTCCAAGTGTCCGTAGTTCCAAGTATCTATTATGATTTCGAAGTCGTCTGTATTTTAAATCTTCTCAATCTTTCTCTCCGTCTCTCATCAGACGTAGTGCTACTTCTTCTTCATTTACCGATTGACGGTTTTCTGTTGTTTTTTAACATTTGCCTCGTGTTGTTGTTTTTTAACATTTGTCTCGTGTTGTTGTTTTTTAACATTTCTCTCGTGTACGCATCTAGGGGCTACCAGGGAATTATTGCGCATCATAATGGGAAGTGGCAATTCATTGGGTTACACATGGTTTACTTTTTATTAAATTCGTAGGCTGGAATGCCTCGCGGCAACAATTGTGTTTAAATGTAGTAGCCTACTGCTTCAGCCTCTGGCAAGCTCAAAAGGGGGCGCCTGGTCAAGACCATGCCAAAATTCGCTGATTGGCTCTATAGAAACGACGACAAAACACTGCCAAAATTTGTGTCTGTAAAAAGGTTTTGTAGCTTTGTAGATCCAGTTTGCACACGAACGATAGATGTTGCACTTCTCCCAATTTCTGCCTAGTTGTATGCGTAAAGCTGTTCCACACTAACCTGACTCCGCCAGATGGATTTGCTCCGCATATCCATCTGGGAACTTTTCATTGAAGAACTTTTGGGAAGGGGCGGACATACTGGTTAGCTGATTGGATAAACCATCTGTCTATCACCACCTTTGTTGGTTACCGACGGGCCAAATCAACCAATTAGATGAACAAAGTATTATTCTAATGCCGTTTAACATACAATTAAGTTAGGTAACTTGACAAACGTTAAGATGTTTTAACTTACCATTTATGAACCTAATCAACGACAATTCACATCAAGTTTTAGGTACAACGCGCTAGCGGAGTTCCTAAAACCCCCCTTAGCTGTTGTAGAATCAGTGTAACCTACGGACTCGAGTGGCTTATTGCTTTACTAAAACTGTTACTATAAATACCTGGCAAAGTTTCATAAAGTAAAGGCACAACAACTAGAAATGGGACCGATTTATTCATAGATAATCACTTATCCGCCAAGAAATATATTTCTTCTATCGGAAGGGTTGCCAAGCAACATCGAGACACAGCTACTTTAACTTTTGTATCAAGTTATGGTAGTGCAGTAATATAGAACGAAATGCGGTCAAGGTGTATGTTTATGCTGCATTTTACAACGGCATCAAACGTGATTCAGCCAATCACAATCACTATTAGTTTTAGAAATTGTTTTATACAGCTACAAAACTCTATTACACATGTGAATATCTTTTCACGGGCACAAAATAAAAAATGCCGTTGATTTGTTTCGATATGCACAGCTCCAACAACGCTTGAGTTCTCGTGCATGCTCATTGGCAAGTGGAGACTGTCAGCGACACACAGAGTGGTGTCAGGCTTCATGTTTTTCCCCATTACAGTCACATGGTGACATATTTCCCGACATTACCTTATCCATGAGGCTACATTGTTAAATAGTGAAAACCCAATTATAATCACCCACTTTGGATATTGGAGCTTACAGACTGTGCATCTTGAGTTTTAACTTGACGTGAAGTCATAATCCTATAGCCTACTTCGTTCGAATCTGTCCATTTCTTTCCAACTTGACCGAATTCATCCATTCATTTGCACAGACGTCTGCACTAATTGTCGAGTAGCATAGTTTATTTTCTCCTGTCTTGATTTGTTTGTAATGGAGGTTGGCATTGTTATGCCAGTCCCTCTACTGTATTCGAAGATGCAGGTGTCAGTCTACAGAATCGTTAGCATAGATAAATTGATATCAACACTGAGTTTTTAAGTTATGAATCTACACACCTCAAGCACGTCTTGCCTCTTTATAAACAAACCTCAAAGCAAAAGTGAAATTTCGTGAAGTCAATTCTTTGTTAGACTATGTGATGACACTATTTAACTGTAGGCCGTTCTTTATTCAGTTCACCATGCTTACGTGCTTTTCAAAATCAAAGACTGGTTTGTGTTTTTTCTGGATTTAAATGGGATTCAGAAGGTCAACGAGAAAGTCCACATTCCATGTTTTCACATCAACCTAAATTAACAAGGTGGTGGATCAGTCTGGTTCTACTTTAAATAAATCACGCCTCTTTCATAAGGCGCCTGGACTTGCGCTTGAACTTGCACACTGTGGGTGTGACAGAAGCGGGAATGGGAGAATGCGCATTAAGTTTCCCCCCAAGAACAAGCAGCGATGGCTTCATTTTTTAGATGTTCAACATGGCAGAGCCACCGACAAGACCAAAGACTGTTGCGGAGGAGGTGAGGAGGTTTTTACAGCAGTGTTGTGAAATAATAATAATAATAATAATAATAATAATCTTTATTTATATAGCACTTTTCAAAACAAAGTTACAAAGTGCTGTACAATATCAACATAAATGAAAATGCAAATAAGACATAATAATATAACAATCAAATAATATATACTAATTCAATTAGAACTTAACATAAATTTGAAAAAGGAAAATAAACTTACACTGAAATAAAACTTACTGAAATAAAACTTGACACTGAAATAAAACTTTGGATACTGAAATAAAACTTACTGAAATAAAACTTGTCACTGAAATAAAACTTGACACTGAAATAAAACTTAATAAACTTAACACAAAATGAAGTATATTACTTAAACAAAACTAAGGAAGGCTTGCTTGTAAAGATGAGTTTTAAGGAGGGATTTAAAAGTGCATACTGACTTGGCTGACCTGATTTCATCAGGCAGGTCATTCCAGAGCCTAGGTGCCCTGACACTAAATGCTCTCTCCCCTTTAGTTTTGAGATTGACCTTAGGAATAGTTAGGAAACCACTACCAGATGATCTTAAAGTACGCACAGGTGTATAAGGTACTAGGAGATCAGATATGTAGTTGGGAGACAGGCCATGTAGAGCTTTAAAAGTAATCAGAAGAATCTTGAAATCAATTCTAAAGCTTACTGGGAGCCAGTGCAGTGAGGCTAAAACAGGAGTAATGTGATTACAGTACTTTGTCTTAGTAAGAAGCCGGGCAGCTGAATTCTGAACAGTTTGAAGTCTCTTTATAGATTTTTGGTTCAGACAAGAAAAAAGACTATTGCAGTAATCCAGGCGTGAAGAAATAAATGCATGTATAATGGTCTCAGTGTCTTTAAAAGTTAAGATGGAACTAATCTTGGAAATATTTTTGAGGTGATAGAAACAAGACTGTATGAGCTTTGTGATGTGACGTTCAAAGCTTAAATTACTGTCAAACCAGACACCAAGATTCTTTGCAACAGGTTTTACACAGTCTAAAAATTGAAAGGGACCTAAGGATGGTATGATTTGTTTCACTATGTGCTGGGATCCAATGATGAGGACTTCTGTTTTGTCAGAATTTAACTGGAGGAAATTGTTTGACAGCCAGTTTTTTATGTCACAAAGACATTCATTTAAGGAATTCAGCATACTAGGATCAGAGGAACTAATGGGCAGGTACAGCTGTGTATCATCAGCATAGAAGTGGAAGGAGACACAGCGTTTCTGGATAATGTGCCCAAGAGGAAGCATGTATAAACAAAATAAGATTGGTCCTAAAACTGACCCTTGAGGTACCCCATACTTGACAGGAGAAAATGAAGATGTGTAACTGTTTGCAGAAACACAAAACTTCCTATTTGACAAGTAAGATGAAAACCATTGTAAGGCTGTACCATAAATTCCCACCCAATGTTCCAGTCTATGCAGCAGTATCCTGTGATCAATAGTGTCAAAGGCTGCGCTAAGATCAATAAGTACAAGGACACATGCCATCATCAGCTGTTCTTAAAAGGTCATTTGTAACTTTCAGCAGTGCTGTCTCAGTGCTATGATACTTTCGATAATTAAATATGCACCCCAAAGCTGTAGGGGGAGCTCTGTAGAGAAAAATGTGAAGAAACTACTAGAGTTACATAGTGGGCCTTTAAGGAAAACTTGTTTTTTTTGTGATTTCACAGAAAAGCACTACACTACCCAAAATCCCAGTATTTCCCACAGTGCTTTACAGCTTAGGTGGCCACCTAAGCAACACATGCCTCCCGCCCTAACTATGTTGTCCAAAAATAATAATTTAATCATTTCATAGCTCTAGAGTATAAAAGTACCTTACACATTTTTAAAGGCCAGTTATTTCATGGATCCAGGATACTATGCACCCTGATAAAGTTCCCTTGGCTTTTGGAATTAAAATAGCCCCACATCATCACATACCCTTCACCATACCTAGAGATTGGCATGGTTTTATTTCAGTTAGCCTAATAGCTGGTTTGATTTACATTGAGAGATGATCTTATGGAAAGTACCCCATGCCAATATCTAGGTATGGTGGAGGGTATGTTTCTGCTTTGGGTAAACAAACTAAAGCCATAAAGGCCTGTTCCTATGATGTTGGCATTACTTAGGCTTGTCACTCTCCAGCCAATGCATAGACAAGCCAGGCATATGCCGGAATAATACTGAAAAACCCAAAAAGGTCTTGCTCTCTGGGACAATATCACTTAGCGACAAACCATAAACCACAATGATTGTTTTTTTTATGCTTGTGATATTTTTTAGAATACAGGAGCTTGAGGATCAACTGAGCCAGATGGAGCACAAACACGAAAAGGAAGAGGAGAAAGCATGCAGAATGTATGATTTTAGCTTTTCAATATTTTGTCTTGACAATCTACTTGTTCTGACAATGAGGTGCTAGACAATACATCACTGGAAGTCAATAATGACAAAGAAAAAAAACTACACCTGTTATCTGGTTTAGGTTTTTCATTTGAACCGGTTCCACACTGTAAAGGTATATCAGAATATTAAAGAAACATGCTAACTTTTTGGGAAATTAGCTTATTTGCGGTCTACCAGAGTTAGATAAGGGGATACATACCCTTCTCCTCTCTGTGTGTGCAATAACCCAGTCTAATGCCCCCACCGCTAGTCTGGATTAGCATAACTCATTGGAAGTAAGTTAAACCAGTTGGCCTATAGCTCTAAAAGTGACAAAATAGACTTAGACTACTTAGACTTACAACTCCTATTTTTTCTTATTTAAATGTTATGACTTGTACCACATGTAGAAATAACAATGTAAAATGAGACCCAGCAATTTTCTGTATATGTTCTTGGAACTATATTCTCCTGTTGGTGAAACACTACTACCTGGGCACAGTGATTGCACGCAGCAGCATTGTTTCCTAGGTAACACATGCACAGAGATTCAGTGGTCGATGAAGAGAAGATTTAGCCTGACGAGCTAGACCCACATTAAAATGTAGGGTCTGGGCACTCACCGTTCGCAGTGCTCGGTCCGAGGGGCGGGATAATCAGTTGTCTTTCAAATTCCCTCTGCACGCAATAGGACAGCGGCAGCGCTATGAGTCCCATGCGTTTCCCACCAGCGGAGCTAGTTGGCTAGTTCAAACGTTTGCCAACTTAATAAAAGCTTAACTCGTGTCACACTGTTCGCCAACAGCAACATCCATCTTATTTGTTTTCAAGTAGCAGGGAATTCAAACCAAACCGTTGCAACTCTGCCATCAATCATTATGTTAAGCCCACCTAACGACTCTATACACGATTTCATTGGCCTGATTGAGTTTCGATCTCTGGAGCTCACAAGCCAACGGAGAGTTGCTAGACTAGCCCTGGCAGGGGGCGCGTCTAGATTTCTAGGCTAGAGAAGATTAGCGTAACATACTGTATTTCCGAGTATGTATCTGGAAAATTGCACAAAGCCCTATGATGAGAGACCAAGATACTTAGTCCTATCAATATGAAACGTGCTAAAGGAAAACATGTATATATGTTTGCAGGTATGCAGAACTGGAGGCCCATGCTCGGGATAGAGAGACTGTGCTAACCCACATGAGTGATGTCCATGCTGAACAGCTTTGTGAAGCAGAGACTAGGAGAAGAGAGCTACAAACACAGCTGGATGTCTTACTGGCTGAACAGACCATGAGAGACAGAAGCCATACAAAAGAATTGCAGCAGAGGGATCAGGAGATTCTGAGGTAAGAATGTAATAACACATTGCATGCTGTTTCTGATATGTACTGTACTGTAGGTCATATCTGCACAGAGAAATGTTGCATTTCTCTCTGATAAATAAATGAGCTGTCACATTGAATTGCTTTCAAAACATTGTCATAGCACTGTGTAATTTCTCCTTTTTCTTGTGTTCTTGTAAGTGATGTCTCAGCATGCAGTAGCCTTTTGCTACTGTGCCCTGAATTAATTGTTTTGATTGTGAGAGCTTTACATTGTCATTTTATTGAGTTTTGATTGTATTGAGAGCTTTACATTCTCATGGCTATCTGTAGGTGTACACTACCCTCCGAAATTCGAATGTATAGTCTTTCTGGTACTAGTGCATTAAAAGAGAGCATTAACGGTACTAGTGCAGTGCCCGTTCAAAACTTTTCCTATAGAAAACCTGTAGCCCAATTACATGCAAACAGACAGACAGACGTTCCTGTCAGTTCCTATTATCAATAGATCGATTTAATGATATCTTTTGCATTTCTTTTTTTCCAACCAACGTCAAACTTGGCACTGCACTCACTCATGCCCATAGCATTTTAAGTTTGAAATCAGTCAGACGAATGGTTTGAGAGATATTCGTCAAACACACAAACACATACACAGACAAGTCAGATGTTCCTGTCATTAATAAATAAATAGATGTGACAATATATTTTGCATTTCTTATCCAAACAACATCAAACTTGGTAGTACTGCACTCACTCGTGCTCTTAGCAAGACACATGCCAAGTTTGAAATTAGTCGGATGAATGTGGGTTGGGCAGCCGTGGCCTACTGGTTAGCACTTCGTAACCGGAGGGTTGCCGGTTCGAACCCCGACCAGTAGAAACGGCTGAAGTGCCCTTGAGCAAGGCACCTAACCCCTCACTGCTCCCCGAGCGCCGCTGTTGTACTGTAGCTGTTGCGCCGGGATTAGTATGTGCCGCTGTTGTTGCTGTTGCGCCGGGATTAGTATGTGCTTCACCTCACTGTGTGTTCACTGTATGCTGAGTGTGTTTCACTAATTCACGGATTGGGATAAATGCAGAGACCAAATTTCCCTCACAGGCTCAAAAGAGTATATATACTTATACTTATACTTATACTTTCAAGGTAGGGATGGATGATATATCGGCGGCCGATATATTATTGGTCGATATCGTGAAAATTATATTTTTTTAAAGCCCTAAATTCTCAACTAGGCGTATGTAAGGCTCGCGTGTCTACACTGACCTACTTGAGCTTGGTTGGCTATACTTCCTCAAAATAATGTCAGCAGTGTGGATGTATTTCACCAACAAGATCTGTGGATCTGCGTTGAATCTGTGCAGCCCTTTAACCTAAGCAGAGTGGAGCTCAGCCTACCTAGAGCCGTCGTAGGTTTTTCCCAGCTTAGCCTTTTATCTGCGTTGAGCGTTTACTCCATAGATATGAAACCGATTCATACACTGGAGGGAGGGAGGGAGGAATGGAGGCGGCCTTTGAGAGGAAAAAAGACCGGTACCTCGACCTCACAGTCGATTGCAGAGAGGCTGGGTGGTCAGCTGCTACCCGGTGGAAGTCGGCTGGGTTTGTGGGAGCATCCCCCTAGCACAGGCCCCAAACTCAGAAAGGCTCTGAAATACCTGGCCGAGGAAGCTGAGCAGGGAAGCTTCTGGCTTTGTTTAAGAAGGAAGGACCAGGCGTGGGTAAAGCAAGGGTCCTAGGGTTAGCTGCAGGGGGCGGCAGGGAGACATCCCTGTCATTGCTCCACCACCATGAGATGTTCCTGGATTAATGGAGCGAAACATCAATGAAGGGTGGCTCCCGGCTGATGACCCTGCAGCTATCCGCAATGGCACCGTCGGAGGTGCGGCAAGCAAAAATGTTCAGCAGGAAGTCACTTGCCTGTGCTACCACCGTAGACTTTGATGGATGCTTGACATTTGAACAGTATTTCAGCGGGACTTGATTACATAACATCCTTCAAATAGCAGCCTTGAAGGATCTCACCATGACTTTTAGAAACAGCCTAAATAATCGTTCTTCCCTTATGCATGATTTCCTGCCTGCAGTCCCCTATTCTCCCTGACTCACTTTGTCAGCACTGGGAATATGTAGTGCCCATGTGTAGAACTAAAATACCTCAAGCATTTAAGTTGTAAATGAACTTGTAAAGGAGTCGACACTATGGAGAGACATGGACACAGTGAATAGGTTTAAAAGCCCGAACTCAGGGAAACTTTAATCCTCATAATTTAGCTCGCATGTCAGTTTAAAGTTACACACAAGTTGCGCCAGCGAACGTCATCAGAACACGACACAGTAAACAGTACACAACAACTCAACAGATAAAAGTGCAGGCTGTGACTGCAACAGTACCATTCAAGTGAACATGTAATGGCTGTATGTGAATTATGTACAACGTGGTGCCCCTACAAACTATTGATTATTATACTTTTTCTTTTCATTCTGTCTCATTATAATGTTTACTGCAATCAACACAATTTAGGTTGAACTCTTTTAAATACCATGTTTTTGTGCTTATGTACCCTGCCTTGTCAAACTTTGATAAATTAATCTTAAAAAGTTACTGTTCTTAGTAGCAGTTTATTTTGTTCAAGTGTACAATTGTTCCTGTCCTTAAAAAAGTTATTGTGTGCCTTTGAATCCTGTCCACTGGAGTTCAGGTAGCTATTTCTAGTTGCCCTATTTGTTGACTTCTCATACTTCTCAAAGGCTTCGCTCAGAGCTTGAATCAACAAGATCCAGCTGGGACACCTACATCACACAGGTGTCAAAAGACATGGTCATCAAAGACACAGAGCTTCTGACCATAAGAGAACAAGAAACAAAACTGCGGGAAGAATTGAACAGATGTAATGAAGATGTGAAACGGTATGTGGGTGTTCCATTTTTATGATTCAAATTGGATACTCTATTTGATATTTCAACTCATGATGCTTTTAATCAGGGGTTTTCAACCGGTGGTCCGCGGCGTCATTGCAGGTGGTCCGTGACATGCATTCCAGCCTGTGTAATTTCACATTTAATAACTTTTTTCCATCATCTATTCTATATCTATTCCACATCTATTCCACATCTATTCCATATTCGCAAAATGAGGACATACAGACTGCTCAGATAACAGGTGCACCTCCAGTTTTGCATGGTTTTAGTCAAGTTATAGGCCAGTTTTAGTCAAGTTATAGGCCTGTTTACCTTTAAAGGTTCAGCATTCTGCATTTTGCTTTCCCTTTTGAATTGGAAACTCTGTGTCATTGTGTGTGTGTGTGTGTGTGTGTGTGTGTGTGTGTGTGTGTGTGTGTGTGTGTGTGTGTGTTTCTATGAATTGTTAATCCGGCCCTGACCCCAACAACTCACCTTTCCACCTCTCCACCTCTGGCCTATTGTCCAGGAGGAGGAGGGGCCTGAGGCCTGGACAAAGTCATCAACAGAGTCATAGCACTGAAGGGAGAGGCAACTGGCATGTGATCTCCCCACGGGCCAATGGATGTACAAGTTTTCTCCTGTGCCTATGATATTTAATCCAGTGTTTTGTCAAATTGCAAATTGCTATTCGTTTTAACGAATTTTTATGATAGTATGAAGTACTTTTTGTATATAGGCTACTATCTTAATTGGTTGCTTAATTGGCCACCTAAGGTGGTTAATGACATTTAGTAGCATGTGACGGGCACACCTGCACATACAGTAACAGAGACTTAATGATGGACTACCTTAGTTTAATCCGTGAAATCTGTTTTTCTCAGGGTCATCAAGTTAATTCATTGGTTCATATACAGTGGGCATCGCTTTCAAATGGCCACTTCAGTCGCGCATTACGAGGCGTGAAGCTGCGTGAAGCTTTAGTACCACTTTCAGCCGCTGTGCGTCGCTCTGCCACTGTACATCGTTCTGCCTGCCGCCCCTTGTGAAAAAGCTCGATTTACCTCGATTTAGGCTACTTGGGTATGGCTTAAGGCTTGACTACTGGTAACAAAAATCGAAATCGAAATTTGCTGTCTACATTATTGTCACGCAACTACGCAAATCAAAACAGTGGTGTGATAATTGAGCAGGTAGAGAAATAACTGTTCAGAATTAATCTGTAGCCTTGGGTAGGCTTCTGCGACGTTTTTAACAGGCTACGCTATAGAGGCTTAGACAACTATGACCCACGTTTTGGTTTCGTAAATTAATTTGCCCTACTTCTTGACTGCAATGTAGTCAATTGACTGCTTGAAATGTCATTTTTATTTTTCTGTACAATAAACAAATACATCTGCTTTATGCCGCAGAATTACATTCATATTTGGAACTTACATAGGCCTAGTCCAATGCATCGTTACACTACGTTAGTGTTTCCCAAAACCATAGTAGCAACGAACGTTCGCAACCACTATGGTAAAGTTGTGTAGTTACAACTACACCTTTCGACCTGTGGTAGAATGCTAGTAGAAGCATAGTTCCAGGGATCTTCATGTCAAAGACGTCACTGACGCCAGTTATTTGTTTGCAAATGAATAATTATAAATATATTTAGCTTTCTAATTGATATTTACACTTCTAACCACCATACATCCATATTTTAAAATGCCCAAGGCAGAAAATACATAAATTAAAAGTCAATTTGCAGCCATGTGCACGTAAGCAAAAGGCACACACCTGCAGATAATAATAAGGTGGTGCGCACTTTTTGACGAGTCAGCTGAGAATATGTAGCCTTTGATTTTCATGGAGGGGGGGGGTCCTTGTTAGTTTACGCAAACCAAGCCAAGAAGGCGGATTCTGCTTTTGATAATATAATCTGCACAAAAGATAAACTTAGGTAAACAACGATGTCAATATTGTTGTCAAAATCTTAACCCAGATACGAACTCTTGGACAGGGGACTGGTAACTGCTGTGCAACGGCGGCTGTCATCTGCCGGCCTTAACGCAATGCGCCACAGAAGTATGTGCAGGTGCCCGTTCACGTGCTACTAAACGTCATTAACCACCTTAGTCCAGACTACTGAAGTTTGGAAACTATCATGGTCCAAACTTACAGTACTATGTAAGTACGACAGTTTTGGGAAACAGTCGTAACTTACATGTTGGTTAGTTGAACGATGTATCCTGTTAGTAAAAAGCTAACCTCCGTAGTTGTATGGGAAACGCACCCCATGTAGGCCATTAGCAATCTGTTTATTTTATTTTATGAAGCCTACACAGTAGATCACATGCCACATTCTCACTTTCAATAGTCAGATGCAATAGCCATTGGTCAAGTATTGAGTATAAAGCAATTAAGATAGTACCCTATACAAAAAGTACTTCATACTATCATAAAAATTCGTTAAAACGAATAGCATTTTGCAACTTGACAAAACACTGGATTAAATATCGTAGACACAGGAGAAAACTTGTAAATCCATTGGCCCGTGGGAAGATCACATGCCAGTTGCCTCTCCCGTGCTATGACTCGTTCGACTGTGAGCTTTGTTTCGCCAAAAAAAACTCTATTGCAGATATCAATGCGTCTTTGTTCATGGGTTTGGCCTCACAGCAGAGGCTTAGACAACTATGACCCACGTTTTGGTTTCGTAATTTGCCCTACTTATTGACTGCAATGTAGTCAATTGACTGCTTGACAGGTTATTTTTATTTTTCTGTACAATAAACAAATACATCTGCTTTATGCCGCAGAATTACGCACTTGGCCAGCCTATAGAACGGGCACATTTTGGAGAGAATAGAGAATGTACGCACGCAAGAATCTGTAGGCTATTTGTGGCTGGTTACCAGCAAACAATGTTTAATGCATTACCTCAAGACGTCAGACCTTTTCTAAACAATACAAACAGAAAGGATGCAGCAGGCAGCAAATATAGAAGAGTCATTTCCAGTGGAAGAACAAAATGCTGAATGAAAGCCCAAAGATATGAAGGCATATCTGGCAAGTTGTTATTTTTTGAAGACGTAAATGGTTGGGCTATAGGCCTAGTTTGCAAGAAGGAGACATAAAGCGTGAGCATGCCACACTATCCACAGCTGTGGTAGCGGGGGGTAGGAGGATTACTGTTAGCGCAGGATTTATATACAATTCTTCAACAGAAGGCCTGACTCGAATGCAGGCTTGCCCAAAAAA
This sequence comes from Alosa pseudoharengus, assembly GCF_046254945.1. NCBI lineage: Eukaryota > Metazoa > Chordata > Actinopteri > Clupeiformes > Clupeidae > Alosa > Alosa pseudoharengus. The sequence goes on along the minus strand of NW_027468674.1, from coordinate 34,721,990 downwards.
AAGGCCTGTGGTTGGCGCAGCCTAGGTCAGTGAGTTAGGAGTTATCTAGACTTCTTTTAAGCTGTCTCAGAGGTGGAAAGTTGCGTTCGTTGGGGGCAGGGCCGGATTAACAATTCATAGACCCTTGGGAACAAATCTCTGATGGCCCCCCCTGCCCCCCAGCCAACGTGAACCGGGCGGTCAGTTAATAGGCCTATCTGTGAGGCCAAGCCTCACCAAGTAGCCCGTTTGTTTACAACTAACATTACATTTAATTAAACTGCTTATAGGCTATGCCGAAATAGTTTCAACATTTTGAATACCAGCGTCGGGTGAATTAGGAAATGCCTTATGGCTGAAAGCTGCTTGGGATCCCCCCTATCAAGCAATAACCATACAAAAAGTTAAAAACAGATGACATGATGCGCGTCACTGACATAATGCGCAAATAATATAGCCTAGATATTCCAATATATTCGAATACATGTGTTTATTTTATAGGGGATATTCGAATGTCATTTTTGAGCAATTTTGACAGCCCTAGTCCACTGTAGGCTACGCCAATCTTCTATTAACACCTTCCACCTAACCCCGGTGAGTGGGGGTCGCTATAATGCGTGTGAAATAGCACCATTGAGTAGCATATGCGAAATAGCCTTAAAATCGTTCCGTGTTGTGTGCCTTATGGTTTCTCTGGTTGCTAGGTTACGGGGACGCTGGCGAGACACGCCGCTCCGTCTGGCATCATGTTTTTGTTTGTTTTTATGTAATGTTCGTAATTTTATGTAATGTTTTGTTATTTATTTTTGTATTTATTTGTCAAGTTTAATGTTTTCACCTTTTATTTACGTTATTTTCGATCGTTTTGTGTTATTCTTGGTCCTTTTTTCTGGCTGACAACTAACGGTAACGTTAGTTTCTATTCGACTGGGCTGATGAGCTTGCCTTGACTAGCCGTCCCTCTTCCATCTGACGCTGCACATCCTCTGTCTGGACTCGTCTGGACGGAAAGATTGCTCAGGGCAATGGGCCTACTCTGCGAGAGATCTGCAGCTGCCACGACCACCGAGCTGCGGCTGACCTGCGAGCTGCCTTAACGTTAACGTAACGGTAGCCTCTGACGCTGGGTGCCTGCAGTCTGGATTGAGTGCTGAGGTGGGGAGCTCTGATGGCGACGTCGGGAGCCATGAAGCAACAAACGGTCCTTGCTAAAGCCACCGAGCTGCTGATCAGCAGAAAGATCGCCCATCATGACTTCAGACTGTTGTTCTTCCGGTGCTCTGCTCTCCAGACTGCCAGTAAATTCTCTGAGTTGGTCGTTACGGTACCGATCCACTTGCACGACACTTCATTTTGTCGTATCGCATTCCACTCTAGTCCTATGGGTAACATCAAGCGACTTTAACGTGCCCGCAAAGCATTCCGGGAAGGCAGCGCTGCATTTGAAAATATGTTGCGCGTCAAAAAGCTGGGCGAAGCCTATCTTTATGCAAATGAATCCGTTGAACGCGAGGCGACTCTCCAATGAAAGGACTCGGTTGTAGGTCCTTTATTCTACCACAACGGTGCCTGTGAAACTTTGGTTCCGCTTACAAGACAAATAATGTTTTAACGATCTCTTCCACGACCACCTAGTAGTCCATAAAACAAACGAAACTAGGATTTGGATGAATATATTGACTGTTGGTGTTTCTGGTGAGGATTTGAGATTGCATTGAGTAGTTTAAATAAAACAAGATTTCCAAATGGCTTGCATAGTTTGTTTAGGCTATTAATGTGTTGTATACTGTTAAGTACATGCCTAAAATTGTGGTCCATTTGTGGAAAAACACTTAAGATACGTTAAAACGAACTGAGTATGAGCTGGTAACTGACATTTTAAACAAAACGCCCACACACGACTGTCACGGGAACGCTGGCGACTACGCCGCTCCGTCCGGCATCTTTTGTGTTTGTTATTTTTTAAATGTTTTTGTCATGTGGTGTCAACGCTGGCGACTACGCCGCTCCGTCTGGCATTTTTTGTCTTATTGTCTTTTGTTTTTTGTCAATATCCTGTATGTGGAGCGCTTTGGGTTGCACTTTGTGCATGCTAAATGCGCTATACTAAATAAAACTGACTTGAAACTGACTTCTCCACCTACTGGTTTCCTTGCGCGTGCATGCGCTGCAGCAGTTGTCAGATATTCACAAACAAGTTGTTTTAGGCGGTTTGAAGTCGCATTTCATACGCCATGAGCGCTCGGCTACATTACAGCCACTCGGACAAAAGACATGTAAAAAAATATATGTTTTGAAAACTATCATTAAACTGGATTCGATCACGCAAAAGCAACACACGCGTGACTCTCTCCATCCTGATTCCCTATTCTTTGAGCCAACTAATATGTTACGCGAATCAATTAACTATTGTAGGCTACCATTAATTAATAACGTAGGCAACACCCAGGTAACATGTTGTCCAGGCTATCTGAAACAAGGGGTTCTCTCATCTACAACAACTGGTTACCTTGGGCTGCTACAGTCGTCAGTGCACTGTGCACAGTAGGCCTATGCTACTCTTTGTGGTTGATCAACTAAAAATAAAAGATGCATTTGGTGATGACGTTATTGTAGGCCTAGTAGTACTAGTAGTAATTCTGAGAAATTAAATGGTACGAGAAACGATCTACATAGCGCACAGTGTTGCGCGGTCTGCCCGAAATTAAGCGGTCGCCCGCGGATATGAGTCATAAACAAAATATTTTAATGATATTCGGGTCATTTAAAATTAATTAAATATATATTTTCTACAAATAGGCCTAATTAAAGTATCACGAGAAGGCTAGCATCAATACAGTAAAGCATCAATACAGTAAAGTCAACAGTAAAGAAGCTGAAGACGCGAGTTAAAATAATAAAGACACCCCTTCAGGAAAAGTGATATAGGCTATGGGAAATATTGGGAAAAGTTCTTAAAGAAGATGACAGTAGTACAAGTTATGGTCTATGTAGGCCTACTTCTTGCGAAGCCATTTAAAAGTATGACAGCCAAAACGGGCAACCTGCAGGAATAAATGTTATGGCACAGACAGCCATATCTACCGGTATGTATAGGTTCGCGCATGCATAAAAGTTACCTTAGTTCGTTGTGTTTGTGACTTTAAACAGTGGATGTGCTTTAGTAAATGTGCTTTGTGCTTCATTCAGCATTATAAACCAGTTCTTACGCTAACGTTTTGACCAGCAATGTATCTCTCTTGCCTATACCTTGCCTCACCATTTCTGTTTTCGAAAGAAAGATTTATGTCCATGGCCTTCAAATCTTATCCTAGTGTTCTAATCCTTGGTGGTTGCGTGCGTGCTTGCGCTCTTATTCTCATTCTCTCTCCTGTGCAAACATTATGTCCTGCATGCCTACTGCGTGTAGTTCTACTGTATAAAGTTTCGCAAATAAATTAGTTTGTTTTACAGAAATGGCCTACTGTCACACTGCATGCAGGCTTTAACCAAAAGCACACATTTTGTAAATAAGCGGGTCGGATCACGGGTTGGGTATAATTTTGTCCTAATTAATATTCGCGTCTGAGTTGGGGTCGGGTTGATTAAAATATTGGGCGACCGCGGGCCGCTTGTGACCAAACCCGCGCAACACTGATAGCGCACCAGACCGCGATGTCTTCAAGGGTTGAATGAAGGGAGTTTGCAAAAATTAGTGTATTTTTCAAGTCAATAAACATTCTTAATTTTCGAATGTCTTTGTCAGGGAACATCTGACTTTTAAAAACCATAGGCCTGTGCGCATGAAGCGTGAAGCGTGTTGTAGGCTAGATTTGCCTGTATCTGCTTTACTTTTGTGAGTTGCGACCACCTAGGCTATGTTATAGACGTTCTATGAGGTACCAGTGTTTAGCTGTGTCACAAAACAATAAGCTTTGTCAGACTACTTTTAAAATGATATTCAGGGCTATACATTAAACATTTGGGGCTGAAGACCCGACAAAGCCTTGCGTTAATTCTTCAGATGGGAAGTGTCAGGAATTTTCATTGGTGCATACCTGTCAACATTTAGCTTTCCAAAAACAGGAGATTTTTTTTTTTTGGGGATAGTATTAAATCGCCAACAACATTGTTTTCTGCAGAAGCCTACCCAAGGCTACAGATTCATTCTGAACAGTTATTTCTCTACTGGCTCAATTATAACACAAGACACTGTTTTGATTTGCGTAGTTGCGTTACCCCCAACACTGACAATAATGTAGACAGCAAATTAAGATATTTTTTCATTTTGTGGAGCGGCACCGGTAGGCTATCAAAAGCAGATTTCGTTTTTCGTTACCACCGTGTAGTCAAGCCATAAGCCATACCCAAGTAGCCTAAATCGAGGTAATGTTTAATTATGCATGATTTATTTTGTTACTGAATTAGTAGGCTGGGATTCCTCTCGGCAACAATTATGTTTAATGGTAGCCTCCTGCTTTTTCAAAAGGGGTGGCAGGCAGGCTGACAGAGCGATGTACAGTGGCAGAGCGACACACAGTGGTACTAAAGTTTCACGCAGCTTCACGCCGCGTAATGCGCGACTGAAGTGGCCATTTGAAAGCAACGCCCACTGTACATAGTTCTATGTACTATCATGCTTTCTATATGCTATTTACTATTACTACTAAGATCAGTTACAACACAGCATGAAAATGAGAAGAATATTTCTTCACAGGCCCATTCTCTTATGCAAATTAGTCAATAAAATGATACTCATAAGCAAATTAGTTCTCACAAAATAATGCACAGAGTGTATATTTACACTAATTAAGTAAAAACATCCATACTTGCTTTGGCATGATGTTCTTGTAAAGGTAAAGTTGCACATGAATGAAAAAGGTAAAAAATTTCCTAATTTGCTTATTGTAACTGCAATATCCCATATAAAAACATATTTTTGTATGATCATTTGTTATATTTGATACAATTTGAATATTATTTGAGCCTAAAGTCATTAACTTACCTACTTACAGCCATATTATCAATACATTTCTTTATTATGCATTATTCGCTAATGTATTCAAATATGCAAATTATCTCATTAACTATGCGTGATATAAAAATGTCCCAAGCAGAAATGGATTCTACCTGAAACATTACCATAGAATCAATTCAGAAAAGTTTGGTATAGTATCATAAGTATAATTAGATCGTTCTGGGTTTTGCCCTGTCTATAAGCTGTATTAACTAGACATTTGGATACTAAGCATGCATTATGAAGTTACGAAGTTATGCCACACATTGTTTGATGCGTCCCTAATATGCTTATCCTTTGTATAGGAGACTTGTAGATAGCTAATGGACTTAGCAACAGTAACTAGGGGGGGGAGGACTTAGCGAAGGGTCAATTTGCAGGTCTTGAACATCATCTTTAGTATGTTTTAGTAAAACATGTTGAGTAACGTTGACAAACTTTTCTGTTCTCTGATGTGATTTTCCAATAGGTACAAGCAGCAGTTAACAAATGGGCTGAAGCATGAACAGACATTAGAACAGAAGTTGGTGCAGTTGGAGCTGGATTGGAAGAGGCGTTGTGAGGATGTGCGGGCTGAGGACTACATCAGAGACAAAGAGCTTGTAGAAAGTCTCACCTTCTCCAGAGACAAAGTAAGCAAGCATAAACAAGTACAGATATTGGGCACCCATTCATGACAGATGCTTGCAAATCTTTGAATATTCCCCAAAAACTGTCAAACTGAAAAAAGATGGCATTAACAAAGCATGATTATTACAGCACTTATAATTATAAACAGGATTATTCATGTTTTCCGGTTGTGTTAATTTTCAGCTTTTTCATTTACATATTGGTAGAAATGTATATGAAAAAATGAACTGGCACAACACATAAAATTATTATTTACAATTGTAACACGTGGCTCTAGCATGAAACATAGAGGGGGAGGCACATGCAGATTTCAAAGTATACAAGTACATTTATTAAAGAATATAATAAAGAATATTAAGAAGGTCAGTATAATGGAGTGTGAAACAAAAGTGTAGTGTTAATCAGTGTCTAGGGGTTCGTCATTCAAAATGGAAAACAAAAGCCAAAAGCTGAGAGGAATGGAAAACGCCCAGCATGGGGAGAGCAGGCCTCTTATCCCCACGTCAGTCACCAGTCATCTTGCACACCTGGGGCCATTTTACAGAAACTTCCTAACTCGCAAATCCTAATTTATCTGTTTGGTAACCATGGTAACCATGGCTCTGATTTATGAAAAAGTAATTACAGAACGGCCGCTTCTAAGTCAGTGTTCTTATCCTAACTCCAAATAGGAAAGGTGTATTACAGAAATGTCTTAAGTCAAGTTAATGTCAGCTCACTCTTCTGCCTCTCTCACATGACAGGGCTGTTTGTTTAGCATATCCTACTAACTTGAAATGGCAGCTCCTTTATTGTATTTACAACGGAATTACAGACCTAAATGTAGTTGTGAAAGACAAAATATATTTATTGTAAGGCTTGTGTTAAGCACAGGCAGCAAACAAGCACACATCTGCGCATAAGTCCTTTTATATGCGCTTCCGGTTACACACTTTTCAGTAATGCACATTCTCCCATTCCCGCTTCATTAACAGCTTCAGAGTCATTGGAATGGTTATATGACTTTTTTCGGGTTGAATGGTGGCATCTCGCTTCCCCCTAGTGCCTGTTAGCGGAAAAAACACCCTTGCAACTGTGGGCCGACGGCCTCAGTGTCAGGAAGTATAACGAGTGTAACGAATTGCTTTACTGCATTCAAATACACATACACGCCAGGCACCGGCTAGAAAAAGGTAGCGATGGAGTTTCTCAGACATTCGTGATGACAGAGCCAGCGAAAAAGAAGCAAAAACAGAGAAAACAGTAAGGAAATTGCCAATACTGCATAGTTTACCTTTAATTAAATGTAGTGGGTTGTCCAGTCCACATTGGGAGTGTTTTCATTATCAAACATCGGGCGCTTGGTGCAAAAAGGTTGTTTTTTATGTTTCTTAATCAGTCATGGGTGTAACATCCTTTAAACCAATGATAATGACATCTGCCATTCCCTTTAACAGCAATCAGCACAACTTCAAACAGCGCAACGGTATTTTGATAGTCATCGGCACATTTGAAGGAATTTGCTTGCACGTGAGACCGTATTGAACAGGTATTCCACTAAACCATGCCTGTTTAGCAGAGTATAGCCTACACGTATCTGCACTCGTCTATTATTTGAACTCTATGAAATGAAACTAACTTCACCGTGGTCTAATAGTCAACGACAAAGCAGTTCTACACAGTTAATTACTTTCACTATTGACTGACAAGGTTACCATCGAAAACATATCCTGAAAAAAGTAACACTTACCCCAATAATGTTCGAATGACTGAATAAAAATCCTATATTGGTATTTATCCTGCAGGAGTCACTGCTTACATCTCGTGACAGTGCATCTTCAGCTGTGCTTTATATGCGCCTTTCTCTATAGACCAAGGTTTTCTTGTTCAGTGGCATAATGATGTTTAGAGGGTGTAAGATAGCGATTTTTGGATCATGCGCCAGACCACACCTTATGTTACACACACCCCTGGGCGCAAGGTTTAATAAAAGTAAGAAAAAATCCACTACTGACGGTGTAAGATAAGAATAAGCTTTGCGGTGCCGGATGCAAGATGGGGCCTAGGTGGATTTGGCTTACATAGAAGAATGATTATATTGAAAAGAACTCAATGCCTAATGATAATTATGGTGGAGAATCTGTGATATTGTGTGGCGGTTTTTATGTCAAGGGCCCTGTTATTTATGAATGTTATTAAAGGGTAAAAAGTGTGTGTGTGTGGGGGGGGGGGGGGGGGGTTAGCGAAGTGTCTACAAAGCTATGTTGTGGGGGCATCAGTTACACTGTTACCACTAGGGGCACTATAATTACACTTTCTCGTATATCGACACCAAACTTGGTACGTGGACTTGTGACCACATCCTGAGGATGCACAATTAATTTGGTGACGTTTGAGCGCATGCCGCGTACAATGTGAACCTGGCTTTAGGCTGTCGCTTTCGCTGAACTGTTTACTCTTTACCATGAGTAATGGCGGGCGCCTTTATTTTGATGAGACTTGAGGATATGTGACGTCAACCCTTTCTCAATAATTTAGGAGGGCAATGTAGATGTGTAAGGGGGGTGATAGGGGTGTAGACCTCACTTTTGAAGTCACAGTTTGGTTCATTTTTGGTTTATAAAAAAATAAGAGAATAAAAAACAGTATACTGATACAAGCTACTACTAATAAGTACTCCAAGATTCTCAAATAATCAAATCAAACCCCTTTGTCCAAGTGACTGGCCTAGCAGCATGCCCCTGTATACATGTACAGAACTTATATTTTGATTGGTTGTAATTGTCTCATTAACACCAAGATTGATTTATTTTGGTGAGGTAGGCAGAATCTGGATGGTCACAAACATGCCCAGAACAGTTTGTCATCACATATTTTGCCACTCTGTTTCATTGAAGTGACTTAACATGCACAAAGATTAGACAACCTGATCCATTCTTCTATTCCTCTATTAGCCCTCTCCTATAGTGTCTTTTGGTTGGTTTACTGTGACAGGGTAATGCTATGTCAATAAAAACTTATGTAAGGGATAATGGACGACACAGTGGTCTGTTAAGTAAGGGATAATGTATAGCAGTGTTTCCCAAACTTTTTTTCTGGCGACCCACTTTTTAAAAATGACAGACCATCGCGACCCATTTCACTTCAAATCTACCCTGCAACCACCAATATTGTTTTAGGCCACAGGTTCTCCAACTTTTCTATGCCTCCCCCAACCATACATTGCTATAGGATCCCTGCTTTGAACACGGTTGTGTTGCATTTTGAGCACCATCAGCGTGAAAAGTTGGAAATGAGTACTGAAAAGATACGTTTTAATGCGCATCCGAGAGTAGGGCAAATTCTCGCATGTTGCGCAGTCGTCATTCGTCAGCATAGTAAGCTGTTCCTGTATTTCTAAAAAAAAATGTTGTAGGCTACGTTGCGTTGCAGACAAATGGGTCCATAACACTGTGGACGTCAATTCCAATGTAAACAGCAAATAACTCAAGTTGTTATATTGTATTGTTGTATTATATTATATTGTATAGTCGTTATATCAGAACAAGAGGCGTTTGCGCAATAGCCGGAAGAATGCGCCTTTACTTTGGAGTTACCGATGTAGAAAACGAGAGGAATAGTGTTTAAAATGCCCATTTAAATTGTAGACTAATATAATGCACTGTTGTGCATTTTAAATCAGAAATAAGAATGTGAGGAGGTTGCTATTAACTTTAAAGATTGCATCTGCAATGGAAACTGTATGCAAATTGAATGGCCTTATGTCCGGTCTATGGATGTCTGCTTTAGTTGACAGCACGGTCACTAGATTTTAATCGGTAAAGTTGAGGAACTGGTATCTATTAATGTTCGTGCAAATAGGCGGATTCATGTCCCTTGCAGTTTGCAACTGCGAGGTACATGGCAGGCGCCCCATAGAACGGTTTCATTTTGAGAGGTACTGTAGATATCCATGCTGGCACCCCCTCTGCGATGCGTTCTTCCCCTAGTTTCATGCGCCAGTTTCATGAGCTTTTATGAAAAAACCCTGACTGTGGTAATTAACAATCTACATCCTAATAGAAAAAATTTAGCTTTCCTGGTATCAAATGACAAATTGTATCAGTTAGGCCTATAACACAACATAAATTGTGCTGGCGACCCAAATAAAATCTCCTGCGACCCACCCGTGGGTCGCGACCCAGACTTTAGGAAACACTGATGTATAGAACGCCGGTCATTATTGGGAAAAGCGGAGGGGTCTTGTTCTGCCCTGAAGGGACTTATTTTCCCAATAATGACCAGCGTTCTATACATTATCCCGCTTATTACACGGCTACTTGCCAAAACGAAACAATAAAATCCCCAGTCCCCACGATGTGACTCTTTAGCCTACATAGCCTAGGTCAGTGTTTCTCAAACTTTTTCAGACGAAGGACCACTTAACCAAAAATTAGAAACGGACGGACCACTTAGCTTAAAAAAAAAAAAAAAGATTAGACCTACTTCAATAGTATATTAGCCTACACAATAGGCCTACTCACTGAGCCACCTTGCTTATTGTCTTTGCACTTTGCTTATTGTGTCAGAGGATTCATATAATTTAAACTGGCATAGTTTACATGGACAGTGTTCCAGAACTGTTTGGATTTACATACAAGTTGGTTCAATATTGCAAACAACTCAACTATATTCGATTTTACCACGTTTGCTCGCGGACCACTTAGGATAGCTTGCGGACCACCAGTGGTCCCCGGACCACACTTTGAGAAACACTGGCCTAGGCTATAGCCTATTTGTTATAGTGTCACCGTGGCTTTTGGTGAGAAACAAATAGTTCGACAACAGCACACGCTGAACTTGAATCAAACATTCTTTAGAACACAGCTGATCAACCGTCTGCTTTCACTTTTGAATGAAGCTCCAGTCCTTGCATAGTGATATGAAAGACGTGAAATAGAAGCACAAAGCCCATTTTCCTTGACAGCGGTCTGTTATACTTAGCAACGGTCTGTTATTGAGAATTAGCAGAACACCGAACGTTGGGAAGGCCCATTCAAGTGAATGGAGCATTCTGCAGCATTATGAAGAGCCGTGTAATAAAAGAAATTAATGCACAGTCGAGGTTGTAATACGGCCCGACCCGCAGCGCTTTGTTCGGTGCAGCGGCAGACCAGATCTTGCGTCTTCAAGCAATTGAAAATAATGAGTTTCATAGCGCAGCGCTGTCGTTTGCATGTGTAATGTGAATCCCGCTTGATTCATGCATCCGACCAGTTTATGGGTTCTTTTCCTTTGCTGAGCTGCTAGTTTTCCCCTAATGACAGACAGGCAAGACAAACATAATGCAATGCTAACATTAGCCTACCCAGTGGGCATTTGATGTCAATTCAACATCAATATGACATCAAACATCGACGTCAAAATTACGTCTAGAAACAGGTCTAGAATGAAAGTTGTATCGACGTCAATGTACTGATGTCAATTTGACGTCAAGATTTTGACCTCCGCGATGTCGTTTTGATATTATTTTGATGTCATACGTTGTTGGCATTTGATGTCAATTCAACATTTATTTGACGTCAAGATGTTGATGTCGTTTTGATGCTATTCTGATATCATTCAATGTCAAGCTTTGATGTCAATTTGACATTTATTTGACATCAAGATGTCATGATGTTGATGTCGTTTTGATGCTATTCTGATATCATTCAATGTCAAGCTTTGATGTCAATTCAACATTTATTCTACATCAAGATGTCATTTCCATGTCAAGCTTTGTTGGCATTTGATGTCAATTCTACATCTATTTGATGTCAAGATGTTGATGTTGTTTTGATATCATTCAATATCAAGCTTCAATGTCAAATAAACATAAATGCGACAAACATTGATGTCAAAATTACATCAGCATTTATTGACATATATTTTGATTATTTGTGCAGAATACAAGTACAAAGACAACAAAATGCAGTTTGTGTCTAACTAGAAGTGCAAAAAAGCAGAAAAGTGATATACAAAGTATAGACAGGTGGTGCATATACCGGACAAGACACAGTAGTATACAGTTGGTTTATAGAAGGTGGTTTAGAGTAATATAAATTAAATATGTGCAGTGTATTAGTAGTTATCTTATAAGGGCAGAATATATGGCTAAATATGAACAATGTATGACAACATGTACAATGTAGTAACAAGTAATGGAATGTTGGAGAACATTGAGAGATCCAGTTGAATGGAGAGAGACAGAGAAAAGGTTTCTTTTAACAGGGTTCCTACACATTTTCTATTTTAAAATCCCATACTTTTTCCATCCTTTAATTTACAAACTTTTTGGTAGATTTTTCTGACCATTCTCGACAATGCTACTCCAAAACCAAACGTTTGTCTCAGCATCCAGGAATCGTTGAGCACCTACATTTGTGCTTTAACATTGATGGTGTGCCACTTTTTAAATCCTCCAACTTCCAAATGTGGCCCATACTCTGCAACTTTCACAACTTTTCTCCTTTCATTGTGGCCATCTACTGTGGAGTTGCTAAACCAAATTCAGAGGAAGAGTACTTAAGTGACTTTCTCCAGGAGTTGCAGCAGTTACAGCAAGATGCCATTGTTCATGGAGGCAAAGCACTTCAACTGTCTGTGAAAGTATTCATATGTGATGCTCCTGCCAGGGCATTCTTTAAGTGCATTCTTGTTACCATTCTTGTGAGTGATGCAGTATCAGAGGCACCTATGACGGGAAGGTTTGTTCTTGGGGCCAAAGAGCCAGGTGCGGTTCCAAGGGCTGAAGACTGTTTTGTTTAGGCCAGCTCTGCTGCCACTCTGCCTCCACCGTACTGCTGCCACTCTGCCTCCACTGCACTGCTGCCACCTGTGGACAAGGAGGAGTGCGAGTTATACAACAAAATTAGTTATTAGTTGTTAGTGGCAGCACTAGTATAAAACCTCTAGAATCTCTAAAAACAATCACAAATAGGGCAGTTCATCACAGTTCAACATTTGTGGTTTGGAACTAGGCCTGCTGCAACTGGATTGATAAAAAGTAATGTAGTTGCAAACATCTCACCTGGCTACTTGTATTTGGGAAGAGCAAAAGCTATCAGCCATCAGCATGATCATGTTATTAGGTTGTTGTTGTAGAACAAGGAAAGGAATATCCAGTGTTTCCTCTACATTTATTTAAGCATGGCGGTCCGCCACGGTTTAAATCCTATCCCTCTCAAGCCCTCTGAAGTCACATTAAATGGGATGGGAGCGGATGGGTAGGTGGGTGGGTGGACTAGGGGGTGGCTCAAGGACTAGAGTGCCTTAGCCTGGGTTTTCCCATGCTGCCTTACGCACACGATTTTATTCACGCTGCTAGGCAGCCTGGATTCTATGGACTTCGTTTTCACCTCAACGAAGGAACCAATCACAGAACGGAGGAAGGGCAGCAAGACGATGACGACACGCCGAAGCCGTTATGAGCTATGTACAGACGCATTTGATAGACATTCGTAGCGCCCAATAAACGGCTCTGGGCATTCGTAAACCATGTTTCAAATACGAGAAAATTAATGTCTAATTTCCAGACCCTATCTCAATGAGGTCTGACTTTAGCCAGGCTAAGAGCGCCTATTCATGGAAGAGGCATGTGTGTTGGAAGTAGTTTTCAGCTAAAGAGACACTGAAAACATGTTTTAATCTGTATACCATTAACATTGCATAACAAAAGTAAAACATTAATTTGTAGAGTACCAAAACCAGACGTCTTTTGAGTGTAATCAGATTATGGCAATCATTTTTACAATTGTTTACAACTTAACTCTATGTCCTCACTTGAACCCATTTGCAAGGATGGACGACGCTGAGTATAGAACGTGCTGGCAGTGACAGATAACATGTAAACGCGCCATAGCAGTGACGAGACGCACACACCATACAATCGGCCTGACATTTTGAGTGAACTTAAATGAACTACCTAGCAACAATTCCAACACTCACAAGTTAAGGATGTCTTCAGAGAGTTACACTTGATAAGCATGATAGGTCTACTTTTGGCGCATCAACAATTGAAATGGAGGGGCAGCGTGACTATTTCGGTAAAGGCTACAATCTTTGATAGGTGTAATCTCAAAAGAAAGTTCACTTTCTCCATCATCGAACTCTTGAATACAGTGATGGTACAAACCAATATCTGTAATGCAGTGGGTAAATTAACGTTACGTTAGCAGTAGTTTTTACGTTTTAGGCAAAAAATATATGGTTTATGTAACAAACCCTTCAAATTTGAGAGAGACTGAACAAAAATATGAGTTTATTGTAAAGTTTTTGATGGGGAATTCAGAGGAACCCATGTAAAAAAAAAAAAAAAAAACGAAAAACTGATGCATTTAGTCCAAATTAACTGTGCTAAAAAAGTAAAGTGAATGGGTGTTCAACTCTTGAAATAGCATGCATCTCCTTCCATGCAATCCCCGCCCCACCCCCACCTCCACTTTTTTCCCACGCTTAACGGTAGTGTTATATGTAGATAAATTACAATACTTACAGTATTTGAAGTAGCTGCACAACCATGCTAAATAGTATAGTTTTGGCACACAGTACACAAAGACACTTCTGCCATCATACCGGAATGTAAACTATACTCGTAAACGTGCTAATTACCAACCATTTCGTTCGAAAATTCTAAAACAATGTTTTTTAATACTTCAAAATAACATTGTGTGTGTGTGTGTGTCTTTACCTGGTGAGTGAACTCTCTTGCGAGTTTGGACATGGCACACATTTGGAATATTCCAGAATGCACTCAGTGTTCTTAATGCAGCAATCCTCACAACACACCACCTGCAAACAGAGGGAGACTAAGATTAATATGTTGCAAAACACACAGAACATGAAAAGACCATCACTGAAGCACTACTACACTCACATGCATCTTAACACATGCCTCAGAGCAAGTCAGGTACATCAAACAAGGGGCAAATAAGGGCTATGAAATGAAGAACATGTAGCCTAACACTACCCTTCACAAACTAAAGATCCCTTTACTTGTAGGCATGATATTGAGGTGCCACCCACCCATCACATCCATTAAATGACAGGTCTGAACATGGCTATATTAAACTGCAGTTCCTTAAATCAGTGGGTAGATAACTGATATATATATATATTACTTAATTCATACAGGACCTCTTTGCAGTTATAGCAACACTATATTATGTATCAACACTAGCACTACATGTATTAAGTTTAAATACAGTGACCTAACGTTACCTATGTCCCATGGAAGTTCGCAAGGTAGAGCTCTAACGTTAACCGTTAACAACTTTCATCTGTGTCTGCTAGCCTGCATGGTAACAGCCATTTTAAATGTAGCTAACGTTACTTTAAATGTATAGCTAACTTACTTGCGCCTGATATTTCATTCTAAAACTAACAAACAGACAAACAGGCAAACAAACAGATATTCCACATAATAGTGAAGTTAGTCTGCTACTGGAAAAGTTAACATTAACAGCTAACATCGCTAGCGTTAGCTCACTAGCTAATTCTAAACATGACTAACGGCTTTGATTAACATTCCATTATGAAAACAATATATTTCGAATATTCACGTTTTCAATTGGCATACAAAAGTACTGTAATTCTTACCTGGGATATGATGACGGCAGAGTTTGTACAGCTTACACATTCAGTCAGAGGCATGACAGAAAAGTGACGGTTGATTGTTGAAGTCACTAGTGACTGCAGTCAGAGAATGTCTAATAAGGGGAGAACTGCCACTCTCTGAAAACTTCCGGTTTCTGAACTGGTTGCAGTTCCTTCTGTGGTTCCACATGAGGGCGCTCGTCCACGAGTGCAGAATGCATGGAGGTCTATGGAGCTGTACCCCTCAAAATCCACTTTTCTCTGGATATTATTTTTTTCCAAGTAATTTGAATATTGTTTTCGAAAGGGGAGGCAAAGAAAATACACTTGGTTGAGTATTATATTTTTTAAAGTCACTTAATTGTTCTAAAAAGCCTTTCAAACGTGTCAATGACGTCATTCATTAGCACAATGCTAGCGTGTTATGGGCAACAACGACCCAACCTGTAAGAAATCAAAAGGACATAAGTACTCGTTCATTCAACTTTTGACCTATAACCCATGTTGAAGTTATACAAACTACAATCAAATCTGAGATTTGTCAACGACAATCAGGTGAAAGAGGCAAATTTAGCCGTCTAGCTCCATTGACTCCCATTCATTCTGCACTCATGGCGATCGCCCCCAGTGGAAATCTAGTGGAACTGCAACCAAAATTCGGTACAATGGGACTTAACCCTTAGAACCCGATTGACGCAAAGTGCGTCAAAAAACACACCCTTTCTTCTCTGTTACATTGCTCCGGAACGGTTCATTGCAGCGAGATGAAACCTTTATTGCACGACAGAGCAGAAGTGGGGCTTTCCAACGAGACTACACACGTGTCTGTACGATCAAGTATGAAAATAAAAAAAAATCATGAAATTAAATCAAATTGCATCATATTTACAGTCTATACTTCTCTGCGTTCACCTGCACACACATTACTCTAGTTTGAATTACTCGCGAACCCGTGATCGCATCGATATGGCAAGCATATCAGATGAAAGAGGAGACACAGGGCTATCCATTGGTACCATGTTTATCGATCCTTCTGACTTATAAAACCAGAAGAAGTGACTGCAAAATAATAACGTCATGTACACAAACCAACGCTGCACACTCATTACTCTCGTTTGAATTACTCGCGGACCCATGATCGCATAGATATGCCACGCATGTCAGATGAAAGAGGAGACTCAGAGCTATCATTTGATACCAAGTACATCCTTCTGGGTTATAAAACAGATGAAGTGACAGCAAAATAATAACTTCATTTAGCTGGACTTACCCCACGTTTTTGTCTGTTCTTGTGGCAAAGCATGTTTATAATCCAATGCTATCATGTGTTTCTCTATGGCAAAGCATGTTCATATTCCGGTTTTGAGATCCTAGCAAATTCCTGCATGGCATCCAATTCAAGGCTCACATTGCATCCCAATTTGTTCAACAAATAAACACCTTTTTTGCCTTTACTTTGTTCATGGCAATGCAGTAAAGAGTTGAGAATTATTATGACTGCATACACACAGGCACGCAGGCTAACACGCAACCTCGGGTCAAGTCAGGTCAGATCAGTTCGTGTCACAGATATGGAGCGCAGAAAGGTCATTTTTCATCACTAAATAAAAAATGGCATTTATTTCCGTAAATCACACAGCAAATATTTCTGTAAATTGCTCAGCCCCAGAGTATCCCTCCAACATGGCAATTATATTGCCCGATTCAGGACAGTCTGCCCTACACACACATGAAATGCATGTAGAGCTGTGAGCTTGCTGTGGTGAGATACATGTCGAAATATAAGAATTTTTATAATACACTTTTTATATTTTAATTCTTTAAAAATCTAAATAAAATCAATGCTAGTATTAATACATTAAATGATGGCAGATCTGAATAGCCTAAACTCTCCTGAAAAAAACAATATATAATATATGTGTGTGGCACTTACAATGACCAGAATAAATCCTTATGAATAAAGGTAGTGAAAATGCCCTAAAAACAGCTTAGGGTTCTAAGGGTTAATACGGAGTGGCAAGGCTCTCCGTAGACGGGCTCTGCTGCAGTCAAAGAGTATTGACCTCTCCAGAATAAGTCCCGCCTCCGTAACTTCCGTATCCATCCAACTTCCGGGCGTGGATTGTCTATGAGAAATAACATGGCGTTTCGAAATATCACACCGGTAAAACATCTGTAGGTAACGAAGTTGAAAAAGCTGGTGGGCAGATTGGCCTACACACTTCTGCCATATAGTTTCCACTGGATTTTTTGATTGTCGGTGCCGTTTAAGTAATATACTATAGACTATATTTCTTAAACGGCACCGAAAATCAAAAAATCCAGTGGAAACTAGATGGCAGAAGTGTGTAGGCCAATCTGCCCAGCAGCTTTTTCTACTTTGTCACCTACAGAGTTTGACAGGTACGATCTTTCAAAACGCCATGTTATTTCCCATAGACAATCCACGACCGGAAGTTGGATGGATACGGAAGCTAGGAGGCGGGATATATTCTGGAGAGGTCTATACTGGGGCTAGATTTTGCTAACAGAGTTGCCCAATAAGGGGCTCGTCAGCACTTTTGTCGTCACGTTGTAGTTCGTTTGTAGTCCATGTGGCCTTTCATGTCCAACAGTTTTAAAGTGAACTTGGGAATTTGCCGTTTTTTATTTTTAAGCAAATACAGTTGTTAATTTAGGATTAGTGATTGTATGTTTTAACCTTTGTTGTGGCATCCGTGTTTGTCACACATTCCGACGGCAAAGCACATGAACACTTGCTGTGGGAAAAACAAAGTAGCCACGGGGGCGGTCCTTGTCATTCCCAAGTGCCATGAATGCACAACTGACACATGAACTTGAGCATTGAGAACTATCTTCCAGCTGTTGTAGCCCACTGTACTGCACTGTTCTACTAATTACTACGATATAAATAAAACATTATTTTATTAAATATATATAAAATAATAAAAAGTATAATAATAAATATGATTTATGTATTATTTCATAATAATAATGTAAAAAAAGAAAATAAATGTATTTCCATGTATAGCCCGCTCCTGTGTGTTAACCTCACAGCTGAAGAAATTTTGCAAAATCTATGTATAAACCTCGGTTAACAGGAAATTATGATACGTTTTTTCTTAATTTTGACCCCTTTCAAGAAACATCCCATAATTCATGTCAATATTTTAATTGTTTGAAATCCTCTGGTCTGTATCCTTAGGCAATGGCTGCACTGTTTGACAAGGACAAAGAATTGAAAGAGATGAATGTCCTGCTGAATACATTCACCACAGAAAAGGACCAGACCTTGGAGGGAAAACATCATGGATTACCGAATAAGGTGTTAAATAATGATCTATAAATATCTTTTAGATTGTGAACACCTCTATGTTGGGTGGCTGAAATAGGCCTCCCACCAGTTAGAGGGGCTTTATTATTTAATATTAGAGAAAAGGTTTTCCAATTACAAGATATGACATTGTGCCTCAATCATTCTTACTGTTTGTATAAGATTAGAAATAATAGGGATGAATCGCAGTTTCAAGTAGCAACGTCGTTTGTTAGAAATGTTGACAGGAAGATCTTTGAGAGTTCAAGGACCTAGAGTGCTGCCCTCTAGTACTCCAGGAAACAGGGGTGTGTAGAGGTCCAGGAGACCAGGAGCCCTGTTCTATTTATTTGTATTCTTTATTGCAGTAGTAGTCTATGCTCAGAGCCTAAACTCATCATTCAAAAAGAGAATATTCATTTTTAAGTATTGAAGTATTTGGAGCCTGAAATGAAGGAATACTTCAGTTGGAAATTCAACTGCCATTTGAAGAAAGATTCATTGATTTGTTACTAAGCCCAACCAGTCTACCAGAAAATGTCAAACTTGCACCAAACTACATTTTGGAGATGATCAGATGTGGCTGCAAGAGTGAAAATCCTTGTAGCTCTAACAGATGCAGTTGCCAGGTTAATGGTGCCTTGCACAATATTCTCTGCATGTTTTAGGGTAGGATGAGCCAGAACTGGACAATTATTAGAACTAATACTAGGAAAAGTGTGCATATTCAGAATTATTACAGGCAATATCTGAAATTATAAATTCATTACTTGACATAGAAAAGGGTTACATTTTCCCAATTTGAATGCATGAAGTATTGTCTGAATAACTATCACACTGCAAACTGTATTTTAGTACATTCTATTTGAGTTAATTATTTGCTTTTCCTATTTTTTTCCTTCATGATTTCGGCACATAGGGCTTTAATGGTTAATGTAGGACATTGCCCAAGGGATATCACTGGGCACCCTCCTAAATATTAAAGAGCCACCCCAAGTCAACAAGTCTAAGCAAAAATTAATAAATAAATAACCCACAAAACCAGGTCTGACCCCATGGCTCCCGGACTGGCATTATCTGAAATATAGAAATTCATTCATTCACTTAGTGAAGGGTTAAATTGTCCAAATTTGAATGTACTGTCTAAAAAACTCACACAGAACACTGTATTTTAGTACATTTTAATTGAGTTGATTTGCATTTAATATGAGTATGCCTACTCATCTTGAAATTAGAGGTATATCCATTTCATGATTTTGGCACATTGGGCTTTTTCATATTTAAACATTAAATTACAGAAAACTTGTAATACAAATTTCCGGTGTAAAATACTTTTCATCTAATATGTAAACACAAATGAAAAAGTCATTTTGAACCTGGCTTCATCTAATGTTCTGATTTAGTTTTTTTTAGTTTATGCAAATCAGCACATATTTAATTAGATTATGCTTAATTTGCATATTTAAACTTTATATTACAGATAACTTGTAATACATTTTTTTTCCATATTAATGTAAGTAATCAACTGGGGAAGTTTCATAGTGATATCTGCTAGTTATTTTTTTTACCCTATTCACCTGTAGTGTCTCACCTTGTATTCAATACATTGAACAAGAAAGGGTTAATATACAAAATTGCCCAAGGGATATCACTGGGCACCCTCCTAAATCTTAAAGAGATACCCCTGGTCTACAAGATTCTGCAAAAAAAAAAACTTTAACCGACAAAACCAGGTCTGACCCCATGGCTGCCGGACTAGACCCTCTTTTGCCCAGCTTACCTGCAGCAGTTAACTTCCCTTCTGCTGCAGGACACCCACAATGCAACTACTGTACAGAATAATTACAAAATAAAAGTCTTGACCCATTTATGCAGGATTTAACATTAACTATATGGAGCACTTTATTAACACCGTTATATTGGCACCCCTAGAAAATCGTATATCATAAAACTTATACAAATAATAGCCGAGTCCCAAATAGACGCCTGTCTCTTTTAAACGCCTGGCGTGGCTACAGGTTTGGGTTAAAGGCAAGTCTCAAATAGAAGCCTAGTCTGTTATTTAGTTTCGGCTTCTAAAACCCGTCAGATTGTGTGTTTAAAGGTTGTATCAGCGATTTCAGGCCCAAAAAAGGCCCAAACATAAATTATCACATTCATCTAATCCAGTGGTCCCCAAACTTTTTCTTCCGAGGGCCAGCTCACTATGCCTGGCTCTAAGAGAGGGCCAGAAACTCGGAGTATATCAGTAACCATAAATAGCTTAGTGCTGTGAACAGCAGTCTACCTTAGTTGAATATTCCATTACATTTAATCATAGGCTATTGCAATTTAATACCATTGTTAGCTGTGTTTATATTGCCATCATGCCATATCAGTGTACAATGTAGCTCAACTTAAATAATAGGCCTACTAATAAAAATACTTTTGCATTCCCAAAAGTATTAGCAGGGAGTCCCAAAAGTATATTTTATTAAAAATGTGTGAACTCTGAACTCTGTTTCTTTGAATACACAGCACATGTTGTGAATATCCTACAAATAATTTAAAGTTCTCAAACTTTAGGAAGTGCTGAAGTGGTCTGAAATTACCACCATTCTAACTTTCACTCACCTTATGAGAACTTTGTGAACTCTTTGTATGAACATTTGAACGAGTGAATAAAAAATAGAAATAATTATCCCAGAAAGTCCCAGAAATATGACTTGATTAGACGTTAGTTATTAACAATTAATGGATAAACTTTTAGAATACTTTGAGCACTGATGCAGTCAGCATAGGCCTCTTACATTGTTTGCAGGTAGGCCTGTACATTTCATTCCGTTTTTGATGGCAAACGTGAAACAGCGCCAAAACAACCGGTGGACAAAAAGAGTATTACATGTGTACTGTTAAGACTCGCCATAGAGAATGAATGGGGGAAATTGCAGAGGTTATAGTTTGACGATGTCGTACTCCCGTGCGGGCCGGATGCCACATACCACAGACATGTTTTGGGGGGCCACCCAAAATGAGGTGGCGGGCCGTAGTTTGGAGACCACTGATCTAATCTTTCCTAACGATCCGCTAGCTGTCTGCCCCATAAGCAGGCCATCAAAAAACCACGTCCCTGTAGGTAGCCTAGGCTCCGAGATCTGTACACAAAAGCAATTGTGACCAGGCATGGAATTGAGGGTCACGTGCGTTTTGAGTTATTCACAGATTCTGAAAGTGTAGGTTTTAAGCTTTCTAACAATGTCTTACACATGGAAATCTGATAACATTTGAAGAAGTTGTAGCCAATTTAAAGTATACACATCTCAAAGCTACAAGCTGAGAAATCATGCAAGAAAGTTTGCCTACTTTTTCCCTGAATCCATGGTAGGGGAACACAATGGTCCTCATTTGCATTACATTAAGGCCGGCTTTAAACGACAACTCTCCCGGGTGAAACCGACAAAATATTTTATCAGATGTGCCTTTCGTTTAGACGGCGACAGCGTTTTGGGGGCTTAAAAACGCAAAAAAATGAAAACACCCTCCAGAGTGGAAAGACGCTCCACCGTCGCATTCCCGTCTAAAGGGTTGAAAACGCAAAAGTGTGTTCTGAGCTGCTCACGCTGAAGCATTGAGAACCTTGTTAGTGTACAGGCAGTTTATTAAAAAGAAACACATTACCGTTCACGTCTGGTTCACATACAGGCAGGCGCCTTGGGAAAACAGAACTCTGGGATGTGAAACACTACTACGGAGAGAAGTAGAAGGAAGTTTCACTGCCTGTACACTTACTCATTATGCTACTGAAAGGACTCCTGAATAGCTATCATAAGCAGCTAAGGCAACTTGAATGTCCGACTGATGGAAATAATCCGACGTTTGTTGTTTGTCTGTACTGTACATGGATATGACGTCAACGCGTATGTGAGGATAGCCAGCGTGAGCAGCTCAGAGTTGTATTTAAGTTTATACCATTTATTCATTCACTCATTTTGTTCAAGACTGTATGTGTTCAAGAGTGAAGCCTATAAAACTCGCAATTGAAAGTCTACGCTAGTTCAAGCCAGGCTATTTCTGCTAAGCACCGCCTTTATTAGCGAGGTTGATGGAATACCCCCCTGGTCTCAATTGCTACCAACAAGGGTTGGCAACCCACTCAAAGGCAAAATAAAGTGTGTCAACCAATAACCGACGAGTTGCACGTTTAGGAGAGTTTTAAATGCACGGGAGGGAGGGGGAGGGAGTAGCAAGCTAGCTCTTGTTTTGTTTGAACATCAACAGAAGTGACGTATCCCCGCTATCGCTGATACAACCTTTAAAGCCTAGTTCACACCAAAGATTTGCAATGAGATGAAACCGTTGCAGAAAGGAGTTGCGGCGGTGTGAAGTAGATGATGCACGCCGTCGCAAAGCATTCACCATGTCTAGTCACAGTTGCAGGGTTTTAGAATGTTGCATCAAGTTGCTGGTTTATAGAATGTTGCAACTGATCTCGTCGCGAATCTTTGGTGTGAATTGGGCTTAAGCCAGTATGGTGCAGACTGCACACGCTAACGTTATTATTAGATGGCATTAAAAGACTGCGGTGGAGAAGCAGATGACATTATTATATCAAAAAGATGACATTATTGTCTATGTCCTTTTGTAGCTAAGTATGGATTTACGAGATTTGCAGATGATCACATTCTGTTTTTGTTTGCATTTTACACAATGTCCCAACTTTTTCTGATTTGGGGTTGTAAACGAAATCAGATCTTTCTGATCAGTCCCCAAAAGTGCCTCTTGAGTGTTAATTATTACCGATATATCCTGACAGCTCTCATTGCAGTTCTAATCAGTAATATTTGACCGAGTTAGCAACAGTATAAGGGGTGCAGATTTAGGGATAGATCAATAGCTGATAGGCTAGAGGCCGAAAACCCCCACATCTGAAACGTCAGCTTTTCTCTAGCTGCCTCTCTGTCCTCCTCCACAATAATAACAGACATGGGCTGAATCTCCCCCCTAACAGATTCACCGACTTCGATGCGCGTTCCTACTAACTTCTTGAGGGCTTAAGCGCTGTGGACACCGGCATGAGTGCTGGCATGACTCACTTTCGACATTCAATTACTTTAACCCTTAGACTGTTTTAAGGGCATTTTCACTACCTTTAGTTAGAAGCATTTATCCTGGTCATTGTAAGTACCATACACACATGCTATATATTGATTTTTTTCAGCAGAGTCTAGGCTACCCAAATCTGCCATAATTGTATGTATTAATACTTGCACACTGCAAAAAATTAATTCTAACCAAGTGTTATTGATCTTATATTAAGATTAAAAAATCTATTTGGTATTGTTTTTAGTATGAAAAGACTTACCTAGCACCCTCTCAAAAGATAATTTTGACTTAATTTAAGAAGACTTTAACTTATTTTAAGGGGTCTTATCAAGACAAATTTGCTCAACGCACTGGCAGACAAATTTGCTTGTTTTTAGGACAAATTTGCTTAACGCACTGGCAGACAAATTTGCTTGTTTTCAAGATGAGATGTCTTAAAATAAGTCAATTTTTTTTTAAATTAAGTCAAATGATTTCACAAGAAAGCGCTAGGTAAGTCTCGTTATACTGAAAACAATACCAACTAGTTTTTTTTTATCTTGATATAAGATTAATAACACTTGGTTAGATTTTGTTAGATAAGCAGTTTTTGCAGTGCATTGATTTAATTTTGATTTTTAAAAAATAAAAATACAAAAAGCGTATTATACAAATTCTTATATTTTGACATGTATCTCACCACTGCAAGCTGGCGGCTCGACTTGCCTTTCATGTGTGTGTAGGGCAGACTGTCCTGAACCTGGCAATATCATTGCCATGGTGGAGGGATTCTCTGGGGCTGAGCAAATGTGAAAAATATGTGGTGTGTGCCTTACGGAAATAAATGCCATTTTTTTTTAGCCCTATGAGCCCTATCTATGTTTGGCCATTCTCACTACCTTTAGTTATAAGCTTTTATCCTGGTCATTTATTTTATATATTTTTTTCAGTACAGATTAGGCTACCCAAATCTGCCAACATTTCATAAATTAGTACTTACATTGATTTGATTTTGATTTTTAAACATCTCGCTGCGATGAACAGTTCCGGAGCAATGTAACAGGGAAGGAAGGGTGTGTTTTTTGACACACTTTGCGTCAATCGAGTTCTAAGGGTTGTATTGATAATAATGTTGCCAAAGTAATCAAATGTCGGAAGTGGAATGCGGTGCACTAATGTCGGTGCTGCTGTTCGCATTGCTTTAGGGCTGTCCCAAAAGGAAGGGTAACCCAGAAGGAAGCTGGAAGCTTGAAAAAACTTCAGTAAACAACTTCCATAAAATGGAAGCAGAAGTGTGTTTGTAACACGTTTTTGGTGTTGTCAATTTAACAATAGGTCACAGGTGCTGTCCATTCCAGTCAGCATTGTGAAGCCTTACAGCCTCTTAAACTCAATCACTTGCCAACGCATATCAGTTACGTTTTTGAGGGCCCCCATGAGGAACCTAGCAAGTACTGTAGGGTGACCTGATAACACCTCATGACTATTGCTTTAATGTGTGGTGATTTGCAGCAGACTCCTGAACTCGGTCATGCCACCTCAGAGATTTACAAGCTGCAGAAGCAGAATGCAAGTCTGCGTGCTGTGGTTGCTGAAATGAGAAAAGAGATGGAGAACCTAACTAGAGAGCTTTCTCCCACACCAACGGTCAGCCACACTGAGAACAAGAAAATGCAATATTGCCCAACAGGTGAGTCCTCCAATGGAACACATCTTATTTCAGCAACGGTTGTCATAAAATCACTTGCCATTGTAGAGGGATAGTCAGGATAGGGAAGAAGGTAGTAGTAATAGTACAGCGGCTAAGGCCAGATTTTTACCTGAATCGTTCAGTTTTTGCAGAAAGCACGAAACTTGGTACAGGTATAGTACTACCCCTAGTGATCAAAAATTGAAATGGACCCCAACACATAGTGCCCCCTAGTGGCCCCTATCTTGACTTCAAATATGGCCACCAAAATATGCCCTTTTTTTCTACATTTATAATGCTATACTGCTTTGAACACATAATATGACATGTCTACAGCCATCTTTCAGCATTATGAAATACATAATGAGACAATCATGCATAATTAAAATGGCAGACATGTTAGATTTTAAGGAAGTAGCCATACATTCTGACACAGTCAAAAACTGGGGTGGTGCTATGTGTGAAGTTTAGACTATGTGACTAAACCCTGCACTTGCCTGGGCTCAATCCTTTTAATTTGCCCCCTAGAGGCTGGCATGCTAGCAAGAAGGCTAAAACCCTTGGATGCTAGCGTCTGTCAAGTCTCTTAAAGAAACATATGCTGCCTTTTGGGAAATTAGCTATGTTGTCTTCTATCCTAGAGTTAGATAAATTAGTACATACACCCAGTCATAGTTAGATAAATTAGTACATAACCCAGTCCAACACATCCTACTGTTAGCCTAATTCAATTGAGGTGGGTGGGGCCAATTAGCATATGCTAACGTTTCTTTTAAGGCTTATAGTGATTGTTTGAAAAGGTCTATTTTGTTTTATTGTAGTTTAATATTTTGCATCCCATAAAATGATTATGCCTGTCAATGAAGCTAATTTAAATACGTAATACCTTATGAGATTAGCTCCCTCCTGACACATTAGGGCTCATGCTAGTCAGTGAACCAGCACTTTTAGGACACTTGCTAGTGCGTTCAGCGCCAAGTCTGGTGGAAACACTAAAAGCTCAAGACAGGTAAAGTTGAGTATCGTCTGCATAGCAGTGATAATCAAATTCATGGGAGCGAATGGTCTCACCCAAGGAAGTGTGTAAATAGAGAAAAGTAGGGGCCCTAATACTGATCCCTGATGCACACCTGTGGTGAGGTCATGTGCCCTTTAAGGTAGGATTTAAACCAGTCAAGGGCTTTCCTAGACATTCCAGTTCCAATAGTGTAGAAAGGAGAATGTCATGGTTAACAGTATCGAAGGCTGCAGATAAGTCTAGTAGAATGAATACTAATGACTTAGCAACTTAGATAAGGACTTAGCTACTGTCAATGCTTCGGTCACAGACAGAAAAGCAGTTTCAGTAGAATGACTCTTGAAAACAGACTGCATAGGGTCTAGCAGGTTGTTCTGATATAGTAAGTCCAAGACTTGCTTGAAGACCATTTTCTCCAAAAACTTTGACAAGAAAGGAAGAAGGGAGATAAGTCTGTAAAAACAGGAATGTTAGAGGTGGAGGCAAATGATACATTTTCCATCTTTATCCTCCTTGACTTTTCACTAGTTTCACATTTGGCTAGGGTCAGTGTCACTACTGGTAGCATAAGCCAGTACCTGGAGCCTACAAACATTGCACAGGTAGTCCAACTCCTCCAGAATGGCACACCAATACGTTCCATTGCCAGAAGGATTGCTGTGTCTCCCAGCGCAGTCTCAAGAGCATGTAGGAGATTCCAGGAGACAGTTGCTCAAGGAGAGCTGGGCAGGATGGTAGAGGGTCCTTAACCCAGCAGCAGGACCAGTATCTGCTCCTTTGTGCAACAACAAACAGTAGGAGCCCTGCCAGAGCCCTACAAAATGACCTCCTCCAGGCCGCTGGTGTGAATGTCTCTGACCACACTGTCAGACTTCATGAAGGTGGCCTGAGGGCCCGATGGCCTCTGGAAGGACCTATGCTCACTGCCCAGCACCGTGCAGCTCAATTGGCATCTGCCAAAGATTACAAAATTGGCAGGTTCGCCATTGACACCCTGTGCTTTTCGCAAATGAGACCAGGTTCACCCTAAGCACATGTGACGTTTAAAGATGTCTTGGAGAATGTAATGCTGCCTGCAACATCATTCAGCATGACTGGTTTGGTGGTGGGCCAGTGATGGTCTGGGGAGGGATATCCTTGGAAGGACACACACACCTCTACGGGCAAGACAACTGCACCCTCACTACTCTTAGGCATCAGGATGAAAACTTCAGACCCATTGTCTGACCCTGTAATGGTGCAGTGGACCTGGGTTCCTCCTGGTGCACAACAATGGCTGGACACATGTAGCGAGAATGTGCAGGCAGTTCCTGGAGGATGAAGGCATTGATACCATTGACTGTCCCCCCCACACTCCCCTGACTTAAATCCAATTGAACACCTCTGGGACATTATATTTTGGTCCATCCAACATCGCCAGGTTGCACCACTGACTGTCAAGGAGCTCAGTGATGGCCATGTCTACATCTGGGAGCAGATTCCCCAGGACACCATCCGCCATTTCATTAGGAGCATGCCCCGATGCCATCAAGCATGTCAGGGCCATACGAACTACTGAGTACCATCATTAGTTGCTGCGCTGAAATTCAAGCAAAATGGACTAGCTTGCCGTGTAATTTTTTCCACTTAGATTTTCGGGGGGTCTTTGAATTCAGTCCTCTGTGGATTGATCATTTTCATTCCCAAATAACAAAGTGGCATCCTTTTGTTCCTAACATATTACCCAGTCCATATCAGTTTAAATCCTACCTCACAGGATGCTCATTTAACGTATCATGGCTTGGACATCTGTCTGCACCTCACCATCCCACCACAGGGGTCCCCCAGGGCTCAGTACTGGGCCCCCTTCTCTTTGCTATCCACACCACTTCTTTGGGACAGATTATACATTCGCACAGCTTCTCATACCACTGCTATGCAGATGACACATAGCTTTATCTGTTCTTTCCACCTGATGACCCCTTGGTCTCGACACGGACCTCGGATTGCCTCTCAGACATATCTTCATGGATGAAGGCACACCACCTCCAGCTAAACCTCTCAAAAAACAAACTGCTGGTCCTCCCAGCTAAACCTACTGCTCCCACCTACTCGAATGCCCTCATACAGGCATTATATGCTACCCCCCGACCGTTGCGCTCTTCAGACAAACATCGTCTAGCTCTGCCACCGGTACGCTAAGGTCAATCCAAACTTTTTCCATCTGTTGTTCCTCGTTGGTAGAACGCACTACCAGTTCCTACTAGAGCAGGGACATCCCTCTCCATCTTCAAAAAACTCCTGAAGACCCAGCTCTTCAGAGAATATCTTCTCTTGTAGCACTACTTACAACTAGCTAATTCTAGCACTTACCACCTGACTTGACTGTATAAAAACAGTACTCACTTATGCACTCTTCCCTATTTTACTCTACCTTTTTGAATTGTTTTAAATTGTTCTAGAACTGTTGAGCAACAATTGATGCCTTGTATATTATTGAGGTTGTCATGTGATAAAATGACTGTTCAAACTTTTAAATTGTTTTTGAATGATATTTCTATCATGAATAACAATAGAGATGGTCTATATTTTCACATTTGGTATCCTCCATATTGGATTTCAAAATGGCCAACATCAAGTTTGTTTGGAAATCATGTCAATAGCTTCCTTGACCCTAACAATTGAGTGTTAGAACTTAAAATACTTTTTTATCTTGTTTAATTTTGAAGTTGTATCAACAATTCTATTAAGAATGGTAGCCATATTTGAATTCAAAATGGTGGCCACTAGGGGGCGCTATGTGTTGGGGTCCATTTCAATTTTTGATCACTAGGGGTAGTAGTATAACTGTGCCAAGCAAAAACTGAACAATTCCGGTGCTTAGCCGCTGTACTATAAATGCTAGATAAAGCATGTCCAGTTGTTAGTAGTGCTAAGAGAGGAGGTAATCTCGATATTAGACTAGAATATTAGAAATACTTTTTTCCTGTGTCATTCCGCTTTATTACACATAACTCTACTTGATTGACATGTTCAATACTTATTTTCCCCGCTGTATCTATGGCCGCGATGACAGAGAGCCAAGAAAACATCCGTAAAAGTGGGCAGCCGTGGCCCACTGGTTAGCACTCTGAACTTGTAACCGGAGGGTTGCCAGTTCGAGCCCCGACCAGTGGGCCGCGGCTGAAGTGCCCTTGAGCAAGGCACCTAACCCCTCACTGCTCCCCGAGCGCCGCCGTTGAAGCAGGCAGCTCACTGCGCCGGGATTAGTGTGTGCTTCACCTCACTGTGTGTTCACTGTGTGCTGTTTGTGTTTCACTAATTCACCGATTGGGTTAAATGCAGAGACCAAATTTCCCTCACGGGAAAAAAAAAAAGTATATAAGTATATATACTATACTTAAAAGGCAGAGAGTGTCCAAAGTTGTGGAATCATTTCAAACTTAGAAAAGAATACAAGGTGAAATGTGTCCACTGCAAAGCAGAACTGGCATACCACAACAGTACGTCAACGATGATTCAACATCTGACCCAAAAGCATCCAGTTGTTAACACCAGCTCTCCAAGCGTAGCCGACACAAGGCAACTTAAACATCGCGATGACAGAGAGCCAAGAAAACATCCGTAAAAGTGGGCAGCCGTGGCCCACTGGTTAGCACTCTGGACTTGTAACCGGAGGGTTGCCAGTTCGAGCCCCGACCAGTGGGCCGCGGCTGAAGTGCCCTTGAGCAAGGCACTTAAACATTGCTGTTAGCTGATTTAATGTACTAGCGCTAGTTAGAACGTACGGTATGTGTAGCGGCTGTAGCCTAATGTTGTGAGTCGATATGATGGTTGTGGAAACACACACACACCCTCCCGAGTGTTAGGTTACCCCACCAAATAGGCCTACCCCAGACATAATTATTATTGCTTATTTGGTAGTAATGGTAAATGCTGCAGATGCATACATCTACATAAAAGTTTACAGCATGACATTTGTTGTGCATATTAATAAATTGCAACGCAAAATATTTTTTATCCAATTACTCCATTAATCGATTAAATAATTGATAGAATTCTCAATTCTAAAAAGAATCAATAGCTGCAGCCCTAAATATAAATGTGTAGCTTCTCTAGCGACAAGCTTTTTGCTGTAAACAAATGTAACCTAAGTGCGCTCAGGTCACGTGAATGAATAGGCACCTGTCCATAATTGTATAAAGCCCACCCGGACGATTCCATTGGTCCGCACATTTCTCAAGTTTTCAAAGGGGCTTGTCAATGGACCAAATCCAGACCGAACCTCCCAAACTCAAATTTTGTGGGCGGGGCTAAGTTCGGGCTGGCTTTCCAGGCTACATAGGCCTATGACACCTTCAAAAATATCTGAAAACTTATTTTTTTCTTTGCTTTCAGGCCTGAGCGATGTCCAAACCATAATGTCAAAAAGAAAGAACCCATGTAGATTGCACACACCCAAAGGATCTTACTGTAATTGCAAGTAAAATAGCCATGTAATTCATAGAATATTCTTTACTCCTTAAACCCCCTATCCTAGAAAAAAGTCCTAAAACTTTCATCCCTGTCCTCAAAACTGAACTTTCAAATATTTATTTTGTTTTGTTGAATTTGTATCAGCTTCAGCTAAAGTAAAAAGTTATAATGTGGCCTTGGGGGGTAATCAGATTTTACAATTTATGTATTTTATTAATAATATAATACGTAAGCATATTCATATTTCAGATATAATGTCAAGTCAGTACGATATATTTCTATAGCATACAGAATGACACCAAAACGAGTAGTTTTAACTTTTTTTAACAGCCTATGCTAAGTACCATTATATTTGACATCAGTATAAGACAGTTGTTATGGCACTTCCACAGATAGAACAGAGGATACCCATACCATGGAAGAAGAAATTAAAGAACTGAAAGCCAGGTGCTTGTACATTGATGGCTGCTTGGAAGAGGGCTCTACGACAGCCACACCTACACTCAATCCTACTGCCTCTGAGAAACTTGTGAGCCATATCAGAAGTCTTAGGAGCACCATAAGTAAATCTACCTCTAATAAGTCTGTTTGAAATGTTTTTTGAGTTTACGGTATTGCCTTACTTATGGTCTAAAAATCTTTTGCTTTTTTCAGATAGACTTCAAATGGAAAAAGGATCCAATCTTGCAGCACTGAAGGAAAAACAAGTCAGGATAGCATTTCTAGAGACTGCTGTTGCCCATTTTCTGCAAAAGGTACGTACGTAATTGTAACTTCCTAGTTAATTCACAAAATATTCTGCTTTGAAATAAAACTATTTGAAAGGTTGCTTGCTTTGTGAAATGAATTTCTTTATAGATGTTTAGATTTGTTGTCTTGCATCTTCTTATGACTACCGAGAATGGTGTGAGTCTAAGTAATTCAATTAATATTATAATATGAATAGTAAAATAACAAAATATGAATAATAACATATTTATATTGTAATTCATTTTCAATTTTCAACTTTTCTCTACTTTACAAAAGTTGAGTTCAGTTTCAGTTCAGGTTCTTGTGTTCTGCCTTTTCTATTTATATTTTGTGTGCCTTTTCCCAGAGTCACTCTACGCAAACAGAGAATGAGGAGCTACTCCAAGAACTGTTCAGTAAAAAGAGATGGAGTGTTACTATAGAAGAAGATGAAAAAGATAGCCAGAAATCAGGGCAGGTAAAGGCTTCCTGTTACAAGTACGAAATTGAAACATAAATCTGAGTAATTACAAACCATGGGAAAAAATAACCGTACACGTTGCAAGTGGATTTTTTTTTTTTGTACTATAAACAGAACTCGGAGACAATATAGAGGGAATGCATTCAAGGATACAAGGATACAAGGAAGTTTATTGTCACATGCATATAGTTACTGGAAGTAAGAAATGCAGTGAAATTATGTCTGGTGTCAGCCTATTTGTGCATTTATAGGGGGGGGGGTAAAAAGTGCAGTAGAAGAGGGGTTTAGTAGCAATGTGTGTTTAGCATTGACGGCAAGTTAGTATTTAGTATTTAAAAGTATTTAGTATTTAAAACAATACCGTTCTAATTAGCTGTTCGGCAGCTACCACATCTACCGCCACAGGCCCTATTATTTACTGTTCTTTTTTATTTCCATTTGTCAACATAATCTACATCAGTTTTACTACTATTCATTAGTGACATAAGTTAGCGTTGTTCATTTTCTTAGCATAGTTCCCAGATCTGTTTCCCGATAGTGAAACTTTTCTGTGATAGGATTGAGTAATAGTGATAATTATTAGGGCTGTAACGACATGAGATTCGAAACTGAAAACTTTGAGGAGTTTGAAGAGATATAAAACCCTGTGAGCGTGTATTGTGGCAGATTGATTTCATGTTCAGAAGAGAACTTAGGTAAAAAGGTAACTTTCCCTAGCCTGGCGGGCCATCCTATATCATTGACATGTATAGTCTGGCATCGAATCATTCACCTCGCTTAATCCAAGGGGCGGGCAGAGAATTGTCTTTCAAACTGCCTAGGCATGCAATAGGCCAGCGCTACGACCATATCCGTATCCGGTCGGCAAACGGCAAATACATCCTTCTTCGAAAGGAATGACTTAAGTGCATTGTGTTGATCTACTTTCAAAGAAAAACACAAGTCCAACTCCTCCAAAGTTGACGCCAACGCCGATTCAAACAACCGCTCTTCGTTTGCCATAGCCACCTTCCTTGTTGTTTACCGTCGCAGGATGTCGTTATCCTGTTAAGCCCGCCTTAAGACTCTCTAACGAAATAGAGCGCTGTGATTGGCCGTCATCCACGGTGTTAAGCCAATAGAAATTCCTATGGTTCGATACTAGACGTACAAGCTGAGCAAATTAATTTGCCGCCGCTAGGGTGCGTCTAGATTTCTAGGCTAAACTTTCCCAGTAATGCCTTATAAACAAAAAAGAGGCAGTGCTTTTCCCTCCTGTCATAGAGGGAAGACCATCCTACATTTTTGGGTATAATTTACAGTGATTAGTTCTAAACCCATCTCCAGTTATAAAACATAGTGCACTGTGGTAAACTGCATCAAGTGGTTTCAGAGTGGAAGGGGCTGCATATACACAATGTCACCATAGTCCATACCTGTCAACACTTCCGTTTTTCCCGGGTTTCTCCCGTATTTCAAGGTCATCTCCCAGCACCCTCCCGTTTTGTTTTTTCTCCCGGAAAACTCCCGTAATTTGCATGGCCATCAAACTTCATTTTAAAATCATTGCTCCATTCAGGTTGCCAGATTGTATATGAAATACACCCTACACATACACGATCACTTAGTTTCAATTTCAACCCAGTGTTTCCCCTACAATGTATTCATCAGTGGCGCAGCGCCGCTCCTGGAATTCAAGCGCCACTGCAAAAAAAAAGTTGCCTAATTAAAAAAAAAAAAATTGCAAGTGAACTTCAGGAACAGCTGCCGTTCGTTCAGGTTTCATGTCAACAAATAATAGTAGGCTAACGTTGAAGGCGCAGTCAGGGATTCCACAGGAGATCACGCTTGTTTGTGTTTATGTTTAAGTTTATTAGCAGATGCAATTTTGTGCAAAGAAATGTAGCCTACATTATGTTTACCAAGGAACCAAATTAAACACGCCAGCGAGATAGCTCGCCCCTACCTTCAGTAGCCTATTCCCAGATAAATTCCACGCATTGTTTCGTTTTTGTTTGTGATAGAGGCAATGCTTTCAAGCCCTGTGTTGCTAACATACCTAGGCTGTGAAACTAAGGTCAAGCTAGTCTATTGGTGGGTTTAATTGAATTTGAGTAATAGAATACGCAACCATTTACGTCTGAGATAGTTTGTAATTCCTGTAGAGCTCACCAAAATTATATATGATACAAGACACTTATCTGCTATAATCCAAGATAGATTTTCTTCGAGTTTTTGACCATTTATTTTACCAAATGACATGGGAAACATAATTCATTTCATCCACATATTCTTATGCACCATGCACAACAACGCTACTAAGTTAGCTTAAAACCGTGAGAATCAAGCAAGCGTCACGGACCGTCACGGCATTAAAGTGACAGGCACTCAATTCGACTTGCACAGCACCAATACAGTGTAATGACATGAAAGAGAATCTATATAGTTTATACAGTGCTGTGCAAAAGTTAAGACACCCATGCTGAAATTGACTAAAGGGAGGAATAAAAAACATATTTTGCCTTTTGTCTTAATGCCTTAATTAAAAAAAAATAGGACATCAATTATTTTTTAACGTATCATGTATCGTAAATAAATAAATGTTATTATATATAAATGTCTTAACTTATGCACAGCACTGTATATTCTAAATAGTAATAGTTTGTATAGTGGCCTACAGTGTACAGTTGTACAGTGGCTAATACTAATAATGTAAATGAAAAAGG
Source organism: Alosa pseudoharengus (assembly GCF_046254945.1). Taxonomy (NCBI): domain Eukaryota; kingdom Metazoa; phylum Chordata; class Actinopteri; order Clupeiformes; family Clupeidae; genus Alosa; species Alosa pseudoharengus. Next base: position 34,687,342 of record NW_027468674.1, on the reverse strand, counting down.
TGAAAGAAAAACATGAATAATCCTGTTCAAGTACTGCAATAATCATGCTTTGTAAATGCTTGTGTTAATGGTTATGTCATAATTTGTAACTCAATCAATTTAAGGAGTCATTTTTTCAAAATGTTCTCTTTTTTTTGGGGGGGGGGGGAGGCTTCCTACGATCAACAGCACCGCTGCTGGAAAAAAATCTAGGGGAAACACTGCAACCGTTTTGTCATAGGCTAAAACCTGGCAACCCAAAACCCAAATAAGGAAGCGTGTGCCAACTGCGCAGCCTGAGTCTCGTCGTAAGTAATCGGGCTAGTTGAATGGCCTACTCCAGAACGAGCTGTTGTGAAATTGTTGGGAATGTTAATTGATTAACACATCACATAAACTCTTATTGAGTGTTGTTGATAGCCTACACTGAACTTCTTCCCTCGGAACAAAATCTGACAGCAAGCAGCTTTGGAGTTTTGGAAATAGGCTGCAGGCAGGCAGCTGGTGGATACATAACTGACATGCGTAAGGTAATGGTAAGGTAAAAGCAACGACCGAAATGCAGTGTTGAAACACGTGTATGAAACGTATTAAATATGCAAACACAGAGATCCGGTATAAACAATGACCCCCCCCCCCCCCCCCGCCCTCCGAAAAAAAATCTCCCGTTTTTGGAAAGCTAAATGTTGACAGGGACTGACATTATAGTTGCTTGCATAATGGTCATTCTGCTTTCTAAAGAGAAGCAAGACCTAATCCTGTAGAGTGCACCTAATTTATTTTTTACCTTTTTTTGTGAGATCAAGCAGATGTGTTCTAAATGATAGTTCGTTATCTAGCCAAATGCCCAGATATTTGTATTGAGAAACTTGCTCAATTTGTGTCCCATTTAGGGAACAAATGTTATAGGTATCAAGGTCACACTTTCCCGATCTAGTAAAGATCATACATTTAGTTTCTGCTTCATTCAGAACCAGTTTAAGTAGCCTGTACTTAAAATGTAGGGTCTGGGCACTTACCGTTCGCAGTGCTCAGTCCGAGAGGCGGGATAATCAGTTGTCTTTCAAATTCCCTCTGCAGCAACATCCATCTTCTTTGTTTTCAAGTAGCAGAGAATTCAAGCCAAACCGTTGCAACTCTGCCATCAATCATTATGTTAAGCCCACCTAACGACTCTATACACGATTTGAATGGCCTGATAGAAGTTTAATTTTTTGAGCTCACAAGCCAACGGAGAGTTGCTAGACTAGCCCTGGAAGCAAATGTAATTTGCTGCCGCTAGGGTGCGTCTAGATTTCTAGGCTACAGTTTAAGATCTTTTCTACACACACACTTTTCTGCATATTGAAGATATGACACTGCTTGCTCTACAGATGGTGCATAGGCATAAAGGATTGTGTCATCTGCATAGAAATGCACTTTACAATTTTCTATTGAAGTACAGATGTCATTGATATACCATGTAAACAACACTGGCCCCAAAATTGAGCCCTGTGGAACACCATTATTTAGTCTCAATGGCTCTGAGGTTGATCCTGTCACATCTATCCACTGTGTTCTATTAGAGAGGTAGTCTTGGAACAATTTAAAGGAAACTTTATCTAGACCAAAAGAGGTTAGTTTTTCAAGAAGTACCTGTGATTAACAGTGTCAAAAGCCTTTGACAAGTCAATAAACAAAGCTGCACAGTTTCTTACTGTTAACAACAGTAGCTATATAATTTACTACAGCTGTTGCTGCTGTAATTGTGCTGTGGCCAGCTCTGAACCCAGATTGATAAGGACTTAATCACTTTCTAGAATTTTGCTGGATTGCTACCACAGTCAGACAGATTGTTCAAATAATAGGTAGAGTCAGCCCTTTTCACCAAGTAAGTGCATGTATTTAAGATGTCTGAAAGTTTGCCAATCTCCATCACTACCAGTGGATCTTGCCAATGCCCAAGCTTTGTTTCTCTGAGAAATAATCTCACCTAGATCATGACTAAACCGAGGGTTGCATCTATTTTTTATCCTAAATCTCTTAAAAGGGACATGTTTATCTGCTAAGGTGTTCTGGATTGGCATCTGGAATAAGATTTATAGAAGTAAGGTCACTGGCATGTAGATCATGTACAAATGCTCCTATTTAGACAGAGCCCCTGATCTTTTTCTTCTGCCATCTCTAATGCAGCCCACAGGACAATGATCACTGAAATCCATTGAGAATATACAACGATGCATATAATTATGAGGCTTATTGGTAAGAATGAGATCTTTTAAGTCATCAGCTGCTGGAGACTTCCAGTCTAGGTTAAGGTCCCCTGAAATGACAGCTTCAGAATTAACTACAGAAGTAAATTGCTCTGAGAGACTATGTAGTGCATCAGGATTGGCAGAGGGTGGACGGTAAGCGCCCACAATTACCAGAGAACAGCCACCGAGTTTTACGCCAATGGCTAATAAATAAAATTGACCCGGGACAGAGGTGGATACACTTATTGAGAAAACTGTTAAACTGTTAAACTTAAACTGTTTCTAACATGATTAGCTACGCCACCACCCCGTTTAACTCTATCAGCTCTACAAATATTATAACCATAAAGGGAAATATCTGAGTCATTAACATTGGTATTCAACCAAGTTTCTGAAATGACAATGACGTCAGGGTTGGAGTCATTAACCCACATCTTTAAAATGTCCATCTTTGGCAAAAGGCTCCTAGCATTTATGTGAACAAAACCAAGCCCTTAAAATGTCGTGATAATATAGGCATACCCAAAAGACGATCTCCAATATCAGATGAGCGCTCGCCAGCAAGTGCCTTTTTGTTGTTTATTTCTATTTTCGCAGATGATTCCTTTTTCTTTACACTTGTAATTGCTGGGGCAGAACTTCGGCAGATGAGATGGCTTGTAGTTGACATGACAGCCAGTTGGCCTACGCTCTGGTGAGTCGCGCTCATCTGACCATCGCTGTTGACAGGCACCAGGAAGATGAGTTGAGGGGTTGTACCTGAGTGAAGGGACAGGGATACAGGAGGATACCATCCTCTGTTGTCCGCTTGATGACAGTGCGGCCGGATCCTTGATGGATGTAGCCTTTCCTGCGTAATATTCCCATCGCCCGGCAGAGGTGGAGCACATTTTCGCTGATAGCCGTGATGATAGATGACAACTGCAAACGTTGTAGGGCAGTGTATCGAAGGGCCAACATCAGCAAGGCATGCTCAAACTGACACAGTCCAACGAGAGCTATGCACAAGCTGCATCCTTCTCCTGCATTAGGCCAGCTGACAGTCCACCGACTAGATCAGCCACTGATGTCTCAGCTGAGAGTCAACTGACTACATCAGCCATTGAAGTACATAAATTGATGAGGAGTCTTACTCTCAACTGACAGTCAGCCGACTGAAACAGCCAATAACTCCGTATGCTGATGTGTTGGATTGCAAATACGATGTTGGATAGCAAATTATGACGGTCTTTTAATGGATGCCGTCTCTTAGGCAAAAACAAGCAAAAAACTACCACAAAAAGGAAAAAAAAAAACGCAACAAAAACAACGAATGAGTTGATAAAATATACAAATCAGAAAAATATGTAAATAAAGTTATGTAAATATTAGAAAATAATCAAACAAAAATAGGCCAAACAGAGTGGCGCATCTGGCCAGTGTCCCCGTTACTAGGCAATGTGGCTACAATGGTTGGTATGTTGTTTGCTAGGTAGGTGGTGGTTTAATATAGTTGGAATGGCTGAACAGTTAAATAAATGGATAGTTTAAATGGTTAAATTATTTAAGGCTGCAGTTGGCAAGTCTGACAGATTGAGGGGACTTAGCCAACATTTTGAATATTTACAACTCTCATGCCCCTCCCCCACTACCACCGAGCACCCTCTCATCGAGTTTGTGCTCATTAGTGCACACCAGACTGCACCAGACTGTGATTGCCAGTCAGATCTCACACAGCCCTGCTCTGATTGGACCAGAAGAACCGGGAGCTGTGGATTTTTGTAAAACAAATAACAGGCTCTAGGTGGAGGTAGAAGTGAGTTTTTTTTTCTAAAACCGGCTGATTTATGTTGTTCTGTCGGTTTCAGTGAATATGATCAAACACTTTTTGCCAACTGCAGCTTTAATAGGGAATTATTGTAGTGAGGACTTTTATTTTGAAATAGTTGTGGGCAGAGGAAACAGTTGAATAGGATGTGTAGTCTTAAAAGAGCCAGATTGTATGCTTAACCCTTTGGTGCCTGTGCTGAACATTCCGTTTTTTGTTGCTGGATGTCCACCTTGCACAAAAAGGTCTAATTCTCAAGCATACTACACACCACCAATTAAATGGGCATATCATTTTAATAAGAAGGATCAGCTCTATTAAATGAGGTAAAATACATCTGGTAATTTTGACAAAGTAATGAGTAGTATTTGAAAGTCCTCTCCAAATATATGTCCTAAAATCAGAAATGAATCATTTATTTGACATAAAAATCAATTTTCAGCATTTTTCTACAAGGTAGATAAAAATGTAGAGTGTATGAAATATTCACAATTTTATGTGATATTTGAGGAAAAAAACTGAAGGTGAATATACTATACTGTTCAAAGGTTGTGAAGAATTTAGTGTATAATACAAATAATATGATTTAGAATGAAATCTTGAAAACGAATTCTTACTCAAACACATTCTTTCCACGAAAACACAAAAGCATGAAAACTGGCAATGAAGACAAGTACACTGTTTTTTTATTTTTATTTTGTATCTGGTCTATAAAAAATGTCCATTCCTTTGTTTAAGTAATTGACTTTGAATATAACTATTATTTGTAGAAATACAAACAATATAAATCAAGTCATATGGTACCATGAATGCCATACATATGCTTCCAGTCTAGGATTACACCAACCATCCCACCACCCCCAGCTACTATAGAAATGTCCCACTCTTATATTAATTTTAAGTAATAAAAAAACAAAAAATAAGTAATTTTGAGCTGTACAGTGACAGAGGAAGAAAGACAGAGAGTGGAAGAGGGAGAGATAGAGAGCGTACCTGAGCAAGAGAAACCATTACTATTGCCATGTACGTTTGTTCTAAAATTAATTTAACAGTACATTACATTTTGTTTTGATATTCTTTGCTATGCCATATCGCAAAGCCGTTTTTATCTTCGGTGCATTGCAGGTAAACTTGGCATTGTGGTGCATTGCAGAAAGAAAGAACTTTCAGTTCTTTTTTTGTAGTAGCATAGCACACCTTGCAATTCCTCTTTGTCTGACTGAACTGAGGTAGATGGACAGAGTTATAGTTCAGCCTTCCCCTTTAGAGGTCTGAAAACAGGTGGATCACCATACTCGCCCATTCCCACTAACTGTTGCACAAACTCTTCCCTAAACTCAGCAATGAAATATTTCTGAGGCCTCTTGGGCAAAGGCTCCTCCTGATGTCCTGCCTGGTGCAACTGGAACAAAATGTAGCTGTTAACAACAGCTATGTTCACCATATGAAAGAACAAAGTCTTCCACCACCTCACACATTTCATCAGAACATTATTGCTCATCATCAATTGGTCAGAGCGGTCAACACCATTCATAAAATGATTGTAAATATGAATTGCTTTTGGTTCCCGCACCTGAACCGTGTGCCACCATGCCACTTTTTCTCTCCTCTCCGCTATAACAAAATCATTGCCATTATCAATAGATGACCGCACAGTTACCGCTCTATTGTCTTTCCATTGTTGTGCAAGACAAACACCGTCTCTTTCCCACCGCATATTCCCATGTTGCTTATGTCTTGCCCACACCTTCCCTTTTTTCATGGACTCTGGGAAGCCTTTTCTGTTTTCTGATGCACTTCCTGTTGATGGTGTTCCAAAATAGAATAAATCTTTCACCAACTTGACCAAGGTGTAAAAATTGTCAAAGTACAAGTGGTAGCCTTGATTAAGCAATGGTGTTACTAGTTGCATAACTGTGTCATAGGCTAAACCATTTGCTGTGGGTCCAGCCTTTTTCCCTATGTACAAATCGAAATCACAAGTTTAGCCATTCAGACTGTCTGCCAACACCCAAAGTTTGATCCCCCATTTCACAGGCTTATTTTTATGTACTGTTTTATGCCAGATCTATGTTTGGACTTAACCATTCTTTCATCAGCAGCAACCTGCTGAAATGGCTGATAGAGAGACATGCATCGGTGTTTGAAGTGGGCAAGGAAGTTATTTATTTTTCGCAGCTTTTAATTCTCCTCTTCAGCATCAGGGTCAACAACATGGAGCATTCCCATGAGTGCTTTGAAATGGTCACGTGGCATGATGGTGCGAGACCACAAACCATGGTACAAACATTTTTGTGCTCCAGTACCGGTAGAATGAGGAGATGTTGACCAGGCCGCAGCAAAGAATGAGAGCAATCAACTTATACAGCCCCTCATGTGTTTTCTCTGTCCATGCCCCGTGCTTGTCGCCATATGTTGCCTTGTTGGGTACTGCACTCCATGCATAGGCATTGGTGTATCCAGAGCAGATCTGCTGCATCAGCTCAACTGTAAAAAAGAGCTGGAAAAAATCAAGGACATTGCTCATACCACCTCTGAGTATAGGGAACTCCAAATGTAAACCTGGTGGTTTTCTAGGGGTGAATGCTGGCAACAGGTTTGGTGTGTCAGGTGTGTTGTAGCCATTTATACCCTGGACCACAGCACATCGCTGAGGGTCCTCCTCGACCTCTTCCTCTGCCTATTCCTCTGCCACTCCTTGGTAGTGGAGTTTGGAAACGTGGCCGTTCTTCTTCCTCTGAACTGGGTCACCTACGTGTTCCAACTGCTGGGAATGGCTGAAACCACGAAAGGAACGAACGGAGTCTGTGATGGCCAAACAAGGCCACTCTCTTGTGACATCAGGAAAGCAAAGTGAGGCTATACACTGAAAATCTACAGCCGAAGATGCACTTTGCAGTGCATCACCAATCCCTGTAATAGTAGTGGTAGTAGGCCAAACCTAGTAGGTGCTATTAGGCCACATATATATCCATCTAGATATGGCACTGTGGTTGGGGGAGGCATAGAAAAGTTTGAGAACCTGTGGCCTAAAACAATGTTGGTGGTTATAGATCTGAAGTGAAATGGGTTGCGATGGTCTGTCATTTTTAAAAGGTGGGTCCCCAGAAAAAAAAGTTTGGGAAACACTGTCTTAGAAGTGCTAAATGAGAAGTGCTGGGCTATGCCAAAGAAGTGACACTTTCACATAGGCTATCATAACCTATGTTCCTTCTTATGTCATGATTTATGTAATTATGTTCCACAGGACAATCTTTTTGTAACCTAGAACTACTACAAGGAAGTAGTTAAGTGTGCTTGCAAGCACACTTATTGTTCTTCTTAAGTTTTATTATTATTATTATTTTTCCCGTCTCCCTAATTTTTTGTCAGCTCTAGCGCCTAGGCCCTTTGAGACAGAGACACCGTTCCAACTTTAAAACGTCCGGTCAGTACCGGTGTAAGTTGGTCGCGAAGATGACGTCAGGTGAGCCGTTCGTCTGCCATATTGGATTGAACAGAAAGCGAAACTAAATTTTCACAGGTCACAAATTTGGTCCGAACGCCACGAAACTTGACGTACATTATCCTTGGACCAAGCCTCACAAATGTTAGCGGAAGGATTTTTGATTTTCGAAAGCGTTTGCCCGTCACAGCCAAACGAAATCGGCGGCGAAGCTCCGAAACAGGAAGTCGTCCATATCTCAGGAACACTGTCACATATCGATACCAAATTTTGTATATGAACTGGGGACTCCAATGTGAGGGTGCATAAGCTAAAAAAAAAAAAAAAGAAATATTCCAAAAGTTTCCATCATTTTGCATACCACCCACAGGTATTTGGTAACTCTCACCTTTCACCTTCTATCACAATGCCTTCCAAGTATGCTCAATGCCTCTGGGCAGCCACAATGTCTCCAGGCAACCTTGCCCACTCATGAAATCCTTGCTCTGCCATGGGATAGTATGGACTTACAAACTGAAATAGCAAGGAGAACAGTAACTATATATAGCTTACATAATAGAGTTGTTTTCACATTGACGGTATTCAAATTAAATTTTTCATTATTGTTAAATATCATGATGGGAGAGTATTATTAAAAATGTTACAAGTATGCAAATGCATATGTTTACGGGCATTTAGGTTTTACTGGGTTGTTTTGTTATAAAGACATGCAAGGCATTCTGGGCCGTAATGAACAGTGGTCGGCAGCACTCCATAGGCTACGTATTAATATGAATAGGTGTTTCTGTAAACCGAGGGACAATAAACAGCTATCTCTGTTACAAAAACGAGCTGGTAATCGCTCATTGAAGAGGGAACTATGATAAAAAGATTGTTTTCCTAAAAGCATGGAGTTGACGAAAGAATAAGCAAGCAATGTCACGTTAATGTTAAATAGCCTACATGAACGCTAGGTGGCAACGTTGTATTACATTTCACTAGTGTAGCCTACTTGAAATACGGTGTGAGATTCACAAGTAAGGAAGGTGCAAATATTATGTAATTTATCATGGGAAATTATTGGAAATGTTATTTCTTGCAAACCACACACATCCATTCGTAATCACACGTACACTTTTAATACATTGAAAAGATTCTCATTTCGTTTATTTGATGTTGCCTTAGCAACGGAGCGTTCAGAGCAAAGATTCTAGAACAGAGCTTCAAGAGAGACACGTTTTGAGTTCGTGGCCAAGTACCTAAAATATCGGTTTCCATGTGTATGTGCTGGATGGCGTGCTTCCTTTATGAAAGTAAGTGTTTTATAGAGTTACAGACATAATGAGTCATGTTGTAGTGGTCAACATAAATGTGCCCCTTCTGTTATTAGAATGCTAAGCGGAGATCATTAATCATTAATTTCTTGTGTGGCTAGAAGCTAGCTAGCTATGTCATAGAGAGATGTTGCTGTAACGTTATGGGATTTATGCCATGGTCATTTGATATGAGATGCTTGTACTCGTAACTTCGCCACTCGTAACTTTAGGACTCCTATTTTGTTTTACTAAGAGTAATTCAGGAAGCATTTTAGACCTAAAAGTAGCACCTGAGTCTGTGACAGCCATAGCATTTACACCCCTATTTTGAGTTTTTCCTCGAAATTGCACACCGCCTACTTAAAATGGCCCTGTTGCCACATACTTTGACTTACAATCAAGTGCCTGACCTCTTTGGAAAGCTAAGGCCTTGTAGAATTTTTTGGTACCAATAGATTGACTGTGTGATGAACTATCAGAGAGTGGCAAAGGGTAGAATGATAGTTTTTTTTATAGGCGGTTATGTACATCTCTAGAAATGACCACATTCTGCCCTCTTGGTCACTTATTTTCTCTTGAAAACACCACTGAGGCCCACTACCAGGTCTTGTGAATCTGTATGTCAAAGTAGATCCTTATAGGATGAAGTATGACTGTGTGGGACCCATATTTGTGTGGGCATACACATGCGTTTTGCTAAGTGTCCATTTGGAGACTCCAAAAGGACCTTTGGTTACCCAAAACTAAAACTCTTCCTATACAAGAACCCCTTTATGTAGAACCATGATCTTGGTGTCAAATGAAAGGTTACACTCTCTGTGTCATGTTGCTTGTACCATGAGTGCTTTGCAGTGGCTGTGCCATGAGTCCAGAGAAGCATTATCTGACCTGAAACTCTTACTTTTGCTCCTACGCCTTTGAGATTTCCATGAAAAAAGGACAAACAAGGTAATGCAGTGAACATTTGTATTATAAAATGAAACAAAGGTAAAAAATAACAATACCCTGGCAAACGAAACATCAAATGATTCACATTCAATGCAATAGAAATGTATTTATGTTGGCAACCACGGTCAACAAAATGGAACGTGTTATGAACAACTGAAATAGTCTCGGCCACCGGCTCCTCTTCCTCAGACACAGGATCCTCAGCTCTTGTTTTTTTGCTTGGCGGGGCCCAGTCTTCATCACTGTCACTGAAACAATTGTACAGGTGGAAGTTAGGCTCAGACCCACTAAAGTATATGAAAACCCTTCCCAACAACGTATACAAATGATATAAATGTGTGTACTCAGGTCACACCTCCCCCTGCTCTCTCTTTTACACACACACACACACACACACACACACACACACACACACACACAAACACACACACTGCATTCTCACCTAACTCCCCTCCCCCCCAGGTACCAGAACACTGTTCACACTATGAAACAAAGCTAAATGAAAAACTATGCACTAAACATTACAAAAACAAACTAAACTGTATCTGTAACTGTATATGGATATAAGTAGTCTACTCACAGCTCAAAATCACGGTGCTTCCCAGCTAAAAAGTTCTGCTCCTCCTCGGAGTCGCATTCCGAGAAATTGCTTTCTTCTCCTTCATCGATGTCCTCCAGATCTTCAATGTCCTCGGGTTCTTCGACATGTTTCGTCTTTTTTTGTCTCTTTGGCATGTTTTACGAACAAAAACCTTCAAAAACATGTCTCTTGCTTGTTTAGTAACAAACTTCCAAACCACTGCTTCGGAATCTGGTTACGCATGGGCTATGCACCTTGAGTTTAGCCGACAGGGAAGTAGAATGTGACGATGTGTCACATGTCTAAAGAAAGCTCTCCTCATTGGCTACACGGACATCTAGGTCCCATCTCATTGGCTCACTCAGACACAGCGCTATGGCCATTCAAAGACTGGTTGTCAGATTCATCGCTTACGTGACTCATTGGCTTTGATGGCATCTATCTCGACTCTCATTGGTCCTACAGACATGTAATGGGTATCGATGGAATCAGAAGAGCCTCGTGAACACGCGGAGTACCGTGAATCCAGCGACAATAATGGAAGTAGAACCGAAATATCTGGATTTCCGCGAAAACTAAGATTTTACTTCGCTTCTTTTCGTATGTATCTGTTTTGTTTGTACTGGCGTGTACAACTACTCAATATATTGGCAATAAAACAATGTAGATATTTTACATCTATGGATTCTTACGAAAATTTCAAGACTAAGCATGCTGGGCTAACTTATTGGTACGGCCATACAGACAAGTGACAAAGTATGAACGCAGCAACTTTGGGGGGTGGTGGAGGGGGGTATTCTGATATGTTATATATCGGGATAAACTTATATTTTACACACGAAATATATGTTAATTCATGGAAAGCTTTACATATATCGATTCTTGAGTTTCTCAGCTTTAAAATGGTATATAGCATGACTATGGTAGTTCATGATAAGGTGCAAAAAAATGCATGGGGGTTGTTGGGGGGAGGTGGGGGGCACTGTATTTGCCCGAATACGGGTCACCCGTAGTGTACTGGGTGCGAGGACTCCTAATAAGACCGATTCACAAACAATGTTTTCTGGTGGCATTTCACGTCGCGATGTTTTGAAATGCGTCTAACAATCACGAGGGAACAATTTTGCATTGTAGGCATAATTAAGGGATTCAGTAACACCACCAACAACAACCAAAACTAGCCTACTCGTTGTTTACATGTACATTAAATGTAACGTTTCATTGTGAATCAAATTAAAAGATTCTCCTCTTTGCAAACGTTGGCATAGGCATATGGTGACAGATTAATTAGGTCCCGAGCACCGAAGGGCGCAAGGCCCTATTGTTTTTGTAAGGATTATTATTATTATTATTATTATTATTAGGGCCCGAGCACCGAAGGGCGCAAGGCCCTATTGTTTTTGTAAGGATTATTATTAGGGCCCGAGCACCGACGGTGCCGAGAGGTGCGAAGCCCTATTGTTTTTGAAAGGATTATTAGGGCCCGAGCACCGAAGGGCGCAAGGCCCTATTGTTTTTGTAAGGATTATTATTATTATTAGGGCCCGAGCACCCGAAGGGCGCAAGGCCCTATTGTTTTTGTAAGGATTATTATTATTATTATTATTATTGTTATTCTACTTTTTTGCTTTCCTGTTTTTGAGGTAGTTAACATGGTCAAAAACTCTTGAAATTTGGCACACGCGTCAGGTGTCACGCATCGCAGTTAGGTACAAGAGCTTGACCCCGGGCGTGGCCCAGGGACTCGCTAGCGCCCCCTTAGGTGACTGATCCCGTGGTTGGCAAATATTTTGAGGTGGTTAACATAATCGAAAAGTCTTGAAATTTGGCACACACATCAAGTGTCACACAAAGCAGCTAGGTAAAAAAGTTTGGCCCCGGGTATGGCCCAGAGACTCGCTAGCGCCCCCTTACGCCCCCTTAGATGACTGATCCCGTGGTGGGCATATACTTTCAGCTACACACACCAAATTTGGTAGGTGTTTGTATCTCCCCAAGATGAACAACTTTCGAATGTACAATGCATTAGCCACGCCCAACAGGAAGTGAGGTATTTGGGATTTTGTGCAGACTAATATGTGATGAAATATGTGATGAATCATGATGCCAAAGGAGGTGCTTCCCATGGGTGAAAACGCATGAAATTTGACACACACATCAAGTGGTACAGTGAATAGACAGGGATAAAAGCTTGGCACCGGGCGTTGCCTAGGAACTCCATAGCGCCCCCTTACGTCACAGTGACTTGTGGTTGGCATATAGTTTTAGATACACACACCAAATTTGGTGGGTGTATGTAACTCCCAAAAACAAACAACTTTTGTATTAACATGCCATTAGCCACGCCCACAGGAAGTGAGGTAATTGAGATTTTGTGCGTTGTGGACATGATCAATTTTAACGTACTCCTCCTAGACGGTTGATCCGATTCATGTCAAAGTTGGTATACATGATGCCGAGATGTTCCTGATTATAAATTGTGAAGGTTTTTTTTATATGTTGTAATTTGACGAAATGGCGAAATTATTAATTTTAATACCCTTCCACATAAACAATAAATGTGTCATAATTCACCATGCATGGCTTGAAATGTTTAAATTTCACAAGTCATTGAAGACCATGTTAATGATAATATTCACATGCCCATAATGCATGTTTGGCATAGCGCCACCAACTGGCAACAGAAAGAATGACAATTATACTGATGTCACATGATCAATTTGAACATACTCCTCCTAGACGGTTTGTCAGATTCATTTGAAATTTGGCAAACATTATGCCAAGATGTCGCTGATGTTAAATTGTGAATGGATTTTTGAATGTTGTAATATATTTGATATGATTTTAATATCTCACCACATAAACAGGAAATGTGTCATAAATCACAGTGCATTGAATGAATGGTCTGAAACTTCTCAAGTTAATAGATATCATGATTATGATGATATCCAGACACCCAATGGGCCTGCCTGGCATAGCGCCACCACCTGGCCAAGCAGGAAATTTGCCAGAAATGGACAATGCCTTAAGTGATTGATCTGAAACGTTATAAAATATTGGATATCATTATTGTGATGATATTCACATGCGTAATTCACAGGCCTAGCATAGCGCCACCTTCTGGCCAAGCAGGAAATGTGCCAGAAATGCTCTATGCTTTGAATAAATGGTCTGAAACTTCTAATGTTAATAGATATTATAATTATGATGATATCCAGACACCCAATGGGCCTGCCTGGCATAGCGCCACCACCTGGTCAAGCAGGAAATGTGCCAGAAAATGGACAATGCCTTAAGTGATTGATCTGAAAGTTTACAAAAAAATTGGATATCATTATTGTGATGATATTCACATGTGTAATTTGCATGCCTAACATAGCGCCACCATCTGGCCAACCAAAAAGTGTATCAGAAATGTTCTTTGCTTAAAATGAATGGTCTGAAATTTCTCAGGTTAATATATACTATGATTATGATGACACCCTATGGGCCTGCCTTGCATTACGCCCCCACCTGGCCAAGCGAGTAAATGTGGCAGAAAATAAAATACAAAAGCAAATAGCACACGCATCAAATATGTACATTTCACACACGCACCACGTCGGGGCTTTGTTGGATTCCGACATGTCACGGGTTGCGGCCCGCAGGTGCTCGGGCCCGCCATTGCCGCTTGCGGCTATATTTCTATATTATTATTGTTATTCTACTTTTTTGCTTTCCTGTTTTTGAGGTGGTTAACATGGTCGAAAACTCTTGAAATTTGGCACACACGTCAGGTGTCACGCATCGCAGTTAGGTACAAGAGCTTGACCCCGGGCGTGGCCCAGGGCCTCGTTAGCGCCCCCTTAGGTGACTGATCCCGTGGTTGGCAAATATTTTGAGGTGGTTAACATAAACGAAAAGTCTTAAAATTTGGCACACACATCTAGTGATACAGTGAATAGACAGGGATAAAAGCTTGGCACTGGGCGTTGCCCAGCAACTCCATAGCGCCCCCTTATGTCACTGTGACTTGTGGTTTGCATATAGTTTTAGATACACACACCAAATTTGGTGGGTGTATGTAACTCCCAAAAACAAACAACTTTTGTATTAACATGCCATTAACCACGCCCACAGGAAGTGAGGTAATTGAGATTTTGTGCGTTGTGGACATGATCAATTTTAACGTACTCCTCCTAGACGGTTGATCCGATTCATGTCAAAGTTGGTATACATGACGCCGAGATGTTCCTGATGATAAATTGTGAAGCGTTTTTTTGATATATTGTAATTTGACGAAATGGCGAAATTATTAATTTTAATACCCTTCCACATAAACAATAAATGTGTCATAATTCACCATGCATGGCTTGAAATGTTTTAAATTTCACAGGTCATTAAAGACCATGTTAATGATAATATTCACATGCCCATAATGCATGTTTGGCATAGCGCCACCAACTGGCAACAGAAAGAATGACAATTATACTGATTTCACATGATCAATTTGAACATACTCCTCCTAGACGGTTTGTCAGATTCATTTGAAATTTGGCAAACATTATGCCAAGATGTCGCTGATGTTAAATTGTGAAGGGATTTTTGAATGTTGTAATATATTTGATATGATTTTAATAACTCACCACATAAACAGGAAATGTGTCATAAATCACAGTGCATTGAATGAATGGTCTGAAACTTTTCAGGTTAATAGATATCATGATTATGATGATATCCAGACACCCAATGGGCCTGCCTGGCATAGCGCCACCACCTGGCCAAGCAAGATATGTGCCAGAAATGGAAAATGCCTTAAGTGATTGATCTGAAACTTTATAAAATATCGGATAGCATTATTGTGATGATATTCACAAGCGTAATTCACAGGCCTAGCATAGCGCCACCATCTGGCCAAGCAGGAAATGTGCCAGAAATGCTCAATGCTTTGAATAAATGGTCTGAAACTTCTCAGGTTAATAGATATTATGATTATGATGATATCCAGACACCCAATGGGCCTGTCTGCCATAGCGCCACCACCTGGTCAAGCAGGAAATGTGCCAGAAATGGACAATGCCTTAAGTGATTGATCTGAAAGTTTATTAAATATTGGATATCATTATTGTGATGATATTCACATGCGTAATTCACAGGCCTAGCATAGCGCCACCATCTGGCCAAGCAGATAGTGTGCCAGAAATGCTCAATGCTTTGAATAAATGGTCTGAAACTTCTCAGGTTAATAGATATTATGATTATGATGATATCCAGACACCCAATGGGCCTGCCTGGCATAGCGCCACCACCTGGTCAAGCAGGATATGTGCCAGAAAATAAAATACGAAAACAAATAGCACACGCATAAAATATGTACATTTCACAGATGCACCACGTCGGTGCTTTGTTGGATTCCGACATGTCACGGGTTGCGGCCCGCAGGTGCTCGGGCCCGCCATTGCCGCTTGCGGCTATATTTATTATTGTTATTTTACTTTTTTGATTTCCTGTTTTTGAGGTAGTTAACATGGTCGAAAATTCTTGAAATTTGGCACACACCTCAGGTGTCACGCAACGCAGTTAGGTACAAGAGCTTGACCCCAGGCGTGGCCCAGGGACTCGCTAGCGCCCCCTTAGGTGACTGATCCCGTGGTTGACATATATTTTGAGGTGGTTAACATGGTTGAAAAGTCTTGAAATTTGACACACACATCAGGTGTCACACAAAGCAGCTAGGTAAAAAAGCTTGGCCCTGGGTATGGCCCAGAGACTCGCTAGCGCCCCCTTACGCCCCCTTACATGACTGATCCCGTGGTGGGCATATACTTTCAGCTACACACACCAAATTTGGTAGGTGTCTGTATCTCCCCAAGATGAACGACTTTCGTATGTACAATGCATTAGCCACGCCCAACAGGAAGTGAGGTATTTGGGATTTTGTGCAGACTAATATGTGATGAAATATGTGATGAATCATGATGCCAAAAGAGGTGCTTCCCATGGGTGAAAACGCATCAAATTTGGCACACACATCAAGTGATACAGTGAATAGACAGGGATAAAAGCTTGGCACCGGGCGTTGCCCAGGAACTCCATAGCGCCCCCTTATGTCACTGTGACTTGTGGTTGGCATATAGTTTTAGATACACACACCAAATTTGGTGGGTGTATGTAACTCCCAAAAACAAACAACTTTTGTATTAACATGCCATTAGCCACGCCCACAGGAAGTGAGGTAATTGAGATTTTGTGCGTTGTGGACATGATCAATTTTAACGTACTCCTCCTAGACGGTTGATCCGATTCATGTCAAAGTTGGTATACATGAGGCCGAGATGTTCCTGATTATAAATTGTGAAGCCTTTTTTTGATATGTTGTAATTTGACAAAATGGCGAAATTATTAATTTTAATACCCTTCCACATGAACAATAAATGTGTCATAATTCACCATGCATGGCTTGAAATGTTTTAAATTTCACAGGTCATTAAAGACCATGTTAATGATAATATTCACATGCCCATAATGCATGTTTGGCATAGCGCCACCACCTGGCAACAGAAAGAATGACAATTATACTGATTTCACATTATCAATTTGAACATACTCCTCCTAGACGGTTTGTCAGATTCATTTGAAATTTGGCAAACATTATGCCAAGATGTCGCTGATGTTAAATTGTGAAGGGATTTTTGAATGTTGTAATATATTTGATATGATTTTAATATCTCACCACATAAACAGGATATGTGTCACAAATCACAGTGCATTGAATGAATGGTCTGAAACTTCTCAGGTTAATAGATATCATGACTATGATGATATCCAGACACCCAATGGGCCTGCCTGGCATAGCGCCACCACCTGGCCAAGCAGGAAATGTGCCAGAAATGGACAATGCCTTAAGTGATTGATCTGAAACTTTATAAAATATCAGAAATCATTATTGTGATGAAATTCACATTCGTAATTCACAGGCCTAGCATAGCGCCACCATCTGGCCAAGCAGGAAATGTGCCAGAAATGCTCTATGCTTTGAATAAATGGTCTGAAACTTCTCATGTTAGTAAATATTATAATTATGATGATATCCAGACACCCAATGGGCCTGCCTGGTATAGCGCCACCACCTGGTCAAGCAGGAAATGTGCCAGGAAATGGACAATGCCTTAAGTGATTGATCTGAACGTTTACAAAAAATTTGGATATCATTATTGTGATGATATTCACATGTGTAATTCACAGGCCTAGCATAGCGCCACCATCTGGCCAAGCAGATAGTGTGCCAGAAATGCTCAATGCTTTGAATAAATGGTCTGAAACTTCTCAGGTTAATAGATATTATGATTATGATGATATCCAGACACCCAATGGGCCTGCCTGGCATAGCGCCACCACCTGGTCAAGCAGGATATGTGCCAGAAAATAAAATACGAAAACAAATAGCACACGCATAAAATATGTACATTTCACAGATGCACCACGTCGGTGCTTTGTTGGATTCCGACATGTCACGGGTTGCGGCCCGCAGGTGCTCGGGCCCGCCATTGCCGCTTGCGGCTATATTTATTATTGTTATTTTACTTTTTTGATTTCCTGTTTTTGAGGTAGTTAACATGGTCGAAAATTCTTGAAATTTGGCACACACCTCAGGTGTCACGCAACGCAGTTAGGTACAAGAGCTTGACCCCAGGCGTGGCCCAGGGACTCGCTAGCGCCCCCTTAGGTGACTGATCCCGTGGTTGACATATATTTTGAGGTGGTTAACATGGTTGAAAAGTCTTGAAATTTGACACACACATCAGGTGTCACACAAAGCAGCTAGGTAAAAAAGCTTGGCCCTGGGTATGGCCCAGAGACTCGCTAGCGCCCCCTTACGCCCCCTTACATGACTGATCCCGTGGTGGGCATATACTTTCAGCTACACACACCAAATTTGGTAGGTGTCTGTATCTCCCCAAGATGAACGACTTTCGTATGTACAATGCATTAGCCACGCCCAACAGGAAGTGAGGTATTTGGGATTTTGTGCAGACTAATATGTGATGAAATATGTGATGAATCATGATGCCAAAAGAGGTGCTTCCCATGGGTGAAAACGCATCAAATTTGGCACACACATCAAGTGATACAGTGAATAGACAGGGATAAAAGCTTGGCACCGGGCGTTGCCCAGGAACTCCATAGCGCCCCCTTATGTCACTGTGACTTGTGGTTGGCATATAGTTTTAGATACACACACCAAATTTGGTGGGTGTATGTAACTCCCAAAAACAAACAACTTTTGTATTAACATGCCATTAGCCACGCCCACAGGAAGTGAGGTAATTGAGATTTTGTGCGTTGTGGACATGATCAATTTTAACGTACTCCTCCTAGACGGTTGATCCGATTCATGTCAAAGTTGGTATACATGAGGCCGAGATGTTCCTGATTATAAATTGTGAAGCCTTTTTTTGATATGTTGTAATTTGACAAAATGGCGAAATTATTAATTTTAATACCCTTCCACATGAACAATAAATGTGTCATAATTCACCATGCATGGCTTGAAATGTTTTAAATTTCACAGGTCATTAAAGACCATGTTAATGATAATATTCACATGCCCATAATGCATGTTTGGCATAGCGCCACCACCTGGCAACAGAAAGAATGACAATTATACTGATTTCACATTATCAATTTGAACATACTCCTCCTAGACGGTTTGTCAGATTCATTTGAAATTTGGCAAACATTATGCCAAGATGTCGCTGATGTTAAATTGTGAAGGGATTTTTGAATGTTGTAATATATTTGATATGATTTTAATATCTCACCACATAAACAGGATATGTGTCACAAATCACAGTGCATTGAATGAATGGTCTGAAACTTCTCAGGTTAATAGATATCATGACTATGATGATATCCAGACACCCAATGGGCCTGCCTGGCATAGCGCCACCACCTGGCCAAGCAGGAAATGTGCCAGAAATGGACAATGCCTTAAGTGATTGATCTGAAACTTTATAAAATATCAGAAATCATTATTGTGATGAAATTCACATTCGTAATTCACAGGCCTAGCATAGCGCCACCATCTGGCCAAGCAGGAAATGTGCCAGAAATGCTCTATGCTTTGAATAAATGGTCTGAAACTTCTCATGTTAGTAAATATTATAATTATGATGATATCCAGACACCCAATGGGCCTGCCTGGTATAGCGCCACCACCTGGTCAAGCAGGAAATGTGCCAGGAAATGGACAATGCCTTAAGTGATTGATCTGAACGTTTACAAAAAATTTGGATATCATTATTGTGATGATATTCACATGTGTAATTTCCATGCCTAACATAGCGCCACCATCTGGCCAACCAAAAAGTGTATCAGAAATGTTCTTTGCTTAAAATGAATGGTCTGAAATTTCTCAGGTTAATATATATTATGATTATGATGACACCCAATGGGCCTGCCTTGCATTGCGCCCCCACCTGGCCAAGCAAGTACATGTGGCAGAAAATACAATACAAAAACAAATAGCACACGCATCAAATATGTACATTTCACAAACGCACCACGTCGGTGCTTTGTTGGATTCCGACATGTCACGGGTTGCGGCCCGCAGGTGCTCGGGCCCGCCATTGCCGCTTGCGGCTATATTTAGGGCCCGAGCACCGAAGGGCGCAAGGCCCTATTGTTTTTGTAAGGATTATTATTATTATTATTATTTTTCACTATTATTATTGTTATTCCACTTTTTTGCTTTCCTGTTTTTGAGGTGGTTAACATGGTTGAAAACTCTTGAAATTTGGCACACACGTCAGGTGTCACGCATCGCTGTTAGGTACAAGAGCTTGACCCCGGGCGTGGCACAGGGACTCGCTAGCGCCCCCTTAGGTGACTGATCCCATGGTTGGCAAATATTTTGAGGTGGTTAACATAATCGAAAAGTCTTGAAATTTGGCACACACATCAGGTGTCACACAAAGCAGCTAGGTAAAAAAGCTTGGCCCCGGGTATGGCCCAGAGACTCGCTAGCGCCCCCTTACGCCCCCTTAGATGACTGATCCCGTGGTGGGCATATACTTTCAGCTACACACACCAAATTTGGTAGGTGTTTGTATCTCCCCAAGATGAACAACTTTCGTATGTACAATGCATTAGCCGCGCCCAACAGGAAGTGAGGTATTTGGGATTTTGTGCAGACTAATATGTGATGAAATATGTGATGAATCATGATGCCAAAGGAGGTGCTTCCCATGGGTGAAAACGCATGAAATTTGGCACACACATCAAGTGATACAGTGAATAGACAGGGATAAAAGCTTGGCACCGGGCGTTGCCCAGGAACTCCATAGCGCCCCCTTATGTCACTGTGACTTGTGGTTGGCATATAGTTTTAGATACACACACCAAATTTGGTGGGTGTATGTACCTCCCAAAAACAAACAACTTTTGTATTAACATGCCATTAGCCACGCCCACAGGAAGTGAGGTAATTGAGATTTTGTGCATTGTGGACATGATCAATTTTAACATACTCCTCCTAGACGGTTGATCCGATTCATGTCAAAGTTGGTATACATGACGCCGAGATGTTCCTGATTATAAATTGTGAAGCCTTTTTTTGATATGTTGTAATTTGACGAAATGGCGAAATTATTAATTTTAATACCCTTCCACATAAGCAATAAATGTGTCATAATTCACCATGCATGGCTTGAAATGTTTTACATTTCACAGGTCATTGAAGACCATGTTAATGATAATATTTACATGCCCATAATTCATGTTTGGCATAGCGCCACCAACTGGCAAAAGAAAGAATGACAATTACACTGATGTCACATGATCAATTTTAACATACTGCTCCTAGATGGTTTGTCAGATTCATGTGAAATTTGGCAAACATTATGCCAAGATGTCGCTGATGTTAAATTGTGAATGGATTTTTGAATGTTGTAATATATTTGATATGATTTTAATATCTCACCACATAAACAGGAAATGTGTCATAAATCACAGTGCATTGAATGAATGGTCTGAAACTTCTCAGGTTAATAGATATCATGATTATGATGATATCCAGACACCCAATGGGCCTGCCTGGCATAGCGCCACCACCTGGCCAAGCAGGAAATGTGCCAGAAATGCTCTATGCTTTGAATAAATGGTCTGAAACTTTTCAGGTTAATAGATATTATCATTATGATGATATCCAGACACCCAATGGGCCTGCCTGGCATAGCGCCACCACCTGGTCAAGCAGTAAATGTGCCAGAAATGGACAATGCCTTAAGTGATTGATCTGAAAGTTTACAAACATTTTGGATATCATTATTGTGATAATATTCACATGTGTAATTTTCATGCCTAACATAGCGCCACCATCTGGCCAACCAAAAAGTGTATCAGAAATGTTCTTTGCTTAAAATGAATGGTCTGAAATTTCTCAGGTTAATATATATTATGATTATGATGACACCCAATGGGCCTGCCTTGCATTACGCCCCCACCTGGCCAAGCGAGTAAATGTGGCAGAAAATAAAATACAAAAACAAATAGCACACGCATTACATATGTACATTTCACAAACGCACCACGTCGGTGCTTTGTTGGATTCCGACAGGTCACGGGTTGCGGCCCGCAGGTGCTCGGGCCCGCCATTGCCGCTTGCGGCTATATTTTATTATTGTTATTCTACTTTTTTGCTTTCCTGTTTTTGAGGTGGTTAACATGGTCGAAAAGTCTTGAAATTTGGCACACACGTCAGGTGTCACGCAACGCAGGTAGGTACAAGAGCTTGACCCCGGGCGTGGCCCAGGGACTCGCTAGCGCCCCCTTAGGTGACTGATCCCGTGGTTGACATATATTTTGAGGTGGTTAACATGCTTGAAAAGTCTTGAAATTTGACACTAACATCAGGTGTCACACAAAGCAGCTAGGTAAAAAAGCTTGGCCCCGGGTATGGCCCAGAGACTCGCTAGCGCCCCCTTATGTCACTGTGACTTGTGGTTGGCATATAGTTTTAGATACACACACCAAATTTGGGGGGTGTATGTAACTCCCAAAAACAAACAACTTTTGTATTAACATGCCATTAGCCACGCCCACAGGAAGTGAGGTAATTGAGAATTTGTGCGTTGTGGACATGATCAATTTTAACGTACTCCTCCTACACGGTTGATCCAATTCATGTCAAAGTTGGTATACATGACGCCGAGATGTTCCTGATTCTAAATTGTGAAGCCTTTTTTTGATATGTTGTAATTTGACAAAATGGCGAAATTGTTCATTTTAATACCGTTCCACACAAACAATAAATGTGTCATAATTCACCATGCATGGCTTGAAATGTTTTACATTTCACAGGTCATTAAAGACCATGTTAATGATAATATTCACATGCCCATAATGCATGTTTGGCATAGCGCCACCAACTGGCAACAGAAAGAATGGCAATTATGCTGATTTCACGTGATCAATTTGAACATACTCCTCCTAGACGGTTTGTCAGATTCATTTGAAATTTGGCAAACATTATGCCAAGATGTCGCTGATGTTAAATTGTGAAGGGATTTTTGAATGTTGTAATATATTTGATATGATTTTAATATCTCACCACATAAACAGGAAATGTGTCACAAATCACAGTGCATTGAATGAATGGTCTGAAACTTCTCAGGTTAATAGATATCATGATTATGATGATATCCAGACACCCAATGGGCCTGCCTGGCATAGCGCCACCACCTGGCCAAGAAGGAAATTTACCAGAAATGGAAAATGCCTTAAGTGATTGATCTGAAACTTTATAAAATATTGGATATCATTATTGTGATGATATTCACATGTGTAATTCACAGGCCTAGCATAGCGCCACCCTCTGGCCAAGCAGGAAATGTGCCAGAAATGCTCTATGCTTTGAATAAATGGTCTGAAACTTCTCAGGTTAATAGATATTATGATAATGATGATATCCAGACACCCAATGGGCCTGCCTGGCATAGCGCCACCACCTGGTCAAGCAGGAAATGTGCCAGGAATGGACAATGCCTTAAGTGATTGATCTGAAAGTGTACAAACATTTTGGATATCATTATTGTGATGATATTCACATGTGTAATTTCAATGCCTAACATAGCGCCACCATCTGGCCAACCAAAAACTGTATCAGAAATGTTCTTTGCTTAAAATGAATGGTCTGAAATTTCTCAGGTTAATATATATTATGATTATGATGACACCCAATGGGCTTACCTTGCATTACGCCCCCACCTGGCCAAGCGAGTAAATGTGGCAGAAAATAAAATACAAAAGCAAATAGCCCACGCATCAAATATGTACATTTCACACACGCACCACGTCGGTGCTTTGTTGGATTCCGACATGTCACGGGTTGCGGCCCGAAGGTGCTCGGGCCCGCCATTGCCGCTTGCGGCTATATTTTAATAATGTTGCTGCTGTGAATCACGGTAAGCGCGAATGAAGTGGCCACTTCTTAATGGGACTCACTCTATGGAAGTAGGCTAAGTAAAATAGAGATGTTTAAAATAAGATAAAGTTAGGATATGCCCGCTTGACAACGGCAGAGATAACTGGCCTTTGGCCATAGCAACCATCCATTTAGAACGACTGGCCTTCATAGCAACCAAGGATCTTAGCTGTGATTCATGTAGCTACAATATGCATGCAATGTGATGCAAAGTATAGAAAGGTGATGAAATGTACAGAGACAGGTCAAGAAATATAGTGCAATGTAGACAGTAGTATACAGTTGATTTACAGAAGGTGGTTTAGAGTAATATGAATTAAATATAAATATGTGCAGTGTATTAGCAGTGATCTACAATAAGTAGAATAATGTACAGTATGTAGATGTAGCAGTAACATTATAATAGTAGAAATAATAAGATAGATATATGCAGTGTATTAACAGAATATAATAAAACAGAATAAATATGGATATTCAATATGACAAATATATAACAGATATGTACATAACATACAGCTATGTGCAGTGTGGAAACAGTGTCATTGTAGTGCAGAAACAACATTATAAGAGTAGTAAGAATAAGTCTATGTGCAGGATGAATAGTATAAAGATCAGTAGAATAACTATGTATAAATGTAATTACAGTAGGTCTATGTACATTTGTAAATAAATAGAAAACTATGGGTGAGAGGGATACATTAATTTTATTTAATCGTAAAAGTAAATTACATTCAATTAAATTGCAATTAAAAATCTTTCCAGTAGGCTTTAATGTCACGCAAAAAGTACAACCAAAGCTGAGCTTGATCACCTAGAATGTCTAAAGAACCAGAACTTGAGTGTAGTTTTTGCTGGGTCCCAGGCCATGTTGGTCTGAGGGGAAATGAGAAAGTGGACAGTGCTGCTAAGCAAGCCCTCAATGAAGAAGTCACAGAATGTCAAATCCCTGCCCCAGACCTTAAACCTATACTGAACTCTTACATCTCAGATAAGTGGCAATCTGAATGGGATTAATGTACCAACAACAAGCAAAGAATGTGAATTTTGGCACATTTTCATGATCCACTGGGTCGTTATGGGCCACAAAAAATACGGTGTTGCTAAAATTACTCCTATTGTGGCTAGAGACATGCGTTCATGAGTATCCAGCTACATTCAATGATTTAAGTAAAATACATTCACACACACACACAAAACATCACTAATGTTGTGGACATTCCTTTATTCTGAGATACATCAATAGGCTCTCAAAACAATCCCAAACAGACATAAGGTCTTTATAGAGCAAATCCATATAGATTATTTGTCAAATAAACCAGTAAAACAGAATTAGGGGATGGAATATATAACATTCACACTCATATGGATGTCTTGCTGCAAACCAAATCGCCCTTAGGGGACAATAAAAGCTTTAAGTAAGTAAGTAAGTATAGCTCATATTTTTAAAATAAATCAGTGAAAAAGTATCCAGACAAACAAACAGCATTTTAATGCCTTAGTCATATTTCATAATTTCAATTTTTCTCTAGGTTACCTGATTTTGAGAGGTGCAAGACGCGTGACATTATTTATTTTTGCAGCCAATCACTGCTGTTGTTTTATTTTATTGATTTGATTTTAGTCATATAAGCTAAATTCGAAGGCAGGCCACAGGTAAAATCCAACGAACCGCATTAACCCCGCAAGGCAATAGTTGAATAGAGCTTTTGAGGTATTGCCACTGCTCCAACACTGAAAGGCACTGTTAGAATACTTGGATCAAGCCAGGTTCAGCATAGCGTATGTCACTGTCTGCTCACGTTGGTGACCGGACCAGGGCAAGCACACTTTCGCAGTTCCCGCCGGAAATGCAGTCTAGTTGAAAGTTGAAAGTTTACTGACAGTAGGCTACACTGGAATTGTTTAGGAGCACAATTAGACATGGAGCTAAAATGAGCATAATATGAACGGTTTTGATTACAAGATTGGGAAATTAAAAATTAAATTAAATTTAATTTAATTAATTAAATTAAATTAAAAAGTTAATTAAGAAATTAAAAATGTCCTGTCTTTGTATTTTAATTGGCTAGGGTACAGAGAGGATTTTGCAAGATATATTTGGCTTTTTAAGATGATATTTAGTTGTCATAACAACCGAGATGCCATCGTTCCTGGAGGAACGATATTTACATGGTTTGTCACTAAAGGGTTAAAGCCTGAGAGTGGCAGTTGCTGCAGGTGGCCTGAACACCTGGCACAGGATTCTAATTGCTTAATGGCCCTACTGTGATGTCATTATCGCCAATGTTAAATCTATGGTGAAATTTTGAATAGTTTTTAATTAATAGTTTAAAAAGTATAAACGTTACAAAGCACACATGTCCTAAGACCTACGCAACACAGTTTGAATGAAGTTTCTACATTAAATGGTTGAAGCTGCATTAAACGCGTTAGAAGAATAAGAAGAAGAAGCCTAGGAAGAACAGTAGGGGAGAGCCGGGACAGTTGAAATTAAACGTAATTTACAAAGCCATCGTACCACACTAAAAGCTAATATTTGGTCACTAGTAACCTACTGTACATATGTCCTCTGTCAAATACAAATGCATTTTCAGCTTTGAACAAAACCATTCAGGAATTATTACAGCAAAAGTGGGATGTGCATAATGTTTCATTCGTCCCCCCTGGTTGGGACAGTTGAAACACCATAAGGAGACAAATGAAACATACAGTTTAAGCCATATAAACGTCCCACAACTTCAAAATTTTACTACATATCATTAATGGTACTAAAAGGTGTTATTTTAGATAGATTGTTGCAGGGCTATACGTCTTCGTGCATGTCTGTTAACAACTCATTGCCATCATCGTGAAGCGTATATGAAGCGTTTTTTTTTTTTAATATATCATGCCCTGTGGATGATTCTGCCATATCATATTTCTATTGTTAAAAATGTCGTTTCACTAGGTTTTTATGTGGGTTAGGCCACTGCACATCCAAATAAGTACCCTTACGACCCACAGGCCATCAGTCTCCATAGGATAACATGGGAAAACTCGACCCCCTACCTGGTGGGCCCAAATATATTTTCATCTTCCTAAAACTGTTTTTCCATGTCTCACCTCCATAAATGATTGTTTAAACACAGATATTTGTGCATTTACTTAAAATACATGGAGTTACAGCCTGGTCGGGCCCGACAAAGACATATGTCACTATAGCTTGTTTGCTTTTCATGTAAACAAGCATGCAATATGAAAGTCTGGGATTGTCGAGAACACTAAATGGTCTACGGAATAAGCATTAAGTCGAACCTTTAAATGAAAAACAATCACTAATAATCGAAAAATATAACAGCTAATGAAGTTTACTTTTGACCATCATCGAAAAAATGTAACAGCTAATGAAGTTTACTTTTGACCATCAAAACTCGTTTATCGCCTGTAACTCTGTGATAAAAGGACATAGCAGTCCTGTGTTTCAATCGTTCTGGCTCTCCCCTACAGTGCATTTTCATGCACTGTAATAAGAAGAAGACTTCGGATAACAGAACAGTGCATTTTCATACAGGGGTGCCTGCAGGAATTAATGCTATGGTACGCACATCCATCACCCCCCCCCCCCCCCCCCCAGAAAAAAAAAAACTTTCACGCGTGGACAGTATTTTTCCTTTAGGTTCGTGCATACATAGCATAACAACATCCACATGCAATAATGCAACAACAACGTCTACAATTACCTATTCATTTAGGCAACTTTATACATCCCTATACAGGCTAAAGCTACCTTTAGTTGTGTTATAGCTACTGTAACGTCTGGCTTTAAACAGCTGTAAAGCAGTCGTTCTGACAAGCACACCAATTGCTTAGCCAACCTTGTTCTTGCCCATCTTGAATAGCTCCTCTAGCTTTGTTGCCTCCATCCTTTCTGTTTTCGTTGTTTAAACTTGTGATATCCATGATGAGTATAGAGTTAGTGAATTAGCTCAACATTGTGTGCTGATAACCATATAGAAAGCCGAGTAAAAGAAAACAAGTAGCCTATGCGTGCCTGCGTGCGTATTCTCTCCTGCTCAAACATGTGTGCGCGTTAAAGTGTTCACTAACTTTACTTAATAGAAAATTGTAAATAGCCTGATGGCATGCAACTAATGGGATACTGTTATCCCAGTATAGTTGGAAAGGTATGGTAGGCCAATATGGTGTGAATATACACACACACAAGGTACATTTTCTCTCGTTGTTGATTGATGGTACGCACAGTGCGTACTGACGTACACCTGCAGGCGCGCCTGTTTTCATATACTGTAATTAAAGTTACTTTTCTGGCGAACCGTTTACCAAAGCAGCTAGCGGCTAACATTGTTTAAAAGCTGAGAAAAAGCTTGTTTATGTGATGTGATGCTACATGCATCACAACACATAAACAAGCTTTTTCTCAGCATGTCTGTGCGATGAGTAGGCTACTTCGCGGGTAGTTCAACAGAGAAGAATAAGTGAATTTGGACGCACTTTCTTTCTTGCCGTGCGCTGTCACTTTCTCCACTGCGTAAAAGACTAAATTAATTTGCACTGTGAATGCATTTTGACAGACCATAGGCTAAATAAAATCGATGTTAGTCGGGTGCAAGGCAGAATATTGAAAGTCACATTAGCCTTGATCTTTGACCTTTGGCTATCAAAATCTAACAAGTTATTATTTGAGTCCAAGTGACTGTGTCTAGCCCTGAGATATGTTGGAGATATCACATTTTGCAAATATTGGACCTACGGGTATACTGGTGTATTTCACCCAATGATGTAATTTTGAGCTACCTTAAGGAATATTGCACTCAGGACATTAAATCTAGCTTGAATTTGAACAGTAGACATGATTGATGATGATATATCTCAATTTGTCCACCATAAATTACCTAAATATTATTTTTCAACCAATCATTGAAATAGATATGTATTTGAAATCACTGGCTGGATCACACTATTTAGGCGGTTACAGCGACAAAAATAATAAAAAGGCTTCTTTTGATTCATAAAGACCACAGATGACCCTTTCATGTGCAGAAAGAATTTTGAAAAATGGAGGTTGCTCATCGGAGATATTCAGGTCTGAATATTGCTAATTTTTGGGTATTCGCCAAAAGGCATGTGACATACTGTAGTGGACACGTGTAGTCCTGGACTGACACCCATCACACCTTACGCCTTGTAACTCCAGTTTTAAACTAACCTTGGATGGACCTTTGAAGGCATGGATTATTACTTTGCTGTGTTTAATGTTCCAAGACATTGAGAACTTTGAAAAAGCACTGGTAGTTTATTTACAAGACGATTTATACAGACAGTATCTTCAGGAAGTTTACCGTTCGCCGCCATCTTGAATTTAGTCACGATAAGTCGAGCGACGAGTACGAATGAACAGGTATGATAAGGGATTAGATTCCAAAAATAATTCAGTGGAAATGCATGGATTCCAGTTGCAGCAAGCAAAGCTAAGCTTGCAAAGCAAAGCAAAGCTTGCAAAGCAGATGGGCTACAACAAGGTAGGCAAAATTGTGGTGCTTGTCAAAACCTTAGCGCTAGAGATGCACCGATATGGAATTTTAGGGCCGATAACGATAACCGATATTTATTGGTTTGTTGTGGCCGATACCGATACGATAACCGATAATATTACTCTTGAAAAAAATTTGTGAAAAGTGATTTGGGGAAAGCATTTAATAAGCATAATTTTATTGCAGTAATTTTACCTACCACCTGATGGACAGAACTCATAATAGTCCTCAATAGTGCGGCAGTCAACAACATAACAGTAGCCTAGCCCTACAGCATGTGTGGCTCCTTTAAGTTAACCTGACGTCAGTGAATTGCGAGTGAGTGGCTAGAGAGTAAGAACTGTTTTAATTTAGGACTAAACGCTCATAAACGGCTCAGCTGGGAATAAGCTACAATATAGTGACAAAATCAGAGTTTGTGAGGGAAACTTAGGTTTAGTTTCAACTGCGGGTAACTGAATAAAGCTGCAACTCCTCAGACTGCATCTTATGTCTGTCTACTCTGTTGTGCACAACCTGCTGCAGCAGAAATGAAAGGGGTTACCCCCGTAACTTGTTATGATGACCTGTCTGGAACTGAAGCAGGAATGGTTAAATATAATACTAAAACACAACTTAGAACTAGGCCTACGTACTCGTCCCACTAAGGAGTAGGGCTGTAACGATTTACGATTCCAAACCGAAATCGCGATATTCATATCCACGATACTGTGTCGCGGTGTGAAAAGGCAGAATCGCGACACACCCTTTCTAGTGTTTCACGCAGTGCAAAAGCAACCCACAACTCCCGCTTTACTTATCGGTAGCCTACGTTGTCCAAAAACAAACAAATAAATAAATAATAATTTCATACCTCTCCTTGCTTTCATTGTAGACTATGTGTGCAACTTTACCAAACAGTATAGAACCCCCTCTCCTTGCCCCGCTCTCTCTCGCGCTCCCTCCCTCTCACTCTCCCTCCCTCTCCTGCTCAATGAACACGCGCGACTTAAATAAAACATTCACAATCGTGAAAGCAAGGACGCATAGACGACTAGCTAAATTACTATTAAATCCGCTTAGCATCATTAGCATGCTGCACATATTTGTTTAAAACTCTTGCACTGAAGTTGACTGATCATCTCAATACCAACGTTTCCCAAAAGGGCCTGTCCCAAGGAGAACAAGTATTACCTTGAAACTTAAACACACATGGGGAAACTGAACAGTCCAATCAGTAGACTATGATAGGCTAAGCTATATGCTACTTTGTTTACAATATTTCCAGGCTTCAACCAGACAGCTGAATTAAAGAGGTAGAGTTGTAATAAAAAATAGTAGGCCTGGGCTATAGGCTAATCTGCATAAAGTATGCTGTCATAAATATCAGTCATTCAGAAAAATATTTTGATATATAAAATAATAGATATATTATATTGTAATCCTCTGGTGTTCTAAGGGAGGCTATTAAAATGTTATTTAATAAAATGTCTAGCCCCCCCCCCAAAAAAAAGAAAAATCGAGATTTGTATCGAACCGTGGGTCAAAAATCGTGATACAAACCGAATCGTGAGGTTGGTGTATCGTTACAGCCCTACTAACGAGTTTGCTTATTTGTTTCCCCGATCAGCGCTGTAAACACACCAGCACAAGACGGCTCTAGATAGGGCTGAGCTCCACTCTGGTAAGGTTAAATGGCGGATCATTCACGAGACGATTTTGAGATGCACAGATTCCAAAATGAACGCATATCCACAGATTTTGTTAGAGTGGTGAAATACATTCACACCGCTGACATTATATTGTAAAAAAGTATAGCCAACCAAGCTCAAGTAGCTCAGTGTAGCCAGACGGACCTTACGTAGGCCTAAATTAGGACTTTAAAAAATATCGGCGCAAATACTCGGCCAGAATTCTGTTATCGGACCGATAATAATATTTTCATTTTTTCACTTATCGGCCAATAATATATCGGCCGCCGATATATTGTGCATCCCTACTTAGCGCAGCTGGAATAATGCTTAGGCTGATGTTAAAGCGCACACAATGTTTAAAGCCATACACAATGGTAAATTGGAACAAAACTAAAGGTAACCTTTATAGGCCTGTATAAAGTTGTCCAAATGAATAGGTCGTAATTTGGCGTTGTTGTTGTAAAGATATTGCATGTACAGTAGATGTTGTACTATATAGGCTACTACATTTTTAGGTGACCAATGCACGAACAAAACCGGGAAATGGACAAATATTATCAAGGCTTTGAATGTTTCCGTCTGTGCACGGGGGTGTCTGTAGATCGGTGTGCAACACATTCATTCCTGCAGGCCTCTGGTCATGCATGCGCCCTTAAAATAGCATCTGCGCATTTGTGCCACTGACTTTAGACCAGAAACTTCCTGGTCTGTGGCGGAATTGTTTTCTGAAACTGCAAAATATCAACAGGGAGCGTTTGCACTGGAACACGCCCCTTCTTTTCGCTGAACCGCCCCCGTGGGCGCAATTGAATTCCCTAATTTACAGACATGTACCTGTGGAAGGGGTTGCGCTGACTGCAAAATAGAAAAGACAAAAGCACGAGTATACAAAGTCAATTGCGCTGGAGTGCAAGATAGAGCCCATAAACCATTAGGCTACTACACTAGAACGTGTACAAAGAAAACCACTCAGCAATCAGTCTTATTGCTGAGTGTGTTGTAACCGTGTTGTAACCGTCGTCGCCTTTTAAAAAAAAAAAAAACATAGTCCAGTCCATACAACTTCATTTCAATTTCGAAAGAAATACTGGACTGTTTTTTTTTTTTTTTAAAACGGCGACGAAATTGTGAATTTCCAGAGCGTGTTACAACACACTCAGCAATAAGACTCCTACGGACTTTCCCTTGAAGATGGCGGCAAAGATGGCAACATTTCCGGAAAGGTACTGGCTTGATGAAATTCATTCTGGACTCTCTATTCGACCACATAAAGACCTCGGGATACTTCGGTTTGGCTTAAACCATCCACTCACTACCACGTAAGTGTTATGTTGTTTGGAACTGTAGAAGAGGTATAAAAATAGCGTTTTGTAGCGGCGCAATTGAAATGCCCCGCTCACTTCCAGGCTACGAGTTGTGACTGAAAACGGTACAATCGAACTTTCTCAAAACACATCCGAATGACATGATTTTGATGTCAACTCAACGTATGCACCCCCAATCATCCGTAAATCGATCTAAAGTGCATTTTACTCCGGATAATTCCTTTAAAAGGGAAGCAGCAAAAGCCAGTCTCCAAGCAGCAACTTCAGGACACATTCTGACACCAGCAGATTTATATGAGTGGGGCGTAGGACATATAAAAAATGTCCATTTTCTTTTCATATCAAATGAAGAGGTCATATCTCATACTGCTGAACAGAGGATGCGATTCTCCAAGGCCAAAAGAGTACCTGGTACTCGGCAATACCACTGTTACATCCCTACAGAGGACGGCAGACTCAAAGTAAGTTGGGTGTCTGGGGAAGACAGTCAGTTGACTATTGAAATATTTACTGAAGAAACAATTGAGATGCCTGATCACACTAATGCTGCATCAACAGTGTCTGTCACATTAGACCAGTGTCGTATTGGAGGCTATGTTGGGTGCATATATGATGACAACTGTTGGAATGGTATGATTCGTGACAAGAGTGAAGCAGAATCAGACATCCAGATATGTTTCATGCACCCACACTATCCCGCACCATCTTTCCACTGGGCATCTAGAGAGGATATTTGTTGGATGCCATTACAGTGCATCATTGCATTCCTTAGTGCACCTGCAACTGTCAGTGGGAGGCAGTACCACCTTGATCTCAAAGACAAAGCTGCTCTACACTGCACTTCAAATGAAACGAAAATGAGGCTAGTTATGATTAAATGTTATGAATGATAATGCTGTAAAATGAAGTACCATGTTTGTTTTGTGCTTCATCTGCCTCTGATGATTTATTTCTGATGTTTTTTCTTTCAGTTATTATGTTTGTCATTATTGGAAAAAAGTACATTTTGTCCATATTTAGTGTGCAAAATAAAGAAGAAAGATTTGCATAAGACAAGTCAAATTGGTGTTTTTATCATGGAGAATAAAAAAAAAATATTAAAAAAATCTTCGTACATTCCCACAAGGTCTTAGGGTGCTCTGAAAATGAGATCCAATTTTTTTTTTCAGATTTGTGAGGTCTGCTGTTCAAACACTGATAGAGTTTCGTTTCTGTTTATTGTTTTTTCTGAGGGTGTTTGTACTTATCTCAATAAGGGAGAAAAATCAAAAGCCTGTGTTGAGAACAAATACGTCATCTGAAGGCCTAAACAGAGCCCAGCCAAAAACTCCCAAAAAGATTTGATCAACTTTGAGGGACTGCTATGACCATGCAGGATCATCCAGACCAAACGTGACAATTTTGTATACTATTCCTATTTATGTACCAGCATGCAAAATTTGAGCCTCCTACATGGTTTAGTTCTTGCACTGTGGGCTTGTGAACTTTGACAAAAAAAAGAGGCCGACCAAAAACGACACCCCCCTCCCCCTGTAAAACTGGCTGTATCTTGGAAAGTATTGATCTTACATAAGAGTAATTTTACAGTGTGTCTCCTGGGTAACATAGGTACACCTGATAATTTTTTCAGAATTTTTTGAAACCTAAGTGCGTGGGCCCTGGTTCAATTGACGTGGAATGACCCACCATACATTAAACAGTCAAATGATAGTTCAATAGCAAACATAAATGAACATTTAGACCCACAAAACATAATTAAAATTCCTGGAATCCCTGTTCCATACGGTCTCGCGTGCAAGCAGATTCCTTCCAATGCACTGCTGAAAGTAATTGTGGTGAATAATTACTTAATATTTACTTAGACTGGCAAACTTCAGGAACACTCAGGAATCAGGTTTATTCTGTTACAAGCAGAGAGGGTAAAAATGGTCTATGGTCTATGTAGGCCATGGCACAGAGGCCATGGCCTCTGTTGGATCAACCTCTCCCTCTCTCCTTCAGTTCTCCATCTTGTTCTTAGTCAGTTTGTATGGGTTAAACAAAGAAAGAAGTTTGGCGGCAAAACAAGCCCACGTGGTTGGTTCTCCAGATGGCATCAGACACGCCTACACACACCTACTTCACACCTATGCATTCTTATCTGAATCAGCATGAGGAGAGATATCCTATACATCAGAAATATCACTTATAGAACGTTCCAAACATTCTTACAATTAAATCATTACAATCCTTGTACTGAGACTATTACAATGATACCAAACATGAATACATTTACATTTCATGACATGGATACAGTATACTGTAGCAAGGTAACTCTTGTGGAACTGATAGCCCTTGGAACCAGTACATTAGCATTTCATTGGGGGAGGGGAGGGTGTCTTGTTTAATGCCAAGAAGGGCCACATGGCTAACTAAAACTAGTTTTGAAACCCTAATTTTTTTGCTATCACTGCTGACTATCAAAATACCGATGTGCTGTCTGAAGTTGTGCTGCTTGCTGTTAAAAGGAATGACAGATGTCATTTTCATTGGTTTAAAGGATTTTATGCCCAAAACACAGTCATGACTGATTAAGAAACATAAGAACAATTATTTTGCACCCAGCGTTTGATCACATAATTGCGTCATTAAATTAGTGAATGTAGCTGACCACGCCTTTAATGTCTATAAACTTTGCGCCTCTGACCATCCATTTCTGATCACCAAAATAGAGCCCATTATAACCAAAATAAGCATATTTTAAAGGTTATATGAGCTGCAATGCAATGGCTAATCATTTCATACAATAAATTAGCTTTAACAATCAATCTTACATTCTCACTTTTCTGTTAATTTTATATGTGGACAGACTTTGTTTGATCCAGCAGTGTTTTGTGTTAAAATATGTAACAGGATTCACGATTTTGGTGCTACCACTGGCAAGTTTGTCACCAGAAGTTCACTGGAAGGTTGCCATTACTGGCTAACTGTGATGTTAAAACTGGCGATTGCCACTACTGGCAAATTTGTCACCAGAGGTTCACTAGAAGTTTTCTATTACTGGCTAACTTTGGCAGTAAATCCTTGGCGAACACATTTGCCACTAGGGCTTCTGATTGTTGCCAGAACTTTGCTGAAAGTTTGCCTCTAGTGGCCAACATTAGCAAACTTGTGGCAACATTTTCTAGTGAACTCATTGGTTTGCCACAAATCACCAACAAGCTTGCCGCAAATGTGTTGTTTTTGTAAGGGGAAATGGTAAACCAACTTTTGTAGTGGTTTAGACTGGGCCATAAACAGTCCCAGCCCATTAACATGACCTTCAGGAACATCAAACAACAGTATACTGAGATATTTATGTACAGTATTCTCTGACCAGGATGTTTCAAAGGACTTAATCATTAAAGACTCCACATTACCAGAAAAACTCAGACAAGCAGTGTGGTGGATGTCACGGCTTAGCAGAGAAAAACAACAGCTAATTGAGCTAGGCAACTGTCTTCGAGCACAACTCACAGAGGCAGGACTGGAAGGTACATTAAGACTGGAAAACGAGTTCCAATAATAATGATTATGATAATAATGCTAATGATAATTTTGGTGGTGTTATTGTTGGCTACAATGGATATACTCAATGTGAATTTCTTTTTCATGGTACTTGTTCACCATGAGGAAGAACTGGTCCCAACAACAAAAGGGCAAAGACAAGACCATAGTCACCTGTCCACCCTGGAGCTCCTGCAATACCAACTCACTTCTCAGGTAATCATATATTCTATATCCATTCTACATCTCATCTTTATTTAGGTCTCTCATCTCATTTACTGCGTTTTAACTGATTTAATACCAAGTTAAATCATTGTCATCAAAGAGAGTCCATAATAAGACTAACAACTTACTGATATTTTTCTCATTCACAAGACATACAGTAAAAACTGCAAGTAAAACACGACCATCTTTTTCCTATTGAGAAGGCTCTTGACATTGCTGGTTATCCAAGGCTTGTTGTTTGGAAAGCAGTGACTTGACTTGACTTGACTTGACTTTGCCGTCATGGACAAGCTGTGCGCTTGTGCAGACCTGGATTAAATAAAGTCACTGCTCTCTCCTTTTGCTACACCTTGAATTTTGCTTAAGTTATTGTTATTATGGACTTGGCTAAATTAAGGTAAAATTAAGGGATTTGCAAATCAATTATCAGGGCTTTTGCATAGTTTCAATTGGAATGGAAGAGGAATGAAAGTTTATTTTCAATGTTTCATGTTTTATAGTGCTACCCTCCCCAAAGACTATAAAATAACTTGTTCTTTTGAGAATTATTTAGTTGAACCATAGCTTTGTTGTTGTCTGTCAGGAGTTACAGTATGCTCAACTGGATCATAGCAACAAGTCACTCCCAATAATGAAGCCTGCTGTCTCAAATAGTCAGCATGAAGACAAATATCAACCCAATCAAACTAATCAATGGACACAGGTAAGCCAAAAGAAAAGCATCAGAAGCTACATCACATTTTTTTGATAAGATGTACTGAAGCATTTCTACAACTGGCTTATTTTACCCATTTCTATACCTCTAAGGATATTGTTTGCAGGAAAGACACCACCCCCACCTTGTCAAGTGCATTTAAGTCCTCCACCATTCCATCATCTCCCTGGATGTCCTCTGTTGACACAGATTGCTCTTTGCAAGATGTTTGGCAAATATTAGAGAAAGGTCTGAGTCCAACTGTCCTCACACCCACAGGAAGTACTGACCAAGGTAAATAGAAACATATTAGACTCTTTTGTGTCACGCATTGGCAGGCAACGCTGTTGATGTATGAATTTAATTAGTAGGCAAAATAATTTTGCTAAATTGATACCATCCGCATCCTACACACAAAGATGGATGGATCAGCGCCATGCTCAGGTATACACACTAAAGAGTAAGTTGTCTGTAAATAAATTCCCCTTCAAAGCCACACCATGTTCTTGAAACTTCTAAAACAAAACAAAAAAAAACAAAGATAACTCATTTTTATTGAAAGATAACCTCTGTCATGTTCCTCTAGATGTTAAAGGGACACCAGGCAAGCCTGATGCTTTTTTTCTACGAAACTCCTCCTCGCTCGGTCTGAAGCTCTTTTCCTTTTCTTAGCATCCTCTGTCAAGAGTTTTCGCTGCTTCTTCGCCGGCTCTGCCATTATACACACGTTTGCAACAATCGCTAGCGTTTCGTTAGCCTCCCTCTGTGCTGTGGATGCAGGATGGAAACTGAAACTGCTTCGGTCGGCGGGTACGATACACTTGCAAGTGGGATATTCTTTCTACAGGCAGTAGGGGCGGGCGAGAGAGTCTTCATTCGCCCTGTAATGAGTCATTTAACCATATACCGACTTACGAAGATGAGTAATTAACACGAAAACGTTGCCTGGTGTCCCTTTAAAAATGACCACTAATAATTATTTTGGGTAACACTTTACTTGACGGGTGAGTTCATAACAAAGACATTTTTTGAGTTCATAACACATTCATAGCAGCTGTCATAAACTGCACATAAAGCATTCATGACTGTTTCATGAGACATGACTCAGCATTCATACCAAACCTTTCATAAATGTGGAAGACAGAACGATGACAACTTATCAAAATAAAAGTCCAACATCGTATTTGTGTAACCTGGAACGGTTGGACATTCCTAGTAACAAAAGATGAGAAATCATCTGCAAAGGTTACATCATAAAACAAATACTTTTTTATGAAACAAAAATGATTTGCTTGACTATGTTCTGTCTTTTTGGCACTGGAGTAGCCCATTGACTCAGATGTCAAGTAAGGTAATGTCAGGTAAGAGGTTTGGACCAAAAACGGCAATGCTGCTTTGCAACTTTGGACTTTTATTTTGACAAGCTCTCGTCGTTCTGTCTTCCACATTCATGAAAGGTTTGGTATGAATGTTGAGTCATGTCTCATAAAACAGTCATGAATGCTTTATGTGCAGGTTATGACAGCTGCTATGAATGTGTTATGAACTCACCCGTCAAGTAAAGTGTTAGGCTACCTTATTTTGCACAAGCTTACGTCACAGACCACTCAAAACTCCCCGCCATGATGTTGGAGGTGCATTGACAGCTGTGGAAAACTCACCTTGGATATACAGTATGTTTATATTGTTACTGTTTTATCGCTGGGTTTTAGGATGTATGTCATCTGATTACATTGTAACATCCAGCCAACTTTTATAGCAGGCAGTGGTGATTCTAGACATTTTTAACAAGGGTGGCACTAGTGGGGCACTGATTAATTCAAGGGTGACATGAGGCAAAACATCCAGATAAACAAGCTCAAGATGTTAAATTAGAACAAATACATTAGGGAAACCATGCACCAAACAACACTCATAAATTGAAGGACAAAAAAACACAAATAACATACTCTCACATAAAATGTCTTTGTATTTGAATAAAATGCAAATACAAATAAACAAACAACAAATAAGTTAATATCTAAGTTGTCTATCACTGGGTTATGCTGTGCTAAAACAACTTCCATCATGGGGACATTAAAATATATTCCATTATATTTTATTCTATTAAATGAAGATATAAAAATATACTCATCCAAGACATTTTCCCCCACAATAACTATCTATGGCTATCTATTTTTGTAGCTGTCAAAATATAATTTGACCTGCTTTTTTGTCTGACCTGGCAAAGAGCTTAACAAAGTCGTCCAAAATCAACAAACACTTCTCAACTAAATGCTTAAAATATTTTTGTACGAAACAGGAATGAAATAAACACCAATTAAAGACTAACCATAAACTATTGCCCAATGTTTTTAAAAACTGACTTGCTGATTAGGCCAGCTATCTACCAATGAGGTAGTGTCTATACAAGCATAATGTTATATTCATAATGCTACAACAGACCCTAAGGCTCAATCTCATTTCTCATTCTTCTCCTTCCTCTAGCCTAGCCCTTCATCTAGCCTACCCCTTTGTCCCTCAAAACAGAGTGGCAAGACATAGGGGTGAGAATATTCCCCTTGGGTATGCGACACCACTAGCCCATGGGGACAGCTGGGACGATTGAAACACTTAACTCATTGAGTGCCAAAAATTTAATATTAAGTTTTTCCTTCCCATGCGTTGAGTGCCAAAAACGTAATATTACGTTTTTAGCTTTTTTTTAAATTACGAAACTAGACACTCTAACACACCTTATATGTGATTTTGGGAACTCTGTGATGAATGGAAATGAAATATATGACGATTGAAA
Source organism: Alosa pseudoharengus (assembly GCF_046254945.1). Lineage (NCBI taxonomy): Eukaryota > Metazoa > Chordata > Actinopteri > Clupeiformes > Clupeidae > Alosa > Alosa pseudoharengus. The sequence goes on along the minus strand of NW_027468674.1, from coordinate 34,647,825 downwards.
ACTCATGAAAACGCACAATCTGGACATTTTATCTGGACATTTTATCATAACTCGGTTGCCGCTTTGGGTCGAATCAGTGACGCATGCACGTCAGCTCAAAACCAGGCCATTTTCGTGGGTCTATCACTAGGTGGCAGTCTCGCCAGGTCTCGCTAGGTCACTTCCCCTTCCTTTACAGGCAACACTTCATATTTCATGAAAGACGTTATATCTCCATTTCTAGAAAAAATGATGAAAATTTGATGAAAACTAGCCACTGTTTAGCTTGCGATTTCACAGGAACAGAAGCGTGTAGAAATACACGGTTTGCACCCACTGAGAGCTTAAAGTCTCACCTTTCAAACGAGCCATTGTATGTGTTCTTAGCTATAACATAGATTATGCTGTGGCTGTACAAAAATCATCAACAATGGTCTAGATCAGTGTTTCCCAAAGTCTGGGTCGCGACCCACGGATGGGTCGCAGGAGATTTTACATACAGTTTAGCCTAAGCTATGTAAACTTCCCACAAATGCTTAACTGGTTGAATGGTCATACATGTCATCAGATTTTTTATCGCTACAGGCCTAGCCTAGATGTGACGAGTGTTAGTGAGTGAGTTGATGAACCATAAATGAAAAGTTTTCTTAACATTACATTAGGGCAGTATTGTCATTAAACGCTTGTGTGTACGGTACTTGTGTGTGTGATTAGATAAACAGGCACTGGCAGATGCAATAGGTAAATAGATATCTTTGCGTGTCACAAGCAGTAGCCTGTAGGCCTACTGTAAACTCACATGCTAAAAACCATAAGCCATGTAGCCTATAACGGCAAGCGTGTTTGACCATGTTAATGGCCAATCGTAGACTAGGATTTTGGGATGGCACCTGGGGTGGCCAATCAAATCTCAAAGGTGGCCTGTGCCACCCGGACCTACCCCGCTGGCTCCGCCCCTGCATAAATGTAAGTTGAAGCTTTGTGGATTGAAATATACAGATTGACAGACGAGCTTTGGTTGATTTGACCATCAGTTAAAGGAATTATCCGGAGTAAAATGCACTTTAGATCAATTTACGGATGATTGGGAGTACATACGTTGAGTTGACATCCAAATCATGTCATTCGGATGTGTTTTAAGAAAGTTCGATGTTACCGTTTTTAGTCAAAACTCGTTAGCGTGGAAGTGAGAAGGGCATATTATTTCGCTGCTACAAAACGCTATTTTTATACCTCTTCTACAGTTCCAAACAACATTACACTTACGTGGTAGTGAGTAGAGGGTCCCTAAAGCCAAACCGAAGTATCCCGAGGTCTTTATGTGGTTGGATGAATTTCATCAAGCCAGTACCTTTCTGGAAATGTTGTCATCGTTGCTGCCATCTTTAGGGGAAAGTCCGTAGGAGTCAATTGCCAAGTGTGCTCTGGAAATTCACAATTTCGTCGCCGTTTAAAAAAAATAAAAAAAACATAGTCCAGTATTTCTTTTGAAATTGAAATGAAGTTGTATGGACTGGACTATGTTTTTTTTTTTTTTTTTTTTTAAACGGCGAAGAAATTGTGAACTTTCCCCTAAAAATGGCAGCAAAGATGACAACATTTCCGGAAAGGTACTGGCTTGATGAAATTCATTCTGGACTCTCTATCCGACCACATAAAGACCTCGGGATACTTCGGTTTGGCTTTAGGGACCCTCTACTCACTACCACGTAAGTGTAAGGTTGTTTGGAACTGTAGAAGAGGTATAAAAATAGCGTTTTGTAGCGGCGAAATAATATGCCCTTTTCACTTCCACGCTAACGAGTTTTGACTAAAAACGGTAACATCGAACTTTCTTAAAACACATCCGAATGACATGATTTGGATGTCAACTCAACGTATGTACTCCCAATCATCCGTAAATTGATCTAAAGTGCATTTTACTCCGGATAATTCCTTTAACTTTGAAACAGGCACCTTTGGATAGACAATAGCAGTATTTCAGAGGAGTGATTAGTGTTTAGTTTATGTTTAGTGTTCTGAAAACGTTAAATAGCTTGTTTTAGTTACCAAAATTATAGCCAAAGTGCCAGAGGTGAACACATATGGATAGCTGTGCTTTCATTATACAAATTGACATGACAAAATACTTTTATATATCCCTTGAGCCAGCTTCTTTCTATGTGATGGCGATGCAGCTTTTGTTGGCAGCTCCAACAGCATGGCTAACCTATTACCACCCACAAATGCCTGTATGTTTGTGTCAAAAATAGTAATTATACCACTGCTTAGTTGAATTTCCTGTTGTGATGCACTCTTTAGAACTTCATTTAACTTTCAGATATTTGCAGAACTATGAAGTAGTTTGAGCATTTGGCAGCATTACGATATAAGTTTAAATGAACTGTCACATTGCAACAGAGGATGCAACAGGTGAATCAAACATTAACTTGAATGTCGAGGGTGAGGTGTTGAAGTTTATGGTAGCGCAAAATCAAACAGCGTGTTGGTATTTTGATGACGAGTGAGCGCATCTCTGCAGAAGGTATCTACTTGCACGCAAGACTGTGTATGCAACAGCAGGATTCTAGCCTGGCCTTAATTGCCTTCCTACGTACTTCCGCTTGATTTTCATCTCCCTCCACGACTCCGTCTGGGATTCCGGCCATTGGCCTCGTTCGCAGCGGTAGATTCGACTCCGCGCCAATCAGCGAGCAGGAGGCGGGAGTTGTGAGAGACGACGTCGAGATTCTGCGCTGTGTTTGAATTGTAGTCCTCGAGGAGTTTGACAATGGCATAAGTTAATGAAGCAATTCAGTCCGTGCTGGCTACGCTTCCAAATATTCAGGAACTGAACTCCGAACAAAAGGAGTGTTTAACACATTTTATTTCGGGCAAAGATGTCGTGGCCCTACTCCCTATGGGATTTGGGAAACGTTTGATTTGTATCGCGCAGTAGCCTCGATATTAAATTACAGCATGTGCGGCAGACCAGGTATGAATGAAGCGGCGTGTTTTCAATGATGATCACATCTAGCTTTGACAATTGTGATGATATTGTATCGCCGAGGCTATTTGCCCCCGTGTTGGGCTTTCCCCCGTGTTCCCGGCGTGTGCGTGTGTGTGTGTGTGTGTGCGCGAGTGTTTGTGTCTCCCTCTCCCTCCTGTGTCATGGAATGTGTCCATTGACCTCTCCAGAATAAGTCCCGCCTCCGTAACTTCCGTATCCATCCAACTTCCGGGCGTGGATTGTCTATGAGAAATAACATGGCGTTTCGAAATATCATACCGGTAAAACATCTGTAGGTAGCGAAGTTGAAAAAGCTGGTGGGCAGATTGGCCTACACACTTCTGCCATATAGTTTCCACTGGGTTTTTTGATTGTCGGTGCCGTTTAAGTAGTATACTATAGACTATACTACTTAAACGGCACCGAAAATCAAAAAATCCAGTGGAAACTAGATGGCAGAAGTGTGTAGGTCAATCTGCCCAGCAGCTTTTTTTAATTTGTCACCTACAGAGTTTGACAGGTACGATCTTTCAAAACGCCATGTTATTTCCCATAGACAATCCACGCCCGGAAGTTGGATGGATACGGAAGTTAGGAGGCGGGATATATTCTGGAGAAGTCTATGAGTTCTGATGTGTTTTGATTGGGGGGAGGTGTCCGCGAGGGAATATTTAGGTGTATGGATAGGTTAGCGATTGCTAAGGGGAGGGAATAGAATAGGGGGTTCTAAGACGTCTAAGTTTAGTCAGAGTAGAAGTGGATTACGTGCGACTGAGTTGTGTTGCGTTGTGTTGTTGGCCGATGAGTGTGAATGACGAGTGATTGAGACCGTGATTTATCAGCGATCATTTTGTTGTTTTGTAGTGGACACCTCCTGTTGCCCGTGCACTAGCCTGTAGGCCTACATCTATAGGAAATAAACTACCGGAGTTTTGGAATATATCAGCCTCCCGGTCTCCTAACTTCTCATCGGCGTTACAATATGTTATCTTCAACCTTACTGTTGAATAGTGTTAATTTCGTCAAACGAGACGAGAGGAAATATGTTCGTCAACTACCTTTTTTTCATGAATAAGACTAGACGATGACGAGACATCAGTAATGTCCTGAAACACTGACTAAGACTATCTTAAGATGCATTATTATTGACGAAAAAAGACGAGACTAAAATGTTTTGCATGAAATAAAAACTAAGATAAAATCTCTCTTCATTTTTGTCTACAAAATGAGAAGACAGAATATCTAGCTGTTAACGTTTTCAAAATATTCCGAATGAGTTCATACGCAACAGCTTTCCTGTAGGCTAGTCTACGTGCTGTTGCTGCAACCCTGTGGCTGCAACACAAAACTACATGGAACAATAACACTGGAGATTTCTGCCAGAGTTAGCAAGCTAACTACCTAAGCTTTATGCCACAATACTACATACCCAGAAGTTGAAGCTTCTCTCATACAAATTAACATCCCCCAGAATGTCCATACGAAAATGTTCATCATGTAATGTCAACTATTTAACTAGTTAGACTGATGATGCAAAGTTTGCTAGCAAGTAAGCTAATATGGCAAGTTCGCTAGCAAGTTAGCTATGGCTAAGATGGAGAGTCTGTTTGGGGAATGTGTTGTGTTTGGGCGCATATCGCCATAGCGAGGCGGAGTAAAACTTTAATACTTTGGCCTACAACAGTGTTTCTCAAATTTTTTCAGTTTCAGGACCACTTAACTAACCCTAGCTAAAAAAAAAAAAGATTAGACCTACTTCAACAGTAGCCTATAATTAGTCTACACAATTAGGCCTACTCACTGAACCACCTTGCTTAATGTCTTTGCACTTTGCTTATTGTGTGGATTCATATTGTATGATTTAAACTGGCATATCTCACATAGACAGTGTTGCAGAACCAGTGATCCCCGGACCACACTTTGAGAAACACTGGTCTACGAATATGACCAGTGATCCAGTCAAATATTTTACTGTCTATGGTCAAATCCCTACCTGTGCATGTAAACATACTGACTGACAAAAAATCAGAATGAGTAATTATAACAGACGAGTAGCCCTGTGGACACACAATATTGTTGGAAAATTGAGATGTGTGAAACACTATTTGACTCAAATGGTAATCAGAAATAATTTGTTATAAAAAAAGACTAAAATGTGTTGACTAAAACTGACTAAGACTAAGATACTTTTAGTTTTCTTTTGACTAAAACTAGACTAAAATGACGAGACTTTTAGTCGACTAAAACTTGACTAACAAAAATTATATTTGAATGACTAAATATGACAAAGACTAAAAAGGACATTTCGTCACAAGATTAAGACTAAGACTTAATTAAAAATAGGTGACAAAATTAACACTACTGTTGAATAGTTATTTGCTATTCTTCCACTAACTCTTACATTTGTATCGCAAAGCTGGCATGGTCATTTACATCTATCTTGTTCGCTTTAGTGGGGAATGATTGTTGTGGGCAATTTCTGAGTGTTGTAGTGTAGCTTACTTCACGATCGAGCTGGCGCATAACATACGTCACGGCCAAAAGTTGGCGATTGGGTGAAATCAGATCCAATCGTTTTAAACTTCTACAGAGTCCACGCATCCAGCTTGCAAACGTTCGTCAATAGCCGAGATCCCAGACCCTTGTAGAAGCGAAGCGTACCAAGGGGATGGCAAATTGCCAGGCTAGCAGGATTCTGCTTGCCTTGTTAAAACATGTGTGTGAATCAGAGTATACATGTGTCTGCACTCGTCTAGCATAGATATTGGTAGATGTCCCCTTGCCTGCTAAAGCCAGAGGCAGAATATGTCAACACAGTCGCCATATTTGAACAAAGGACACTTACCGGCAGAAGAATGGAGTGTAATGACAAGCAGTAAGAGTTTTGGGCTATGAAGCCTTAAACGCATACATTGCTCAACCAATGGCAATGGATGGTGTTTTACAGAGGTGGCAGTAAGTCACACATGTGCAAATCACAAGGAAATCTGAAATCTTAACCAAGTCTCAAGCAAGTCCAAGTCGTTTTTGCGACAATCAAGCAAGTCAAATCAAGTCATAGCTTGGGTCAAGCAAGTCAATTCAAGTCATACAAATTCATGATTTGCCCTTATTTTTCATTTTGAAATAGGCTATTGAGTTTTATTTGCAAAAAAAAAGTATGTATTTTGCTACTGCATTGCATTCAAGCCGCATACATCTGAACGGTTTATAAAATAAGGTGAAATGTATACGAATAAAAACTAGATGTACCGCATAGCGGTACAAAATATGACCGCCGCTCAGTCCTGTACATCCGTTCCGCGAAAATAAATCACACTAATCAATTTGTCACCATCTTTTACTCCATCCCCCACTCTTGAAACTTTTGTGTATGCTTCTTTGGCATGCCTGTGTGTGTGTGTGCGGCTGCACAGAAAGGTTTTTTTCTGCTGTTGATTTGGTCACAGTCCTTGGTGGCCCTGTCAGTGCTTTGTAAAGTGTTGCATTAAGACCACAAAAAGTCTCAAAAGGCATCTGAGCTAACGTTCATTCCCAAACACCCACTAGGCTACTTCAATACTCTATTTTCAAAATGAACGCACCCGTGATGATCTACATCTAAACAAAATATTTTAGAGCGCACTTTGAGAGATGTATCCAAGGCAGGGCTGTACACATAATCGTAATATTATTTGTTGCACGTGCTACAAAAATCATCGATGGATGATTTACCAACGTTACACCGGTCCGATACAGTTTTGCCTATGGCTATACATGCGTGAGACTGAGACGGCTTTCCTTTAATCCTACTGAATTTGTAATTATGTATCGGCCGTTCTAAATGCCGATACCGATAGTATGTGCGTGCCTGTGTGTGTGTGCGTGTGTATATGTGTGCACCGCCATCTACAATGAGTGTACAGTCACTAAATGTACACATAACTTACATTTTTTTAGACCCATCTACCCCCAGAGAATGCCAGGTTAATCATACACATAAAATTTGGTGCAGTTCTGAACATCTTAACTGAAGATAGGGGTGATTAAAGCAGAATGATATTGCATTTTCATTTTTTACTGGGGGGGGGGGTGCAAATCACAAATGAGTGATTATGGGCCAGGTTGATGTGGGCCCTTGAGACCAACATACCATAAAAAATTATTCATCCTCAGTGCCATGGTTCAGGTAGTTATTTAGGAAAAACTGCATTTTTTGGGTTTCGGGGGGCCCAGCGCGGGGGGAGTGGCCCCCGGGGACCAAGCGAAATTTTCCCGTAAAAGTCTAGTGGGGCTACATACCCACCAAATTTCATGTGCCCCGGTGTTTCGGTGTCCCGGGTATCGTTGACCAAAAATTCAGGAAGTAGATGACGAAAAAAAAAAAAAAAAACTTTGACAATCCCTAAATTACCGCTTCACTATCTTCGCTAGCGGCGGTCATAATAAATGTATTTCAAGTAGACCTATTATAAAATAGCCAATTATTGTTTTAATATGCCTCAAACACTACATCAAATCATGAACATATATTCAAACAATTCAAGTTACATCTGTCATCTTCAGGGATCCAGTCTACATTGGAAACCCTATCAGTCCAAATAACGTTGAAAAATCAATCAAACACTACCATCGATGTCACTGCCAAACTTTAACAAGCTCGACGGCGCAACACTACAGCTGCAAAAGCTAAGGGGAAGAGATTTTAGGACTGGACCCTCAATGCGATATCATATTATACATAAGCCTTACATGTGAAGTAAGCTAAAACTTTTCTATGCTAATTGCTGGCAGTTTACTTACTGACTGTTGTTACTACTACTGTTAGTATGGGACAGGGACATGTGGGACAGGGACGTGTTTAAGAGAGAGGAAGAAAGAGTGGCTTACATGCATGGCTACCATAGAGGACACCAGGGTCATGTCCTCTGTATTTTTTCTTCAAGTTTTGTTTCATTAATTAATGGCGCTCTAGGCGATGTTAGGGAACGTCAATTCTGTTGACATTCAAACAAAACAGAGAGCTAGCTCACTACTCCCTCCCCTTTAAACTCTCCTAAACATGCATCTCGTTGGTGAAGGGGTTGAACAGTTTGTTATGTTTGTATAGTCCAGACTCCAGAGGGGTATTCCATCAACCTCGCTAAAGGCCAAACCTGGCTTATTTCGATAAGTCTCGCTAATTTTAGTGAGAGTTCCGTTCCATTAGTAAGGTTAATGTGAATCCCAGCTTGGTAACTATGGGAATGTATGCCACAGAACTAACCTAGTCCGTAGCAGGTTAACTTTCGTTAACACTTTACTTGACAGTATCGACATAAGAGTGACATGACACTAGCTGTGTTGCAAAAAAAAAACAATCAGTCGGAAAACGAGTCCAAAATGATGGTTCCGTCAACCTGTGCTTTTGTCACTTGTAGCCTACAACTTCAAAAATAGAAGTAAAAATGTTTTTGTTTTTTTCCGACAATGTCACCAAGCATGGATTTACACATTCACTAGCTCCAAAGAATTTATGAAAATTATGTGACTTAAAGGGCTGTATTTTGGGTCACCAGCGCATGGCGTAATACTTGTTATTCACCCGCGGAAAGTTGAATTCGGTATTTTGCACGTTTATTTTTTAAGCATTGCGCCCAGGGGTGTGGCAATTAACAACCTAGGGAGGGGACTCGCGCATTGTCTAAAAATCGCTATCATACACCACCTAAACCTGGTCAGAAGTCAATGGCGAGTTGTTCATATGCTATTTTAAGAGCGCATGTCAACAGTCATATTGGCAGGTGCACGCACCATCCTTCTATCATTCATGAACGCACACCAGCGCACGTCCATGCAAAGCATTAAATTGCACTATTACAATGGGAAACATAATTAGAATAAAGATATTACGAAATACTGTACATCTCATGATGAGTAGTTATTCACCATCATTTGCAAATTGGTAATGACGGCTAAAAGTGATAGGGGAGAGGCGAGAGACACGTATGGAGCACAGCTGAAGACGCACTGTCACGAGATATAAGCAACTCCTCTGCAGGATGTTGTTTTATTCAGTCATTTGAGCAACATTAAGTGTTGCTTTTTCCAGCCTATGTTTTCGATGGTAACCCATTGTCAGTCAATAGTGAAAGTAACTGCATATAACTGTCTTGTCGTTGACTGACTCCTTGGTGAAGTTAGTTTCACTTTGCCAATGAGTTCAAATAATAGACGAGTGCAAATGCGTGAAGGCTATGCTAGGTTTTAGTAAAGCATGGTTTAAGAATGACTATTCCATACGGTCTCGCAAGCAGCCTCCTTCAAATGCGCCGTTGAATGCCAAAATACCGATGCATTTATTTGACATATCACGCGTTGCGCCGTTAAAGGGAATGACAGATGTCATTCTCATTGGTTTAAAATGATGTTACGCCCCAAACACACCCATATGCCTGATTAAAAGACCTAGGAACACCTTGTTACGCCATGCGCTCCACTTTTGAGAACGAAACCCCTCCCAATGTGAACTGGACATCCTACTAAATTTGAATAGACTTTTGACGAGTGACGATGCACTTTAGAATGTCATGATGGGGCCCAAAATGTTTTAACTTGACATGCATGTGGTTCTAGGAATCTTCATTTCCAGCTACTCTGCGTCATTTACGTTATGTGATGGTGCAACATGTAGCGAGACGGCATGGGAAAGGAATTATATTCCTGCGTCTTCACAGGTTCGCTTCCCATACAAAGTATTTAGGCTACATAGCTTATCACCTTGATAATGGATTTTTTAGTTATACTCTTTATTGAAAGACATGTCCTACTGTTGATAAAGGGTCATGCACATTTGGTAGGCTGTTCAGTGACCGTAAATACTGTATGTTTTGCCAGTGGGCTATATTATATCTGATGCCAGCCAAAGGATAATTCGGTAACACTTTACTTGACGGGTGAGTCCATAACACATTCATAGCAGCTGTCATAAACTGCACATAAAGCATTCATGACTGTTTCATTAGACATGACTCAACATTCATACCAAACCTTTCATGAATGTGGAAGACAGAATGATGACAACTTGTCAAAATAAAAGTCCAACATCGTATTTGTGTAACCTGGATACCATTAATTTAATCTCTCCAGCCTTTGTAAATATTTCATGAATATCTTATGAAGTCGAATATCACTTTACTATACAAGTTGTGAAGTATTCTTAATCACTGAGTTTAACACTGGGAGGTAAACTAGCCTACATTCAGCTGACCCGTATTTGTGTATCCTGGAATGGTTGGACATTCCCAGTAGCAAAAGATAAGAAATCATCTGCAAAGGTTACATCATAAAACAAATACATTTTTATGAAGCAAAAATTATTTGCTTGACCATGTTCTCTCTTTTTGGCACTGGAGTAGCCCATTGACTCAGATGTGCCATTGCATTTTTAGATAATTATATTTCACATTTACTTTGGGACTTATGGGAGACAATAGGCTATATTATGTTGATACTAATTTATTTTATGACCACCTACACCTAGACAATAATTTGGAGTGAACCCTTTTAATCTAAGAACGTAGGCTATAGATAGTTTTGAATAGCCATATGCCAAAATTGTTTTTGAGTTTATACGTAAGGGATAATGTATAGACCGGTCTTTATTGGGAAAATAAGTCCCGACAGGGCGAACCGGACCCCGACGCGCAGCAGTAATTCACCTCTACTCTAGTTGAGTGCCAAAAAACGTAATATTACGTTTTTAGCTTTTTTTTTTAAATTACGAAACTAGACACTCTAACACACCTTATATGTGCTTTTGGGAACTCTGTGATGAATGGAAATGAAATATATGACGATCGAAAACTCATGAAAACGCACAATCTGGACATTTTATCTGGACATTTTATCATAACTCGGTTGCCGCTTTGGGTCAAATCAGTGACACATGCACGTCAGCTCAAAACCAGGCCATTTTCGTGGGTCTATCACTAGGCAGTCTTGCCAGGTCTCGCTAGGTCACTTCCCGGAAACTTTACAGGCAACATTTCTAGAAAAAAAACAGTGATTTTGATGAAAACTAGCCACTGTTTAGCTTGTGATTTCTCAGGAACAGAAGTGTGTAGAAATACACGGTTTGCACCCACTGAGAGCTTAAAGTCTCACCTTTCAAACGAGCCATTGTATGTGTTCATAGCTACAGAATATGCTGTGGCTGTATAAAAATCATTAACAATGGTCTAGATTGCTGGCACTCTAGGACAAAGCTTCCGAAAACAGCTTGGCATTCAATGAGTTAATGATTAATCGATAGTCGATCGTTAATTCTCCCGACGATCGACTAAGAAAATTGAATCGAATGCCCATCCCTAGTCTCCTAGATAACCCAGCAGCTCCTCTTCCGACAATTTCTTTCCGGCGTAACCTCAGAAGCCTCTCAAACGACCATTTTTTCCAACATTAGTAACATCTGCTTTACCTACTCCGAGCTCATTCTTGACACATGAGGTTAATGATGCTACAGAGCTCTACACTGGCATCTTGTCTGTATGCTGCAATCCTCTTTTCTCAAGACCCACTGATTCTAAACCTCATCATCCATGGCTGACGAACAGTATATCAGTACGAATCAGTACGAAAGGAACTTAGAGCCGCTGAGAGGAAATGGCGTATATCTAGAGATGGAAATGATCTTAGTAACTACCAGTCTTTGCTTTCATCTTTTTTCATCCATTGTCACACTTGCAAAAAAGGCATTCTATCAGAGCAAGATTAAGAGCGCCACTGACAGTAGAAAACTTTTTTCCACATTCAAGTCTCTTCTCAATCCTCCACCACTGCCATCAGCTACTTCACTGTCAGCAGATGACTTCATTGAAAAAGTTGCTAAAATAAGTGCTCAGGTTGAACCTATAAGGGGGCCTTTGCCTTGTGTTAGCATGACGGCATCGTTGGACTATTTCTCTCCTCTTGATGAGGAAGCAGTCTCTCAACTGCTTCATCAAAGTCGTCCAACAATATGCCATTTGGATCCTGTCCCATCCTGGGCAGTCACACATGTGTTTAATACTTCACTCGGTTCTGGAATTGTTCCTTCTTCTTTTAAACAGACACGGGTTACTCCTTAGCTAAAGAAAAGTACACTTAATCCAACTGATGTGAAGAACTACAGACCTGTCTCCCTTCTTTCTTTCTTATCAAAGGTTTTGGAGAAAGTGGTCTTCCTTGTGACTTGTGAAGTGTGACTTCCTTTATCAGAATAACCTACTAGACCCTATGCAGTCTGGCTTCAAGAGGTCATTTGTAATGAATGAACCTCAGACTCAAATGCAGCAACCAAGTTATTTGTATGTAGTTCAAGTAGCAGGTTACAAGTCCAATAAACAATCCAAGTAGCGAGATCCAAAGAGTAGTCGAAGAACAGGTTGAAAACGAAGAGTTCGGAATCAAACAAGTTCTAGTACAACAGGCTTAGTAGAGTCACAAACAACAATACCTCATGTGAAGTGGACATGTCTGTTGTGATCATGCAGCCTGCACTGTCTCAGGTCTTACATCATTCTACTCAAATTGCTCCTCTGTCTGTGACTGAAGCATTGAGAGTAGCTAAGTCTTAACCTGACTCTCGCCAGATGAATTTCGTTCCGCCTAGCTCCACTCATCCATCTGGGATCGATCCATTGGAGTGGTGCTTCAGAAGGCTGGGTATTATTAAAAAATCCTTGCATAAGATTGGATAAGCCACTTGTCCGTCATCTATTGACGTGCTACTTCAACCACTCACATCGAAGCCAACCCGTGACGCTGAGAACAGTCTCACGGTCGCTTCTACGCTATGTCACATCTATGAAACTCCCGCCCTGCGTCCTGATTGGCTGTACCGTACAATCTCGTGCTGAAATCACTCTCAATGGAACCGATCCCAGATGGATGTGAGTGAAGTTAGGCGGAGCTAGGCGAAACGAAATTCATCTGGCGAGAGTCAGGTTAGCTAAGTCTAGGGTTGGGCACTGAAACTCGGTTCCAATAGGTAACCGGCACCGAGGCAGACGGTAGTAACAACATCGAATAACAACGTGGATTTAAGTGCCTCATTTCGATGCCACTTAAGTCTCCAGCATTTTTTTTTCAAAATACGAGGCATCACTGTGCATCATGCGCCATCTGTAGCATCTTGCTTTGATAGCACCACATTCTTTAGATAGATAGATAGATAGATAGATAGATACATAGATAGATCGATAGTTAGATACTTACTTTATTGATCCCCAAGGGGAAATTCAAGGTCCCAGTAGCTTATGACACCACACACAACAACATAAAAAGGATGATAAAAAATCAAATCCACAAGACTAAAATTAACAGTAAAAGACACTAAAGATACTAAAACAAGGATTCACATGAATGTACTGTACTGTATAAGCATGAATGATCACATGAATGTAATGTATAAGCATGAGGCACTTGCAATGACAGGGCAGGGACTGACCCTGTGATTCAATATGCCATGGTAAGGTACTCAGTAAGGTGTGTGTCATGGTGGTAGTGCAAATAAGTGCAAAAGTGCAGGGTTAAAGTCTAGTGACCAGCAATAAATATGGACAATATAAGAGACCAGTATTAAATATGGACAATATAATAGAAAAATGTAAGCATAGTAATATAACAGGTGTAGTATATGGACAAAATGGAGAAAAATGTAAACATAGTAATATAAGAATTATAGCAGCAATGCAAGCATAGTGTTGCAGTAATAGGGTATCAGCCATTGGTCAAGTATGATGTGATGTTAGACCACAGTCCAGATTGGGAGATGGAGGGAGGGGTTGTACATATGGGCTAATATAGCCAGTAAACAGTGTAGACAGACAGTGTAAGCAGTAACACAGTGGGCTAGTGGACAGTCAGTACAGTCAGAGGTCACAGAAGTGTAAGTGTGGAGGGAGGTGTGGAGAGACTATGCAGAGAAGTCTAACTCCTCTTCCTTTAAGTGATGCATTGAAGAGTTGTATGGCCTTGGGGACAAATGACTTCCTCAGTCTGTCAGTTGTGCATGGCAGTGAGCGTAGTCTCCAACTGGTCAAGCTCTTCTGCTTCATGATAGTGCTGTGGAGTGGATGACAGTCATTGTCCAAGATGTTGATTAGTTTGTCTGGGTCCTTTTGTCTGATATTGAAGTGATGCACTCCAGTTCAGCTCCCACGACAGAGCCAGCTTTCCTTACCAGCCTGTCTAGTCACCCAGCATCCCTCTTCTTAGTGCTTCCTCTCCAGCATACCACAGCATAGAAGAGGACGCTGGCAACAAGACGCTCGCAACTTTTCTTTTCTTTTCTTTTCTCTGATTGTCTAACACTCTGTAAAGCACCATGAGACATGTGTGATTGAAATTTAATTGAAAACAACAGACTGGTAAAACATTCAGAGGAGCTTGCTGCAGACGTTGAAGGACTGCAGCCTCCTCAGGAAATACAGACTGCTCTGCCCTTTCTTGTAGAGTGCTTCAGTGTTGACTGACCAGTTTATTTGTTAGCTAACATAAACACTTCAAGATAAGCTTAAAGGATAATTCTGGTATTTAGCACTTTGAGTCCCTTTTCTGGTTTGTCTTGGATAAACTAGAGTGGTGGACACCGAAATTTTGACGATTGATCCTGTCTCGACTTTTCTGACTCGTTTTGAATTGCCTTTACTGCTTCAGAGTGGCTGCCTATGGGCATGCACAAAAATGTCCTTAAAACAACCCTTAACGTTCAAAACTGTGCAACTCACCGAGTGGTTAGTGGTGTTCTTTGATTATTAAAAACAAATATATCGGTGCAATGTATGATTTCCAGCTGTGTTATTTGCTATTGTGGAACTATTTTTTCAAATACCTAACAACCGCGTATAAACTTCCGCTCAATATAAAATAAGGTCTCGCGGAAAGACTACAACCAAATGTAAACAGCCCCCGTTTCCGGTGGCGCAGTAATATCAACGTGCAATGAGTCTTCCAACAGAATACAGAAGTATTCAGACCCCTTTGTTATAACGATTGCAATTGAGCTCTCGTGCATCCTACTTCTATCAAAAGTCCTTGAGATGCTTCTACAACTTAATTGGAGTCCACCTGTGCCTAAATGAATTCATTGGACAGTATAAGGAGAGGCACGCATCTGTCTCTTTAAGGTCTCAAAGTTGATGTTGTATGTCAGAGTAAAAACCAAGCCATGAGGTCGAGACAATTGTCCGTAGACCTGCAAGACAGGATTGTGTCAAGACACAGATCTGGGGAAAGATACAAGAACATTTCTACAGCATTGAAGTGCTGAGCACGGTAGCCTCTATCATTCTCAAACGGAAAACATTTGGAACAACCAAGAGTCTTCCTAGATCTTATAGAAAGACAGCCATCAGTGCAGCAGTCTACCAATCAGGGGTCCATTTCCCAAAAGCATCGACCGCATTTGAGTCACGGTGTTCGTACAGTTCGTACAATTCGTACAGTGTTGATATTTGGTCATATTTCGATTACATTTTAATAAGGAGTTTAAGTGTTTGTGCATGTGCTCAAGTCTACGGACTCACATTTGGTAGTCACACTACCAGGACAGTTGCTATCATAGTTAGCAACTATGCTTTCAGGAAACAAACCCCAGGCCTTTATGGTAGTGGCCAGACGGAAGCCATTGACTGCTGGGAGTTTTACAAAAAGCACCTTAATGACTTTCAGACCTTAAGAAGTAAAATCCTTTGGTCTGATGAAACAAAGATTGAACTATTTGCCCACAATTCCCAACGGTGTGTGTGGAAGAAACAGGCACTGAGTTGCACTGATGGTTGTCATTCTGTTAAGGAATTCTCCCATCTCCACAAACAAACTCTGGATCTTATTCATAGTGGCCAATGGGTCCTTGGTTAGCTGTCTGACCAAGACCCTTTGTAATGCCAGGTGACATGGTATATCCTTAATTTGAAATAAATCTGGTTAATGATGTCCCATAACATTGGAGATGTCTATGTTTGAGATCCATTTCCACTTCTGTATCCAAACTATTTTGTGTCATCATATGAATCTCTGCTCGGATTTGGCACAGTAGCAAGCTTATCAGACCACTGCTGTCTCTGTGTGTCTTGGTCTAAACCCAAGAGTCTTTGCAATCAAGAGACCACGAGGCAAAATCTGAGGTCTTGCAATCCATGAAAGTTGCTTCACTGTACTTCATTTGACCCAGTGTTCTAAGTCAAAGAAAGCAATTGTACATCATGTTTCAAGTTCAAGTTATTTATTTGTCACATGCATTTTTATACAAAGTACAATATGTAGTGAAATGCTTAGTCCTTTGACTTAAATGACTGTGCAGTGTGTACTGTATATCATGTAGATATACAGTCAATAAAGAAAGAAAATAAATAGAATATAAGTGTAACTGTTATACGTTTGTATGAATGTCAAATAAATATACTGATGTGATGCATTGAGGTTTTGTCACATGCTCTAGGTTTTAGAACAGAACAGTGAAACATTGCAAAGACATAATATTCCCGCTTATCTCTAAAGTCACACACAGATATACACAGGAACAGTTACAGATATCATAGTCATTACATAGAATCTTACTTTTAGTGTCAAAGTAACCCACTAGAGAGAAATGCAGAACATTAAACGACATATTGGAATATTGGGCATAATGCAGAACATTAAACCACATATTGGAATTGGACATAATGCTCTTTTCCTCTTTCTCTCATAACATGCCTATGCATTTTCAATATGAAATGATCTTAAATGTCTTATTTTATTAATAAAAAGTCCTCTTTAAGTTGCTGGTTTTACAACTCTTCCTCCTTCATGAAAACTAAAGTTATAAACCATTTCTTGTACTGACAGGAAAGACAAAGAACTCTATTTGCCACAATAAAAATATATAGGGCATTGCCCACTGACATCAAACAAACAAATATGATCTTGCTTTCCTGGGTACTATGAGTTATTGAGGATTCTGTGATGAAGTGACTGTGATGACTAATTGAACAATTCTCTAATCTAAAAAGGATGTCATAACATAATCAGTGTGTCATTTTCAACAAATTAACTTACCGATACATTTACTCTTAGGTATACTTAGTTGCATATTTGCAATTATAATTTACCACTGGGCCTCCGTTGTCTCAGCTCCAATGAATAAGAATTAAGTTTTGGCCTGCAAATTCCTGTTGATTCCCTATTGTAAGGTATATAAATTGGTAATATGTTTCCGTTTCCTTTCTTCTTTCTTTCATCCTCCCCTTCCTTCTTGTCTCTCACCTCATTAATTAATATCATTTTACAGTACCTTTTGCAAAACTTAATTCTATATACCTAACATACCTGGCTGTCTGTTGGAGAGATGATTGATATCATTAGCCATGATTAAGGAGGAACTAGGCAAAAGTAAAACATCTTAACTTTTAAGTAAATATTTAGGCCATTTTCACAAGAGCTTAACAACAGGTTAAGAGACCCATAGCCTAATCTTTAATGTTGAATTTATTTTTCTTTTCCAGTACTCCCTGTCTTCAAACCACAGCTCAAAGAGTCGATAACCATCACTGTTTTCCCCAGAATTCAGTATAACACATCAGACCAGGAGGGAAAGAAACAAGCAGGGATGATGCACAAAGTCAAAACAACAAGGGCTCCTGGAAAGAGAGTGGAGATAAGGAACTACAACATTAAAGACTGATAATAACTTTTAGTAGATATTGCCCCAGAATTGTTTTGTATTTTGTAGGCTATACATTAAATTTCCATATAAGAATGACTGTTAGCTTGAATATGATGGAAGATAAATATTTAATAAATTGTTTATATGAAAATAATGTGGTTATTGGTTGAATTCTGTAGGCCACGGGACAGCACTGTTGTTGCCTTTTTAATTATTATTATTAATTCTCTGTAATTTGCAGATACCAGTTTTTTTCCTTCATATAATTTATAAGGTATTCATACTTACTAAATGTTTGCAATGCATTGGATCATTCACGTTCGTGTCTGCAGTTCTATGAACTCTAGTAACCCTCTGGCGGTACATGACATCATTAGTTGGGTGAAGCTCCACCTCCCACAGTGTCATCACATCACCCTATCACCTAGCAACACCCTTACATTCATTGTGATTGGAGGAATGGACACACCTCTGTTTTTTGATAGGCTTATGCTCACTTTTCACCAACTCAGAATAAACAGTTGAATTGACAATAGCGGCATTTCCTCCTCATTGTTATGCTTACAAACACATCACATTCATTTACAATGACAATCAAAAACATAAAATTAATAGTGGCTCCGATATATCATATAGCCTGATACGTTTCCTATTTGTTGTCTATGATAGGCTACATTCAGCATTGATACCCTGCAGTGTTTAGTAGCCTACATTGCAATTTGGAAATTCACTGGAAGTAGGGAATTCTTGAAACAATAAAATTACACTTAAACCTCAATAACGTTACTGTTTCAAAATATGCTGTGCAATCTTGCAACCTGTCCTACCGAAATGCATCCACCGGTCTTGCACGCTACAATCACCACTCTGCATCAGTTTCGAAATGTTGCCTAATGTTAGTTTGTATTGGTCTGTTGACAAAGCCATCCTATGACTAGATATCACCTTGAACGTGAAGGCAAGACTGAACATGCAATTCGTCTGTCTCAAACGCAACAGCATTTCCTGAATGAACTCGAGTAACCCATCCTAGACATTTCAAATTTTGTATGAAACTACAGGACCGCGGGCAATCACCCCATCTTTGGCTGGGTATACGAGACCTTCCTCCTCTCCTATTGGACTGTGCTGCACAGCCAAGTTGTCAGCCCATGTGGCGTGGCTTCAGAGCATGTCAGCCATTTAAATTAAGCAGTGAAAGAACCAAATCGGCAAGACAATTTTTGAGGTGTAGGGTTAGTTCTGCCAAGGAGAGACTTCGGTGAAATCAAGTGAACGAGGATAAACGCGAACACAGGAATATTAGTGCGTTGTCCTCAATTTGCTTCAATATTAAAGTTCACGGTACAGTTTACGGAGAGGATATTCAGATCTGTCAGGTGCCGTTAACGTTAACTGTTCACAGGTAAGTGGCGTCATCTTTAACTGCTGTCAATGATACTTTGCAATGTTATAGGCTATCGTCAGCACATTAATAGCTAGCATTACATATTATTGTAATTGATGACAGCTCTTAACGTAATTTGGCAGTATAGCTACTTCCACGTCGAGGACTACTTGGCAGTGTGGTCCTTGACTATGATAATTGTGTGGGTGTAAGTTACCGTATACTGGTGAGTCAACGTAGGCTATCATTATTATTCTAAAATAAAGTTATGAGTGGAACAGTCGACGCATGTCGCAGATGGGACGGATAGCTTCTAGAGCTAGTGCTATCTGACGCAGACCAACCTTGAAATCGAACGAATGTCTTAAATTCGTAACGTTACGGTTGTGGTCCACGGTGTTTGCATGATGTAACGTAGGCTATGTGTAATAAACCACTTTTGAAGATGACCTGCTAGCAAGTCAGGAAGCTAACTTCTTTTGACATCCGTTGTTTGTGAACGTTATAACTGCAGTGTGTCATGGTAATGTAGTTACTTTGCATGAGATGTTCATCAGGGCATTGCAACCTATTGAAATATTGTTGCATTAGTATAAAATATAAGGTCTGCAGCGTCAAGATATCGATCTTTGATCTGTCTAATCCGACCCGCAGAGGTGTTGAGGGCCTGCAGCTGCCTAGTCATGATGCTCTATCATTTTGAGGAAGTTTGGCGTTTCACTTTCAAGCGATGTGCTGTCAGACACGTCTTCTAACAGATCGAGCCTATTACATTTGAATTTGTTGGTGTGATAATTTTTTGCTACCACTTAAATTACTATCATTCAATGCCTTGTGCTTTAACAATTGTATGCAGCGACGGTTAGGATTGCATGGCTACACTCATTGTGTAGGCTATGGGAAGTAGGCCTAACGTTAAGCAATTCAGCTGTTGCTGAAAGTTTATATATATATATAAATATATATTTTTTGTAGTAATGATTAATGTAAACGTCTTTCAAAAATCTGATTAGATTGACTGCACATAATTAGGAGCGCTTCTTTGAGTCATTGGGCCTGAGTGTGAGAACAGAATCTCCTTGGCAGGTTATTTTTTACTCTGGAGGGGGACTGATATGGGCGAGGCCTCGCTAATAATGATGGCGATTCCATGCCGTGATGTCATCACAGATTAATTAACTTTAGCCTGAATCAGCCCACTTAGTGCCCCTGATCACACCTTACCGCTTACCACATATGCAACACTACACATGCACTCCACCACTCTCAAACTTTGCCCATTGTCTTTTTGTCGGGTGGAGTTAACTCCAATCAGCCGGCATCCACAGACAAAATGGAGGTTTAGGCCTAAGCTTCCTTGTTGGTAGGTACTTGAAATTCATAATTTAAAAAAATTACTTATGAAAATCACACCGATCTGTCAAATTAATTTACAGATGGAAACTAGGCCCATCATCTCAGAATTATGTCATTTTTTATCTAGAGGAAGTCTGTTTGTTTTTAGCTTAATAAAGGCACATTGCATTGCCTCTATGCAAAGTACATGAACTTTGTATTGTACCTTATGGCTGCACGCAACTTCAAACCTTTCTATCTCACATCTGAAGCTGGTTCCATGTTTCTGTCAGTGTCATGTGATGGAGGCATACCAGGCGCACATCTACAGCTTTGGCAGTTGTTTTTGTGGATCCTTGAATCAGATGCAGTAGGCCTAGTGTTCCCTAGATTTAATGTGCAGCCTATTCAACTAACATATGGATTCTAATAAAGTTCCATTTCTGCAGTTCTTCAGTACATGACATATTAGAAACAAAAAATAAAGGTACAGTATGCAGGTTTAGGTATTTTTTGCCTAAAAAGCAGTGTTTGACAAAGTGTGGTCCGGGGACCACTGGTGGTCTGCAAGCTATCCCAAGTGGTTGGCGAGCAGACGTGGTAAAATATAATATAGATGAGATTGAACCAACTTGTACTGTATGTAAATCCAAACAGTTCTGCAACACTGCCTAAGATACGCCAATTTAGATTAGATTTGATTCAACTTTATTGTCATTGTACAGAGTACAAAGACAATTAAATACAGTTTGCGTCTAACCAGAAGTGCAAAAAAAGCAGAGAAGTGCAATGTGATACAAAGTATAGACAGGTGGTGCATAGACAGGTCAAGAAATATAGTGCAGTGTAGACAGTAGTATACAGTTGATTTACAGGAGGTGGTTTAAAGTAATATAAATTTACTAGAAAATGTAATTCTGAGGAATTACCAGTGCATGAAAATGCAAAACAAACTTTTATTTGGAAACGGTTGTGGGCAGAGGAAACATATGGCGGGAGTCATAGTCGATGACAACTGACAGTTGGAATGGCTGAACAGTTAAACAGTTGAATAGTTTAAGTAGTTAAATTATTTAATAGGGAATTATTGCAGTGAGGACTTTTATTTTGAAAACGTTGTGGGCAGAGGATACAGTTGGCGGGAGTCATAATTGATGACAACTGACAGTTTGAATGGCTGACCAGTTAAACAGTTGGATAGTTTAAATTGTTAAATTATTTAATTGGGAATTATTGTATTGAGGACTTTTATTTTGAAACAGTTTTAGGCAGAGAAAACAGTGGGCGGGAGTCATAGTTGATGACAACTGACAGTTGGAATGGCTGAACAGTTCAATAGTTGAGTAGTTTAAAGCTAAATTATTTAATAGTGAATTAATAGATGTGCAGATAGTTTAATGGATGTTGATAGACAGATAGTTTAAAGGATGAAGTGAAGAAAAAGAAGTGAAAGAAAGTGGGGAAGAGAAAAGTGAGCTATCCAGTTCAATGGAGAGAGACACAGAGAAAAGGTTCCATTGAAGTTGCTGCAGTCAGTAAGAGAGTACAGGTGCAGTTGATTGTATTCTAAATCGTTAATAGCTCTTGGAATATGCCTTATATCCTTGTAGAATGGAGAGGCACAGAGACAGTTGGCCTAGTTGAGCAGAACGCAGTTGATACAGGTGCAATCAGCTTAATTGACTCTTTGAGGGGGCCTAGTTGAGCATCTGGCAGTTGATACAGGTGCAAATCAATTTAATTAGCCCATTGTGATGTAATAGTGCCAGATGCAAAGTCACAGGAAAGAAGCTTCCTCTGAACCTGCTGGTTCGGGTGCGGAGAAACCTGTAGCGCCTCCCGGAGGGGAGTGGGGTGAACAGTCTTTGATGATGCGCACCTTATGCAAGTATCGCTTGTCCTGGATGGCCTCGATGGAGGAAAGTGAGGAACCGGTGTTGCCCTGGGCAGTTTTCACCACTCTCTGCAGTGCTTTTCGGTCATAGGCAGAGCAGTTGCCATACCAAACTTTGGCACAGTTGGTGAGGATGCTCTCGATGGTGCAGTGGTAAAAGTTCACCAGGATCTGAGGAGACAGAGAGACAATTTAAATCACACAATAAGCAGGGTGCAAAGACGATAAGCAAGGTGGTTCAGTGAGTAGGCCTATTGTGTAATATACTGTTGAAGTAGATAAACTGTTTTTTTTTTTTTTAGCTAGGTGGTCTGTGTTGTTTTTATTGGTTAAGTGGTCCTTGGTCTGAATAAGCTTGAGAAACACTGCTCTAGAGTCGCGATATATTTAGATTTTTTTACTTTGCTGTTGTAAATAGCAAACTTCTTGTGACTTATCCACCTGTACACAATGAAAATGTTTTTGATAGATAGATAGATAGATAGATTGATAGATATTTTATCGATCCCCAAGGGGAAATTCAAGTTGTGTGTCATGTTGTGGAGGTGAAGAATTAACAGGCAAAAACTATCTACAAACTGCTGTATCGTAACACCCCTAATTATCACCACTTTTGTTCAGAAATTCTAAAACAACAATGTTTTTTAACACTTCAAAATAACATTTGCTAAATGAACCTTACATTTTTCAGTAGCCATAGGTGTGTAGATTTGAACAAAATCTGGTTTGGTTCTTAACGGGAGCATTTACTGCCTGAAATATCCAATTTTGTTTACCACGCTCGGAGTTATAGTGCTGGCCTGATGGGTTGCCTATTTACGCCGTTTCAACGGCACATGAACGGTTAGACCAAGAATTCTCGTCATGAAATTAAAATTCCACTGGAGCTCCAAGTGGATGTGTACACACAACCTTACAACACTGTTTACAGCTCTTCGAGTCACGGTAAAATGTCATTTTTGGTACATAGCTAATTTAGATACACCTATGGTGTGGGTGGTTGCGTTTTTTTAGGAGTCCACCGTAGGGCTGCACGATATATCCAGAGAATGTCTAATAAGGGGAGAACTGCCACTCTCGGAAAACTTCCGGTTTCTGAACTGGTTGCAGTTCCTTCTGTGGTTCCACATGAGGGCGCTCGTCCACGAGTGCAGAATGCATGGAGGTCTATGGAGCTGTACCCCTCAAAATCCACTTTTCTCTGGATATAATTTTTTTCCAAGTAATTTGAATATTGTTTTCGAAAGGGGAGGCAAAGAAAAGTATTATATTTTTTAAAGTCACTTAATTGTTCTAAAAAGCCTTTCAAACGTGTCAATGACGTCATTCATTAGCACAATGCTAGCGTGTTATGGGCAACAACGACCCAACCTGTAAGAAATCAAAAGGACATAAGTACTCGTTCATTCAACTTTTGACCTATAACCCATGTTGAAGTTATACAAACTACAATCAAATCTGAGATTTGTCAACGACAATCAGGTGAAAGAAGCAAATTTAGCCGTCTAGCTCCATTGACTCCCATTCATTCTGCACTCATGGCGATCGCCCCCAGTGGAAATCTAGTGGAACTGCAACCAAAATTCGGTACAATGGGACTTAATACGGAGTGGCAAGGCTCTCCGTAGACGGGCTCTGATATATCTAAAATCTATCGTTATCGCGATATCAACACTTGCGATGGACATACCGCAAAGATTACTTAATTTTCGATAAATTCGATACATTTTCTGAGCCGTGCGCATTCCATACAGTCTATGGTGTATTCACATTCTGAATGTCAACATATTTTACCAAACTGATGCGGTCATGCAGCCCAAGAAGCCCGTCCCCTACCAGTTTAGGTGTGTGGTGTTTTAGGTGTTAAAGCGGGAGCTAAGTCGTGATGGCTGAAAATAGTGAGTCGAGCGAGGTAGGCTACACTTGGGTGAAGAGGAATTAGTGACTAAAAGGAAAAGCACGTCTGTTATATGGGAATATTTTGGTTTTATGAAGGATGCCGTGTTACAAACACAGCGCAAATGCGTCCTTCTCCACCGTGTTAAAATAAACAATTTCTTTCGTTATCGTTATATCAGAAGTTGTCTTTCACTGTCGGTAAGGCTTGTATTTCATGACTTGCATTTAGCAAAAGCCCCAGACAGCAGCACAGAGGTAATCAGGATTCGTTATTTGTAAAAGTTGTTTAACCTACTTCTGGACTGTGCGATTGCAGCCCAATTACTTTCACTTTCCGCTGCCCTCGTAGTCGGCATGCCGGTAGCCTAATAACGTGGGATGCGCAGCGTACTGTATGAGGTTACAGACTGAGATGATTGCCGCGATATAGCTTAAGTAGGCCTAGCTTCTTTGCTAGGCCCATCGAAGGCTGGCAATGTGGAATATTCCGCTGGTTGGTGCACAAGTGTTCAGATTGGCTGTCCACCCGTCTTTTATGAGGATTAGGAGCAGATCTTCCACACAACTTCGATAGCCTAGTCAGTAGGTCTCTTAGCTGTCCACTTTCATCAGGCCATATAGGCTACATTATATTTTATATTATTTAAAAATTATACATTTATTTCTGTAATTATACATTTACCCCCCCCCCCCCCAACCCTACAGTGTATGTTTGCAGCAAGCAGAATGAAAAAAAAACATTAAATATACTGCTCAAAAAAATTAAGGGAACACTTCAATCATACACTGAATCACTCTGTCACTGTTTGGTTCTGAGCACAAGTAAAACTTTTGAGGCGAGTGTTTTATTTTGCAAGAACTGTCAGACATTCTGTGAATGTAGTTTGAGAATGGAGAAAAGGGTGGAAGGTTTCAAAATATGTGTGGAAAACCTTTATTGAGCAGTATATTTAAATATCGCAAATTATATCGTTATCGCAGTACTCAATAATGGTATCGCATATCGCATGTTTTCCTAATATCGTGCAGCCCTAGTCCACCGTCTTGGTTTGTATAGAAATGGATATTAAGTGACACATACATACACGCAAGACGGCGGAAATACGGGACCGACGGTAATAGGGGGAGTTCCGATATCTACAGTGTTGTTTCACGATTCTCGCAAGATTTGTCGGTCCGATGTTCTACGTTCATGTTTAAAAAAAAAACAATTTGTTTTGTCAAAAAAAAAACACATAGGCCTACCATTTTGACAAAAGACTTGATTTGAAAAAAATCAACTGATTTGTGCTTAGCTCAGCTGGACTTTAAGTGTTGTATAGGAAAAACATGGACATTAATGGGTTTAAAGCAACTTTCTAATTGTTGAAGATGAAGGTGGTGTGTTTTCATAAAATTGCAGACTGAGGATCAGTGAAGCATCTGTTAGTCAGACTATGTGTTTTTGAATTAATGAGTTTCATTGCTTCCTTAAATGGGACTGCAGTTTTCATCAAGACTATATCTTTTCACATGAGCTATTATGATGTTAGATTGAAACACAGGAGAAATGGTTGGAATAGATTTTTGGTACTGTAAGTGTTTTCTTGGGATGGCCAGAAAAAAATGACTCATGAAAGTGGTCGGACAGGTCCACATTAGGCTTTAAGCCTGTAGGCCTACTAGAGTCTCCTAACCTGGTTTGGGAATGTTATGGCATTAGATTAGTTATATGTTGTGTATGAACACTCAAGTTAGTTAAACAGATATTATTTGGCACTCCTATATCCTTGCATACAAATTCCACAATCAAGAGTAGCAGCTGGATAGAAAAAAGTAGGGAGAGGCAAAGAATGTCACCTGTACAGAACTAGGCCTAAATAATAAGCACATAGGCTAAAGTAGTCACCATGCACAAAGGAGTTTCTGTTTGGCAAGGCTACGAATTTTTTCAAAGGTGTATTGTGCTCTCGAAGTTGAGTTCTTGTGCAAATCATCTTGACTTTGGCAATATGGAGAGGGTAAACAAGGAAGACACTGTCCCGTCAACAGCAGATAGGCCTAGAAATTCAACCAGTATGACAGATGACAGGTATTGGACACATGGATGACACTGAATTGCCTGGACTGCTTGCACACCTAAAATTCAAGTACAGTAGTAGGCCTACTATTTACTGAGATAAAAAGTCTGATGTTGGTCAGACAGCTCAAGGCCACTTTTCTGAAAAGGGGAAAGTACTTAAACAGTGTTTCCTCTAGATTTATTGTTTCCTCTAGATTTACAAGTGGGGCCAGGCCAAAATTGTACCTGCAGTTTTTGCAATGCTGACAAACATGGAAGCTCATGATAGCGCTACATCAATACAATATGTGATATGTAAAGTGAAACTGGACTGGTCGTAATAACCTCTGATTAGTTTTACTTATTGTTAAATTGCAAGGCACTACATTGTGCGTCTGCCCTGATTCTGATACCATGGCAGTATTCATTTTGTTGTGGCGGGCCGCCATCCTAAAATAAACATAGAGGAAACACTGTTAAATGCAAAATTACATAGAAAAGCTTCTAGAAATGTCATGAGCTATCCATCCTGAAAGACAAGTTGTGAGTCATCAGGGCTAACTTTCTCTGTGCTGGAATTCAGGCGTTGGCCGGGCTGTTTAAGATTTAAAAAAAAATTGACATGTAATACTGCACAGTTACTTCAGTCTGTACTTCTCTGCGTTCACCTGCGCACCCATTACTCTCGTTTGAATTACTCGCGAACCCGTGATCGCATAGATATGGCAAGCAGATCAGATGAAAGAGGAGACACAGGGCTATCCATTGTTACCAAGTATGTCGATCCTTCTGGCTTATAAAAACAGATGAAGTGACTGTAAAATAATGTCATGTACAAAAACCAACGCTGCACACCCATTACTCTCGTTTTCTCAAATTACTTGCGGACCTGTGATCGGATAGATATGCCACGCATGTCAGATGAAAGCGGAGAGCTATCATTTATAACCCAAAAGGATGTACTTGGTATCAAAACAGACGAAGTGACGGCAAAATAATAACTTCATATAGCTCGACTTACCTCACGATTTTGTCTGTTTTTGTGGCAAAGCATGTTTATAATTCAACGCTTTTGTGTGTTTCTCTATGGCAAAGAATGTTCATAATCCGGTTTTGAGATCCTAACATTCCATTGCATCCCAATTTGTTCAACAAAGAAACACCTTTTTTGTCTTTACTTTGTTCATGGCAATGCAGTAAAAAGTTGTAGAGAATCATTATGAGTGCAGACACCATAGGCACACACAGGCTAACACGTAAACTCGGGTCAAGTCAGGTCAGATCAGTTTGTGTCACAGATATGGAGTGCAGAAAGGTCTTTTTTAATCACTAAATAAAAAAAATGGAATTTATTTCTGTAAGGCGCACACCACATATGTCTGTAAATTGCTCAGCCCCAGAGAATCCCTCCACCATGGCAATGATATTGCCAGATTCAGGACAGTCTGCTCTATACACACATGAAAGGCAAGTCGAGCTGCCAGCTTGCAGTGGTGAGACACATGAAATCCCATGAAATAGGATCAAAATTAAATCAATGCAAGTATTAATACATGAAATTGTGGTAGATTTGGGTAGCCTAGACTCTGCTGAAAAAAACAATATATAGCATGTGTATATGGCACTTACAATAACCAGGATAAATGCTCACTAAAGGTAGTGAAAATGCCCTTAAAACAGTCTAGGGTTCTAAGGGTCTTACTAACTGCGGTACAAAATATGACTCTCCGCAAAAACAAATCACACTTGTCAATTTGTCTCCATACCCTACTTTTGCAACTTTTTGTATGTAAGTGTGTGTGTGTGTGTGGAAGAAGAAATTAAGAAGTTTTGTGGAATTCTGTTCATGGTTGACCATACAATAAATTAACGTGTATACACAAGAACAGACACACACACACTAGGGCTGCACGATATTAGGAAAACATGCGATATGCGATACCATTATTGAGTACTGCGATAACGATATAATTTGCGATATTTAAATATACTGCTCAATAAAGGTTTTCCACACATATTTTGAAACCTTCCACCCTTTTCTCCATTCTCAAACTACATTCACAGAATGTCTGACAGTTCTTGCAAAATAAAACACTCGCCTCAAAAGTTTTACTTGTGCTCAGAACCAAACAGTGACAGAGTGATTCAGTGTATGATTGAAGTGTTCCCTTAATTTTTTTGAGCAGTATATTTAATGTTTTTTTTTCATTCTGCTTGCTGCAAACATACACTGTAGGGTTGGGGGGGGGGGGGGGGGTAAATGTATAATTACAGAAATAAATGTATAATTTTTAAATAATATAAAATATAATGTAGCCTATATGGCCTGATGAAAGTGGACAGCTAAGAGACCTACTGACTAGGCTATCGAAGTTGTGTGGAAGATCTGCTCCTAATCCTCATAAAAGACGGGTGGACAGCCAATCTGAACACTTGTGCACCAACCAGCGGAATATTCCACATTGCCAGCCTTCGATGGGCCTAGCAAAGAAGCTAGGCCTACTTAAGCTATATCGCGGCAATCATCTCAGTCTGTAACCTCATACAGTACGCTGCGCATCCCACGTTATTAGGCTACCGGCATGCCGACTACGAGGGCAGCGGAAAGTGAAAGTAATTGGGCTGCAATCGCACAGTCCAGAAGTAGGTTAAACAACTTTTACAAATAACGAATCCTGATTACCTCTGTGCTGCTGTCTGGGGCTTTTGCTAAATGCAAATCATGAAATACAAGCCTTACCGACAGTGAAAGACAACTTCTGATATAACGATAACGAAAGAAATTGTTTATTTTAACACGGTGGAGAAGGACGCATTTGCGCTGTGTTTGTAACACGGCATCCTTCATAAAACCAAAATATTCCCATATAACAGACGTGCTTTTCCTTTTAGTCACTAATTCCTCTTCACCCAAGTGTAGCCTACCTCGCTCGACTCACTATTTTCAGCCATCACGACTTAGCTCCCGCTTTAACACCTAAAACACCACACACCTAAACTGGTAGGGGACGGGCTTCTTGGGCTGCATGACCGCATCAGTTTGGTAAAATATGTTGACATTCAGAATGTGAATACACCATAGACTGTATGGAATGCGCACGGCTCAGAAAATGTATCGAATTTATCGAAAATTAAGTAATCTTTGCGGTATGTCCATCGCAAGTGTTGATATCGCGATAACGATAGATTTTAGATATATCGTGCAGCCCTAACACACACACACACATAAAGACACACATACACACAGTAGACATGTAGGCATACGTACGCAGGCACGCACGCGCACACACACAGGCACGGACGCACATACACACATACACACACGTACACACATAAACACACACACACAAGAACAGACACACACACAAACACAGGCACGCACACATAAATACACACACACACAGTAGGCATTACTACGCACGCACACATGCACACACAGGCACGGACGCAAGTACACGCATGCACACACACACATTAACAAACACGTACATGCACGCATGCACAAACACACCCACACACACGCACACACACATAAAATCACACACATGCAGGGCAGGCGCAGCCACACACACACACACCCACTCACAAGTGAACACACACATACAGTACACACACGCACAGTAGGGTGGTCCTTATATGGGGTAAAAAAAAATTTGGGGGAAATGTTCAACTCTCACCCCCTAAATGTGTTAGGATATCAATAAAAACACACTGTGCAAAATTTTGAATTGTTCCTACAATATCTAGAGGTAGCAATTTTTGCAGAAATTGTACCATTTAAGAACGCACAACAAAATAAAATGCAATATTATTTGTTGGTCAGACTATATAATAAGGAGAATAGCAATAATAAACAATGTCAATTAAATCAATAGCCTAATGAAATAAACAATGAAAATGAGGGGGGGGGAAGCGATAATGAACAATAATGTCCATTCAATCAATAATATAAAAACTATAACATGGTAAGACTACATTAAAGAGAATATCAATAGTAAACAACAATGTCAAATTAATCAACAGCCTAATGGAAATAAAACAATATTTTACAAACCATAACGCATAAGAAGCGCTTAAAGAACTAAGTGCATGTTGAACAGATATGCCTTTAGACCCTCTTAAATGGCCAAAAACTATCACAGGAACGGAGAGCACTGGCCAACTCATTCCACCAACATGGAACCACTGAGGAAAAGAGTCTTGAATTTGACATAGCATTTATGACTGGTCGACACAACAGACACTCATCAGAAGACCGCAGTGGGCGGTTGGGGATGTAACTTGATCATTGAATTAAAATAACAAGGAGCAGATCCAGTAAGTGTCCAGGGCCAAAGGCCAAAGTGAGAGATTTAAATTGTATCATCATATTGTACAGTTGTACACCCGGGACGTCCTTTTTCTCTTTGGGCCAGAAGAAAGTCTCTATCTTCTGGATTCTTGAGATGAATGAGTGCATCTTGATGTGCGATATCAAACAGGTCTCCCAACTGGTCTACGAAGGCCTCTACATTGCACTGCTGAGAATCAGAAGTTCTCTTGGCATTTTTCTTCAGCTTCTGCCATTTGTTGTGAAGTGTTTTGTGTGATGTTGGGGACATTTGTGTGATGTTGGGGACGAACGGGAATCCTAGCCTTGTCCTAGAATACCAAGACTTCTTTGATCACCGCTGTTGCACTTTCATGCAGTTTTTTTTCAATGTTTTATGGTAATATTACTACAAACATAAAACCTGCTTCTTGGAGGGTAACTTTGTTCCAGTCATTTCAGTCTCTTCTGATCCAAGTAACCATATAGCGGATTTGCTTCATGTTGCTTCAGCCATTGTCTCAAGTGTATATTGTCTATTGTGCTTCATTCACATTGATGCTTTGAAAGACATATCACAACTAAAACAGGAGTTGCTATGAATTGCTCACAACAGCATATTATTGGGAAATACCGGAATCAGCAGATGAGATTAGCAAATCAGCATTGCAAATTTGAATGGACAATATGGAATTCCCATTTCAGTGTGGTCACCAATAATCAATACACATTATCATTGACTGCATGGTCAAATAAGTCCATTGCTGCCATAAGCATATATTATTAAACAATTATACATGCTAGCACAATGTATCAAATAATACGCAAAAAAATCCTGAATATGCACACTGCACAGTATGTGTTAAACTTCAAAGGTCTTGAGCAACCTCTAAATATTGATTAATATTGATAAAACTTTGCCCAATTATTTTTTTTATTTATTCAAACATATTGGTGGGGTGAGAGCATGAACTTTCAAAAGTTGAAAAATAAGGACCACCCTAACGCACAGACACATAAAACACACACACATGCAGGCAAGCAGACACACACACACACACACACCATTACCCCCACACACACACACTCACAAGTGAAAACACACACGCAGAGAAGCACATATAAAGCACATGAACACACTCATTTACATACAGTGCTCAGCAGCATAAGATACACCCATGCTAAAGTTAAATAAAAAGAGGAATAAAAAAATCATCTTTTGCAAATTGCTCTTAATGTCTTAATTAAAAAAACATAGGAAAAATACGACCTTTTAAGGACACCAATTTTCTTTGTGAATGAATAATGTATCGTAAATAAATAAATGTTTTTCTTTAATATACAGGGAGCAGTGAACCCCTATGTTAAATTCCCATAGAGGCAGGCATATTTTTATTTTGAGCCCTAGTTATTTCATGGGTCCAAGATACTATGCATCCTGATAAAGTTATATATAGCCCCACATCATTACATACCCTTAACCATACCTAGAGATTGGCATGGGGCACTTTCCACTTCCAAGCTCATCTCAATTCAAATCAAACCAGCTATTAGGCTAACCGAAATAAAACCATGCCAATCTCTAGGTATGGTAAAGGGTATGTGATGTGGGGCTATTTTAATTCCAAAGTATTAACAACATATGCATAATATTAAGTTGGTATAAAGAGCCTTCATTGCTTTGGAAATGGAAGCATCTAATGACATGATGCTAGCTAGTCATTTTCTGTTTATGTTCTGTTTTCTGAGTTATAAGCCTGTCTGAGTGGAATGCGTATCGGCATATCACGTGCTTCATGTAAATGCTTAGTTTAAGGGAAACAAATTATTTAAGACTTCAAGACTCACTAATTCCATTAGGCTACACAAAGGCAAAGGCCATATGTTATATTCTTGTCCATTTTCAAAATCAAAGTGAGAGCAGCCTGTTAAAGTAGCCTACCCTCTCGCAGTTTATAAATGGTCAGTAGTGGGAACTGGACAACTCTAGCCTTGTCTTTGTTGCCTTCATGATTTCATGAAATTATATCGAAAAGGAGATATCAATTATCAATGACAAGGCAGCTGGAATTTCTCTTTCTCTCTCTCTCTCTCTCTGTCTCACATGTGTGCTCAAGATGTGATCCCAATTAAATGTAGCATAATGTTCAAATTAGATCTGCTGCATAGTGGAGATTGACCCATATCTTCCTTGCATGTAACATGCTATTGCTGCATTTTGACATTGTATTGGAAGAATTAAAAGCAGTACTTCTAAATTTTGGTGCCCCTGACATCAGTTGGTGCCCTACGCACAATGTGTTCTGCATGGTGGTAGTGGCGGCATTGTATATACCAAAGATTATATATGGCGGAGCTAGATATTTCATCAGGAGCCACTTTCGGGAACCCGAAACGACACGCCTCTTTATGCAAACAGGACTCAATCCCCATTTCGCGCCCATAGACATGAACTACGATGAACTATCTTGCTCCGCCATATACAATCTTTGGAAATATCTTACACCCTCTCCTTGCCCCTGTCTCTCTCTCTCTCAGCGGACACACCGTGTGCAGCACGCACATTTAATCCAAACATTCACAATCATGCATCAAAGACTGTTGTTTTTAAATTGCTATTAAATCTGGTTAGCATTATTAGCACGCTGTGCAAATTTTTTCAAAACTGTTGCATTCAAGTTGACTGCTAAGTTTTTATCATCTTAATCACAATGTAAATGGAAAAGTATTTTCCCAGACTCAAATGGCCTGTCCCAAGGAGAAAAAGGATCACTTTGGAACTTAAACCAAAGTCCTTTTAGGCAGGTCCCTCCACTCGGCGGCCATATTGCAACGCTTTTTGGACACTCACCGGGCATCCTATTCAGCAAAAAAAGGCGCGTGCGCAAGGCTTTACGACACCAATATTGCTCCAGTGGCGAGTTCACAACACACCATATGATTGGCTCAATGTATTGACATCACACCACATGATTGGCTCAATGTATTCACATGTCGAC
Organism: Alosa pseudoharengus; assembly: GCF_046254945.1. Classification (NCBI taxonomy): domain Eukaryota; kingdom Metazoa; phylum Chordata; class Actinopteri; order Clupeiformes; family Clupeidae; genus Alosa; species Alosa pseudoharengus. The sequence continues at coordinate 34,614,346 of NW_027468674.1, read as the reverse complement.
GTTTTGCCAAGGAAGGGGTGGGATATGTGTAGACAACGTTACAAACTAACCCCATGCATTTCTATGGAGTATTTTTTGAGTGCTGTGTCTCCTCATTAGAAAGTCTCTGCTTAAACACACATGGAGAAACTGAACAGTCCAACCATAGATTCTTCAACCCACTCTGGTCCAACCAGTAGACTATGATGAGGTAGCCCATTCGGCTACTTTGTTTACAATATTTTCCAGGCTTCAACCAGTGCTGCTGACAGCTGAAGCACACATTGACAGCACACATTATGCAGTCTATAATATCTGCATAATGTGTGCTGTCATGAATAAATCATCAGAAATACAGTATTTTTTTCTTTTTATATCAGTAGTTTATATAACAATATAATATTATAATAATATTATCAGCTACATAGCCCAATATGCCCCTCTCTTCTTGGTCAGACACCTTAACTAACATATTTCCTGTGGGAAACATTGACTTAAGCTTATTTAACTAAAGAAATTATGAGAAAATCGCATCATAAACTTAAAATCGCAAATCGTATGGAATCGTGAGCAATATTATTTTTTTTTTTTTTACTTTTTATTTATATTTTTAAGTTCATTAAATTCTTCTTAAATTCATTAAAGTCTCTTGCTTCTTTTCACCTCAAACATGCTCAGTGGTGCCCAGACTTTTGCATGCAACTGTATTTTATCTTGCCATTATTAATAAGCGTTTTTCCTCCCACTTCACAGCACTTTTTGACACAATGGAGGATATCGTCATAGCTGGCATCTCAGGGCGACTTCCTGAATCCAACAATTTAGAAGAATTCTGGGAGAATCTTTTTAATTCTGTCGATATGGTTACAGAGGATGACCGACGGTGGAAGCCAGGTAAGTCAAAGATTTAATTTCATTAAGTGTACAATTGGGAAGATGATATTACTCATTGTTCTGTTATGGTTACTGTTAGCTGAAACACCCAAATAATGAATAATGATTAAATAAATAAATAGACAAATATGTAGGTTCTTGGTCACCTGGTTGTAGATTGAACTACCGTATTTTCCGGACTATAAGTCACACTTTTTTGGCTGGTCCTGCGACTCAGGTGCAACATATATATATATTTATATATATGTTTTTTTCCTCTTCATGACACATTTTTTGACTCGTGTGACTTATACTCCGGTGCGACTTATAGTCTGGAAAATACGGTAAATAGGATTTTTTTTAAAAAGAAAAAGAAAACCATGTACTGTACATCTCATTAATGTGGTAGTTCACTGTTCTTTGAAAAATCTATTCCTTGTCTAGGTGTTTATGGGCTGCCCTGCAGAAATGGTAAACTCAAAGAAATTGACAGGTTTGATGCTGCCTTCTTTGGTGTGCACCCCAAGCAGGCCCACACCATGGATCCTCAGCTCCGCCTCATGCTAGAAATTTCATATGAGGCCATTGTTGATGGAGGTGAGGAGAAGGATGTAGATATCAGTTGTGTCAAAAATGCTGCGCCTGGAAAAGCCATGATCTCACCCATGATGAAATATCTGTCTTTTGTCATTTTTTGTGGGGCCTCAGGTATAAACCCGATGACAATGCGTGGCTCTAAAACTGGAGTTTATATCGGAGTCAGTGGCTCAGAGGCAGGCGAGGCCTTCAGCAGAGATCCAGAGGAGTTGTTGGGATACAGCATGACCGGTTGCCAGCGTGCCATGTTTGCGAATCGTATTTCCTACTTTTTTGACTTCAATGGTATGCTTTTGTTTTCCTAAGTCCAGCACAACAGATTTTTTTAAACTCATCCAAAAGACTCTGGATATTGTGGAAAATGTTAAATTCAGACAATTGTTTTTTACTTTGCAGGTCCCAGTACAGCCATTGACACCGCTTGCTCTTCAAGTCTCTTAGCTCTGGAGAATGCTTTTAATGCCATACGTAACGGCCAATGTGATGCTGCACTGGTAGGCGGGGTAAACTTGTTACTGAAGCCCAACACCTCAGTACAGTTCATGAAGCTTGGCATGCTAAGTCCAGATGGAACCTGCAAGTCATTTGACTCTTCAGGTAACTATTAATGTTTCTGTCATCGCTGAGGTAATTAGTTACAGTTAATTACATCGCCCAAAATCATATATGTCTCCGTAGTGCTTTTAGAATATACTTACTTCTACTACTACTTACTTCTGAAGAATCTAGTTGAACAGCTCCTGGTTTTCTATGTTTGGTACATTGCCGTACCAACTGGATTGGTGGATTGTTGTAGACCACAGCAACTTATCTAATCATTAATGACTGGCTGTGTGTGTGTTTTTGTGTATCCTTCAGGAAATGGTTACTGCCGTTCTGAAGCAGCTGTTGTGGTGCTGTTGACTAAGAAGTCTGCTGCCAAAAGAGTCTATGCTACAGTGCTTAATGCAGGCAACAACACAGATGGCTACAAAGAGCAAGGTACTAACTTAGAAAACAAAAAAATAAAGTTTTTTTTCCATTCGTAGGCTGAATTAGATAGCCTAAGAAGTTTGCAGAATAAGGAAACATAATGATAAAACAGTGGATATTGCCTTAAGTCTTTTCATCTAGCCTGGAAGCCAGTCCAAATTTAACCCCGCCCTCAAAATTTGAGGTCAGGAAATTTGGTCTGGACTTGTTTCATTAGGTGCATCCCATCCCTCTATTTGCATGCGGTGCCTCTCCTCGGTCCTTGGTCCTTCAGCTCGTGCTGGAATTATCATCAACTACCATGCAAACGTTTTAAAAGAGTTGATGCCTGCTTTGTTCACATGTTGTATTTAAATAAGTAGTTATTCATAAGTGGGATTAGTCCATGTTCAAATTATATTTTCTTATATTGTGCGATCATTGGTCCAAGATGCCAAGGTAAAAAGTTCCCTGTCAATTTTCGGTTTCAAACAAGTTCGTAGGGATTTATTTGCGACAATAAACTAGTAGACAGACCAAGAAAATATTTTATATATTATGCTGGAATTATCATGAGCTACCATGCAGACTTAAACTGTGTTCACGCATTGTATAATAAGTATTTATTCATGTCTAAATGGGAGTCCATGTTCACATGTTATTGTAAGGCTTTGGTGTACTTCCACTCTCGGAAAACTTCCGGTTTCTGAACTGGTTGCAGTTCCTTCTCTGGTTCCACGTGAGTACGCTCGACAGCGAGTGCAGAATGGAGGTGTGCCCTGATTCAGTGTGCTTCTTATATCAATATATTTAACAATACCGTTTGCATTTCTTATCCAAACAACGTCAAACTTGCCACTGCACTTACTCGTGCCCGTAGCGAGACACCTGGTAAGTTTCAAATCAATAGGGCCAACGGTTTGACCGATATGGGACAGACACACACACATACACAGACAGACATTCCTGCAATTTATAGATACAGCTTTTTAGTCAGTGAATGTCTGGGAGTTGGACAGGCTTAGCGTAGGGAAACCTGTATTTAAAATCTGTTTTCAAGTCTCCCATTCAAAGGGAATCTGACCATAGTTAGACTTCAAGTTGTCAACTCAATGGTGTTATATGGAACACATGATGTCACTGATTTGCCAGTTTGCTACTGTTAATTGAGTAATCTCTGTCCCCAAGTTATAATAATTCTGGTGCAGAAGATATTTAGACATGATTTAATGAACTGATTTTGGGTGCTTAGTTAGTTTTTAATCCCCTGAAGGAAACCCCAGGCATTTTCCTACCCATAGAAAATGCGCTCTTGAACCAGTTCCATTCAGAATTTTTTGAACCTTGTTGCTATCTAGTGAACCAGCCCGCATTTTTAAACCGAACCAAGGATGCGTCATCAACGGAGGGGGTTGCATGCATAGACAGAAGTTAATGATATGCATAAACAAGAGATAAAGATATGACAGTGGTCCTGTAAAAACGGTAGAAACAAGACTTTATTAGCATTGTAAAGCTAGATAACACCGGTCGTGAAATGCTAGTTGACTAATTGACACAGCAGATAACATATCACATGGCAGACAGCAGACAGATAACCGATAACATATCATATGACCGACATCAGGATCACAGGTATTTACAGGCAGTTAAAAGGCCCACCAGCCGGATTTGTGTGTGTGTGTGGGGGGGGGGTGTTATTGGGTCATTGCCAGGAGTATATTGTGATAGTGGATCTGTGATATTTTCAAATAGGCCATATAGACTGACATACTGACTTTGCACTCATTCACTCCTCAGCACTCATGACCCCCCCCCCCCCCCCACACACACACACACACACCTACATGACTTTTAGCACTTTTACATCCCTCTCCCTATGCTACAGACCTTTTATTTATCACACATCAAAACACACACACACACACATATCTGACTTTCTCCAACTTTTGCACATCTCCATACAACTTTTTATTTATTATTTTTGATTTCTCCTCCATCTATCTACCCATGTCCTTGATTGCCTAGCTTTCTGCCACCCCACCCCACCCCCATCCCCAACACACACACAAAAAACACACACACTTACATCATCACTGTCATCACCTCACATACATACAGCACACTGCTTGCTACAGTAAGCCTCCTCTACATACTTGCTGCACACTGCCCCCCCCCCCCCTACATACACAGCACATTGTCTTCAGGATTTTCTCCAACACACATCCTCTACATACTTACAGCACACTGCCCCCACCTACCCACACACACACTACACACACACACACACACACACAGTCACTGCTCCACTCCCCTCCCGCCCACACACACATCTTCACTGTCATCACTCACATACATCATACATACAGTACTCTGCTTGCAATAGTTAGTCCCTTCACCATACTTGCAGTACACCCCCCCCCTCCCCTACATACACAGCACATTATTTCACCAGGAAGCTTCTCCAACACACATACTTACCGCACACTGCCCCCCCCCCCCCCCCCCCCAATACACAGCACATTGTCTCATGAGGAAGCTTCTCCAACACACATATTCCACACTGTCCTCTCCCCACATACACAGCACACTATCCCATCTCCCCTGTCATCCCCCCCAACACACACACCAAGACCCCTGGCAGTTGGGTTAGCCCCTTGAGCCGTGGATCTGCCCAAGGTTTCTTCCTTGGTAAGGGAGTTTTTCCTTGCCCCTGTTGCTCTTGGGTGCTCCCCCCCCCCCATCCCAATCCTCCCCCACCTTTCTTATGCAGCCCTTGCCACTTAATCTACTTAACCCCTCTTCTACTGCACTTTTTACCCCCCCCCCCATAAATGAAATAAACTCACAAAACATCGTTTTATTATTATTTTTGACCATTAAACCAACCTGGAAGCAAACTGTAACCATGGGATGTTTGTATAGAAGTCAATTCCTGTCCAGGGATGGGTAGATTAACTAGATCAGCAATTGCGCCATCAATCCATAGACCGGAATCCACCCAATGACTTGCATTATAGAAAGTAGTGTCAGCATGACTTTGAGGAGGGATATCTCTCTGACTATAATAGTTGTACAAATTTTAATGGTGTTTATTTCAGAATTAAATAAAGAATTAAAATATTCTACATATTTGTGTTCTTTGCCAATCATTTCTTTAAAAATAGATAGATAGATAGATAGATAGATAGATAGATAGATAAATATTTTGATGTTTTTTGCTCATGTTTGTGTATATAGTTGGTAAAATGAAACAACAATACTTTAATCATATTGCTTAGGTTGTGCTGAATAAAAGGATATAAGCAGTGGTGTAGTCTAGTTAGCTGTAGTGGGTATTCTGTGATCAACCCCAAATGTTAATATATATCCTTGCCTATTTTAAGTGGGTATACTGAGATGGTGATGCTTTTTAAGTGGGTATACTGTAGTCCTGCAAATCCTGTAGACTACACCACTGGATATAAGATAGTATTGCACTTTCCTGAGACCTCTATAAAGTCATTAAAACATAGTAATGCAAAAACCTGCAAAAAATTGCTGGAGTTCTTAGGGTTAAGGCTTGGTCCTGAGAGGGAAAACGGGACTAATGTGAATCTGATGCTTGCAGGTGTAACCTTCCCCTCAGGAGCGATGCAACAGCGTCTCGTTCGGTCACTCTATCAGGATATTGGCATCTCTTTGGAGGAGGTGGAGTACATTGAGGCCCATGGTACTGGTACAAAGGTAAGGGCAAATTCACAGAGCCTTAACACGGTACAATCCCTGCCTCTCATTCAAAATAAAATCCAGGCAGGTGGTAATGTGTGAGTATTAAAAAAAACAAAGCCCTCGTAAGTCATGGTCTCCATTAATGATTTAACCTAACTAGAAATCAGTGGTCTTCTACAGTTAGGAGCATTATAGGTCTTTCATACAAAGTGGCCACTGGATTCAGAGCGAAATAAAAGTTGCCACAGCATTCATTGATGAACAATGACCACGGTCTTCACAAGAGCTCACTGAGCGGGGCTCGTCTGGGCGCAGCGGCAAACTGTTCTTCTGCCTCGCAAGCCATGAAAACGACATGAAATACCTCTGATACCTCTACAGAAGGCAAAAAAGGGAAATATCAAATGCTAAAAATGAACCTGCTCATTTGATTACAGCTTTGTGCTTTATTACATTCACACAAGTCGCTCTTAATCTCTCCAGTCCAAGCTAACATTAAGATGCTGTTTCACTCATTTTTATTTATATAACACAATTTTTGTGCACAAAGTGCTTTACATGTAGACGTTAAGACAAACCAAAAAAATTGAGGAAGAAAAAAAAAAATAATCCATAAATCAAATTAGTCCATTGGTGAAATGACATGAACAGCGTGCACAGTATGGTGTCATTGCAAATCAACTGTCTCAACAAACTTTTGTCACATCCATATCTCCAAAATTTCAGCACTTCATACCAAAATGGTTTAAACATGTTATATTGAATGAATTTCCCTCTAGGTTCCCTATTATATTTACTGTTATCGGCCATGATCTTTTCACTTATCTTTGTTGAATTTCCCAGTCAAGGGGCCCCTGTGTAAATGTGATGATTGGTTGGTTGAATGGCCCTTTGCTCAATTGTGTTATGTGTAGGATTTTTAGTTCAAGACATTTACAAATTTAACATTTTTACCTATTTAAAAGAATGTGAAGAAATAATTGTTTTCATAAAATGTTGCCCAGATATCCATTGGCAGCCGTGGCCTACTGGTTAGCGCTTCGGACCGGAGGGTTCCCGGTTCAAACCCCGACCAGTAGGCCTGGCTGAAGTGCCCTTGAGCAAGGCACCTAACCCCTCACTGCTCCCCGAGTTGTTGCAGGCAGCTCACTGTGCCGGGATTAGTGGGTGCCTCACCTCACTGTGTGTTCACTGTGTGCTGAGTGTGTTTCACTAATTCACGGATTGGGTTAAATGCAGAGACCAAATTTCCCTCACAGGATCAAAAGAGTATATATACTTACACTTACTTACTTCAAATGACCATGATGCTAACCAACTATCTTTGACTGCTTCGGGCCTCACTCTTTCGCTATACCACATTTTACCTCAATAGGTGCTATATGAGATACAGTGTAAATGCAAATCTATGTAAGAGCAGAAAACTCAAGACATCTTGAATTTTACACAATTATGTTGAACTACTGCTATGGTTTTTTACTATGTTCGGTACAGTGCAGCTCTAACTCAAGTTGAATTAATTTCCTTAGGTGGGTGACCCCCAGGAGGTGAATGGTATTGTCAGTGTTTTCTGCCAGGGAGAACGTAAGCCCCTGCTGATTGGCTCTACCAAATCCAACATGGGTCATCCAGAGCCTGCCTCTGGTTTGGCTGCTCTTGCCAAGGTAAGTCTTTATACTTTTTGTTTTTAAATCTCACTATTTGTATCAAGTTCAGATAGGACCCCATTCAATTTCAGCACCTTTTTTCAGTTGGTTATTATGGCGTATCCTAAACTCTGAGCATAATTATCAATAAACTAGACATTAACTGAATACTAAGTCATACAACTTTCAAGCTTTTCTGAACTAAATTGGGTATTATCCCTGGTACATTTCATAACAGGTGGTCTTGTCTCTGGAGCATGGCATGTGGGCTCCAAATATTCATTTCCAAAACCCCAATCCAGACATTCCAGCGCTTATGGATGGTCGTTTACAAGTGGTGACCAAGCCTATTCCCACAAGTGGTGGTATTGTGGGCATAAACTCCTTTGGCTTTGGTGGATCCAATGTACATATAATCTTGCAACCCCCCATGTCCAAGATCTCAACTACATCCAAAGTCAAGACACAGTCCACCCAGTTGCCAAAACTGGTGCAGGTTTGTGGACGCACTGAAAATGCCGTGGATGAACTTCTACTTCAGGCCAAAAAGCACACTGAGGACCACAGTTTTTTGACCCTGTTGAATGAGGTGTCAGGCATGCCAACCGCCAGCATGCCTTACAGGGGGTATGTACTCACTGGAACAGAAACTGATAACCGTGAGATACTCCAGACCTCACCTGCACAACGACCCCTGTGGTATATTTGCTCAGGTGATGTACAACACTGGAATCTCAATTTGTATTTAGACAATGCAAACAATCTAAGCGGAGAAGATTGCTTTCTATTAACATATCTGAAATCTGTGTGCATTTCCTCAGGTATGGGCACACAATGGGCAGGTATGGGCCGTAGCCTAATGCAGCTCCAGGTGTTTCGGGACTCCATCAAGCGCTCAGACATTGCACTGAAGGACACAGGTCTGTGTATCTCAAAGCTACTCATGGATGCTGACGAGACCACCTTTGAGGACACCGTTCATGCTTTTGTGGGCCTGGCTGCTATTCAGGTATGGAAATGTGTGTGTGTGTGTGTGTTTGTGTGTGTGTGGTCTAACACTCAAGGCTCAAGTTTTAGAACAGAATCTCACAGCAATTATGGGAGTGTTTGCACAGTGCTGCATGGCCAGGCCCAGGGAAGCAAGCGGTGAGGTTTCTATTTGTCTGGTGTTACATTTGCAAAAAGAGATGAATGAACTGAGTGAATGAACTGGCAACATTGCACGTTTTGATCAGGTAGACATGGGAAGATTGACATCTGCACATATGCAAGCACAGGTTTCTTCAGTATTATCATATCATACATTCCCTGATATGGGTAGCCTAGACTTGTGTATGAATCTCAACAAGCAAAGCAGGTTCGAAATCACAGGTGCCCTAATTAAAAGTTTTCATACAGTGTATGGAAATATGTGAAACATCTTAGAACAGATCTGACAAACAATTATGTTGTAACAAATTTAATTGTTTGAAACAACAAAAGAAGACCTGTTCCTTATGATTTAGGCTATAAAATGCTTTGATACAGTCAGTTTGAAGGGATTGTTCAACAATGCTGTTAGTCGACTTGGACCAAACCTTTTACTTATGTACTTCAGCTTGACTGTCCGATTTCAACTTACTGTGAATGCGCATGCATTAACATGCCTTCCCATTTTTGCTATGAGATTTTACTGGCAAATAGGGCAGAATGTGTTCTTTTATGATTAATGCTAAAATTGAGAATTTCTCTATCATATGTTATATATATGTTATAATATTATTTGTAGGCCCAGCCCTTGTACTCCTTTTGTGTGTGTGTGTGTGTGTGTGTGTGTGTGTGTGTGTGTGTGTGTGTGTGTGTGTGCGCGCGCGCGCGCGCGTGCCCCTCCAGATTGCCCAGATTGATATGCTGCAGAAAATGGGGCTACAGCCTGATGGGATCGTAGGGCACTCTGTAGGTGAGCTGGCCTGTGGATATGCTGATGGATCATTGAGTCACACCGAGGCTATCCTTGCAGCTTACTGGCGGGGACGCTGCATCAAGGAAGCCAACCTGCCACCAGGAGGAATGGCTGCTGTTGGTAAGATGTCAGACAAGTGCTTAATACTAGGCCAAAGTCCTTTTAGGCAACACTTTTTGGGCACTTATCGGCCATCTATTTCGGGCAGAACTGCATGTGCGCAAGGCTTCAAGAATCACGACACACCAACCTCGCTCCAGCTGCGAGATCACAATTGCCACAATGTATTCACAACATACCACATGATTGGCACAATGTATTCACATGTCAACTTTTGGCGGCAGAAGGGGTGGAATATGTGTAGACATGTTTGCGTTACAAACTAACCCCACACATTTCTATGGGAGATTCTTTGAGTGCTGTGTCTCCTCATTAGAGAGTCTCTGACTAGGCTGGGGACCAGACAAATATGAGCGCATTTGAATTTGTTCTGGCAGATCAGTCTGGCCACTCTCCCATTACTGGGGATTTCCAAATTCCAGGAACCAATCACAACAGCTTATCCGGCATGAGGTGGTATTTATACCAGGGTTCCCACGGGTCATGGAATTTCTGGAATATCATGACATTTCGGAAAGTCTTTGTTTATTCAATCCCATTTATTCATATCTCTAAAAAAGTAAAAGATTCTTGAACACTAAGCGGCTGCTCTGAAAATCATTGGTTAATATATTGCATTGTTCATTATATAGTAAATCATGGAAATTCAGTTTTTTTGGAAAAATCATAGAATTTTACATTTGACTAGAGTGTTATGCTGTTATACAATGACATTGTATAAATTATACTGACAGAGGATGGTTGGCATCGCTTTTGCACTCCGCCAATGGCTGTGCTGTATTAAACAAGACTGACATGTATTTCCTTTGAAATTGAGTAAACAACTACATTTAAAATCTTTGTTTACAAGAAATATGTGTTACCATTAGGGCTGGGCGATAAAACGATAGCGATATGTATCGCAATAGACATGTAATCGATATCAATAAAAAATGTGTTCGATAGAAACATTCGATAATTAAAAGCAACACACACCTCCCGCTTTACGTTGTCCATAAATAAATAGGCTAAATATATCTTGCATTGTAGCTAGTATGTGCAACTCTACCAGAGTAGACGATAGAAGTAGGCCTACCTCAACACAGACTCTCAATGAGTCCTTGCCCCGTGCGCGCGCTCTCTCTCTCTCTAATAACTACTAACCAACCAACATCCATATGTTTGTTTATTAACATTGACAAGGTTGTGATAACTCACTGAATTTGCAATTTACTGTACATTTTAAAAAGCCTTCTGTTAATAATATTTTCCCATTTTCTACTTTTAAATTATCAGGTCTTACATGGGAAGAGTGTAAATCCCAGTGCCCACAAGGCGTTGTTCCTGCTTGCCATAATTCTGAGGACACAGTCACCATTTCCGGGCCCCAGGTACTCCAAGACCATTAATTCTGTCTTGGCCAAAAAAAGTTGATGGGAAATGTTGTAGTAAGCACCATTACAGTATATGTAACAAATTGTCTATATGAAAAATCTGAAATGCATAAATGCCAAAGTTTCCTGGTAGATGTGTGCATGTGAGATCTAACCATACACCACAATGTGCCTTTAATCTGTCTATGCATAGGAGGCAGTCAGTAAATTTGTAGCAGAACTGAAGGAAAAAGAAATTTTTGCCAAAGAGGTGCGCAGTGCTGGTGTGGCCTTTCACTCTTACTACATGGCCTCCATTGCACCCAACCTACTGGCTGCTCTGCAAAGGGTAAGTAAAACAGAATACATGCACAAATTGAGACTTCAGCTATAGAATATCTATTTAATATGCTGACCCATTTAGATTATTCAACCTTTTATTCAAAACATGACACAATAGTATAAAAGTATATGATAAGGGTCATTATCTCAAAACGTTCCTATATTTATTATTGTTGAAATCTGTCTGTCAAATATGTATTTTGAAAAAGACACCAGGATTTCAACCAGCAAATGGAATCAGTAACTCATTTACCAACTTGTCACATTTTAGCTATTTGGCTGTTTTGCCTTGTCTAGCCCTGTATATCTTTTAAAACAAACAAAAGATATGCATCTCCCAAACTACTAAGGGTGTCACGATTTCGATTTTATTTCGAAATCGATCGAAATTACATCTCAATCTCGAACTTCGAACTTAAAAGTAGAATCGACGATGCAGCCACACCCCCAATTAAATTCACGTTCAGCATGTATGCCAAGACGCACAAACACACATGCACGGGCTGAACTGCAGCGTCAACACTCCTCTAATTTTAGGCTGCAGCCAGTTAAAATATAGGCCTACACATCAACCTACCGAAATCAAAGCCCCTCTTGCTACTTTGAAATCACCGGCGTGGAAGTATTCGTTCATTCACGTCAATTAAAACTAACTTAGCCTACTCAACTTAGCAAGTGAAAAGATGGTCTAATTACAGTCCAAAGTTACTTTAAGGCTTAAAATTAACATTTATAATTACATATTCCATGAACACTAACCTTGGGTCTCTTCGGAGTGTGCTGAAACAATCAAATTAACATTCTGTGTTGTTTCATTTTACTATGTTCACGTCTCTGTTTTAGCCTAAAGTTCGTTTTGTTTACATTACAACCTCGCGGTTGGAACGGTTTCAAAGCGGTTTCAAAATAAAAGCCCCCCCCCCCCGAAAAAAAAAGGAAAAGGCCAAAAAGAGTAAATAACATATAAGGAATGCATTAATAGTAATATTTAAATTAGATCGAAAATCGAATCGAATCGTGACTTTAAAATCGAAAATTACATCGAATCAAGGATTTGGAGAATCGTGACACCCCTACAAACTACAGACCCTACACTATGCCCCAATTGAACATACCATATGTTCTAATGCACAACAGAGAAGGGAATCATGTAAAATTATGTTAAGTACATTCATTTGGAAATTAAGGGCCGACTTACAGTGCAGATCATGGATCAACTATGGTCAGTTACACCACTAGTATTAAAGAAGAGAAACAATATGATAAAACATCTGGTCAAAATGGAATTCCTTTTGTCAAACTGAGTACTTCAGAGAGGCTAAAATGGTCTAACTTATCTTGGTACCTGATAGATAGGCATGTTTAAGCAGTCATCAGTAACCTGTTTTAAATGGTTTCAGGTTATAAAAAGCCCTAAGCCACGCTCAGCCCGCTGGATCAGCACCTCTATCCCGCAAGCAGATTGGGAGAGCCCACTGGCACTCTACTCCTCTGCAGAGTACCATGTCAACAACTTGGTGAGCCCTGTGCTCTTCCAAGAGGCCCTCGGTTTTGTGCCAGACAATGCTGTGTTGGTGGAAATTGCCCCACATGCTCTTCTCCAGGTTAGAATATACATATGCACGCATTCTGTTTTGTCAAGTGTTCAGTTTGCATTTCATGAAGGCAATAATGTAATGAGGGATTAATCTGTCCCAACGGTCTGTCCACAATTCTACTGAATGTAACACTGTGTGGGTCTGTACTTAAATATACAATGTATTGTGTGATGACTCTCAGGCAATCCTTAAACGGAGCCTCAAGCCTACTTGCACCATTCTTCCACTGATGAAGAGAGGCCATGGAAACAACCTGGAGTTCTTCCTGTCCCATATAGGCAAAGTGTACATGAACAGGTATGCATAGTTTGGCTTTTAAAAATATGCTTATACCAAAAATTATGGAAAACTCATGTCCAACTGGTGATGTATAGCAAAGGTAGATGGGCATTGTATTACTTTTTATTATACGGCTCTTCACAATGCTAGTAGAACGCTCCATTGACTTGAATGGGATTTCCCAAAGTTCTAGCAGTAAGATATATTCATGTAATTACCGCTGCAAACATATAATTACCGCTGTCAATGGCAACGGGTTTTGTGCTTCTGATACGTCTTTCATATTACTACGCAAGGACTGGAACTTCATTCAAACGTGAAAGCAGATGGTTGATCAGCTGTGTTCTAAAGAATGTTTGATTCAAGTTCAGCAGCGTGTGTTGTTGCGAACTATTTGTTTCTCAGCAAATGCCATGATCAACGGTAACAAATAGGCTAGGTTATGTAGGCTAAAGTGATATCGTGGGGAGTTTATTATTTCGTTTTGGCAAGTAGCCGTATAATAAGCGGGATAATGTATAGAGCGCCGGTCATTACTGTGAAAATAAGTCCCTTCAATAAGTCCCTCCGCTGCGCATCGGGGTCTGGTTCGCCCTGTCGGGACTTATTTTCCCAGTAATGACCGGCGTTCTATACATTATCCCTTACATAATTCATAGACCAAAGCCCTTGGATCATAGATATTGGTTATAGATGGTTTACCTGCATTAGTGTTGTACTTGGCAAGCAAATAGCATTTATAATGAGAAATGCCTATGTTATATACACTATTTTTAGGCTATGCTAAATCACTATCACTCAGGCCGAGTGTGTTATACTTAATAGTATATAAAGTATAGTACAGAAAATATACTTTATTATATGGCTCTTCAGAATGAATTAATTGAATGGATCTTTCCAGCATTTTCAATATTCCAGATATTTTTTATATTTGACTGCTGCAAAAAATGATCGCTGTCAATGGCATTGGGTTTTGTGCTTGATTCATGTCTTTCATATCATTCCACTAGTAGTCCATTCACTTAATTGACTTAATTAACTTAATTGAAAGTGAAACTCAGCAAGTCCTTTGTTGCTATGCAACGCTTAAAACGATCAAGTTGTATTTCTGTGGTGAACTATTTGTTTCTCAGTGGAAGCCACCAAACTGTGACAGAGTAATTGAAAGACATGTTGTGTGAAGTTTCTCTTCTGGCTTTGGCAAGTAGCCGTATGATTAGCAGGATGATGAATTGTTCTTTAAATACAGTATGTATAGTACTGTAAGTCACTCTGCTACATGGATGTTGCCACAAGCAAATGCTTCAGGGAATGAATACATGTTTTTATATTATTTGGAAATGAGTACATTGTTCCTCATTAATATGCAGGATGTCATTTCAAACCATTTAATAGGTCAAAATGAACCCAACTAAATCTGCTGTAGTTGTTCCATGAATAGATAATATATATATATTCACACATACATACATACATACATACATTTTTTTCCCCCCAATAGTATCACCTTGAACAGCAACCAACTGTACCCAGCCATGGAATACCCAGTTCCTGCAGGGACTACTCCGCTTTCCCCGTATATTTTGTGGGACCATGCACAAGTATGGGATGTGCCCAAAGCAGAGGACTTCCCTTCTGGATCGGGAGGTTCCTCCTCTGCTGTAGTCTACAACATTGGTGAGAAGAGTTGACACATACATTTTGAGATGGATAGTTAGTTTTACATGTGCTGTTTCACTAATGTGGTCTTCTAAATGTATTGATTAATCCACAATTTTTCTATGTGCATCAACCCTAATATTAAAAAAAAATTCAGAATAGATTTGCAGTGATTAACTCAGTGAAATATTTCTGTAATGAGTAGTCTAGTTTGAGAACCAGGGCTCCAGAGTGCGACCAATTTGGTCGCACCGGTGTGACCAGCTATTCGAGAGAGGAAAAAGTGTCCGCATTGAAACTCTACCTTTGGTTCAATAACAGACACATATTTGGCCAATATCGTGGTTTAAACTAATCACAGATATTGGCCGTGGCCCAGTGCCTGTGTGTAAATTTGAAAATGCATGTGCTGCAGAGAGAGAGAGAGAGAGAGGTCAGAGACCCGTCAGATAAAGAGAGTGGATGTAGTTGCATTACAGTGTGGTCACATAGGCCGAGATAAATGTCCCCTCTCCCCACTGCCTTTCGGCTGGCAGCAGCAAACCGATCAGACGAGCCCGAGATGATGATCAAGTTTATCGTTGCCTACGATAGGCCTAGTGAAACTTCCCTTCACCAAGTTCAGTCCGAAATAATTATTCACCAGAAAAATAGTTTGAACGTAAACCCAACGTACAGGAATGGCACTTGCGCCAAATTTATAGGAGTCATTGCAGATGAAAAGACGTCTTAAAATTGCGAACAATGCATACAACGACCGAACGACAGAGATACAGATATCGCCGAAAAGGTGCGTCATTGACCGCAGTTACATGCAGGGAGTAACCCGGTTTTCAACAGCAATATTCGTTTTGCGCGCGAGTTGTGTAAACTCATTCTGATGGCATCAATCAATTTAATCCGGTATTTGGCGCAAACCGAATATCGCTGCTACATTTAAAGCCCGAATATTCCCTGCATGTATACAGTGGTCATTGTGTACGGTGAATTGAATGGACACATTTAGATCGAGCATGGCAAGTCATTGCAATAGCCTATAATAATAGGCCTACCATTTCGTTACTGCATTAACCATGTTCTTATTGAAAATTTAAAAATACTAAAATTAAAAAGTAAATTGCATTGTCTGGTTGTCAAATGATTATTGCAATCATCATTGCAAAATCATATAAAAATCCCCCAGGCTACTTGGAACATCTCTTTTAAATTGTGCTCAAATACATTTCTATGGAAGATACTAGCATGGCGAGCTGGTTTAGCCAAGGCCTAAAGATCATGAAGGATAGTATGTAAAACATTGAGCCATGAGATGTGCAGTTTGAAGCCCTTAAAAGATGTGCACTGTAAATTTACTCACTGTTATTTTTATTTAATACATCTTGAGATGTTTTAAGTTTAAATTTCAGCTCAGTGAAGCACTTAAAGCACCAACACTTCATTAAGTTACTTTTCTTGTAGAATTGTAAATCATAAGTCATAGGACAACCTATATAGGACAGTAATTAAGAAAAAAAGTGAATCTGCTGCGGTGTTAAATGCGATGTGGTTGAAAATTTGGGTGCACCTAACTTTTGTGCTGGTGCACCTAAGAAAAAAAGTTAGGCGCACCAGTGCAACCAGTGCAAAAAGTTAGTCTGGAGCCCTGAGAACAATATCCCTTGGCAGTGTTGGCCTTTTCTACCTTGGTGGGTTATTTATCGTCTGGGTGATAAAAGAAACTTCCCCCGAGATGTGGATTTTGGATATGCGTGGCCCTCTTTGGCAGGGAACATTTAAATACGGCAATCACAAGCTACCACTTTCCAAGTCTGATATATTCATCATCTGGCGAAGAACCATCATGCTCTCTTCATTGAATGAATGGTGCATTATGCCTACATATTTCTGTATCTGCAAGACCAAACCTTTATGGAATGCTTTGGACCCAGTAAGCAGTTGGATTTAATGCCCAGAATGTGTCATCTATGACGTAAACAACAGTTTGTTGCTTTTTATTTACATATAGGGCCTACAGTTTGATTAGACTGAAGAAGTGGAGTGCCAATGCATTTTCCATTAAAGTTCTTTTTTCATGATTGCAGAACGAAATGTTCAATTTCATGAACAGAAACATAGCTCACAAACTCACAGCTTATGTATTCCCAGTTCATCATGTAGGCTACTGATCACTGATGCTTTTACTTTTTACACATCAGCTTTGCCCCCTGTCTATAAGCTACTGTGTATATTATCTAATGTTACACATGGCAAATATCTTACAAAAATTCTAGTAGAAGCCGCTTTTCATGATTAGCACAATGTCACTACTTCAAAAGGCCACGCTTAAATCAGTTATACATGCAATCTATCTGTGAATTATTTGATCACAGCTAATGGTGTTGTCACAATACCAAAATTAATGTTTCGATACCGATACCAAGTCAAGAATTTCAATACTTCTTCAATACTTTTTTAAAAATGTATTTGATTTGGGGGCCCCACCACCTTGACATCATCAGTAATATTGAATATACTGTAGTGTGATCATTCACACCAGTGGCCATCCCAGATTCTGCTTGATTCTCTCCACACAAACACACATGGAAAATTATGGCTATGTCATATTTCATATATTCTGCATAATTACTAGTAAATATATTTAGCAATTTGAAAACTATTCTAAAACTATAACTATTTAAACTATTACACTTAGGCATATCTTTAATGTGGTGTTCTAGGTCTAATTGAGTGCACATTGGTGATGTGTAGGTGTAATTGAGTATCACTTTAAGAGATACATGAGAGTAATTGGCCTTGTCTCACGGTTTTAGTCTAGTGAATAGAAGTTGCACATAGCGCATAAGGATATGTGGATGCAATTAATTATGTTTTGTATGTCATTAGATAAAATAAATGTTCAAAAAATGTACAAGTCGAAGAAAATCTTTCTGGGATCATAGAAGAGATAAGTGTCTTGCAATGTTCATTAATGATTTTAGCGAGCACTATTGTCAAACATGACCTCAGCTAGCGGGATAGTTAGCAAGGATCTCTCTTCAGATGTAAAAGTTTGCAATGGTTGCTTAGCCTATTTCTAAATTACATTGAACCCAAGTAGTAGGCCTAAATGACCAAAATCCCACAGCCTATGTAGGTTAGCAACACAAACTTCAGAGATGCAAGTGAGCAAATCAACTTGATATTAGCCTATTATTACAGTATGTGTTACCATAGCATCACTTGAACTAGCAGCAATGTCTCACTGTTTATAGCACGACAGCTGCGCTTACTTGTGTTTGAGGAGAAAAGACGCACAGTGACAGGTTAGGGGAGGAGGCGCTAGAAGCATGCCTTGTGCACACGCATTTTACTTCAAAAGAACACGGTCATTCTCAAAAGTATCGATACTAATAAAATTAGGCATTGTGACATTTTTAATTTCAGGGTATTGCGATACTTTTGTAGTATCGGTGTACCGTGCAACACTAACAGCTAATGCCACTCTCTCCCACTAATACAATGCTCAACAGGCTTTCTCTCACCTGTTCGGTTCTGTCGGGGTTTAGGGTGAACCAACTGCAGCAGATAGAACAAACTGTAGGTAAAAACTGTATAAACTTTAAGTAAACGGCCATGTATCAAAAGGATAACATTTCAATCGAATCAAATTACAATACCATAGGCCCATTTCATGCAACCATAGTTACCAACTATAGTATCTATGACGCTTTTTTCATAGTATATATAATTTAAAATGGTTTTAAATGTTAGTCAGTATGAATTGACATGAACCCTACATGAAACATTACCGTCTACAGCCGCGAGAGGCTTGTGGATTGAGATTGGGAGCTTAGTGAACTTGCGACAGCCAGGTCAGACATTTTTTCCTACTTAAGCCCAAAGGTTAGAGGGGGTTCGGGGGTGTCACCACCGGGAAAATGTATTAAATATTCTTATGTATGATGACTTTCTCTTCAGCATTGTCCTAACCGTTAAAACCAGGCAGATATGACAAGACATTGCAACAATGTTTACAGAGATACACTGTAAAGTTGCCTGCCAAGATTATGCAGACTGTTACGACACACACACACACATTTTCACACACCAGACACCAGACACACCAGACGCTTTAGGCTATAGTCTTTCTACATGGGTTTAGTTAATGATTGGGCTATAATAAGACCACACTTTAATAGTGGTTGGTGTAAACCGGGACATTTTAGCGTCCCGACAGGCTTTTGGGACTCTGTACATGCAACTTCTGGTCACCCTATTCTGTGTGCTAGTTGAATAACTTGCCTTTGCAGATTAAATGTGCATACTGGTTAAGAAAGGCATGTGAACAGTCTCTAAAATAAGGGTAGCTTCCTTAGTATTGCGTTGTTGAAAGTTTGCACGTTCTTTTAAACGCCCATCTTTTTTTCTCTCGCTCTCTCAGGGGTTCACACAACATTCCCATCCCCATTAGAATTCTCAATCTTTTTGGCCTCTACAGTATGTGTACAATTACATAGTCTGTCTGTTCTTGGTCTTGGATTTTGTGAAATAAAGTTCTAAAAACTTATAGTCCGGTGCAACCTATGTTCTTTTTTTTCCTCTTCATTACGCATTTTTTGACTGATACGACTTAGCTACAATCATACTTTAATGAATTTAATTGTTTGGAACAACAGAAACACCACAGTTTGTAGTAAAACTGTCCAGATCAGTTGGACAGGAAATATTGCCATCTTCTTACACCGTAATCTCATCTGACGCATTCTGTTAAAGGGTATTGCTTGACAATTGCTGTTGGTCGGCTCTAACAATTAATGCCAGCTGGGATCTGCCTACATGGTGCCTTTATTCAACCTTTACCACTTGCCATACTGCTTGTGAAGTAGTGTGTTTGTGGTCCTGTTATCAATAGGAGATATCGTCACATAACTAGGACTGTAAATATTTAAACATCTGTTCTGAAATATGTATGCTTTTCAATCCTTTAAATAGATTTGAACCCTGAGTCTCCAGACTGCTTCTTGGAAGGTCACTGCATTGATGGGCGTGTTCTTTACCCTGCCACGGGCTACTTGTTACTAGCCTGGAGAACTCTGATGAAGAGTTTGGGAACTGTGATGGAGCAAACACCTGTAACCTTTCAAGATGTCACAATTCACAATGCCACCATCCTTCCTAAGGAGGGTAAGACTAACAACATTTGTTGAAGTATTTTTCAAGTTAAAGAGGTCCAGTGAAGACTTGGACATGAGCTAGAGAAGTTAAAGAATGATCTGCTGAAACTTTGTTACTTGACTGATTACAGGTTCTGTCCAGTTGGAGGTAAGGCTCATGCCTGTGACGAATCGCTTTGAGGTGTCTGAGAATGGCAATCTGGCTGTCAGTGGTGAGTCACAGGCAGACACAAATCTGTTCAAAGTAAAAACATCCCTAATTAAACAGAAGTATGAGACCTCTGGATGATTTTTTTCCCTCAATAGGCAAAATTAGTCTTCTTGAGGATACTGCTTTGAACTACTACCACTCTCAGCTGGATGAAGTAATGAAAACTGTGAAGGAGGATCCCAAGCTGAAGTCAAGTGACATCTATAAAGAGCTGCGACTGCGTGGTTATGATTATCGCAAAACCTTCCAGGGCATCTTGGAATCTAACTGTGCTGGTGTGTTCCTGAATGCCTTGAGCCATTACACATTAATTAAGACACATTTTTAATATATTTTGAGTTGAACAGTTTAATATGTATGCTGTAGTGATGAAATTGATCATAGCAACCAGTAATGTGTATATTCATAGACCGTATGTAAGCTTTAGTGGTCTGATTCTGACTGGATGTTGTAGGTGACCAAGGAAAATTGGAGTGGACCGGGAACTGGGTTACCTTTCTAGATACCATGTTGCAGATGATTGTAGTGGGTTTGTCTGGCCGCAGTCTCCGCCTGCCCACACGAATCCGCTCTGTATCTGTGGACCCTACATGGCACAAGAAGTTTGTACATGACTACATAAATGACAAGAAAGGTACATAAAAACAAGAACAAGAAAATACATTTTCTTTCAGCATGTAATGATGTAGAATTATTTGAGTGTGTAGAGAGTGTATATGTGTCTTATACATAGACTTCATGGATAAACTTTTCTACACATTTAGAATTGTTAATAACACATAAAGTAGAGGATTGGTCATTAGGCTTCTAAATTGGTGTAACTGACACCAGCACAAGGTCAAATGGTCTTGTC
The DNA here is from genome assembly GCF_046254945.1 of Alosa pseudoharengus. Lineage (NCBI taxonomy): Eukaryota > Metazoa > Chordata > Actinopteri > Clupeiformes > Clupeidae > Alosa > Alosa pseudoharengus. Next base: position 34,593,080 of record NW_027468674.1, on the reverse strand, counting down.
GTCGTCCCTGTTATCCTAAATAAACTAGTGAATTTATTGATGTTAAAATATATATTGACAAACCAAGGCAGTCTGTGACCAGTTTATGGGTGGAAAGTAAAGATACCAGCACAGGCTTGGCGCCAGAGAGCAAAGGGGGGGGGGGGGGGGGTTGGGGGGGTGCGTGAGCATTGACAGGGGGGTACCTCACCTCACTTTTATTATTTGTTATTTTACAAAATTGCCATATAATAAAGAACATCCTTTGAGCCTTTTGAATAACTGAAACAATATGATCATGGGGAAAAATAGTGCAAGAGCATAGCGGTCATAGCTTCAAATACTGTTTAATACCACACAGTGTTTAATAGTGTTGAATAGGCTACAATACAAGTAAATACTCACCACTATGGTGAAAATATTGATTACGTTTTGCATAAAGCTGTAATGGAAACCCAGCTATTATCTGTTAAACTGGTTATTATAGCAGATGCTGTTTTGTGACAAATTAGGCACTTCTACATTTGAAACAATATTTAACCATTCCAAACATTGTCTTCATATCTTTCATAAAGATATTGAATTGAATGTAGCCTACACTCAAAACAGTTTGTTAGTGTTCTATCAATTTTTATCTGTAACTAAATGTTTGATAGTCAATTGAGCAATGGAATATTTGGTTATCCACTTTCAATGAAATATTTGGTTATCCACTTTCAAAGTAGCTGCAGATATGTGCAAGAATGAGCATTGTTTGATATGGGCACAGCGCTAGTAAATACATAGATAGCACCACTGATCAATTCAATTGATAGAACACAACTTTTCAGACTTTAAGCTTATCTTAATTCATTCACACTAGCCATATAAGAATGGATCTGTGTTCTTGTTAAAAGGCTTTACATTTCTTTACATTTCTTAGAGCTACATTGTGAAAATTCTGTTTAATTTACAATTACAATTGTAGATAGAGTGTTAATAAATGTTTGCCTCCTCTTCTGTCTTTTCAGCTGTGGATGTCTTCGTCAATCACTGCCTGGACAACATAACTGCAGGTGGGGTACAGATCTGCGGTCTCCATGCAACTGTGGCCCCCCGTCGCCAGCAGCAACAGAGCCCACCGACACTTGAGGAGTTTGTGTTTGTTCCCTACTGGCAGACTGATTGCTTAGAGACCAATGCGAAGCTCAGAGAACAGATGAAGGCCTGCAAAGGTAAGCAATCATAATCTAAAGATCTTGTATTCCACAACATGATGATGATATAAGCCAATCATATCTACTTCAATGATAACTTTGAGAACAGTAACTTTTTTGTTGAATGATGGGCTTTTCAATATACTTGGAATATGCTTGAAAGATATAGCAATTAGAATACATTGCTTCACTTTGGTTTGGTTTGGAAGGAATTATCAAACGAATTCAGAACTTACAATGCAAACTTAAAGCAACACTATGCAATAATCTGCCACAAAAGTATACTTTTATCATACAACCAGTTTTGGTATCTTTAAATCCATTTTCATGTAAAGGACAGAACATATCCTGAATGGATGGTGGGAAGTGTATACTGTGCTACTTTGTTCCGGGTAGAAACACACCACAAAAATGAAAGAAGCCTTTCACAGCATGATATTGCTGACTTTTTGCCAAAAGACAATAGTTAGCATATTAGCAAGCTTCCAGCAGTTCCAATGTGTGGTGTTTTCAAGGTTTTGTAATCCTTTTAGGTAGCCAACTCACCAGTTTTAGATGAACAAACTGTTCAAGGAAGATATTGACCCAAAACTGACGAAAGCCCAAAAGAAATACACTAACTTATTTCACTTGGTGTGTGTGTGTGTGTGTTTGTAGTCCTTATCAATCATCTACAAGGAAAGCTCCAAAATCAGGGTGTGAAGATCTCTATCCCAGGTCTGGAGAAAGTCAGTGAGGCTCCTTTGACTGACGATAAGTTTGAGGATGGATTGCTAAGGCTGCTATCAGTACTTTGTGGTCTGGAATTGAATGGCAACCTGCAGTCTGAACTGGAGCTTACTGTACAAAAGGAACGTAACTGTCTGCTCACCGATCCTCTACTTAATGGTCTGCTGGACTCCAAAGTACTGAGAAACTGTCTTGACACAGTCCTAGAGAACAGCACACCTGGAAAAGTTAAAGTACTGGAGGTTAGTGAACTGTTGTACGACTATATACAAGCCTCATGTTTTAGTGCACCACAGTGTTTCTCCTACATGCATTCAGCAGTGTTACTAATTTGCAACACACACACACACACACACACACCTGCACTCTGTCCCTCAAAAATAAACACTTCCTTTCTTTCATTTTGGACTCTTCCCTCTTCTATTCTCATTAATCTCACTCCTACTCAGGCTACTTTCATAATGAACGTTTGTAGTTAATAACTTTAGCTTAATGTTGCTTTCAACATTGTTAAAAGCCTTTTCAGAATGCTGTGTACAAGTAGTTAAATGCATTGTGTAAGTAGCATAAACATCATCCACTTTTGTGGTTTGCCCATCAGATTTAAAAAAAAAAAAGTGAGTTACTCCATCCACACCTTCTTCTAATGTTCATCAGGTTATGTCTGGTGAGGGTCAGATCTTCACTCGTGCTGCTGACCTCCTGAATATTCAGCCCATGTTGCATGTGGACTACATAGCCTCAGATGCCTCTGGTGATATGCTGGATTCTCTTCAAAGTTCTATGGAGGACCTTGGGGTTTCCTCAGCTGTATGGGATCCCAGACAGAGTGCTGCAACTGGGGCTCTGACAAAGGCTGATCTGGTTATCTGCAACTGTGTCTTGAGTTGTATTTCTACAGTGGAAATACTGGGGAACCTAGCCTCAGCTGCAAAGGAGGGGGGATTTGTCTTATTGCACACCCTACTCAAGGGAGACACGTTGGGGGAGATGCTGGCCTTCCTCACCTCACAAAACAACCAGAAGGGTCTAATGACACAGGTACAGTACATATGGGTTTTATATGTTGATATGAATTCTGGATCAATTTTTTCTGGATTGATTAAATTTTCAACAATATTGCCTCCTGAAGCAAAAAACCTTGTCCGTCCATTTGGTTGATCTGAAATTTTAGTTTAGAAGAGTCCCAGATACGTTTTCTTTCTCAAAATTATCAGTGACACTGTGAAAATTGCCATCTTATTGCTTGAATCAGTTTGCGTATCATGCCCCTAACATGAGCACTTAAAGGGACACCAGGCAAGCCTGATGCTTTTTCTCTACGAAACTCCCCCTCGCTTGGTCTGAAGCTCTTTTCCTTTTCTTTGCGTCTTCTGTCAAGGGTTTTCGTTGCTTCTTCGCCAGCTCTGCCATTATACACACGTTTGCAACAATCTTTAGCGTTTCTTTAGCCTGCCTGCTTCAGTCGGCGGGTAGGATACACTGAACTTGCAAGCGGGATATTCTTCCTACAGGCAGTAGGGGCGGGCGAGAGAATCTTAATTCGCCCTGTAACGAGTCATTTAACCATATACCGACTTACGAAGATGAGTAATTAACACGAAAACGTTGCCTGGTGTCCCTTTTAAGCAGTTTTCTTGTATCTGTGTGTTGAAATGGCTGAATAGCAGCCCATAGAACAGTCTGGAAAGTTTTATGTCCACACCTTGAGCGCTCTTGCGCCACCAACAGGTCAAAGTTGGATATGCGTTTAAGTTCAAGTTACTAGACGATATGTGTCAGTAAGCAGTTAGTTAATGGTGAATGTGTATACCTTAATATAAAGTGTTTTTTATTGGCTTTGTATTAATGCAATGTATGTTGGTTGTGTGAGATATAAACTGTTTGTGTAAGAGTCACTAACTCCTGTTCTTCCCTGCAGGCTGAATGGGAGAAGTTGATTGATCAGGCTTCTCTCACTGTTGTTGCTCTGAAGAAGTCCTTCTATGGCACAGTTTTGTTTCTTTGTCGCAAGCGGACCTCTAGCAAGCAACCTGTCTTCCTGTCTGTGGATGACATGCAGTACAAATGGGTGGAAACTTTAAAGGTAGGATAAGTCGAAAATATAACACAACAACACATAATTTTAATTGGTGTGGACAGTACTCTACCAGGCTTTAGGCTTCTGCAACATTTTCCAAAATGATAGAAAATATTGTCAAGATACCCTCTTGGATGTAGAAATTGTGAAACAATGAAACAAACCCAGCCCTACAGTACGTACATGCAGCCATCATTTGCCACAACATTCAACAGTCATCATGTAGGAGCATAATGTTCTCTTTTTTACATGCTACATTGTAAAACCATGTTTTTGGCACATTTCATTCAATATTTTTTTTCTTCTCCCAGAATACATTGACTGAAGCTTCAGACAGTACTCTGTGGCTCAGTGCCACTCAAAGTCACAGTGGAGTTGTTGGTATGGTCAACTGCCTGAAACAAGAACCAGGTGGCAATCGTATAAGGTGATGTTATGCATTACTGTTCTTTATCCAATTACAAGGCTCACAATCTGGGTTTCCATTCAGCTCATTCATATAATTGAAGCACATTTTATAAAACAAAATCAGCAGAAGAAGATTCATTTCAGCATGTGTTTCCATCTACTGTCATATGCAAATTAGAAATAGACAACCTCTTTATCAATGGAAGAGTTGTGAACAGCTGTGGGATCAAAAGGCATGTTCAGAGAAATGTTTACAGCAAGAGGCAGTAGGGCTGCCACTTTACGTTCGAAAATCGATTGCACAACCGATTGGACCAACCAACACAATTTCGAAAACTAAAATAGGAAATCGATTTTAACCAAATATGTACACTATTCATTTTAAACAAATTAAACAAATAAAAAAGATAAATGTAACAAAACTCACAAACAAGCAGAAAAAGAAAATAAAGAATTCCGAAAGTGCAGAAGGCATAAAGCTAAAAAGAAAATTCCCACCAATTTTACGCACCTGAAACAGCTGTTTCAGTCGGCTGCTGTGCTACTAGTTTTTTGTCAAAAAATGGAGGACAGCGTGATCAACCTCTGCGACATGAGAGACCAGTGATAAGCCCTAATAACTTGAGGAGTTCGATATGGAAGCACTTCAGGTCAAACTATGAAGGACGAAGCGGTATGCAAACTGTGCAGTCGTGAGTTCCTACGTAGGCAAAATTTGTTTGACATTTCTAATCGTAAACACAGCCACATTAAAGCCTGCAGTAGTCTAATGTTTTTCACTGATGTTATGGCAGTCCACTCTGCAATCTAGACAAGGTGAGCATTGCTGTGAGAATCATGTTCTTTTATTTCACTGCCGCCTTTTAATATTCTCCAACCCTTCCTGCTGAAAGACAAGGTGACAGAGGCACCAGGGGCCTCATTTTAAAGGCTGCTACATACAAAAAAGTTGCATAAACAGGGCTGAAATGTGCATACTGTATGCATCTTTCACCGCAAACCTCAGCATTTATAGAAACATTCTATCTGAAAAAAAGATGTGTGTTTCTATGCATAAAGCTTGTGCAAAGTTTTCCAGACATGTAAATTAGCAATATCTGATGGCGAGAACACAAAATGAGGCTCAGTCCCTAACAGATATTATACCGTATTTTCCGGACTGTAAGTCGCTCCGGAGTATAAGTCGCATCAGTCAAAACATGCATCATGTGGCCCCAGCCATGACGCGACTGGCTGGGGCACCTGCACCGTATGCCAGCACCACTCCAAACACTGACTTAAAATACCACATTCATGTCTGGACACCTGAATTTTCTTCAGGATTAATAAAATACCTAGCTAGCTGTCTGTCTGTCTAATCCACCAACCATTAGCAAATCATTTTTTTTATTCTCTTTTAAATATTTGAGGAATTTCTTATGTGAATGGCCAAGTTGTGTGTTAAAAAGTTTAATGGAAAACCAGCTATTTTTGCAAGCAATAAAGATTGATCACAAATAATCAGTGAAGACTATGAGCAGTTTAGTCATTGTAACTTGTTTTACTTTTTAAAGATTCACATCTTGAATCATTTTCTTGATATTTTTTGTTTCCTGAGTCTTAGGAAGAAAGGGGGCAGCTTCACTGATTGATTTAATGGAGTTATATGTATATAGTTATTTATGACACATTAACTGCTGTTTAAGTGAAAGTCCCATGCTGAACTTCCTTCTTGTTTCTTTGGTAGGTGCGCATTTGTGTCAAACCTCAGTGAATCCTCCACCATTCCCTCTTTACTCCCTACCAACAAAGACATGCAGGATGTGATCGAGAAAGACCTCACCATGAATGTCTTTCGTGATGGACTCTGGGGAGCGTTTAGACACCATCTAATCCCACAAAGTATTGCCTGTCTCTTCAGACATTTATACCATTCTCTGTTCTCAACACAGAATTTATAGACTACAGCCATCAGTGACCATATTGTCTCAGTATTAAGGTGCAAGCTTAACCAAGCTTGACCTGAAAGCTAAGGCAAAGAAAATAAATAAATAAATAAATAAATAAAAAGGAATGTCAACTCGTCAACCTAAAACGTAATTGAATATACTGTGTGCTCTGTCTTGTGATCCAGTAACAGAAGTGGTATTTTATTTATATTATTGCTGAAGCTTACACTTTGCATTTACACTTTTGTCTTGGGCTCACCAGAGCTGGAGGAAGAGCAGACGGAGCATGCCTATGTCAATGTGCTGACACGTGGAGACCTGTCCTCTCTGCGTTGGATAACTTCACCACTGAAATACTTTGTACCCTCTAACCCCAATGTGCACTTGTGTCAAGTGTACTATGCCTCTCTCAATTTCCGTGATATCATGTTGGCCACAGGGAAATTGCCACCAGATGCCATCCCTGGTAGGAATCTCTCTCTCTCTGATATTTTCCTCTAATGTGTTTTGTGTGCCTCTAGTAATTACAGTGCATGAAAATGCACTGTACTGTTCTTCCTAGGCTTCTTCTTCTTCTTCTTCTTCTTCTTCTTCTTCTTCTTCTTCTTCTAACGCAGTTAATGCAGCTTCAACCGTTTAACGTAGAAACTTCATTCAAACTGCGTTGCGTAGGTCTTACTTAGGACATGTGGGCTATGTATTTTTCAGCTTTGTAACTTTTATACTTTTTAAACTATTAATTAAAAACTATTCAACATTTCCCCATAGACTTAACATGGGCTGATGACATCACAATAGAGCCGTTAAGCAATTAGAATCCTATGGCAGGTGTTCGGGCCACCTGCATCAACTGCCATTCTCAGGCTTTAAGCATACAAACTGGCCCTATTAAGACTATACACCCTATTCAACTGCTTCCTCTGCCAAAAACTGTTTCAAAATAAAAGTCCTCACTACAATATTTTACTGTTAAACAATTTAACCCTTTAAACTACTGAACTGTTTAACTGTTCAGCCATTGTAACTGTTACTTGTCATCAACTATGACTCTTACCCACTGTAGCTAGTTAGCATGGTTAGCATAGTTAGCATGTTAGCATGCTAGTTAGCATTTTTAGCAAAACTATTAAAAATGATTAGCTAAAGTTAGCTAAGTAACATGGTTAGCATAGTTAGCAAGCTAGCATGTTAGCATGCTAGTTAGCATTTTTAGCAAAACTGTTAAAAATGATTAGCTAAGTTAGCTAAGTAACATGGTTAGCATAGTTAGCATGCTAACATGTTAGCATGTTAGTTAGCATTTTTAGCAAAACTATTAAAAATGATTAGCTAAGTTAGCTAAGTAACATGGTTAGCATATTTAGCATGCTAACATGTTAACATGCTAGTTAGCATAGTTAGCATAACTACTAAAAATTATTAGCTAGGTTAGCTAAGTCACATGCTTAACATAATTAGCATTTTAACATTGTTAACATGCTAGTAAGCATAGTAACTTGGTTAACATTATTATCTTTGTTAACATAGTTAGCATAACTGCTAGCAAACATTAGAGCCATTCCAACTGTCAGTTATCGTCAACTATCTACCTAAATAATTTAACCATTTAAACTATCCACCTATTTAACTGTTCAGTCATTCCAACTATATTAAACCTCATTTACTTAGCAACCTGTATAGTTTGTTTTTACTCTGTATGATATTTTACATCATATTTTTTGCATTTTCATGCACTGTATTTCCTTCAGGAAATGCTTTTCTAGTTGTTAATTTGTGTTTTCATTGATTATTTAAAAAAAACATACACATTTATTGTGTATGCATTAGAAAACTAACTGTGCCATACTTTTAGTTTTGGCAGGGTAAGCAAAAAAATATTATTGCTCTTTTTTTTATTTGTAGGTGACCTAGCGCTTCAGCAGTGCATGCTTGGAATGGAATTCTCTGGGCGGGACCCCAGTGGTCAACGTGTGATGGGCCTTTTGCCTGCTAAAGGCCTTGCCACATGTGTTGATGCAGACAAACGTTTCCTTTGGGAGGTGCCATCTAACTGGTGAGGGAGCATATAGAATGTGCATGAAACAACATATGGTTATATTATGTCTTGTGATGCAAAATAATGGTGATATACAGTTGAAATGTTACTCCTCACCAAAGTCAAACTAGGTCAAATGCTACTCCCTAGGACTGTGGTTTATCTTCCCCATTCTTATATTAATGTATAGAAAATATTATCTTTACAGGACACTGGAGCAAGCAGCCTCTGTGCCAGTGGTGTATGCCACAGCATACTACGCCCTTGTTGTTCGTGGACGCTTGCAGACTGGAGAAAGTGTGCTCATCCACTCTGGCTCAGGTGGAGTGGGCCAAGCTGCTATTACTATCGCACTTAGCATGAACTGCCAGGTCTTCACTACTGTGGGTAAGAATAACCACACTGTATCTAATTAACATTGGCTGTGTAAACATGCACTTCAGGATCCCGGTTATGAGCAGGGTTTCCACAGGGTTTTACATTACATTACATTTGGCTGACGCATTTTTAGCCAAAGCGACTTACAACATGGTAAGCAGTTTAAAGCTTTTAAAACAATTCTCTAAACAATTCTAGAACAATTTAATACAAGGCATTCAAGTAGGTGGGAGCAGAACCGGAGACTTCTGTAGTGTCGCTCTGGCCGCCGAGTGAATAAGGCGAATATCAGTCCTTTTGGAATCCAAATAATACCCTACCTTGAGGATCTGAACATCAACATGGACAGTTTAACGCAGACTCATTTTTGCTCTATCCCCCCTTGGAATTTAAGAAGACCTGAAATTGTTAAGGATTTAAGTCATAGGAAGAAATCAACAACCCACCCAAATGAGTACCAGCAGCAGTATGTGGACGTGCGATGTCGCTTCCCTTCCCACATTCCCATTTATACTGATGGTTCCAGAGTGGATAACTGTGCGTCAGCAATGGTAGTTGGACAAAATCAGTGTGGACTATGAAGCCCAGGAATATGTTCTATGTTTACGTCTGAGGCCCATGCCTTACAGTACTGTATGTTTGGCACTTGAATATATAGATCAGACCAGGCTTGAAATTTCACCATTCTGGGGGCAAGGCCACTTGGCCTTCAGTTGGGCATATTTGGTGGGGGGCACAAAGGCCACATGTCAGGGCACCAAGGCCAAAGTTAACTATACAGTAGTAGGCTATAAAAATGATCAAAGTTGTATTTAGCCTATTCACTGCAGTAGACCTGCATCACTGTATGAAACATTACAAAAACATGAAATGAAAACATGACATATTACATAGAACTGTAAATCATCTGACTATCTAATATTTACAGATATCTAAGCTATATATAACATTTATTTTATATTTGGCCTGTTATGAAATCATGTATTGAACAATTTAAGCACAGCTCAGCTTTAAGAAACTCAAATAGCCTAGATGCATGCTTAGCATTTTGTGATCATTAAGGCTACTTTCACAAACTCTTAGTCAGCTGTCCTCTGATTTACCAATATCTAGGCGATATTTGTAACATTTATTTTGTATTTGGCCCGTTATGAAATCATGTGGAACAATTTAAACACATTGTAAAACTTAAAGCCCAAATTTGGAGACATCCATGTATGTCGAACTTTACTGCAAATTCAAAACTGGATTACTCTGGAACGGCGACTGTACAGGGGACTGCTTTACACCTTTGTGTTCGGTAAGGTCTCCTGTTGATTCTGATATATGGTTTGTCATGTGTTAAAAGAAGGGTTCGTAAAGTATTTCCACCGAGATGAATGGGTAGGGAGATCATGGGACGCAAAACCTTCAGTAGAATGTATGATTAAATTGAATTATATTATTTACTTTTCTCGCGAACCGTTCAACACAGCAATTATTGGCTAACATTGTTTAAAAGCTGAGAAAAATCTCTTTCATGTGATACTTGTGATGTCTGTGTGATGAATAGGCTAGTTCGCGAGTAGTTCAACTGAGAATGGGTGAATTTGGACGCACTTTCTTTCTTGCGCTGCCACTTTCTCCACTGCGTAAAAGACTAAATTAATTTGCGCTGTGAATGCTAAGATTATTTTGACAGGCCACAGGCTAAATAAAAATCGCTATTAGTAGGACTCAAAGCAGAATATTGAAAAAAGGGGGCACCAAGGCCACCGTGGCCTGTAAACCTCTGATTTTCAAAGGGGGCTCACGGCCAACGCAAGGGGCTACAACGGCCATGGCCGCCGTGAAATTCCTACCCTGGATCAGACTAAACAACAAAAGTCTTTAATTTGTACAGACTCTAGATCATGTCTCCAGGCATTGGAGTCTTTAAAAACTGACCGTCCTATTATTGTCAGCATCCTTGATAAACTACAACGTCTAAAGAACCAGAACTTGAGTGTAGTTTTTTGCTGGGTCCCAGGATAGGAAATGAGAAAGCGGACAGTGCTGCTAAGCAAGCCCTCAATGAAGAAGTCACAGAATGTCAAATTCCTGCCTCAGACCTTAAACCTATTCTGAATTCTTACATCACAGATAAGTGGCAATCTGAATGGGACCAATGTACCAACAACAAGCTATATGAAGTCCATCCTACTGTAAAGAAGAGACTATTCTTTCTTTTCAATCCACACATGATAAAATAGTTTATACCAGATGCCGTATAGGTCATCAAGACTCACTCATAGCTTTCTATTGAGTGGCAAAGATCCTCCATCATGCCAATTTTGCAAAATGCCCCTGTCAGTGAGGCATATTTTGATCTGTTGCCCTGCCTTGAAAACCAAAAGACAACAATTTTATCACCAAAATTCTGTGGTTGATGTTTTTAGTAAAGTCCCACCCATTCAAAGTTTTAGAATATTTAGAATACCTTTAGTAAAGTCCCACCGTTCAAGGTCCCACCTATTCAAAGTTTTAGAATATCTTACTAGCATATATTTTAAAAAACATTTAAACTTGTTCATATTTAAACAATGCTCTGGCCATTAAATAGCCTAAGTTGCTGAAATAGCTTTAAATTAAACAAACAAATAAATGAGAAATAATATTTATTATTCAAATGAATATACATATAAATTCACATCCAGTCATTGACTATGTGTAATAAGCAATTTATGATTTGATAAATTGATATGACAGTTCAACCATCATTTATTCTCGAAGTTCATTGAGAGTAGTAATCATTTTTACTGAAGCCGAGATATGACAGTAGTACATGATAAACCTATATGCCTTCTTTGCACATAAATGGGTTTAATAAAGGAATACTGTATATCATATATTATTACACGGCTCTTCAGAGTGCTGCAGAAAGTTCCATTCACATGAATGGGCCTTCCCAACATTCAGAGGTCTGTTAAATCAATTTATTACACGGCTCTTCATAATGCTGCAGAATGCTCCATTCACCAGAATGGGCCTTCCCAACCGTCGGTGGTCTGCTAATTCTCAATAACAGACCATTGCTAAGTATAACAGACCGCTGTCAAAAAAAAAAGGGTTTTGTGCTTCTAATTCACGTCTTTCATATCGCTGTGCAAGGACTGGAACTTCATTCAAAAGCGAAAGCAGACGGTTGATCAGCTTTGTTCTAAAGAATGTTTGATTCAAGTTCAGCTTGTGCTGTTGCGAACGATTTGTTTCTCAGCAAAAGCCACGATGAAACGCTAACAAATAGGCTATAGCCTAGGCCAGCGTTTGTCAAACTGGGGTACGCGTACCCCCAGGGGTACGTGGACTGATTCCAGGGGGTACGCGAAAAAGGTCAAACGTGGGTCATTTTCTCTGACCCACGTTGTTAACTCACTTTCCGCATTTGCACTGCACAATAAAACTTATTTTCTCCGCATTAACAACATATTCAAGGGTGGAGACAGAGAGGGTAAACGTAGGGCTTTTATAATGATCTTTGCAGCCTGCTGCAGCGCTGATTAGCTTTGCGTCATAATAAACGTTGCTATGACGACAGATATATATTATTTGTCGCGCGCAAAAAACAAAAACAAATCCTGTCAGAAATCTACTACGGTTGCGTCTATTTGACAAAAAAAAATCATTTCAATCAATGGATAAATGGCTGGAACGGGTTCAGCCCATACCCAGAACGACAACAGAAACGTCAAAGGAGTCACCTGTTGTCGGGACAAGCTTTTCAGGTCACATAGCAAATCCTAACTCTGACGAGAGGCCTGATGCTAGCCAAACCAACATGGACAGTGATGGAGACGGGGAGACACAGACTCTTCCCTCGAGACAACAAGACAATGGTAGGGAGGCACACTCAAAGATAAGAAAATATAACGAAGATTATATAACTCTGGGCTTCACATACACAGGCAATGCGAATTTCCCTCAGCCACAGTGTGTCATATGTGCGCAGGTTCTGTCTAATCCTAAAGGAAGCCTTCACTCTTACAAAGACATTTAGAAACGAAACATTGCAATTTGAAAAATAAGCCACGGGAGTTTTTTGAGCGATAATTGAGACTGCTTTCTAACACCAAAAAATGTCTGAATACGCCAAATGCTGTAAATAAGGCAGGAGTAGAAGCGTCTTACATGGTCAGTTACAGAGTGGCCAAGGCAGGCAAGCCTCATACTATTGTGGAGGAACTGATTGTCCCTGCTGCTATGGACATGGCTGAGAAAATGTTGGGGGGAAAAGGCTAAACATACTTTCCAGAATATGCCTTCATCAGACAATACCGTGTCCCGACGGATGAGTGATATGTCAGCAGACGTTTTGAGACAGTTACTATGTCGCATACATGCCAGTGAATTCTATGCATTACAGCTTGATGAGTCAACAGATGTAGCGGGCCTGGCTCAGTTGTTGGTGTATGTCAGGTACATATATGGAGGGTCAATCCATGAGGACATCCTCTTTTGCAAACCCTTACCGACGAGGACAACGGGGCAGGACATTTTTGGACTCATAGACAGTTTCATACGATCACACGCAATAACCTGGACTAAATGTGTTGGTATATACACTGTAGCATACATAGGGAAGCGCTTGCCGCCAAAGGAATGTCAGACAGCCTGGCACAGGTGTTGGACGACACAGTAAAGATGGTTAACTTTGTCAAATCAAGACCCCTAAACTCGCACATTTTTTCCACCTTATGCAGTGAGATGGGCAGTGATCATTTGACACTTTTGCTCCACACTGAAGTGCGATGGTTGTCCAGAGGGAAAGTTTTAGCACGCTTTTTTGAACTGAAAGACGAGCTGAAACTGTTTTTCATCGACAATCCTTTTCGCTTGTCAGATAGGTTGCATGACTATGAGTGGCTCACAAGACTGGCCTATTTGGGAGATATCTTTGGTCGTCTAAATGAGCTCAGTCTCTGGCTGCAAGGCCGCTCTGTGACAATATTCAATGTGCGAGACAAGATAGAGGCCACAATTAAAAAGCTGAGCTTGTGGTCTGACTGTGTCAAAGACAACGACATTGGCGCATTCCCATCACTGCAGGATTTTCTGTGTGAAAACGAACTACGGCTTGCCGACAGTGTCAGATGTGACATACGGAAACACCTTGGCGACTTGGCAGCGCAATTACGCAAATACTTCCCCGAAACAGACGACCACGACACATGGATTCGAAATCCTTTTTCGTCATTCAACACATGCCAGATTCCTATGCTGAGAGAGAGCCTCATTGAAATATCCACGAACGGGTCAGTCAGAATGGAGTTCGGTCAGAAGCCACTGACAGATTTCTGGATAAGTTTGCGGGCAGAGTATCCGGACCTGGCAAACCGAGCGATTAAGACGTTGATGCCATTTGCGACAACGTATTTATGTGAGACTGGATTCTCAGCTCTGGTCTGCCTTAAGACCAAGTATAGGTACAGACTGTTAGTGGAAAATGATCTAAGATTGAAACTGTCGCCAATTCGGCCTAACATCGCTGCATTATGTAAGAACATCCAGGCACATCCCTCACATTGATTAAACTGGTGACGTGAGTGGAGAGTTGGTACTGTAGACCTATTTTGTGTGGTTTACTACAAAACAATTTAGTTTAACTATTGTTAATGTGTTCTCTTTTTATTAATATTTTACAGAGAAGTTAGGAAAACAATTATCATATGTGAAAAGCAATAGGCCTACTCCAGTATGTGAAAAGTTAACAATAGCTTTAATGAGATGTTGGATATGTGTTGTATTGTGTGTGAGATTAGGCGCAGATCTGTTTAAAATAGCTTAATTATATTCAGCACATTTGTATCATAAGTTGACTTTTGATGAGATTTATATCATATGTTTTATATCTTATGTTTATCATATGATTCTAGTCACTATTCTCAACAAAATTGATAAAAAATAAATATTAATTTAAAAAAAAACTTGTTTTTAACAATTGGTGGTGTTGGGGGTACTCCGAAAGATCTATAATGTCTCAGGGGGTACATGCCTGTTAAAAGTTTGGGAACCACTGGCCTAGGCTATGTAGGCTAAAGAGTCATATCGTGGGGAGTTTATTGTTTTGTTTTGGCAAGTAGCCGTGTAATAGAACACCGGTCATTATCGGGAAATAGGTCATTTCAGGGTGGAACAAGACCCGTCCGCTGCGCGTCGGGGTTCTGGTCGGGACCTATTTCCAGATAATGACCGGCGTTCTATACATTATCCCTTACGTAATTACCGCTGCAAAGTGTATGATGACCACTGTCAATGGCAACGGGTTTTGTGCTTTTGATTCACGTCTTTCATATCATTCCACAAGTCTGCTTATTGCAATGGAATTTCATTGAAAGTGAAAGTTAGCCAGTAAGATGTTTCCACGCAACAGCTGAAACTGTCAAGTTCTATCTGTGTGGCAAACTATTTATTTTGTCAGCGGAAGCCATAAAAACGTAGCAATATAATTTTAAAAGACCCATTATGTCAAATTTATTTTCTTAGTTTGGCAAGTAGCCGCATAATAAGTGGGATAATGTGTTGCCCTCCGCTGCACTTCAGTATTTATGTAATATATCATTTGTGTAAATGTTTATTATGTTGTAGGCTCTGGAGAAAAGCGCCAATACTTACAGGAGCGATTTCCACAGCTCGGTACTACATCCTTCGCCAACTCAAGAGATGCTTCATTTGAGCAACACATCCTACAGCACACACAAGGAAAAGGTGAACAGACACATTTCGTTAAAACAGTTCTGTAATTTACAAATTCACAACTGTCTAATACTGTGCATCTTAATATGAACCTTCATTTGTGTCATTCAGGGGTGGATGTAGTTCTTAATTCTCTAGCTGAAGAAAAGTTACAAGCAAGTGTGCGTTGTTTGGCAAGACATGGACGCTTCTTAGAGATCGGCAAATATGACCTGTCAAACAACACTCCACTTGGTAAGTTTGTGGACCAACAGTCTTGGAGAATGTGCCTCCATGGCCAAAATGTTGTGTAATAAAAAGTAATGGTGAAATATTTTGCAAAATGAATCATAATCTGTCCACCGTGCCCTTCACAATTATTAGCACAGATGGTGGAGAAGAGAAAAAAAGGGTTATAAGAAATTCATCTTTTGATGAATCATCTAAAACTCTTCTCCCCCTAGTAGGGAACTATGATTATGTTGTTCCTTTGAAAACAAGCAATGTTTTCAACCACAAAGCTGTGCAACTTTCCAAATGTAAGCTTATTGGGATCACTTGAGAAAACTCCTGTGAAATTATAACATACCTAGGTAATTCATTCATGTTAATGTGTTGGTAGTCCATTTTGAGCTCCACTCAAGTACTTACGGTAAGATATGACAAGCAGTTACGGTAGGTTTCCACACAGCGAAACACCTCACGAATTTCGGCCAGTGAAATTTTGTCTCGGGGGGCCTGGACGGCCAAACCGCTAACCGTTTCACTGCAGTGTCTAGCCAGTGGTGGCAAGCGAGCTAATTACAGGGTTTCCCGCAGGAAATGTGTTAGTCAAGGTGGTAGGTCGGAGGGGGGGGGAGGGGGGGCTCTGGTATCGGTTGCCGTCCGACCGGGGTGGGGGGTTATGGTGTCGGTCCGACCGGTGGGGGGGGGGGGGGGGTGCTGTGCTGGTGTGTTGTGCAGGTGTGTTGTGCAATACACTACAGACTCGCATAACAATTATTTATTAAACACTATATATTAAATAAATAACCAGCTTCTCAAAATAACAGTTAACAAAGTAATAACACCAACTATACAACAGTATACAAATATTTAAAAATATTTGTGTAATTTGTGCAATTTTAACAAAGACCATTAACCAACTATAGAACAAGTGCAAAAGAAAGTGCAAAACAAAATGTGCAAATGTGATGATCAGTCACATGAGCAGAGCTGACAACTAGCATGTTACAAGCTATCCTCCTTGGCTTTAAAAAGATAATTTCAAGGGCCCTTTGGTAATTGCACTGTTTTACTATTGGACCATTAATGCTTATCTTCATGCAGGCTGTCAGTCTGTTGCCCTGAAGCCTGTTTCGCAAGTCTGTCCTGATCTATACACCGAGAGTGAATGAAGCTTAGATTATTTTATAGTTTTGTGTAATATGGATGGAATTTGAGAGCAGAGCGCTTTTAATTTAATTTCATTTAAAGGCCGGAGTGGCCGCTCTGTTCCGGTCGATACCGCTCACACCACAAGTCTGAGGCATGCCCAACTGTCTTCCTAATAAAACCAAGACCGTTAAATTTCAAAGATATTGGCCATATAGCCTAAGTTCGTTGATGGGGATGGAGTTAGCTAAATAATTTAGAAAGTATACGCGTAGGCACGGATGGGCCTGGACGGGCCTAGGCCCGTCTATTGTCAGTCTTGCACGTCCGATTAGAGGGCTTTCCTTCGTTTATGCTCACCATCTTAAGAAGACGCGCAAGTCAACACTGTGCTGAAAGCAGGTGGCTGTTTACTCGGCCGCTCCTCCGGTCAAATTCGTGTCAGGTCAATTTCGCTCCCCGGTCCCAAAGAACTAAGAGCAACGGCAAACACTGAAACACTGATAGTGCGACAACAAACAAGCTTGGCAACGTTAATACACATAAGCCTAAAACTAAAGAGATCAGTCGGGATTAATTGCCAAAAGAATACAGGCTTAGCATCCAAGTTTTACTTTAGCCCTCTACTTGATATGAAGCATATTCAAATTGCTCACGTTTTTCTTTGCTCATGTTTCCGCGAAATGTGTCCTCTTAGATTCCAAAATGAATCTTTACTCACTGGAACAGTGTCACCACCACATGGTTTTTCTTGCTCTACATTGTTAGTATCTAGTTGTTTTGTAGGAATAGTACACTGACTTATCAGTTTCCTTTCTAACAGTAGCGTAGCTAGAAATGTTCAAATGGGTGGGCACAGAAAAAACGGGTGGGCAAAGCGAATTTGATTTAACATAAGAGAGGCTTAGATTAGATACACCATACAAGCATTAATCATAGGCATGTTATATTTATGACATAAAACGGGAATTTTTTGAACGCATTTGATCACAGCTGACAAATTACGCAGAAACATTTTCAACTGGAGCAAAACAATGCATGAATGTAGCTTCTGCGCGTCATATGAAACACAATTGAGACAATAGAATAGATTGACCCAGAGCCATATAAAGGTACCTTTATATGGCTCTGGATTGACTATATTGGACAACTGCAAAGCCTTATCATAGGCATGTTACGTTCATGACATGAAAAGTGGAACTTATAGAACGAAAATGACAAATTACGCAGTCGACTAAACATTTTAAACTTGCTCCAAACGGATGAACCCAGCATCAGTGCGTCGCATAAATTAAAACACAAATTGATCATTGGACAATCCTAACACAAAACCTTTCCATAGGCCTGCAACGTTTGACATAAAAAGTGAAATATGAACGCATTTCATAACGCCTGACAATTAAACGGACCGATTTGACTGATTCTTGAGCGAGGAGCGGGATATTTGCTCCGCTCACTAGCTCTGATTCGGAGGCATATCACATATGTTAAAATGATAAAGTCTGATTGTTTTTCGATTCATGACACGTTTCTTCTTATTTATTTTAATGTGTTCTGCGGAGAAGGGAGATTGGTGTTGGTCACGGTTTGGAACGAAAGGGAGAAAACAGGATTTTTTTTTTTTTTTGACGACATAGTTAAGGCAGCAGGCTTGTTTTGCCTTGCCTTGACTGCAAAGTGCTGCGGGAAACCCTGAATTAGGCTATCAGCTAGTTCAAAGGTTTAAGTACTTAATGAAGATATACCTCGACTAAGTTGATGTTGCCTATAAACAACAATTTATGTTCATAGAAACAACAAGGTCACTAAGACCAGAGAGGGCTAAAGCGGAGTAGTCAGGATCTTTGACGAAGAGATAATATATTTCATACCTGTGTTGCAGCATGTAACCTAACCTAACCTGCCCTGACTAAATTTGTGTGGCATATAAACCACAATTCGTGTTGATACAAGTACCAATGTTCGTGTAGAAACATTTTAATCACATACAAATTTTCGTGTTACAGCCATCTTGGTCAGACTTTTTTGTAACTCCTTCCTCCAAACACAAATATGCAGACCTGATTGGTTCTTGAATGGTCCTCATTTGAATGAAGTTAAACTTTTGTCAACTTTGTTTCGCTTGCCTCGTCGATTCGCTCTCATTTCGCCCAACCAGGGTGAATTTCGTCTCTTTTCAACCTTAATGAGAGCGAAGCAAAATTTCGGTGTGTGTGGAAACCGACCGTTAGGATATTTTTCTGTAATGAGGCCCTTGGACCCTAATTTAAATGTCTGGCAAAGTCAATATACAAGCTAATATCCTTACCTTTGCTATTAAAACAGAGTTGTTTACCTTAATATAATGTTCCCAAAATAATTTTGATGACATATAAAGTCCTAATAGGGGGGCGAACGGGACTTTTGCTGCACTCTGTCTCATCGCTTGGAATAAGATTAAGCAAGTTGCTAGTAGTGGGCAGGAACACTGAACCCCTGCCACCACTAGGAGGCTTGTCGCTGTAGGTAGTTAGCTAGCGAGTGATGTGCATAGAGTAAGCCTGCAAAGGATGACCATACTGTAAATGTCTGATTGTGAACACAATTGCCGATTCCTCAGTCTATGTTCAAAAGTCAAGTAGTCATCGGTTTTGCCATGGGTTAGCTAATGTTAGGCTTCGACAGCTAGCATGCTAGTTACTGTTACTAACCACAACAAATGCCTGATCGTGAATGTGTAATTTACTTCTAAAGATATAATGTTCACTAATGTGTCACAGCACAAGTCACTGTCGCTACTATCACTGAGTGGCAAAAGACAAAGTGAGTGGCATCATTCCATTTGAATCTCCAGCAAAAAAAAATCGAAATGGGGAAAGAACTGCTATGCTATAGACTGTAAAAATACATATTTACTGGAATTCAAAGCTCTCTTTCTACAGACTGCCGTCCATACATTCCCTCTTTATCGTCTCCGAGTTATGTTTATAGTTTGTTAGAGACGCATATTTGTCGTGTTGTACAGTGATCACAGACAATTGCACTTCTCAACTGTAGGGGGACCCCGAGAGCAGTTATTTTTTTAGCACTGCTTTAACTTTGACCTAACACACTCTTTTTAACACCTTTACACCCATGCAGGCATGGCTCTATTTTTGAAGAATATTTCTTTCCATGGGATCCTTCTGGATGCACTGTTTGAGGAGGGAAACCGTGAATGGGTAGAAGTCTCTCAACTCCTGAAGAAAGGCATTGCCAATGGAGTGGTACAACCACTGCGCACTACCATTTTTCAACGAAGTAAAGTTGAGGATGCCTTCCGCTACATGGCCCAGGGCAAGCACATCGGAAAAGTCCTCCTACAGGTTGAAACTTAAACACCTTCTAAATTTCTTTTGGTTTGAAAAAAAAAAGAATTTCTCTGAAACAGATACTGTCACCTAAGGTAATGATTATAATAATATTTCCTCCCTGTAAGGTTTGCCCTGAGGCAAAGAAGAGTGATGTATCTCTTGAAGTCACTCCTCTCTCCATACCTGCCATTTGCCGCACATTCTTCCCATCGACATCCTCTTATATCATCACCGGTGGCCTTGGGGGCTTTGGTTTGGAGCTGGCCCATTGGCTGACAGAGAGAGGGGCCCGCAGACTGGTTTTGACCTCCCGCTCTGGAATCCGCAATGGTAACTGCTTGACCAAAACATAAATACGTTTTTAAATAATACTATTTTTCCTGTAATGGTGAGGTGGTGAGACCTCATATAATTTAGCTTTAGTAATGTTTGATATTTAGTCTTGATTTTTTTTTTGTCGTTGAATCATTGAAAACAGAAAAATATTGAACATTTCTCCAGCTGGAAAAAAGTACTTATCATATATGTTGTAGAGTGTTTGCTTTATTAGGAAGTAACATGATATGTATGTGTTAGGATACCAAACTAAGAGAGTTCAAGAATGGCAGGCCATGGGTGTGAAGGTGATGGTTTCCACTTGTGATGTCAGCACTCTCGAAGGGACAGAGCGACTCATTGCTGAAGCCTGCAAACTTGGACCTGTAGGAGGGGTGTTTCACCTTGCTATGGTAACCACTATCCTGATTTGCATTGCAGTTTTCTAACTTTAAAATTAACTTACCTCAGTGAAGGAACTTAATTTGTGGAATGTAAAACATTGAATATTGTGAGCTCATGATATTGTATTTACTGATAATGTGTATTTAGGTAGATGCAAATAAAGTTAGATATTGCACTGAAGCATAAAATGGAAGTGTTCTTTTCTTCAAGGTTCTGAAAGATGGAATGTTGGAAAATCTCTCTCCAGAGCATTATCTCGATGTCAACAAACCAAAATACCATGGAACAATCCACCTTGACAGGTACCCATAAGGAGCTTTTTTTGTTGTTGTTTGTTGACTCTCTGGTCATGTTTTTGACACAATTGTAATTTTTTAATGGTGTTTTGATATGGTAACTGGTTTGCAAAACTGTTAATTGAATGCTGTAATGAAGTGTAATGTTTTGCCACAGTAGGGTATACGTTTCACAGATTGCGCTCAGGCAATGTAATGTAAATGGTGTAAAACAGTGATTTATTTGCATGGCTAGGCCGATGCCGGAGCACCACCATTGTTAGCATCGGCTAACTAGCGCCAGATTTTGGAGTGCAGGGGACAAGCCGAGATGGGCTATGAGACATACGTTCACACTCGGTATCATGTTTCAACACACTTTAGGTCAATATCACACCGGAATTCTCCTTTAAGTCATCTGCCCACTCAGTGTTCCCCAGACCCCTTATAAAATGAATTTAGTCCGATTTTATGAATCAGTGTCTCCCCCGTATAATAGACTAGCAGTGTTGGGGAGTAACGGAATACATGTAGCAGCTACCGGCGTTACGTATTCAGAATACAAATTATGAGTAACTGTATTCCGATACAGTTACAAGTTAAATAGTTGGTATTTAGAATACAGTTACATTGTTGAAATCAATGGATTACATGACGATACTTCTCTGTTTCATAAGTTTGTTCACTCACTAAATAAATTAAGGCAAGTCCATTTCCCAGAAGCTCCTGAAAGCAATCTATGATGAAATTGTTTACATGTTTAAATCCAAGCCCCGCCGTCTTGCACTAGCCTCAAAACGCAGCCAGCGCGCATTATGGACGCGTCATATCGGAGACCCTGAAATGACTGTTTGCACAGCAAATTACGAGTAAAGTAAGTGGAGGTAACTCCTGTTCCTCACTGATCGTGGTTCCTGATGTCTGTTCAAAGGATATTTTCCCAAGTATTAATAGCTCAGGCTACTTCGGCCAATCGGTTACACAGTTTGCTAAGCAATAAGCAAAGCCTAGTTCACGTGTTGATTTAGACCTAGGCAATAAAACCAATCTCTAAAATAGGCACTGCATTCTAAGTTGTTTATTCTAACTTAAAATAGCTTTATGGATTATTATTTTTTCTAATTAGATCTACATTTACGTTTTAAAATTAATTATATGGTGCAGCCTCTGAAGAATTATTCTTGCGAGTAGGCCTAGCATATTTTAACGTGCGGTTTTTGATTACGCGATCACGTTCGTTTTGAGAGCACTGATATACAGTAGCCCATAGTGTTTACATGTACAGGTCATTTGCGTTCCACCAGTCATATGCGCCCCTCACTTGTACTGGGTTGATGCCACCGAAAAATCTCACAGGCACACCTTAATTATAATTTCTGGCTACGCCCTTAAAGTAGCCTATTTATTTTGTTTGTTTTAATTAGCCTAGTCGCCTGCTGTAGTTTTAGTGGTCACCTTGCTATTTTAAAGTTGTATCAGGTAGCTTAGGCCTAGTTGACTTTACATTCTCGTGGGCCTAACACAGCCATTTGGAACAGATGAACACACCAGAATAGGCCTGTTTAGTAGGCCTAAGCAGGATTTGATGGCCACATTCCAATGCAATTCAATTCGGAAGTAATCTAAGTATTCAGAATACGTTACTCAGATTGAGTAACGTAACGGAATACGTTACAGATTAAATTTTTGGGCATGTATTCTGTATTCTGTAACGGAATACGTTTTGAAAGTAACCCTCCCAACACTGTAGACTAGTAATCACTATCACTATCTAACCACCTTTTCCAAGAATGTAACCTAAATTACTGAAACTAGGCCTAGTGTCCTGTAGTTGGTAGCACCACACATAGGTAAGGCTAGGCCTATTACAGGGCTTAAATGAAGGACATTTTATGTGCCTGAAGTTAGGCTATCAGACACTTTTGAAGATCTACCCTAGGAGGATCTTTACCATCTCACTCAGTACCCCTGTTCTGTGTTAAAAATATACATATAAGAAGAAATCCATCCAACCATTTCGTGTTAAAATTGATTAGTGGTGAAAAGAAACAAGTGACTTGAGCCAGCGTAAAACCTCATTTTTTATCCATTGCTGATCAACTTCTTGCTTTTTCCTCTCAGGGTGACCAGACAGCACTGCCCAGATCTTAAGCATTTTGTGGCCTTCTCTTCTGTTAGCTGTGGCCGTGGTAATGCTGGCCAGAGCAACTATGGTTTTGCCAATTCTGCAATGGAACGACTCTGTGAACGCCGGCGTCATGATGGCCTACCTGCCCTAGCCATCCAGTGGGGTGCTATTGGAGATGTTGGAGTTGTTCTAGAGACCATGGGGGGCAATGACACAGTTATTGGTGGCACCATGCCCCAGCGTATTTCTTCCTGTATGGAGGTACTGGATAGATTCTTGTGCCAGTCTAGACCTGTGATGTCTAGTTTTGTGATGGTAGAGAAAGTAATTGCAGTAAAAGGAGAAGCTGGTGGGCAGAAGGACCTGGTAGAAGCAGTGGCACACATACTGGGTAGGTACCATTTCATTCTGTAATAACTATTTTCAATTTTTTTAAATAAACATAGAACATATTGTGTAATTTTGCATTTGTTCTTCCTGTGTTTCTTATCTCTGTTTTCGTCTTAGGTGTGCGTGATGTGAGCAGCCTGAATGCTGATGCTTCACTGGCAGATCTTGGACTGGATTCACTAATGGGTGTGGAGGTGCGGCAGACTTTGGAACGTGACTATGACATTGTCATGGGAATGCGTGAGATTCGTCAGCTAACCATCAACAAGTTAAAGGAACTTAATTCTCAGCCAGGAGACAAGGAAGGTATGTGTTTGAGGCTGAATTGTCTTTTATGATTACATTTTGTTGTTACTCACTTAGTTTATTCTAACTAACAAGGTTGGGCCTACACTGAAGTTACAGAATGTTTACCTATTTGCCCCCTAGTTTGGCACTCCTGTGGCAACCTAATATATCTGCTGAGGGTTCACCAGTATAATCCACAGCCAATGTCAAACAATCAATGTGCATTTTGTGGTCACACTCACACATGCAACACTGGTTTTCGCTTGCCAAATTCAAATATTTCCATTAAGTGATGCAAAGCTATTGAGTATGGGTTTTATCTGCCTGTGAGGGTCATTCCAGGGAAATGTGGCAGTTTGGCAGTTCAACTTCAGTTGCATCCATCAAAAGCCATGGTAGTTATAAATAAAGGGCGACAGAATGTGAAGGGAGGAAAAAATAAGGTGTGACAATTCTAGAAGGGCATTTTCCACAAGTATCTTATAATGCTTGCATTTATATAAAAATATAAAAATAATGATACTTTTCTCTTCTCTGTTACCACATGAAAAGCACCACATTTTTGAATGTGTAGTCTGATGCCATGATCCATTTCCATTTCACTTTTGCGCTATGGTGCTATGTCAACATGTCTGAAAAAAATCAAACAAATGTTGCAGTCTACGCTTGTATGAGGTGGTTTTTCAAAATTCACATGTTTCTATGTATTGTTTTTCATTTCACAATTTACATGTGTAAGTAAGTGTGGTCACTAGATCACACAAGCTGAAATGTACAGACACAGAGTAGCTTCACATTCAGGGTAAGCGCTTTGTTTTGCTTTTCTTTTTTTTCTTTCTTTTTGTTTAATCTACATTAGTTGCCATGACATTTCATGAAAAATCTTAGATGTGTATACTTCCAATGTTATTTGTGTGTTTGGCATATTCATGCATTTGAGCATATTTATGGAGAATGCATTGAAAGTGAACAGAAAACTATTTATGTTAGTATATTACCATTGCTAAGTAAATTCAACCAAGTCCCCTATATTTTTGACCTTACAGCTCTGGAAAAAGTTAAGAGACCACTGCACATTCTTTTTGATGATTGGTTGCTGGGTGACATTCAAATGAGTTGACGGTCATATTCGAAAGAGACCACTGCAATTTGAATATGACCGTCAACTCATTTGAATGTCACTCAGCAACCGTAAGATGACATCAGAAAAATGTGCAGTGGTCTCTTAATTTTTTCCAGAGCTCACAAGAATTTGGACCACATTTCAAATATGCGCCATTTCCATTGAAATTATGATAATTCTCTGCTTTCTTCAACATCACAGTTGTAACATATTACAGAATGGCCTAGTGTGGTCCAGTTTTCTGCTCACAGTAAAATATACACAGGTTGCCAACAAATGGTATTTTGCACTTCTTCTTTTTCCAATTTT
Source organism: Alosa pseudoharengus (assembly GCF_046254945.1). Taxonomy (NCBI): domain Eukaryota; kingdom Metazoa; phylum Chordata; class Actinopteri; order Clupeiformes; family Clupeidae; genus Alosa; species Alosa pseudoharengus. Next base: position 34,567,718 of record NW_027468674.1, on the reverse strand, counting down.
CAAGATACTCCTAAGTGTAGTCATTAATGACAACAAAGAGTTATACAGTTATTTAGAGTTAAAATATAGAGTTATTTTGAGGCACACAGGCATGTATGCGGAAAATGTCAAGAGCTTACCCTGATCATGAAACTACCCATGTTCACAGATGTAAATACATGGTAGATTACTCTAATTTACTTGAACTGAAACAATTGAATTTATTTCAGTGATAACATCACCAATCTCTCTATAGACATACATACAGTAATGGATATATTTATTTTCCCTCCAGAGTCTCGGCAGCAGTCATCAAAGAAATTCAGCCCACGGGCTCTGCTGGAGTCAGATCTTAGTTTGATGTTAGTGAACCCAGATGGAGCCACTGTCACTCCACTCAATTCGGTCCAGAGCACTGAGAGGCCTCTCTTCTTGGTCCATCCCATTGAGGGTTCCATTTCTGCATTACGCACCCTCTCTAGCAAGCTCAGTGTGCCCTGTTATGGGCTGCAATGTACAAAAGGTAAGGGATCATCCTTAAGCTTTGCCATTGTCACTTTTGTTTTTTATATTGTTTAGATTTGACAATTAATTTTCTTGTTACTACTTCTATCTCTCTTCTACAGCTGCTCCATTGGACAGCATTCACAGTATGGCTGCGTATTACCTTAAGTGTGTGCAGCAGGTGCAGCCAGAGGGGCCTTACCGAATTGCTGGCTATTCCTTTGGTGCTTGTGTAGCCTTTGAGATGTCCTCTCAACTTCAAGAAGCTGGCTACCCAGTTGAGCACCTATTTTTGTTTGATGGCTCCCACTCTTATGTGGCAGCCTATACTCAGGTGAGTAGAGTCTATAGCTCTTGACTGCAATTTGATGTCCCCTATACGATTTTCATTCTAGTTTATACCTAAGGGCTTAAGTAGCCCAATTTCAGCAATGATACAATGTACAAATAATGTATATGGTCTATGAGTGAGTTCAAATATTAATATTGCTCACATGAATACAGTATTTGAACAACAGAAATTGTATAAAATGTTTGTTCTTGTATGAGACTGTGTGAAGCCCACGGTACACCTACCCCACTCCCCCCAACATTCTAAATCAATTGTATGCACCACATTGCTATGTAGCATAGTAATATTATACCCCATTTGAGCTTGGACTGTTGGGGATCCATACATGACAACCTTCATGTACAATCTGTATAGTGCTTTACATTGTCAAATGAATCTTACTATGTCTCAATTAAATTTAATCAAAAATGCCCTCCTCCCCCTCCTCCACCTTTGGTGCTTCCTTACCTTACACTGTGTGTATTCTTAGCAATAAGTGGATGCAGCATATTGGGTCTTGAAATATCCACAAGAATCCATAGAAATAGAATTTTCCTGTTGTGTTATTGAACATACAGTAAGTTGTGCAGGTGTATAGTCCATCTTATACACACCCATTGAACCCATCAAAAATCCAAAAATAGAGACTTTTATGTAATTATTCCATATTTTGTGTAGTCCCTCTATATCAGAACCCCTGACATACCAATAATACAACTTCAGAGTGTTACCCTTCATTTGAGACTATGATTATGCTTCTACCAAGGGGTTCATATACAGTAAGCCTTTTATTTTCAGTATACATTTTGGGTAACCAAAAGTCCTATATGGAGTCTCCATAGGGCATTTTGCCAAACGCATGTACATACCTTTACAAATAACTATGTAATCTACTCATCTTTTCTTCTATATTGATCTACTTTTACACACAGCTTCACAAGACCTGGTGCTAGGGCTCAGTTGTGTTTCTCAGGTGACTCAAGTGACTTAGAGGGCTGAAATGTACCCAGTAGAAAGAAAAAACAATATTCTAGCCTCTGTAACTCTCTGCCAGTACATCACAGCTTTCTAAAGAGGTCATTTGAAAAATAAACTTCTAAAATCAATTTGTCACCATTTTGTGGCTTGCGCTGAGAAACAAGTAGTCCACCACATCAAAGTTTTAAATGTTCTATAGCAACGTATTGCTACGTATTGGATTTATATCTATCATTTCTTCTACCCCTGTGCAGAGCTACAGAGCAAAGCTGACCCCTGGCAAAGAGTCAGAAGCTGAGACCGAGGCCCTCTGTGCCTTCATCCAGCAGTTCACAGGAATTGAGTACAACAAGGTAAAAAGACCCATACAATTCTTACAGGTACACCTCAATCATATATTGTATGTTCCCCAAACATATCCTTATTGTGGCAGTACCATAGCCTGGGAGAGCCCAGATGAACCTGTTGGCGACTTTGAATTCACACTGCAGGTCAGTCTAGCAAGGAGGCCATTATTTCACACAAACATAGGTCACAGACCACTTGGAGGTACAAACAATATCAGAGTTTTGGTTGATTTGACCATCAGTTAACTTCGAAACAGGCATTTTACTTTGGATAGACAATAGCAATATAGGAGTAATTAACATCAAAAAATCTAGACCGGAGTAACTCAACATTTGAAAGAATGTTACAACATGTGAAAGAATTAGGGATGCAACGGTACACGGTATATTATTGAACCGACATGAACCGCGGTACATCTGTAACTTATGATTTGCAAACGTTATATCATTGTGCTGTGCAAACTACACAAACGTTAGACATTCACAAGACACCTACAGAAAACCAGTGCATGGGCCCTCACACCGCTGCAACCTATCCGTGCTTCCCTGCTAATGTAGCAAAGCACCAATAGGTTGATGCACTCTGTATGCAAATGAGTTCGACAAACAACAGCTGCTCCAACGTGAATGGACTGGAGCTTAGCGAGAGACTGACACTAATTTTGAGAAGGTGCTGCTGTCTGTCATCCACTATAAGAGAATATTTAGAATTTCAGTACAAACTGAAGACTGTAAAGTTTAAACAAACAAAGTAGGCTAGGCCTACAGCCCACAAGCATTAGGCCTACTTTGCTAATACAGTCAACCGGAGTGGACGTTTCTAATGTGATGTAGTAGCCTATCGCCCAGCAGGATTTCTTTGCTAGTAGCCTGCAACGAGAATCTGTTTCTCACTGTCAATACAGTTGTTTGCTGCCAAAAAACATGTCTTTCAAATGTATTTAAAGTGAAACTAGGAAGTTTAATGGGTTCCTCCACCCCATTCTTTCCATGTTTCATAGGAATTCGGCCGGTAACTTGGCACCGTCCTTATAGCACCAAAAACATCCTTAATATCTCCCAGATAGGATAATAAAAGCTGGAGAGTCTCATTTGCAGTTATATTCAATAATATCAGTAATGTCCCCTCCACACACATTTAGGCAGCAACGTAACTTTTGAATTCTATGAAACATCACAGTGAGCGAAATTTAAAATAGATTGACACAGGGTTACCCCAGCTCTCTCCACTGATAGTTTGAACAAAGCAGTTGAAAACTACCCTATAGCTAAAAACTAAGCCTAGTCAATCAGTCACGCTACCATTTTTTTTGTCTATAGGCAAAATATATGTAATTGTTTGAATCAGTAGGGGTTTTTTTTATATTAAAATACCAAAACCGCACTGTTAGCATGGCCCACTAACCGTGCCGTGGCATCCCCTATAGGCCATTGTAACACCCTCTTCCAACATTCCAAAAACAACAGGCACCAATCACAATTGCTTGTCTGGCATAGGGCGGGCTTTATATGATGACCGATACGATAAGTTTAATGCACCAATTTAAGTTTAATTTCACTGCTGGTTACGCCCCTGGAAGTCAATGGAGCCTCTCCAGAGCCACTCTCAATCGTAATTGAGATAGGCGGTGGTGTCAAACGAGGCTAGTAGTAGCATTTCTTGCAGACATAATGCTGAAAATGTAGACCACAATTAGATAAGTACGAGTAAGATGAATGCAAAGTCATATACTAAAATACATTTTTGGGGGGGTTATAAAAATACATTCTCATGGCAAAAAGAATGAACGTATATCCTGTCTACTAATTATAAAGATATTTAAATTTTTGCAAAGATTACTGTGAATGAACTAAAAATGAAAAATCTGTCTTTTACTAGCTGTTGGAGACTCTTTTGCCACTGTCAGACTTGGAAGCAAGAGTGAATGTGGCTGTAGACCTAATCACCTCCAGCCACAAGAACATCAGCCGCCAATCACTACACTTTGCTGCTTCAACCTTCTACCATAAGTTGAAAGCTGCAGACAGCTATGTACCTGCCACCAAATACCATGGCACCATCACCTTGCTGAAGGCCAAGACCAGTAGCGATTACGGAGAAGGCCTTGGGGCAGACTACAAGCTCCATGAGGTGATATTTCAGATATTTTACATTATAGCAGATGATTGTTTTCTGAAGAAAAAAAAAGTGTACAAATAAAACACAGTTTAAATTATTTGTGAGTGCTGAATCTGTTAAATGAGCAAAACCAATTTTAATATCAGGCTCTGTACAGTTAAATTCAGTTAAATATTGTTTTAAGTGACTATTTCCTGTATACAGTAACTGGCAGGATGGCTATAGATCAGTTACAGCAGCAGGCCTACACAATAAACATATGTGTGCAAGAACACAATGATCAATGTATGGACTGTTAAGCTTGCATTAATGTGAGTTCTTCTTGTTGATGGCAATTTGTGCATTGTCTCAAGATGGCAAGTTATATTTTACAGAGATACACGTTTTCCCAGCAAGTATTTTCTCATGTGTAAGCACCATTGAGACATGTGACCCTTAGTCTAGGAGACACTAGTCTCTGGTAGTCTCCTTTCAGACTGTTATGTTATGATTATATATATATATATATATATATATTTATTAACTTTGAGTTGTGTCTTATCCTTGACAGGTCTGTGATGGGAAAGTGTCCGTTCAGGTCATTGAAGGCGATCACCACACATTCCTGGAAGGTGAAGGAGTGGAGTCCATCACTGGTATTATCCACAGCTCACTGAAACCCATTACCATATAAAGGAGGGCTGACATACTGGCTTTATTTGACAGCTTACTCGTCATTCCAGCATGCTTCCTAAACATCACTTTGTGAGATCATCTCAGTTCCCCAACATCATTTCTCTATTTGTGACCAAAAACTCATCTCTGGCTTCTAGATTGTTTCTCTTTAATTGCTCAAAAAAGGATTTGGGTAGTCTTGTTACAGGTGTTGCATTGTTACATTTTATGTTGATTTAATGCAAGTCTTGCACAAATGGAGTATGTCAATATCATGTCAGCATGAACTGAGTGTATCAACAGTTGTAGAAGATTAATGTGTCTCTTGAAAAGGGATCAATAAAAGATGACTGTGTCTCTTAAAAAGGGATCATGTTTAAAGAATAATACCTACAGGTATCATTAGTCATACACATCCCTATTGTATCATGTTTTTGCAGTGATTCCCATTCATCATTCCCAAAATCTTGTTTTTTTTTTTGGAGAAGTTTACATGGTACACTGTTGAAAGGAACAGTTGTAAGTGGGTCAATAACTATTATTTGAAAAGAAGTATTTGGTCTGTTACATGTATAATTGTGTGACAGGTAAACAATGCCGCTTTAAATTGCTTATCTATCTAATCAATAGGATAACTTGTAATGTTTTGCATAGTGAGCTTACCCAAAAATTGACTATTTTTTATCCACAGTGAATGTTGTGATGTATATGTGAAAGTCACCTGTGGAATTAGTTCAGTCATTATAGGTCAACTTTTAGGCATATAGCTGTGATTTTTTTTGTAGATTAACACTGCTCTGTCAAAGTCATAGAAATGTGTAAGTACCATATTTTATTTTTTATGGTTGAATACAACAAAGTGGGATTAGTTACTTCTGGCACTAGTCTCTTGGTCTTTCTGAGATTTTTCGGCAAGTCTATGACGAATGCATCAACTTCTGATTTAGTGTTGTGAATTGCTGCAAAAGTTGTCAAAAAAGGTTTGTAATTCATTTTTATTTTTTTATTGTAATTTTTCAAGTATTTATTGCACTAGTCTCAATTAAATGCTACCACTAACAGTTCAGTCTGATGTGTCCTGTTTTTACTCTCGTTTACTCCATAAGACCCTTTCATGTAATACTCAAATAATTACCTTTTAGAAATGGTGAATTGTAAAGTTGAAAAGTGTACACCAGAGGTCGTCAAATGGCGGTCCGAGTCCGGACCCTGACGTGATCCTATCCGGACCCGGACCATAATAGCCTAATTTAGATTTTCACGTAAGATTTCAAAGCTGCACTAAATGTTTTGTAGGATAACAGCATTTACTTCAGTAGCCTCAGGAACCATCATTTTGCCTGCTGCTACTCAGCCAGTGAAATTTGCTTTCTTGCTTTCTGTGCGTGCAAGTCGAGTCAGAGTAAAGTTACTATGGTGAAGAGACTCACTGATGGCCTGAAACGAGCGAGGAAACTGAACGTGTCCAAAACCAAGGATATGGTGATTGATTTTAGGAAGTCTGCACATCCAAGCCTACTGAGATAAGGGGACTGGAGGTGGAGCTAGTTGACAAATATCTCGGAATGGTGCTAGATGAGTTCCCAGACTAATTCAGAAGCCATCTATAAGAAGGCCCAACAGTGTCTACTTTTTAAGAAAAATGAATTCATTTAATGCCCAAATAGCAAAATCAGATTGGCAGATAGCGGACCGCTGGTGGTAGGCTATGCCGCTGCTGGTGTGCCACTTGTGGTCCGCCGTTGGACCACCATTTCTTAATATTCATGACAAGTTAAATTTAAAGAAAAGTTATTAAAATTATATATGGAGTATAACTGAACAAATAAAAAATATTTTAAACCAGTAGTGGCAAAATATTGAGCAATTTGTCTGCAACCCGCCAGCGGACCGCCAGAGAACCAATGAGCAAAATGCCAGCGGACCGCCAGCCTCTTGCAATCTGGGATGTATGCACAAACATGAATGACATTATTTTATAAATATTTTATCGAGTCAGTTTGTGCCCCGCGCTCCCCTACTAACACTTTTTGGTTATGGCTAAATAATTCTAAAATCATTTGAGTTCCACTAGTTATACTTTTTAACAAGCAACATACATCTGTTACATATGCACTGGAAGTTTGTTTGTAGGAGCTACTGTTCTTTTACAATTCCACCGAGAGTGGCGATAGGTGAAATGTTACAACCTGACCCATACGCGGGGTTAGTTGTAACACTCATCCCAAAGGCTGTTTAATTAAATTAATTCAATAAATGTATCTGAATGTGTATGATGGAATAGGATCTGACTATTTATGATACATAAGTCATGAACTAACAACAGACGTGTGTCGAAATTTGACTTAATTTTCTATACGGAGAAATAACATGAGAAATATGCGCCAATGGAAGCTAAGAGTCTAACCAAGGTCAATCCTGCCAAGAAAAGCCCTCAAACCTGAAAACATGACGCAAAATGCAAAACACCACAAAAACTAACTAAACTAACACGCGCATATTTTTGTATTGCAACATTATACAGTAGGAGTGGCTTAGTTGTAACAGCGCGTTACAACTAACCCCGCTGGGTCATTTTTAGCCTACAAGACGGTTATTAAGATGATACAAGTGTCAGGATTACAAGTAGGCCTACAGGACCCATGCGCAAGACTCTCTAACCAAAAACACACTTTATTAACTAACAAACTTTACAAACTACTTACATACATACCGGACTTGGACTCAACGAAACAGAGAGACGATCCGACAGGGAACAGAGAAACAGGAGGGTAGAAATACACATACCAATTAACAGAAAGACAGAGGACTGGACGAAACCAACAAGACAATAACAGGGAACAGGTGAGGAGGCAGAAATGGAGGGAAAACTAACTGAAAGTAATTGTGGTGAATAATTACTTAATATTAATCTTAGACTGGCGAACTTCAGGAAAACTCAGGAATCAGGTTTATTCTGTTACAAGCTGAGAGGGTACAAAAAAAAATCTATGGTCTATGTAGGCCAATCCCAGGCCTGAAAGGCCTAGGTTGGCCTGTAGCCAACTCCTCCTCTCTTCCGCTCTACATCCTTAGTCGGACAATCCAAAATCTGACAAACGTTGCAATTTAGTTACTTTTAAATGCTTTAAACAAAGAACAAAATGGCGCCAAGAACAAGCCCACATGATTGGTTCTCCAGTTGGCATCACACACCTACTCACACCCACTTCACACCTATCTGAATGGCATGAGGAGAGATATCTTATATATCAGAAATATCACTTATAGAATGTTCCAAACATTCTCACAATCAAATCATTACAATCCTTGTACTGAGTCTATCAGAATGATACCAAACATGAATACATTTACATTTCATGACACATGGATACATTATATCAAGGTAATATCCTTTGTCCTGTGTAACTAACCAGCACATTAGCATTCCATTGGGGGAGGGGATGGTGTCTTTGTTTAAAACCAAGAAGGGTTACATGGCTAACTAAAAGTAGTCTTGAAGTTAAATTATTATCCATTTTAACCATACATTTGTTGCTATCAAAACAAGACAGGAAGCACAAACCAAATAAGGAGATGGGGCGGAGACAAAGACAGGTGACAGGCAGGTAACACAAAGCACATGGGGAACAGGCAAAAACAAACACAGGACAATACACAAAATGGCCACCAGGGTGGCACAAACTTAATCCGGGCCAGATCCTGACAGTACCCCCCCCTCAACGGACGCCTCCTGGCGTCCCCAAAGTCCAACCAGGGTGGGCGGAGGGGGCCTGGACGGAGGGACTGGTCCGACAGACCGTAAACACGGGGCAGGCTCGGGCCGGCTCAGGCAGAGGCGGGGCCGGAGAGTCAGAGGTAGGCGGAACCGACTCGGGCAGAGGCGGGACCAGAAAGTCAGAGGGAGGCGGATCCGGCTCGGGCAGAAGCGGGGCTGGACAGACAGGGAGAGACTGGGCTGCAGGCGTGGCGTCGGGAGACTGGGCTGCAGGCGTGGCGTCTCTGGGCTGGGCACCGGAACGGCGGACTCAGCTGCGGGCGCAGGAGCAGACGCCTCTGGGCTGGGCGCAGGAGCTGGCATGGTGTCGGATGACAAGGTTGGCCGACGCTTGGCACGTCTCCTTCTGGAGGGAGCCTGAGGGACCTGGATGAGTTCTGGGGGGAACTGGAACTCCTCAGGCTGGGGTTCTGGACCTGAAGCGGCCGGCTGAAGGCGCAGCACACCCAGCCTAAGCCCCTGGCAATGAGCTGCAGGGGCAGGGTCAGGCAGGAGACTAGCAGCCTCAAAAACTGGGTTACTGGAGGGACCAAGGAGGGACTAAAGGCTCTTACCCAGACCTGACAGCTGGTCGGCCAGGGTAGCCATTCCTGGAACCTTCAGTAGCCAGGGCCTTGAGGAAATAGTCCTCTCCATTAAGGTAACGATAGCATGCCGGCGATCCAAGTCAGTGGACTTCCCTAGCTCAGAGTTGAGCCTGCTGAGCGTGTAATCCACTTGACTCAGCTCCTCCATCGGGAAATCAGAGTCTGCTGGGTCCATTCCTGGTCGGATCGTACTGTCAGGATTACAAGTACAGGACCCATGCGCAAGACTCTTTCTAACCAAAAACACACTTTATTAACTAACAAACTACTTACATACATACAGGACTTGGACTCAACGAAACAGAGAGACGATCCGACAGGGAACAGAGAAACAGGAGGGTAGAAATACACATACTGTACCAATTAATAGAAAGACAGAGGACTGGACGAAACCAACGAGACAATAACAGGGAACACGTGAGGAGGCAGAAATGGAGGGAAAACAAACAAGACAGGAAGCACAGACCAAATAAGGAGATGGGGCGGAGACAAAGACAGGTGACAGGCAGGTAACACAAAGCACATGGGGAACAGGCAAAAACAAACACAGGACAATACACAAAATGGCCACCAGGGTGGCAAATACTTAGCAGTCCGGGCCAGATCCTGACAACAAGATTGGAGTCAGTGAGCTGCACCCACAACTCAGTAATGGAAAGACAAGTACCACCTAGACATTTACGTTGATGTCTTCAAAAGGCGTTTTGCTGCAGATCTACGTGGAAACACGTTCATACTGACTGAACATTTGTGGAACACCGTCTCATAGTAGTGTGATTAACTGACCAATAGCATGCCTCGATCAACCCCCTGCAAATAGGGAAAAAGTCCGTGTTACATTTGACCCCGCGTTACTTTGTGCCCCGCGCTCCCCTACCTATCTTCTCCAGGCCCGGGGTGGAGAATCGGGAGAATTATCGGTGGGCCGCTTCAATTTTGGGCCGGTCAAGGAAAAACATATTGACATTTGTCACGTATTTTCTCTTAAAGTAAGCTACTAGGCTAGATTAGATTCAACTTTATTGTCATTGTGCAACAATGAGAAGTTTGCCAATAGTGGCAAATGTCTTCACCAGTGATTTGCCACCACATTTAGCCAATAATGGCAAACTTCCAGTGAACTTATTCAAAAATAAGCTCACTTGAAGCAACTGGAATCCATGCATTTCCAAAGAATTATTTTTGGAATCTGATCCCTTATCATACCTGTTCATTCGTACTCGTCGCTCGACTTATCGTGACTAAATTCAAGATGGCGGCGAACGGTAAACTTCCTAAAGGTACTGTCTGTATAAATCGTCTTGTAAATAAACTACCAGTGCCTTTTCAAAGTTCTCAATGTCTCGTTTTAAATGTCAAGGCCCTCAGAAGTCTACCAATGAAGTGTGGAGCTACTTTGAGCCTCGTAAATGGTGTAAAACAGTGATTTATTTACATGGCTAGGCCGATGCCCGAGGCAACCCCATCGAAAAACTGTTGGTAGCATCGGCTAACTAGCGCCAGATTTCGGAGTGCAGGGGACAAGCCTTGATGAGCTATGAGACATATAGAGTGAGAGCAGAGCTAACAAACGTTCAGAAAAAGTCCTGTTGGCAAATTTGAGGAAAAGTCGGTAAAGGGATATTGTATTGATTGATTGTATTTCACACAATTTGAGGGTGCTGAATTCAAATATTTTGTTTACCAAGCTCAATTTTGAGTTTTAAGCTTGCTAATTAGCATAATTAGCATAATTCACATACTTTTTGGTTTTGCCATCAGATATCATAGGAATTGCAAAAAATAAGACATTCATATACTTTTTATGTATCAGATATGTTGTGGGACAGGACAGGAATTACCCCAATGACCCTCAAGTAGCAAATGAAAATAAGCTAAAATTAAAATATAAATTGAAATAATAGCTAAAATTCAGTATGACGTTTAGAAGCAAAATAGATTCCTTGATAATAAATTGATAGAATAGTAAGTGACTGCTCATTTTTCTGTAGAAAGTACTTTGTCACTAACTATTATGAACAGTTGTCAGTCTTTACAGAGGATTTACACTGTATTTTTTTTACTGTAAAGGCGACTGTGCTTGTCTAGTTAAAGCATCTCACTGGTGCTCTTTCCTATCATTCAAATCCCAGCCATGCAAAAAAATGGAAGAGTGTGCATGTTTGAGGGTTGCTGAAGAGTGCTATGGAGATTGCATTATTTGCAAATAAAAATAAAATTTAGACAAGATATCTTTTATAGTGCAACAAAAAGAAACATTCTCCAGTGCATCATTACTGCATATGATTCTGAAAGGGAAGTGGACCTAGGACAAATCCTCAGCTATACATTAATAACTGATTAATGTCCCTGTACTGTAGCTATTGCAGATAGCGATGGTTATTTGTGAAGTGGAAATAAGTCATCCTTACTCAAGTGCTGTCTAGCAATGTGGAATGTCCAGTAGTGATCACTGCAAAAACTGCTCATTCAACACTGGTAATAGATGCTCAAGATTTAGTTATGTCTTTAGGGCACCCATCTGACTGCAGCACATTAAAGAAGTATGCAGGAAAGTTTGTAAGAAACTTTTGTATTGTTATTTGGTATTTGTTATGTGGTAGCAAATTATGTTGACTATCAAAGAAATAGACCTAATGTAGGAATGCACACAGATATTGCAACAGATACAGTACGCTCAGGCCAATCCAAACTTTTCTCTTTTGTTGTTCCTCGTTGGTGGAACACACTGCCAGTTCCTACAAGGGCAGGGTCATCCCTCTCCATTTTCAAAAAACTCCTGAAGACCCAGCTCTTTAGAGAACATATCCTCTCATAGCACCACTTACAACAAGTATTGCTGATCCTAGCACTTACCATCCGTCTTGAACTGACACTCAACTGTTTAAAAACAGCACTCACTGATGCACTTATTCTTACTGTACTCTACCGTTTTTAAATTGTCCTAAAATTGTTGAGAGAATTGCTTTAAAACCTAACTGTTACCATGTTGTTAGTCGCTTTGGTTAAAAATGTGTCAGCCAAATGTAATGTAATAATGGTGTAGGCCTATTTGATTAAGACCCAAAGAGTGGTTGAAACGTACTTATTAAATTACACTGGAGCAAAGAAGACCATCTTCACTTTTTTCCCTTTGCAACTGTCAAAGAAATCCCATAAAAACAGGAAGGCCTAGGGTAGCCTACATCAGATGGCCTAAAGATTAGGCTCTTCTGAATAGCATTAAGTGATTTGCATGCAGTAATTTGAACACTGACCTTGATCTAGCCTACTTTGGCTATTTAAAGGTAATTTATTGCCAAAACATCACACAATATAAATGAGCTATAACAAACAATAAAGGACTTAATCACACACAAACTACTATTTTATCTGACTACAAAAATAATAATTATGTAGGAAGTTTAGAAGTTTGAAACCCAGAATTGACCAAAAGTGCACCAAATTCAACACAAATGACTCAATACACTTGGAGGAGGCCTGCGTCCTTTCTTTTCCAGATATTTTAGAATTTCGATATCGCTTCAGTATCGAGTATCAAGATATTTATGGCAGGTATTGTATCGAAGTCATAATCATGACAACACTATGCCAGAGCCACTCTGTTTTCTAGATGTTGAGGATCGGAGGCTCTACCACCAACAAGTTATTACACGTTATTACATGAAATTATCACGTTATTTCATGATACTGATATTTTCACGTTATAACGTGAAAATATCATGTTATTTCAAGATATATTTTTACGTTTTTACAAGATATATATCACGTTATTACATGAAATTATCACGTTATTCAAGATAATGAAACTAAACAAAACGAGAGGCAAGAATAGGATATGCTCGTTTACACGACTCAATCAAATTCTATTTTAAGCTCGCAAGACATTCTCATTATTGAACACAGTGGATGATATTTATAGGCCTATAGTGTATGCGAACACCCAAGTATTGTCCAGAATAGTCTGCACCTGTGTGCAGTAGGCTAGCGGAGTGGCAATCGGGAGAGTCGGGAGGATTCCCGGTGGGGCCGGATTACTGTAGTGTGATCTCAAAAAGCGCATGCTATTGCTGTTTGAATATTTTCTTTGCTGTGCTCTCCAGCAGCCTGCACTGTGCGACTGCAGCGCTTCACTTCTCACTTTCTGTGTCCCTTCCCCACAGCCTTAGAAATGACAGCGATGACCTGACATGCAGGCTACCGAGCCAGAGCGGTCTATACATTCACCCACATTGCATGAAGATTTGCATATTTATCAAAGCCCTTTCTCCCTCTTGCGTCAAGTTAGCGAAAGTTTTATTTATTGTGTTGATAAGAAGATAAAGCAGAACTATCAGGCTGTCTGAGCCATATATATACAGTCTATGGTGTGAGCAGGCTATCCTGCACAGAACCTCTCTATCGGCCTCCTTTTCAGAAGCTCTCTGCCGATACACACACATCCCTCTTCGCTGCTCCTCAGTCAGCTGGGAATTGACCACACACACAGCCTACACACTCATACACACATGCACAAAAACAAACACTCATCAAGCAGCACTGTAATAGCAGTCAGGGTGCAAGTTCATAGACACGACTAGTTATAATTTATGCCAGCCATGAGCTCTCGTGTACGGAAGCGTATTGCTGCCACACTAAAAGAAATAAAAAGGCTCAGTATTATGTAATTACGTGAAAAGTTTCTTGTTATAACAAAATCTTTTTCACGTTTTAACAAGATATGTATCACGTTATTACATGAAATTATCACGTTATTTCATGATAATGATATTTTCACGTTATAACGTGAAAATATCATGTTATTTCAAGATATGATATTTTCACGTTATAACGTGAAAATATCATGTTATTTCAAGATATGATTTTTTCACGTTTTTACAAGATATTTATCACGTTTTTACATGAAATTATCATGTTATTTCAAAATAACTAAACTAAACGAGGCCACGAGAGCTCATGGCTGGCATAAATGATAACTAGTCGTGTCTATGAACTTGCACCCTGATTGCTATTACACAGTGCTGCTTGATGAGTGTTTGTTTTTGTGCATGTGTGTAGGCTACGTGTGTGGTCAATTCCCAGCTGACTGAGGAGCAGCGAAGAGGGATGTGTGTGTATTGGCAGAGAGCCGCTGAAAAGGAGGCCGATAGAGAGGTTCTGTGCAGGATAGCCTGCTCACACAGCCTGCTAGTTCTGCACAGTGCAGGCTGCTGGAGAGCACAGCAAAGAAAATATTCAAACACCAATAGCATGCGCTTTTTGAGATCACACTTAATCAGGACGGCCCCACCGGGAATCCTCCCGACTCTACCGATTGCCACTCCGCTAGGCTAGCCTACTGTACACAGGTGCAGAATATTCTGAACAATGCTTGGGTGTTCGCATTTAATAGGCTATAGGCCTATAACAATATCATCCACCGTGTTCAATAACGAAAATGTCTTAAACCGAGCTTAAAATAGAATTTGATTGAGTCATGTAAATGAGCATATCCTATTCTTGCCTCTCGTTTCGTTTAGTTTCATTATCTTGAATAACGTGATAATTTCATGCAATAACGTGATATATATCTTGTAAAAACGTAAAAATATCATATCTTGAAATAACATGATATTTTCACATTATAACGTGAAAATATCAGTAGGCCTATCATGAAATAACGTGATAATTTCATGTAATAAAGTGATACATATCTTGAAAAAGGTATTGTTATAACAAGAAACTTTTCACGTAATTACATAATACTGAGCCTTATTATTTATTTTAGTGTGGCAGCAATACGCTTCCGTACTTGTGGCCTTGTTTCGTTTAGTTTCGTTATTTTAAAATAACGTGATAATTTCATGTAAAAACGTGATAAATATCTTGTAAAAACGTGAAAAAATCATATCTTGAAATAACATGATATTTTCATGTTATAACGTGAAAATATCATTATCATGAAATAACGTGATAATTTCATGTAATAACGTGATACATATCTTGTTGAAACGTGAAAAAGATATTGTTATAACAAGAAACTTTTCACGTAATTACATAATACTGAGCCTTTTTATTTATTTTAGTGTGGCAGCAATAAGCTTCCGTACTCCTTTAATAGTGTCCACTGTAAAATACCACATATATTACCTTTGAGGCCTAGGCTATTTTCAGTGTAATTTTACTACCTTTTCTTTTAAGCTCTTATCTTGTGTAGCAGCCAGTAATGTAATAACAACCAATAATGTAATAATGACCAATAACATTATAATTTTAATGTAATAAAGCCAGTATGTTATTATTTACTATAAACAAACAATTTATAACTGTGTGTAGGCCTACAAATGCTTTACTAATGAGAAATAATGTATGAGCAATACTTTACAAATGATGAACAAACCATTTACTAATAGTTTACAAATGCTTAACAAAATGATGAATTGTGTTTAGTTATTATAAAATGTTACCAATAGTTTTCTTTGCTCAAACTAGGCTTCCATGTGATAGTGCTTTGATTCACTTAACTTGGGTGTGAAATGTCTTGTCTTGTGAATCATTAGAATTCACATTCATTCTCATAGTTGTGGCCTCCAAGGCACTGCTCAGAAAGGTTGGTGATCTGGTGCTGGTTGTGGATGGGTGCTACAGAACCTGAGTCATCCTGGACTTCTTCCCCCATTCCTTCCAGCCTGTCGCAAAATCGGCCTTCTTCCACCTCAAAGCATCTCCTGTTTCCAAGATGTTTTGCGGGACACCGTAACACCGGCACACATGAAACTAAACAAGCATGTAGCTCCACTAGGGTGATAAGGTACAGTGGCTTTAAGCCCCTTACAGTTTAGAAATTTGTCATGCATTTAGGTGTCATCAGACGTGCATTTGGGTGTGACCAAAGTATTTTTTTGTTGCATCATATAAAACATTGCACACACATTACATTTATTTTTATTAATTTAACTGACACATACGCACACACACACAAACTGTGATATAGTGTAATATGTTTTTAATCTCACTTTTGTAGTTCAAGAAGTTCACACTGTTTATACTGTTGTGTTGAGACTAGTAAGACTTGAGACTAAGAAAGAGTTGCAAAAGCAACGGATGGCCTTGGGTAGTATGACTTGTGGTTTTAAACTAATACTACTAATAATAACATGTATTATTAAGTAATTATAAATACAATCTTAACAGACTGAATATGTTGATATTTTACTTTTGATTGAGTCTCTGGATTACTGATGGCACAAAAATATGTGAATCTAGTCAAAGTGGCATGTGTGTTAGGTGGGGGTGGAGCCAAACAGCTGGGCATGGGATAAATGGTAGACAGAGGGACTACTGTTGGGAAACAAAATAGATTTCGCCTTCATAGAGAGTGTAGGCAGAGGACGGAGAAAGACTGGATGAATGCATTAGCCATTCCTGTTGAAGAAACATAATGTGGTGGACATCAAGTGAACATTCTACTGAAAGGTACAATTAATTTTGCTAAATATACCATATATACATGTAGATAATGCTTCCAACTTAAAATGCTAACAATTACAGAAATACTGTAGTTTAACAAACAAACATTTAAAGTAGAGTAAGGTGGAAATATAGTATCTTAAGTTTGATAGGTTCAGGTATAGTATAGTGTATTATTATCTCATGAAATTAAAGCCAGTGTCCTTTTTGATATAGGAATAGGCATCAGCTACATAACTAATATGGTGTGGACTCATAAATACTAGATGCTGAAGCATTATATAGCTAATTGTTTTCACTGGAGCTGCTGAATGCTCTGCTTACCATGCCGAAAAAAAGACCAGAAATGACCCACCTTGAAAAAAAAATAAAAATACGATCAATCACTTTTAAAACTGAGAGTTAATTGTTTTAACTGGTTTAATTAATATTTTTAGGTTTGCAAGCAAGCCAAACTTACATTTCTGATTGTATTTTCATGAATGGATATCTTCAATATATATCAAAACGGGATAAAGATTATGGGGCAAGTAGCATTTTGTCAGGAATCTGAAACAGGACATTCTGAAGAGACGTATTTGTGAAGAGGTTTGCTGATGTTATGTTATTAGCTTTAAAAGTAACAGTTTAAGTAAAATTGAATAAATAAAAATTCATGAAATACTATGAGGATATCTAATCTCTAAAGTAAAATGTGTTATAATTACTGTAGGCCAAGTGTTTTCATGTACTGCTCTGAATCTCTTAGATGAGGTCTCAAACTATGTAATGCACAGTACAACCAATACTGTATGCACTCATTGTTTCATAGATTTAACAACAGGGTTATGTGATGAAATCCAGTGTGTGGGTGTAGTGAGGGGGCTTTCAAATATTCAGAACATTTCTTTTTTCATTTTCTTTGGTTCTGTTGTGGAATACATTACATACAAACAGCAAGAAACACGATAGAAATATGCTTGGTAATGGTGTGTTTTTAGTGTTGTGAAATATGCTTGGTAATGGTGTGTTTGGTGTGTCTAGACTCTCCTGCCATGTGATTACTACAAGCATAAGCTTTAAAACTAAAATTCATGAACAAGGGAACAAGAGAAACCAGATTATGTTTGTCAGTCAGTCAAAGCACTTCAACAGCACCTTTGGAATACATCAGCAGCTCATCAGTGATGTAACTAATGTATAAGTATTAACATGTACACAGTGCTTGATATACTGTAATATAAGTAACACTCTAACTGTCCAGCTTAGTCTACTAAGCCAAAGAAGAGGTTTGCTGATAATTATTAATTTCCCTTGTAGTGTTTTTTTTTGGTGGAAAACAGACTTAAAGCCAAACTGTTCTGGTACTGGCCCTTGCCTCTTTGAACACACAGCAAATTTCCACCCATAGGTGGTGCTGCTACTGACATATTTCACTTCCTGAAGACTTTTCTGCAGCACTGTTTTGTGATATAAAGGTTCATGAAAAGTTCATGAAGTCTAAGATGCTGCATCATTACCACAGTCTTCAGCAAGCCACATTTCATTAAATTCAATTCATAGGGAGCACTGCAACTGATACATAAGGGATAACGGCCGCCGAGGTGTCCTGTTATACGGAATTAATGGACGAGGGCGAGAGACAAAGAACTCCCTGCAGCGTAGGTACCGTTTAAAAAGAAGCCAACTTGTTCAGTTTGTTGTACAACTTTCTTTGGCCCTATGATGGTGTGTAGAGTTACTTGTTTACAGTTGATTCCATTGTTGCGAAGCCTGCTTCCAGCCTCAACCTACTATGGTTGTTATACTGTAGTTCCCATTCATAAGCATTGATATGGAACGGTGATTAAACCTTTTTTACCAGATCTACTTCAAAGGTGTCTTTCAATTCAAAATTAATAGCCACCCCACCAGCCAATCAGAAAAGAGTATTTCTTCTCTCCAGGTGATACATTTCAATATCTACTTTGACCCTAGATATATATTGTGGATATATTTAAACATTGTTAGGATAGCATTTACCTGTGTTCTGTGACACATTTTGATACTTTATGTTTAATATTGTTTCCAAACATGTTCTTCAACTAATAATACACATCATTTGGAATACATGTCACCCAAGTATACTTATCTTAGTGAAACAGTGCACACAAGTTTGCACAGACACACACACACACACACACACACACACACACACACAAATACACACACAGGGACATATATACATTACACATACACACACACATACACAGACACACATGTGATTGTGTGCTTGGATGTCCTCAAAGTATACTTTCTCTGCTGTTGCAGATTTGTCTTCTAAAGATTAGATTCCACTTTTTTGAAGTGTCAAATAAAGATTTGTACGGGCACATATTGGTGGTGTATGATAGTGTGTATGGACAGTGTGGATTATGACTTTTGACATTGTTTGCATTGTGTACAGACTGTGTAGACTGTTTTGCACAAGTATAGTTGTTGAGCGCAAGAATGAGAAAAAAATCAACTGGAAACTGTGGTTTCCAGATGTGGTGTCTGCACTTTGATTGGGTTTGAAACAGTACTGTCACAGAGGATTAGTGGTGGCACGGTTCACAAAACCCACAGTTCGGTTCGTATCACGGTTTTAGGGTCACGGTTTTCGGTTCTGTACGGTTCTTGTTATTTTTTCTTTTAATCTTTAACACTTCAGAAATACCATACTTCAGCATTTGATGTATAACTTAATTATCCACCATTTAGGCTACAGTATTAGTATAGTTATAGATAAGATAAGATAAGATAAGAAGCTTTATTGTCATTGCACACAAGATACAATGAAATTTCGTTTGGCAGCAATCCTCAGCTATAAAAAATAAATAAATATGTATACAAATCTGTATAAAATCAGTACAACAACAACAACAGGTTAAAGTGCAGATAAGATTGCAGTATGTTCATGGTTCAGCAGTCCCTTCACTGCCATGGGAAAGAAGCTGTGTTTGAGTCTGTTTGTGCAGGCTTGTATTACACTGAGTCTGCCAGACGGGAGTCTGGTGAAGAGAGAGTGACCTGGGTGAGTGGGATCACTCTGTATTTGTGTGGCCCGTTGGGAGACGGCTTGAGTAGACCACATCCAGGCTTGGGAGTGGGGAGCCAACGATCCACTGAGCCGTCTTGGTGACTTTGTTGAGTCGTCTCCTCTCTGCTGCAGTGCAGCTGGCGTAACACACTGTGCACCCAAAAGTGAGGACACTCTCTATTGTGCAGTGGTAGAAGTTATATCATGTAATCATGCACAAACTGAAAGAATTTGACTTGACTTTAAGCATCATTGAGACCATCTCTGAGGAAAGGTGAGATTTTGACCAGAAGACTGAAGACATTGATGATTTCAACATGCTTTTCATTTATTTGGCAAAAAAGTAGAATGTGTTATTGCCATCTACAGAAATATTTGTGCCTTTTTAGCAAACTAAGATTAACTGAAATATTTTATTTCTATACATAGCGTAGCCGAGCTATGCAAGATAGCTTCTAGGCTACCACATAACATTGACAAGCCCTGTGAATATGCACTTTCTCTCCTGTCACTCCTCTAGTTTCTCTCAACAAGGCTATTAGAAACGGAACATTAGATCGTCCTTGTGAGGAATACCAAAACACATTTTAACGATATTTTATTTTCGAGGGCTTTTGAGATATGAGGTTATTACCTTACAGTAAAATAAATTATTACTACACGTTTCGCCTGCATAAAGGAGCGGAGGGGCAGTCGTGGCCTTTAGGGCTTCGGGGCTTGTAACCAGAGGGTTTCCGATTCAATCCCCGACCAGTAGGAACGACTGAAGTGCCCTTGAGCAAGGCACCTAACCCCTCACTGCTCCCCGAGCGCCGTCGAGATTAGTGTGTGCTTCATCTCACTGTGTGCTGAGTGTGTTTCACTAATTCACAGATTGGGATAAATGCAGAGACTGTAAAGGAGTCGACACTATGAGGAGACACGGACAGAGCGAATAGGTTTAAAAGCCCGAACTCAGGGAAACTTTAATCCTCGTAACTTAACTCGCATGTCAGTTTAAAGTTACACACAAGTCGCACCACTCAACGTCATCACAACACTACACAGTAAACAGTACACAACAACTCAACAGATAAAAGCGCAGGCTGTGACTGCAACAATACCATACAAGTGAACACGTAATGGCTGGCTGTGAATTATGTACAACGTGGTGCCCCTACACATGCCCCCCCAGAATTCACAAAGACAGACAAGTTAATCCGGTGAGGTGGGCGCAGTGCTCGGCCAAACTTGCTCTGGCCATCAGGCACTGGGGCCGCAGGAACAGGAAGTTCAGGGTTTGTTGACTGTGGAAGCGTGGTAGATGGAGGACGGCCCCGCCGTGGGGGCTGGGCAACCACCACCGGAGAGTCCAAGTCCAAGTGAGTGGGTTTAAGGCGGTCCACTGACACCCGGTCTCGCTTGCCCCCGATGTCGAGGACAAAAAAATTGTCCCCTGTTTCCAGCACCCGGAACGGACCATCATAGGGTGGACGCAAGAGGCTGCGGTGAGCATCATGACGAATAAACACATATGCCACATCCTGCAATCCTGGCAAGAGCTGTGAACGTGGCATGCCGTGCTGAGAGGTGGGCACTGGCGCAAAAACCTGGGCACCATGGAGGTGCGCCTGCTGCTGCTCACCAGCAGACCATGGGTGGGTAACATCAGGCAAGAAATCACCAGGCACCCGCAGAGGCTGCCCATAGAACAACTCGGCCGCAGATGAAGAGAGATCCTCTTTGGGAGCAGCACGCAAACCTAACATCACCCAAGGCAAACGATCCACCCAGCTGACGTCACGGAGGCTCGCTCACAACGCGGCTTTCAGTGAGCGGTGAAAACGCTCACACAGTCCATTGGCTTGTGGGTGGTAAGCTGTGGTGCGGTGCACTCGCACTCCAAGGCTGTTGGCGACGGCCATCCATAATTCTGATGTGAACTGCGAGCCGCGGTCCGATGTGATGTCAGAAGGGACGCCGAAACAGGCGATCCACGTGCCTAGGAAAGCCCGCACGACTGAAGTGGAATGGCCTCAGGCCAACGAGTGGTGTGGTCAACCACGGTGAGCAGGTAAGTGAAACCGTGGGAGGGCGGCAAAGGTCCCACTAGGTCCACATGCACATGGTCGAAACGTTTCTCAGGGACGTGAAAAGTTTCCAGAGGGGCTTTGGAGTGACGGTGCACCTTGGCCCGCTGACATTCAAGGCAGGCGGCGGCCCAGTCACGGACATCCTTTTTGAGGCCGTGCCAAAAATGTTTTGCTGCCACCAGCTTCTGTGACGCTCTCCTGCCGGGGTGAGAAAGGCCATGAACAGCATCAAAGACCTGCTTGCGCCAACTGCTAGGGACAATGGGCCGGGCCTGGCCTGTGGAAACATCACACAGCAGAGAGACACCCGCGCCGCTAAAAGAAACGTCCGCCAAACGCAGTCCACTGATGGCAGTCCTGTACGCCTGGACGTCAGCGTCATGGACCTGGTCTGCTGCCATATGTGCATAATCCACACCAAGATGCACTGCCCCCGCAAAACGACGAGAAAGACAGTCTGCCACCTAATTGTCCTTTCCTGCCACATGCCGAATATCCGTCGTGAACTCTGAAATAAAAGAAAGCTGACGCTGCTGCTGGGCAGACCATGGCTCCGAAACCTTGGCCATGGCAAAAGTTAAAGGCTTTTGGTCCACAAAGGCAGTGAACGATCGGCCTTCCAGCAGGAAACGGAAGTGTTGTATGGCCAGGAAAAGGCCTAGCAGCTCTCTGTCAAACGTGCTGTACTTCCTCTCCATTGGGCACAACTGCCGGCTGAAAAAGGCCAGCGGCTGCCAAGCACCATCAACCAGCTGCTCCTGGACGACCCCTACAGCATAGTCAGAGTTGTGATGGCGATAGGTGCATCTGAGGATGGGTGGGCTAGCATAGTGGCATTGGCCAAGGCCGTTTTGGTGTCCATGAACGCCTGAGTCCTTTCCCCTGTCCAGTCAATTGCGTGTGTTTAGCAGCCCTACCCTTAAGAGCCTCGTAGAGGGGACGCATGAGGTGAGCTGCACGTGGAACAAAGCGGTGATAGAAAGTCACCATGCCTAGCAAGTCACCATTGGCCTACCAAGACCAAATTTCCCTCACGGGATCAAAAGAGTATTTATATTTAGGCCTATAGCCTCCTATAGTATATATTATATAGAGTATACTCCCCTTAACTAGGCCTATTGCAAATATAGACTTGGTTACGATTTCCAAACAGTTTTTGTGAGGGCTACTTTATGGCTCAACATGCTTCTGCGTCAACTCCACGGCGTAGCTACGCAGTGCATCGCAGTGCATTTCACCGCCATAACGCTCGGTGTCGCCTGTGTCTGCTTCGCTCACCACCGAAACAAGACTGTATGACCGAAACGGTAGCCAACTCAGAATAGCAAACCCCATAGACTGTCGTGCCAAAATATTAATCTTATTTGTTTGGCCTTTTCCTGCTTAAATTTTGTAAGCAACAAAGTATCGAGAAATAGACACAGTAAACCAGCAAATAAGTCTGAGGTTATTTGAGAGGTTTCTGCCAGCCAGTTTAAGTTATGTTAGCAGGCGAACTTTAGCACAACTGCCCACAAAGTACTGCTTGCTGGCGAAGTGCTAATTTCAAAACATTACTGACATATTACAATGACATACACCATATTTGCAAAGCTTATGTCAGTGAACTAGCATGTTGCTAATCCCTACAGTAGGCTGCTTGAAACACCGACTATCAACATACAGAACGTGTTGACCAATCACAGTCCATGCAGTCTGCGTTGCCTCGACGCAAAGTTAATTTTTTTTTGGAGGTGCACGTTGAGCTACGGTGGAGGGGTCGGAGAGGGGTGTGCGACAACGCAGAGGGGTCTGCGGGGGTACGCCGTCGATTCGACGCAGAAAGCATAAAATAGGCTTTTAATAACCTGCTGAAGTGCCGTGAGAGTGCTGCAAATGAACTTCAGAAACAATATTTTATATTAAGCTCACAGACCTGCCCACCCTCCCGACGCTCCCGATTAGCCACACCAGGCCTGTATAGCATAATGAATGTTGCACAATCAGTGGCGTAACAAGCCAATGGTGGGCCCAGGTGCGAGAGCGCTACACGGGCCCCATATCAACGAATTTTGGCCCAAGATGAATTAGCTCTGATACATGCAATACACATTAAGGGTGACTTCAATTGTTTATGCAAAGGGCCTGAGGCACCGAAGTAGTTTAGTAGTTACAGATTACAATTTCAAATAAAAAACACACGACTACATATCCATTACATGTCAAAACATTAAAAAATGATTTTATTAACAGCCTGCAGGCCAGGGTAATCTAATATTACTGCATTAACATCAACTCGCATGGAATTATGGGAACACTCAATGCGCCTCTTCAACCCTCTGCTAAAACTGCAAGCGTAGATTGCTTGCTTATAAACTCGCACTGCGCAGAAACAACACTTAATGTAGCCTAACTTATTTAACCGTCCAGAAACCAAATACAATTATTCATATGCATACAATCCCCAATATGCGTGAATTAGGCCATTAGAAGAAGGCCATCTTACGAGCCTTTCGTTGTGCAAAATCGTCAACGATGTTCCCAATATTTAATGCTCTGGCTCTCGTATTTTCAATGGACAGGATAGCTAACCCGAGCCTCTCCTGCCCCATGCTGCTCCTTAGGTATAGGTCTTAATAAATTTGAGTTTGGAAAAAGATCGCTTAGCTGTTGCCACAGTCACAGGCAATGTCAGAAACAACATGAGTATAGGCTACACACTTCCCCGAATGTGGATGTTACACTGTCATAATCTACCACCAGCATTTTGGCAAGTTGAAAAATAGATGACATCTGTGAAATCTCTGCTTTAAAGCAAGACCTGAATGAGAGGAGTTGTGTTGGGAATGTCGGTGCAATGCCCCTAATGGTCTGACAAACGTCTTGCCTTTTCAAGCAGTTCATCATCACCTGCGAGTTGAAGGGTCATACGTAAAGACTCAAACACATGACAAGTTTCCCGCATACTTGCAAATCTTTGGGAGAGCTGACTGATTATGATGTCCAGAGACAGAGTTGCATAAAATACCTGCACTTTGACTCTCTGCATCGGTTAAGCGCTCATCTTCCGATAGATCGTCAAAGTGACGCTTCACTCTCCGTGCTCTAAAGTTCTAAAAAAAAAAAAAAAAAGGAGGCAGGGCGGGGGTAGCGACGGGCCCCGGGAGGTCACGGGCCCTGGTGCGACTGCACTTGCTGCACCTACTATAGTTACGCCACTGTGCACAATGCCTGCACACAATCGCAGTTCTCTCTACCGTTTTCTTTCCGCTGTCATCATACTGTAGGTAAAATCAAATCCAAAATCTTCTCTGTGCTGCCTTCGTTATCTCTCCCACTTGCCATTTCTACACGTACACTCCACACCTCCGCTTTCACGCGAAATTTAATAAAACTGTCTGAGGTCACATATGGGCATTAGGCTACATTACGCAAGCCATGAACCGTCAAAACCGCACGATGCACACATGCCCCGAACCGAGACAAGCGAACCGATTCATCAGATTATTTTTCCCATGAACCGTGCCACCCCTACAGAGACTAGGATGTAAGACTAAGGAGTTGCAGGAGTAGAGGATGGGGAGGACATGGGAGGCCTACTTTATTTTCTTGTCATAGTGGGTGTATTGTTAGTTAACAGTTACAGGTGTTACTGGGAAATGCCAGGGATGCTGGTCAGGACTGGAGTGGGATGGTTGATGCTACAGACGGAACAGAGAGGCTTGAGATTCCTGAGTGGGTGTTTCATTACAAGTGATGCTGTGGGAGGTCTCAGGATATGGTCATTTGTCATGTCAACTTAATCAGGGATGCACACAGGTAGGGTGTAAAAAAGCAAGAATTCTAGGTGGAGCACAGGGGTAGCGTGTCCGACAAACTGGCTTAGTGCTCATGAAGTCCCAGGGTCGAGTCCGACCTGAGGTCATTTTCCAAACCCACTCCCTCAATCATTGCACAGCACTGTTGTGTACTTTCTTTGAAATTAAATAAACAACTGAATTTAAATTTCACTATTAGCTACATACCAAACCATGGTTTTGGTGTCTGATAGTGTAGACAGATTAAAAGACACGTTAAAAGCTACGTAGATCTAGATCTCTGTAGATCAGTAGTCAAAAGTTTGGACACACTACTCATTTCTTTTTCTGACTATTTTTTATATAGAAGAAAACTGAAACAACACATTTATGGTCATGTAGCAAACATGGGCTGTCTTGAAGAGCCTGCCATCTAAATATTTTGGGGTTTTTTTCTTTCTAAAAAGAAAGGCCAATAAATGACGTTTGTCCAAACCTTTGATTATATATGACATATCTTTTTTTAATTACATTTACATATACATACACACATATATTGTATTATTCCATGTCAGAAATTATATACATTTTGACCAGCAGTGCCCTAACTTTTACATGCCACACAGATATTTTGGACAAGTGTGTAGTGAGATTAGATATTATCAAACCCCCACCAGTAGTATGTCTGGCATTCCCTCCATCTCCCTTGCTTCTGTCAAGCCCCTCCCCAACTACAGCCAACAAGTGGTCAGCTGTCAGTAAGAACATGTGGTGGTTAAAACCTGCTGCTGCTGAAAATAGAATTAGAGCAGGCCAATGCCAGAGAGGGAACACACTGCTTGGTAAAAGACCTTAGAAAAATCACTGAAGACAGTTTCACAAAGGTTACACATCTAATGGATCTGACTGCTTAAACACCTCAGGTATTTGTTTATTTTTTGTAACAATGACTGTGAATGTTTTTGGAGATGGGTGATATTGGATCACAGAAAACATTTGGTTGTATTCTAAAACTACCAACATAGCCCACATAATGTACCCACATAATAGATTCACATTTTTCCTATACTTTCAAGAGACTTATTGTGTTCCGTTAACTTTTAAATGTTAATAGTTCTTTATTAGATACCAATGTATGTTTTATGTCAGTGTTACTGTATTGCCAAATATTTGCCTGGTGACCCGAATAGACCTCTCTTCTTTATCTCCTTAAGAATGGATGAACAAGATAGATTGAGTCAGGCCTCCAGTGTGGTAACCCTTTCTTCATTTCCTGTGAGGCCCCAGGTATTACACTATTCACTCTTTTGTGACACATTTGTGTAGTTTGATTGGATTATATAAATAGGTCAAAGGCTGAAGAATTCATTTTATTTAATGTTTTGTATAGACAGGTGAAGAGAAAGTTCAGACGTTTGGGAAAAGATGTTATGCAGTAAAAAGAGATCCTAACTGCCCTGTGGTAATCAGAGGATGGCTCTATAAAAAGGTATTCATTTGATGTGTTTGTTATTTGCTGTTGAATGAGTCTGTTTTCTGCACCCTTGCATGATTATTTTGGCACAATGGAGTCAAGGCATTTGAGAATTCATGGGTTTCATCAGGTCCCTTGCCACAGGTGTATGAAATCAAGCACCTACAGTAGATTATGAATGCATTCATTTCTATTGTAATTTAATTTCACTTATAGAGCACCAAAACATTACACATGTCTCATGGGGCTTTACAGAGTGTTAAAACACTCAAAGAGAGCCATGAGTAACAGGGGCGAGGAAAAACTCCTTAGAATTGGAGACATGTAGATTAGTACATATGTGGAAAGGGACCTGATGAAATCCATGAGTATGATTCTCAGGAGAATTTGTTTGAACATAGGGAACTACTGGGAGGCTATTTTGGAAAATATCTGCATATTTAACCAGCAACCAATTACTGATTAAAGAAAAAGAAAAAGAAAGATGCTGGCTAAAAGAAAGAGAAAGAAATCTAATGTAAAATTACAGAGATACATTTTAAAATCAGCAATGGGATGCAACTTTGTTCTGGACAGTGCCAAGGGTGTGTGGTAGCAAACAAAGTTGTATCAGTGACCTGAGTATATACAATACCATTTAAATGTTTGGACAGACCTTTTCATCCAATGTTTTTTTTATTGTTCTTTCTTATATTTTCTGTTGAAGATAAATACTGAAGACAAAACTATGACATAACTTCATACACACTAAAGTAGCCTCTTGATTTTTAATTGCTCAAGGTCGCTTTTGCTTTGATGGCACCTTTTATGCCTCCAGCCAATTATATCAGACTAACAAGATTAGATTCAAATGAATGGGGAGACATCTGTAACTCTAAAAAGGAATGTCATACTGTATCAACATTAAAAATACATCAGGCAAATCCTTGAATTGAACAATTATTCTCCAAAATTGCTCAAATAAGTCTTAAAAACAAGTTGTTCTTCACGTTAACTTTAGCTCACTGTGCATGCACCAACATTCACAGCATGACTAATTGCCATGGTTATGGGGAAAGTAAACAGGAGGCAAAATGTCAATCATGCCATTTCCAACAGTTTGATTGCCTACTTACATTACAGGGCAGGACTTCCAGTTCACAACTCTGTTTAGTTGTATGGTTTATGCACGGAAGGTGCAGGTGACAGCCATACTCTACAAAACAGATCCATCACTGTTTACTTACCTTTACCTATTAGAAGCCAGAATTTGTATTTACGTATGATTTACATGGACTTTCACTCATATTGTAGGACAGTATGGGACTGAAGTTGTGGAAGCGAAGATGGTTTGTGCTCTCAGAATACTGTCTGTTCTACTATAAAGGTAAATACAATTTATTTGTATTAAACTGCAGACATTCAATTGAATACATTATTTTGTCCATTCAAGTTGATAAGAGCAAACAACATATGATCAGAATTCATATTAAAAAAAAATAATTACACAATATTCACATAGATTTTTAAGCTGGTGTAGGGCAGGTGTGATGTTTATGAAATTAAGATAAAAAAGTAAGCATGTTTCCCCCCCCCCTTTAGACAGCAGGGAGGAGACGGTTTTGGGCAGCATCCCTCTGCCAAGCTACAATGTTCTCTTCTGTACCCCAAGAGAATGCAAGAACCGGAAATACACGTTTAAAGTAGGGAAATGATGGAATGACAACTTTTTTACATGTTCCATGTTATTGGGTTGTGAAAAGAGGTATTTACAATTTATCTTAATCTCACAATGAAAAAGATGAGAAAAAAATCCAACCTGGAAGAGAGGGAAATTTATAAAAAACAATGCATCATAAAGAAATTAACAAAAATATACAGGTGAATCTCAAAAACCCGCAAATTTAAAAAACTTTCCTATCTAGATTCCTTACACATAAAGTGAAATTTGCGCGTGTCACGGTCAAAGTTGAACCCTGTTGAACTTTGACCGCGGCACGCTGTAAATTATAGGTCTTTTGTGCTGAGCCCGGCGGTAACCACAACAAAAATCTTTAGGACATTACCTCAACCAAGTTCACCAAGCTCGCCGGCATCTTGCCAAAACCTTTCTTTTTAGTAAACTTTGTGTACACACACAATGTTCTCAATGCTCGAGTTCATGTGTACAGTTCAGGGGCGGAGCTACGTGGTGGCCAGGGGGGCCACGGCCACCACTGGTCAAAACTTGGCCACCCTGCTTGCCCCCCAGCCTCATTCAGTGAAAAGTAAAAAAAATTGCTGCCGTTTTCGATTTTTGGAAACTGACTGTATTGGAAC
Organism: Alosa pseudoharengus; assembly: GCF_046254945.1. NCBI lineage: Eukaryota > Metazoa > Chordata > Actinopteri > Clupeiformes > Clupeidae > Alosa > Alosa pseudoharengus. The sequence goes on along the minus strand of NW_027468674.1, from coordinate 34,538,332 downwards.
ATTAATACATTTCAAGAATGTGGTGGTAGCTTGCCCCTCACCCTTCCAACACTTTGCAAAGCAGGGACTGAACCAATTACTGCACTACACTCGATCTATGACCATTGGCCCAGTCAGGTAGCCTGGCGGGGCCATCCTATATCATTGAGATGTATAGTCTGGCATCGAATCATTCACCTCGCTTAATCCAAGGGGCGGGCAGAGAATTGTCTTTCAAACTGCCTAGGCATGCAATAGGCCAGCGCTACGACCATATCCGTATCCGGTAGGCAAAACGGCAAACACATCCTTCTTAGAAAGGAATGACTTAAGTGCATTGTGTTGCTCAACTTTCAAAGAAAAGCACAAGTCCAACTCCTCCAAAGTTGACGCCAACGCCGATTCAAACAACCGCTCTTCGTTCGCCATAGCCACCTTCCTTGTTGTTCACCGTCACAGGACTGTCGTTATCCTGTTAAGCCCGCCTTAAGACTCTCTAACGAAATAGAGCGCTGTGATTGGAGAACATCCACGGTGTTAAGCCAATAGAAATTCCTATGGTTCGATACTAGACGTACAGGCTGAGCAAATTAATTTGCCGCCGCTAGGGTGCGTCTAGATTTCTAGGCTACCAGTCAGGTAGTGTAGCTTACGGTTCTGATCAAATCGTGCGGGCTGCAGCAGCAGCGGGGCCATTCAAAGTGGCCATCTGTTAAAAACACTTGTAGGGGTGGTTCAGGATTTTGGACATAGGACCTCATTTCCAAGTAAGCAAGTGTGATATTTATCAGTGGAGACCGTTTTCAACACATTTCATCCAGTCCTTCTAATTGCAGAGTTCGCAGGTGCTAGGCTAGCGCAAGTCAACGGTATGTGCTAGCCTGCCACTAAAAACAGTCTTACCCACTCCAAAGTACACCCGAGGCAAATAAATTATAACGCCAGACTATCGATGTAAATGTCTGTTTTGATAGTGTTATTTCTAACGTTATTCTATCCTTGCATTTCAACGATCGCATTACATTTTGAGGGACTAGTTTCTTAGCAGCGGCGGAATTATACTTGCTCCGGTTAGTAGTACTGCGCCGAAAAGTAAACAGTAAAGCGCACTCCAATGGGGATACCTAGTAGTAGCCTTGGTAATATCAGTCCGCCGCTGAGATGCAAAATGACTACTACCAACTTCAGGGATCAAAGTATAACTATTGCAACGCGATGCAAGGGTAGTTGTATTTCTCACACTATTCTATCAACACAGACATTTACATCGATTGTCTGGAATTTGCCTCGGGTGTACTTTGGAGTGGGTAAGACTGTCTTTAGTGGCAGGCTAGCACATACCGTTGACTTGCGCTAGCCTAGCACCTGCGAACTCTGCAATTAGAAGGACTGGATGAAACGTGTTGAAAACGGTCTCCACTGATAAATCACACTTGCTTACTTGGAAATGAGGTCTTATGTCCAAAATCCTGAACCACCCCTTTAACCTCAGTAACAACAGGTGAGTTGATGATGAGTTGGAACATTAATGTTAACTAGAGAATGTAATTCCAGGGAATTACAAGTGCATGAAAATGACGCTAGGACAGACATGGTGGTTGCACAGCTTAATAAAAGTTGATAGTTTAAAAGTAGACAGTTTAAAAGTTGAATATAGATTGGGAGTTGATCACACTAGTTGACTGAAAAGCCCAGGCTGCCAAACAGTTGTGGGCAGAGGACACAATTGGCGGGAGTCATAGCTGATGACATCTGACAGTTGGATTGGTTCAAATATTTCATAGGGAATTATTGTAGTGAGGACTTTTATTTTGACAGCTTTGGGCAGAGGAAACAGTTGACGGGAGTCATAGTTGATGACAACTGACAGTTGGAATAGTTGAACAGTTAAAATGTTGGATAGTTTAAATGGTTAAATAATTTAATAGGGGATTATAGCAGTGAATACTTTTATTTTGAAACAGTTGTGGGGAGAGGAAACAGTTGATGGGAGTCAAAGTTGATGACAGCTGACTGTTGCTAGAGTAGTTATGGTGGTTGCTATGCTGGTTGCTAGGTTTTAACTGTGAATGTTGTTGCTAGGCTGTTGCTAGGGTACTTGAAGTCATTGCTAGGTTGTTGCTAGGGTGTCCATGGTGGCTACTATCAGAAATAAAAGAGTTACTACAGTGGTTTGGTAGTATAATCATCTTGGTTGCTATGGAAACTGACATAGATGCTTAATTTCAATGGTTGCTAGGTAGGTGGTGGTTTAAAATAGTAGGCTAGAGGCATAGTTAATGATAACTGACAGTTGGAATAGTTGAACAGTTAAATAGTTGGATAGTTTTAATGGTTAAATTATTTAATAGGGAATTATTGTAGTGGAGACTTTTATTTTGAAACAGTTGTGGGCAGAGGAAACAGTTGAACAGGATCTGTAGTCTTAAGAGAGCCAGATTGTGTGCTTAAAACCTGAGACAGAGTTGCCTGAGGTGGCCGGAACCATATGGCTCTGGCCGGAACACTTGGCATAGGATTCTAAGAGCCATATTGTGATGCCATAATCGCCAGTGTTAAGTCTATGGGGGAAATTTTAATAGTATTTAATTAATAGTTCAAAAAGTATAAAAGTTACAAATATGAAAAATACATTCCCCACCTGTCCTAAGTAAGACCTACGTAACACAGTTTGAATGAAGTTTCTACATTAAACGGTTGAAGCCGCATTAAACGCAGAAAAAGCGTTAGAAGAAGAATAATAAGAAAAAGAAATCGGATAACAGTAGATTGCATTTTCATGCACTCTAATAAGATGTTAGAATGTGTCACGATTCGAATCATGACAAAGTAAGCTGCGTTGGGCTGTCCTTGTTAGGTAAATAGGCTAGTCTCATTGACGTGTGGGGCTGATCAAAAATAAGTGGATCCGCGGTAACGCGGTTACAAAAATATTTCGATAATATTCGGGTGAAATGTAAGCAAGCATATTAGGCACATATCTCCCGACGGCTCCAATAAAAGTAGGTTAATAGGCCCTAGCCTAGGTTACTTTATAAAACATAATTTGCTGACTGCGTGTGGTTCTTGCCACAGCTGGTCAGGCAGAGGCAGGCTGCATTGCCTGAGTGGGGAATGGAGACAGTGCAGGAAAGGTTGAGGACCGAATAATTCAAAATATGTTTGTTTGGTTGTTTGCTGTGCTTTCAGACATGATTCATTTTCAATAGCACAATGGCTTAATTTCTTAAAGGAGAATTCCGGTGTGATATTGACCTAAAGTGTGTTGAAACATGATACCGAGTGTGTATGTCTCATAGCCCATCTCGGCTTGTCCCCTGCACTCCAAAATCTGGCGCTAGTTAGCCGATGCTACCAACAGCTTTTTCAATGGTGGTGCTTCAGCATCGGGCTAGCCATGCAAATAAATCACTGTTTTACACCATTCACGAGGCTCAATGTATCTCCACACGTCATTGGTAGACTTCCGAGGGCCCTGACATTTAAAACGAGACATTGAGAACTTTGAAAAAGCACTGGTAGTTTACTTACAAGATGATTTATACAGACAGTATCTTCACGAAGTTTAGCGTTTGCAGCCATCTTGAATTTAGTCACGATAAGTCGAGCAATGAGTAAGAATGAACATGATAAGGGATCAGATTCCAAAAATAATTCTGTGGAAATGCATGGATTCCAGTTTCTTCCAGTAGCAGCAACTGGAATCCATGCATTTCCACGGCTATTTAGTATTGTTCTTTGAGTTATCGTCATGTGGACAACAAACTGTTTAATGGAAAGCTTTAGTGTTTTTTTTTTCGTTTTACAACTTTATCAGCTATTATGATGTTCAAACTGTGGAATTTGGTTGGCTGTTACTTGGTTTGATGGCATATTTGAAGTATTTCCTCTGCTAAATAAGTTCAACCAGGTCAGCTATATTTCTGGGGCCGTATTCACAAAGAATTTTAAGGCTAAAAGTAGCTCAAGTGGCGAATAGGAGCAACTCCTAAAAATAATGGGCGTGTCACTCCTAACATTTTTTTCACTAAAAGTAATTCACGAAGCATTTTAGACCTAAAAGTAGCACCTAAGTCTGGGACAGCTTAAAAGAAGTCGAGAGGACTCCTAACTCACTAAGACCTATTCACAAACAGCTTTTTGTGGCATTTCACGTTGCGATGTTTTGAAATGCGTAGCCTATGCGGCAACAGGAGCTTCCAATCGCGAGGGAACAATTTTGCATTCATAAAAGGGATGCAATAACGCCACCAACAACAACCAAAACTATTCATTGTTAACATGTAAATTAAATGAAACGTTTCATTGTGAATCAAATTAAAATGTTCTCTTTGCAAACGTAGGCATATGGTGACAGATTAATTTAATAATGTTGCAAAGATACTGCATCAATCCGTAGGTCTATGTTTCATTAGGCTACTAGGCTATTTGTTTTGCCTTACTCTTTATAGACCTCTCCAGAATAAGTCCCGCCCTAACTTCCGTATCCATCCAACCTTCGGTCGTCAAATGTCTATGGGAAATAACATGGCGTTTTGAAAGATTGTACCTGTCAAACTCTGTAGGTGACAAAGTAGAAAAAGCTGCTGGGCAGATTGGCCTACACACTTCTGCCATCTAGTTTCCACTGGATTTTTTGATTTTCGGTGCCGTTTAAGTAGTATATCTATAGTATAAACTATAACTAGTTAAACTTAAACGTTTTGGTTCTCACGTGCCACCCCAATAAAAAGTCTGGACCCAGCTGGTCCCCCCTATAAAATAATCCTGGCTACACCCCTGTTTCCCATGTTAAAGAATGACTAGGACATCATGGTCTCTGTGTCACTTTATTAATTTATTATTATTTATTTACAGGAAGTCATGAAATACTGCATACAAGTTCATACTGTAGACACTTTCATTACTTTTTAATATCACTTTTAGTTTGTTTATATATTTTTTAGGGGTACAAAATATTTTATGTGCTTTTGCCAAAAAAAAAAAAAAATCTTTATAACACATTGTTCTTTCTCATAAATGTGTTCATTGTTTTATTACTTTCGTTACCAAGGGTGCCAATAAATGAGGAGGACACTGTGTTTGTGTTTGACAGGTAGTACATAAAGGCATGCGCACCTACTTCTTCAGTGCAGACACCCAGGAGGATATGCTGGGCTGGGTCAGAGCTATCAGCCAATCAGCAAGCATGGATACAGATACCACCATTTCTAAGTGAATTAATCCTGTTTCATTTTCCTGTTTCAAGACTGTCTACAATATTTTAACTGCAAAACCAAAGTTAGGTTGTATTATTACCCACTATTAGGTAAACATGCAGTTGTGTAATATGTTTTATTATTATGCCATTACAGTTGTAATTACTTTGATGTTTATTTGGGTGATGTTTGTTTCCCCCAGGCGTTGCTCTAGTTACCAAGACTTCACAGAGGTAGACAGCACTGAGTTTGTGCATACTCATCATAATACATCTATGAGAGATGTACAAACCAACAAAAAAACGACTGAACCAACTAAGCATCAAGGGGAAAGAGCAGAATCTCAGATAGAGAATGGAGGGAAAAAGAAGATTGTGCAAAGAAGGTATGGTAAAATTAAAACATCATCCTAGCAATCTAATGTGAATGGTGTCAATTAGGAAGGATACAATGTCCATAAGATTTTGCCTGTAGTCTTACTAGTAATTCTGAAATCATTTGGACTGAAGCTCACATAAATTCATACATTTCTTTCATTGTTTACAGTGGATGTAAAATTATAATTAAGAGTACAGTATGCATGATGTGTCCCATTCACAAGAAAAGAGCTGGCAATTCTAGACCTATGGTCTACTAGTGTGCATCATAGCATAAATAAAACTGTTCTGTTTCCTGTTACGGCTTGTGTTACAGCCATAAATAAACGCTATAGTGACAATAATTTTCTAATAATTCTAACAAACATTTTATGTCCTACTTTCCCTGGTATTTGGTATACAACCCTTACAGGAAACCTCAGACAGGTTGGGTTTTAGCCTACTGTAGCTAATTAAATTTTAGCAATAAATATTTTTCTGCAGAGCATGTGCATTCTGGATATTTGCATGTAGGTATATCAGAAGTATTTTACCAATCCAAGTTTTTGTGAACTATTACTCTTTTTAGTGAGCTGTCAAACAAAGAACAGACTGATGAATGCTGCCCACCCTTCCTCTCTGTTCCAAAATACTTTCCCTACTGTCCACAATCCCTGAGCTCCAGGGGTCAACTAGACTCACGTCCCCACACTCCAGTTGGGAGAGTTGACATTAGACCTAATAATGACCTGCCACCAATACCACCTTCCAACAAACAAACATTTGGTGTGGAGAGACATGCACACAAGGTAAGGAAGACATAAACACACACACACACACGCACACGCACACGTTTCAAGGTACATATGAGTTGTTTATATAATTTCTTTGACTCTGTCATCATTGGATATGTTTCTGCAGGGATCTGTGAGCAGCCAGTTGCCACCTTTACCATCTTCCCGACCCTCCCCTAATTTAGGAAACCCACATTATCAGTCCTTTCGCAGTCAGTCATATGTATGCCAACATCCAGCAACTCTGGTACTGTCAGCCTTTGCTGTTCACAGTATTTGTATTTTAATCTGCCTGTTGATGTGAAAGTTACTGGTCTTTATTTGTACTCATCTTTTTCATTAGCATTTTTGTGAGTGCTCCCGTATAACATATTGCACTATAAATCTGCTTGAAAAATCTGTTTTTTTTTTCAGTCTGAAAGGTATGATGGATTTCAAGGAAGTGAAATGCATTCCAGCAAAACCCCTGACAACCACGTTGATGTAAGACAATGATACAAAATGAGTTAATTGCTTGCTATGATTGATTGAATTATAATCTCTTTTGCATGTTCTTTCAGATTTGTTCCTCCTCTTCTCCTCCCTTTTTTCCCTGCTTACGCTGACTAATCACTACTTTGTCACTTTCAGGCTGTCTTAACAAAACTCTGTGGATGTGATAAGCAGCTTCAGGCTCTTTGTGTAGAACTGTCTCATTTGCAAGTGGAAAAGGTGAGTAGTGTCTCTGAAAAAAGTTCATCTATCTATAAATTACAGGAACGTCTGTCTGCTTGTCTGTCTGTTATTCGCATATCTCTCAAACCATTAGTTCGATTGATTTCAAACTTGACAGGTGTCTTGCTACAGGCACGAGTAAGTGACATTGTTTGGATAAGTAATGCAAAAGATATCGTTAAATATATCGGTTAAAAAGCATACGTTGGGTTTCTCCGCTCACACAGTACAGCGCAGGGCCAGAGACAGAGAGTATAAGCGGAGTTTTGGCAGCACTGAATCAGGGCACAGCACAGGTCAAGATGCAAGATGTTTGAATGATTATCATGTCTGACATCAAAAATAAAGATTCCCTGTATGCAGTTTGCTTGCATAAAATGATTCCGCTGATTTTGCAACAACACGCCAACAAACACGGGTATGCAGTGGCTATTCAAAACAATGTCAAAATTATGTGCAATAAACTGACACTTCGAATAGCCCCGGCTACTTTGGACTGTCTTTAGTCTTTGAATCAACAAACAACAATTCTGACTGCAAGGTCCCAAATTGAACCGAGTGGCACAGACAACGAGTGGCAGACAGAGCGTGATGTCACTTATGGGCTAGCCCTACCAGAGACATCGTTGCAAATTTCATATGATGATGCATCATTCCACAAAATGGTTTGCCTTCTCCATCATCAAGTTATTCAATAGGCTAAACATACTGTATAGTCTTTACTCAAAGCTTTAGGCTTATGCCATTTTGATCAGCTACAGACAAGGAGTGGCAGACAGAGCGTGATGTCACTTATAGGCTAACAGAGATTGTTTTCACATCGTTACAAATTCCATATGATGACGCATCATTTCACAAAATGGTTTGTATTTTCTATCATCAAGATATTCAGGCTAAACATATAGCCTTGACTCAAAACATCTGTTAGGCTTATGTCCTTTTGATCTGTAAAAAATGTCACACGCAGCCATGCTTAAATTCTGCTCACTGCACATTTATTATATTGTAATATCATATTCAGTATTCATTATTGAATGCTTATAGCTGGAATGATGTTTTCCCCTATTATCATTCCCTATTTTTAAAGCAGGCCTACCTGCGGGCATGTAATTGGGCTATAGGTTTTCTACAGGAATAGCATGTTTAAAAGGGCACTATTAGTATTACTTAAAAAACACAATTTCAGGTGGGTGGGTATGTTCTGTTTGTAGGAAAATCTTCAGGCTGCTCTTGAAGTGAGCCACATACAACGGGACGAATGCAAGTATACAGAGGCACAAATGAACCAGAAAGCCTTGCTACAGGAAGAGCTGGTCACCCTCAGAGCTAGAATATATGACGTGTCAATGGTACGTTTATTACAATACTACAGACGCTACCTTCAGTCTTCTGACACAGTCGGACACAAACTATTATTATGGCAACATTATGTGGCATACTGGATATTATGACATGGTATGTTGTATTCTGTATGTACAGGACATGGATTATGTGTGGTGCCAGTATGAGAGGATGGAATCTGAACTGGCAGTGTTTCGCTCTCAGCTTCAGCATGCATGCCACTATGGCCTACATCAGGTAGACTTGTACTTGAATATGCTAACTATGATTATCACGTCTTCTGTGACAATTGAGGACAAAAAAGATAATAATACCTTGCCACCTCCAATTCTTTTATTAGGAGCAGCACAAAGCACAAAAGCAACTGTGGATGATGGAGGACATTCTGTGTGGGCTGAGAGATAGCAGAAATCACTACAGACTAGTATTAGGACTGCATGACCAGCCAGGTAAGTGATTGTTAACAAGTGGCTGATGATATCAAAATCTGATTCGGCACGTCTGTCTAGAATTTGACATGCAGTGGCAGAAAAATCCCTCTAGTAACAAGCTAGCAACCACGACCATAATGTCAACCTAGCAACCACCATAGGAACCAACATGATTACCCTTGCAACCAGCATAACCACCATGTCTGCCCTAGCAACATCTAGTAAAACTTAGTGACGCCTTGAAACACCTAGTATCTATCTCTGTTATTTTTTTTATTTATTATTATTTTTTAACTACATAATGATATTTAACATTGCATTATCTTTGCATTTTCATGCATTGGTAATTCCTGGAATAGCATTTCTAGTTCTTCTTCTAACCAACATTTCTGTGTTTAATTCAGTTTGAACAATTTAAACGTAAAAAAATAATTCAAACTTTGTTGTGTAGCTCTTTTAAAGGACTGGTGTGCAATGTTTTTGTTTGTGGAAACTTTATAGTTTACAGGGTGCTTGGTTAAAACTTTGACGCATAGCTCTTCAATAAAATATTTTGTCTATGACTTCTCATATTTGTGATCTTTTTGAGGTATTAAATAAAAACTAATAAATGTCACAAACTTACACATTGGCCATCATAATAAGGCTATCAAGCACCTGTAATAATATTAATAATTGCAAAAGGGTTCTCCAATGTTTTCTCAGTTAGCCTTTTAAAATGATATCAGATTAGTGAACAGAATGTGACTTTGGAACATTGGGTGAATGGTTGCTGATAATGGGCAATGTAGATATTGCATTAAAGATCAGCCATTTCTTTCTACAACAGTCAAGAACCTTTTTGCAATTATGTAAGCACATAATGTAATCTGAAAACTGATGCCCTGACTAAAAACAAAAACAACGCAACTGATCTCAGCTGGTATCTGTCTATAATGGAGTGGAATTTAAATTTTTAAGTGACCCCAAAGGTTTGACCGGTAGTGTAGGGAAAACCAGCGACATGAAATTACCTATCGTAACTCCCCCTATTTCCACCGGTCCCGTATTTCCACCGTCTTGCGTGTATGTGTCACTTAATATCCATTTCTATACAAACCAAGACAGTGGACTCCTATAGAAACGCAACTACCCACACCATAGGTGTATCTAAAATAGCTATGTACCAAAAATGACATTTTACCGTGACTCGAAGAGCTGTAAACAGTGTGTAAGGCTGCGTGTACACAACCGCTTGGAGCTCCAGTGGAATTTTAATTTCACGACGAGAATTCTCGGTCTAACCGTCCATGTGCCGTTGAAACGGTGTAAATAGGCGACTCATCAGGCCAGCACTATAACTCCGAGCGTGGTAAACAAAATCGGATATTTCAGGCAGTAAATGCTCCCGTTAAGAACCAAACCAGATTTTGTTCAAATCTACACACCTATGGCTACTGAAAAATGTAAGGTTCATTTAGTAAATGTTATTTTGAAGTGTTAAAAAACATCGTTGTTTTAGAATTTCTGAACAAAAGTGGTGATAATTGGGGGTGTTACGATATTATGATTATTATTTGTCATTGCATATTAAATGTTTATTAAATTTTACACCCTTCAGGTGAAGAACTAACTGGACACAATGTGGTAAGTTATTTCAGTCAACAGCCTGCTTAACAAAAACTGATATTATATACTACTAGGCCTACTGTGTGTAGACAGTTTTATTTTCTGTATGACGACTGATCACCTTGCTATGATTTGTGTGTGTGTGTGTGTGTGTGTGTGTGTGCGTGTGTGTGTGTGTGTGTGTGCGTATGCGTGTGTGCCAATGTGTTACATCCAGGAAGTAGAGTTGAATGCCCCATTTGCTCCCCCTCTGACTCATGACCTTTGGACAACCAGCCCAAATATGTGTAGGGTAAGGCTATGTTATGAGAGTGTGTTTCACAGATTGCATGTAAGAATGATGACTATATACCATAAGATACCATGCATTACATCCACACTGACTGTGTATGCACATTATTTTATAGGCTGCAAGATGTGATTCGCATATCTATAGCAAACCATTCTCTTGCTACCAAGAACAGAAGCAGGATGACTGGAATCAAGGTTACTGAAAATATCACTGTCTAGTATGATAATGAAATGGAATATTCCAATATAAATCCAAAAGATTAACAATATGAAGCTACTTGTTAGTCTTAACCATATTGTTTCTTTTCTTCCTACTATAGGTAATAAAATTCATACCTGGCCATCAGCAGATCCAACTGTGAATATTACTAGAATGAATAACACATACAAAAAGGATTGCAGAGTAAGTGTAGAAAATACTGAGGCTAAAACCAAGTCAGATGCCCATGTAAACTGCATGCTAACATACACAATTCTCTCTGCATCAATTAGAAGGAAATGAGAGAGCAAGAACAAACCGAGGGAATGATGAGTTATGAGGAAAGGACTGATACCCAGAGGGAAGCATCTGTATCCAAACCCTCTGCTGCCGAACATGATTGGAGATCCGATTTGGATGAAGCCACAGCTTTGCCCCTCAGGGTGACACATGTCATCACAGCAACTCTGCCCTCTACACTCATTGCACATCGAGTCTCTGTGCAGGACCCACCGTTTGAACTGGTTAATCCACTCCCAGAGCAAATACCCCAAATGCTGCCTAAAAGGGCTCCAAGTAAACCCACACGGATGTCTTCTCAATACACTGGACTCAGGTTACAAGAAGAAGAAAAAAGTGATATGACAGCTCAGAGAGCAGTAAAAATGACACGACAAATGAATGAATTATCTGGTAGAGAAGCATCTCAACAAAGCAGAAGACAATCCACAACATCAAAAGAACCAAGGCAGGGCCAGGAAGTCGATGGGAATGTGAATCCAAACTGTGAAGAAAGAAGAGATCAGGTCAGATTTATAACATTTCAAATGTACATTAAGGTGTTAAATTGGACTTTGCAAACAACTTTGTTGTTATAGATAGGTTTGATATGTTTAAAGGCATGCTCAGACAAATATCAAATACAGAATGCTTCATGCAGGTTGTATTGTTAAAACAAATGCAATTACTGTAGCTTTTATAAACAATGTTTCTATAGACATTAATGTCACAACTGTTGACTTTTAACCAGAACTCAGACCTTAATCTTCGCCCTGAGCAGAGAGAAGCCAAACTGAAGCGAGTTGAGCGTATTAGACAGAGAGTCATCAGAAGGTGGGTATACAGTGTGTGTTTGGACTAAATATATATGTGGAATGGAAGAACTGACTGATTATGAGATATACATATCTCATGTAGAAGTGATTTAAAGCTGCATTTGGCATGTCTGACAGATTGAGGAGATTTAGCCAAAATGTTTAATGTTTGCAACTCTCTCTCATGCCCCTCCCCCACTACCACCGAGCACCCTCTCATCGAGTTTGTGCTCGTCAGTGCACACCAGACTGCACCAGACTGTGATTGGCATTCAGATCTCACACAGCCCTGTTCTGATTGGACCAGAAGAACCGGGAGCTGTGGATTTTTGCAAACCAAATAACAGGCTCTAGGTGGAGGTAGAAGTGCGGGTTTTTTTTCTAAAACCGGCTGATGTTGTTCTGTCGGAGCATAGGGACAGTTTCAGTGAATATGATCAAAAAAATCTTGCCAACTGCTGCTTTAATTCAATAATAGTAATAGTAGTACAATTGTTGTTGTTATTGTTGTTTTTGTCATTATTATTATCATTATTATTATTTAGTTGTAGTAGTAGTCGTATTGTTGTTGTTATTGAGACACTTGATGATGTTAAGAAATATATAAACTTGACTATTTTTTTATGGTTTGTGCATACATAAAGAGTCAAATCTCAACTCTCTCAAATCTCTGTGTCATTTTGGCTTTTGGTATGAGTCAGATAAAGGCTGTTCCTTTAGAATGCAGGTTAAAGAATAAGTTAAATGCATTTCTTCCATAGTGCCTCTAGAGAGAACCATGTCCAGACTGGCAATCTTCTTACAGTTAATCCCATACACCAAGAAACTAAGTTGTCAGGTAATTATATTTTTTTATTCTAACAATTTACTTTTTGTTTATGTGGTGTCTCTGTATTTTACTCACTATTCTTTACATTTTAGGTTCTGAAGGGCAAGTATTCCAAAGCACCTCTTCAAATATTCATGCTGGCGACACTGAAAAATCTGTCAAATCCTTGGATTCTTGCCATGGTCCCCAAAAAAATCTTAACGATGAAATTTGCAACAATTTATCAGCTCAAAACATTACACGCAATGAGGTTGGTTCAACAGAGAAGCCTTCACCATCCAACAATAACCGATCTGAATGGTTCCTGACAACTTGTGAATGGCAGGGATTCAAACCCTTGGTCAGTTCTGGATTTGAATCATTTTGTTATGATGATACAACTAAGGCTGAACTGGGGGATTTGTCAGACCACTCATCAGCCACCCAACAAGATTCAGCTAATAAACAATTAAACTCAAGAAAGATTCACATATCAGGAGCAAGACCCAGGGGCAAGGAAAATAGAGTAGAATTACTCAATGAGGCATCTGTAAGTCAGGATAAAAAGGAAAGAATAGGAAAGTTATGTGACATGACCACACTTCCATCAATGTCAGTAGGAATGACACCAACTGCAAATTGCAGTTGTGATAGTAAAAATAGTAGTCTGACCAAAAATGAGAATAACAAATGTCCTACCGATCCAGTGGTGTCATTTGTATCATCAGAAAAATGTTTACATCACCAGCTAAACCTTGAGCTGTCTGTTTATGAGGAGATTCCACATGTTGATGATTCTTCACAAAGAGAAAACTCAAATTACAATAATGTTAATTCATTAGCAACTGAACACTCAGGACATGAGAAGCAAGAGCGAAAAGATAAATGTGTAGACGGAGTTATTGTGGATGTCATGACAGAGAAAAATGAATGTACACAAAGTGAGACAGTGTCATGCATTCCTGAAAATAGCCAAAGCAAAATTCAATCAAAAAGTAATCAGCCAGTCTACTGTGCCATAGCTATGAATGGACTGGAAAATCACAGTCCTTCATTTCTTTGGAGTAAGGTTACTGTGGACAGCACTAGTTTATAATGCCATCAGAAGTAAAATAGAAATTCACACAGACACCTACATGCAATGTTACACTATTTAAGCATTATACTTTAATTTAATCAGTTAGAAAAAATGTACACTTTACTGTAACTATGTACATGTATTCTCAATGCATTTGTTGCACTTTACAGATCATTGGATAAAATCATGATAAGAACTCATGGTTGCTAAATTCTAAACAATATATCCATAATTTAACATAGTAAGTCTGTAACACATTGGTAATATGAGATTTTTTTAAATGTAGTAGTAATGGTGAAATGTTATGGTGAGGTTTTAAATGCAACAATTAAAGGGTAAGCTACCATATTTTTGCAGCAGTTGCCCAGAAACATACTTACTAAATTTACAAACATGATATCTAGTAGCTGATATGAAACTTCTTGAAGACAGAGTAACTGAAACGAATCTAGACTGCAGAAGTAGATTAAAGCAACACCATGGGAAAATTGATATTGTTAACTGTTAACTACTTCATATGTGTTTTTCCTCAAGAAGCGCTTGCAAAAATTAAAGGAATTTGTAAAGCAAGCATTGCATTCATCAACATGGCAATACAAATAGTATGCAAATCTTCATTTGAAACATTCATTGAATATCTCTAATAATGTGTAATGATGTAACACAATAGAAAATTAATACATGCCTGTATAGGAAGCACTGTATTAGTAATTCATTAATAAATGGTGAAATGCTTTACACTTTACAAGGTTCCCTTTTGGCAGTTGTAAATTGTAGTCATTTGTTATGATGTATTGTACACTTTACAATAAGGCTTCCTTTTGCCAGTTACTGTATAAATAGTACTAATTCATCAATAAATGGTTGTATATTTTACACTTTACAATATGACTCCATTTCAGTAGTTATACATGTGTGTAACTCATTTATAAATGGCCATAAACTAAATGCCAAAGCACTTTGTATCTAATGGGATAACCTGATCTGTAACGGTGTGCCATACACAGCACAGTTCCTCTCGATAGGGGCGCTACAGCCTCCACTCATAAACTTCGTTAAATGCTGAAATGATGTTATGTAAAACCATGGGCAATTCTTCTGCCGTTCCTGATCGGTAGACTAAGCTAGGTGAAATGTTTTCCCGTTGTCATAAAAAACACACACAGGTTGCAAAAAGGCTAGCCAATATCCCCACTGTAGACATTAAGCTAGGGTGACCAGGCGTCACCGGTTTTCGGCGACCTGACCAAGCGTACCCTTACAGAAATTTCAGGTTTCTGGTGAACACTGTCTGCAAATTTGTGGCAAGGTCATATTTTCACATATAAATAAGGTTTCTGGCAAGCAGTTGTAGTTAAAGGAGAATTCCGGTGTGATATTGAGTGTGTTGAAACATGATACAGAGTGTGAACGTATGTCTCATAGCTCATCTCGGCTTGTCCCCTGCACTCAGAAAGCTGGCGCTAGTTAGCCGATGCTGACAACAGTTTTTCGATGGGGGTGCCTCGGGCATCGGCCTAGCCATGCAAATAATCAGCTGTTTTACACCATTTACAAGGCTCAAAGTAACTCCATACTTAATTGGTAGACTTCCGAGGGCCTTGACATTTAAAACGAGACATTGAGAACTTTGAAAAAGCACTAGTAGTTTATTTACAAGACGATTTATACAGACAGTACCTTGAGGAAGTTTACCGTTCACCGCCATCTTGAATTTAGTCACGATAAGTCGAGCGACGAGTACGAATGAACAGGTATGATAAGGGATTAGATTCCAAAAATAATTCCGTGGAAATGCATGGATTCCAGTTGCTTCCAAAAACATCCGTTATTTTTTAAATAGAAAAAGGGGGGCACTCTTCTTCAAAAATATAAAAAGCCTTTATTTAACTGGCTAATTCATCATAGAACGTTTAAAAACATAGGGAGAAGCAACCCACGCGTAGCGGCACAAGCAGCCTTCTTCAGGGTGTGCTTCACAGACAAACAATTACCCCTTTTGTAGGCTAATTGGAAACACCTGAGTGATATGGTGAATTACCACATGAAACATGCCAGAACAGTCCACTAGGTGGCTGGCTATAAATGTTCACATACAAAAAAGACAAAAAAATGAAGACAAAAATAATCCACTAGGTGGCTATACATCGTAAATATAAGCCTCCAGAGAGAGTACAAGGTATAGAGAAAGACTAGTTAAACCTAAGCAAATACATACAGAGAAAAGATGATCACAAAAAAGAACTGAAATCTATTTCTTCATTCAACCCAGGGTAAACTGTGGCCTGTAGATTGTATATGTAGAATGTTTCTCTTTGTAAAAGTAATTTTAATCGGTCACGGAATGTTCTTTTTAATAGTTTCTAAACCCTCTACCATAAGGCCTTCTGGATTGCAGTTGTGCACATTTTGGAAGTGTTTTGCCATAGGGTAATCCAAATTAGCTTTTCTAATGGCGTTTTTGTGCTCACATACTCTGTTTTTAAGGCGTCTCTTGGTTCTCATGTAAAAGCATCCACATTTGCATGATAGCCTATATACCACAAACGTAGTGTTGCAATTAATGAATGTTTTTATATTATGCGTCTTGTTTGTCTTGAAATCACAGAATTGTTTGCATTCTTTAATGTTGGAACAATGATTGCAAGATCCACATCTGTAGGTACCTTTTAACTGTCTATGAAGCCAAGTAACCTGTTTTTTAGCAGGGAGATGACTTGGTACTAGCCTATCACGTAGTGTGGGAGCCCTCCTAAAGCTGATTATTGGTGGTGCAGAAAACACTTCTCTGAGTACCGGGTCACTCTCGATGAGATTCCAATTTGAGTGTATTATCCTTTTTATAGGATTAGCTAAAGAGCTGTATTTTGTAACAAAATATGCCTGTTTTTTTTCTTCAGAAGACCGCTCTCTGGAGTAGCTCTGATCTAGGAATGGACTGAGCTTTCCTATAGGCATTTTGTATAGTTTCTGTGTGGTAGCCCCTTTGTAAAAATCGGTTAGACATTATTTTTGCTTGCACTTCATATTCATTATCAGTATCACAAATTCGTCTAAGACGTTGGAACTGGCCAAAAGGTATATTATTTTTAAGCCAATTTGGATGGAAGCTATCTGCTTTCAACATGGTGTTCCTACGTATGTAGTGTTCATATGTAGTTTTACGATATACAGTAGTAGCTTACCATCATTAGCACTAGAAATGGTTAGATCTAAAAAATTGATGGTAGTTTTGGAATATTCCATACACAATTTTACATTCCTGTTATTGTTCTTCAGATGATCATAAATCCGTTATTTTTTGGCAGATTTAATGTTGATTGCATAATTAGTCTGTGCAGGACTTTAAAAAGGCATATTACAATTTCAGTGGAGGGGCCTTCAGCAACGCAGAGGAGGGCCCTTGTTGATGTGGGGGAGGGCCCAGGCTCAGGGGTAACGGCCTCGCCTGCCCCGCCTATAGCTCCGCCCCTGATGGGTACAATATCTGGAGGCTTCTTGAACATCATCAAATTGCGACTAACCAGACTAGTGAACGGCATATACCTCAATGGGGTATAGATATGAGCTTACACTGTTCCACTGAAAACATTAAAATACAAGAAATGGTTGTTCTACAGAACTTTGAATACACCAAATTTGGTTTTGCTTATTGCCTGCATAAACAGGACATGTGCAAATAGTTGAATACGCCTGTCCTGTCCCCATTCAGCTAAGTGTTCTGTGAGTTTGTTCATTATACATACTGGGAGTATTTTTTTAGCTTCATTTGTGAGCACTTGTTCATAGTTTGCAGTAAGTTCAAGGATGTGACATATACCAATATTTCTGTTTTCAGATCTGGAACATTTTGAAATCCTACCAGATGGGGCACAAGTCATTGAGCAGTGGCAACTTCTGACTTCAAAGACTTTGTTCACCAGCAGACCCCTTGATTACCTTTATTTACAGCATTTGCATCTGTCAGTCTTTAAAGTAATCTAATATGTATTGACTATGTACTAGCTTAGTACATATTAGTTTTTGTTATTCAGAAATCTATGGGTGACGTCACAGACGCTTTGTCCATATTTTTTACAGTCTATGGTTATGATTCGCAGCAAATTTTTATTACTGTAGTTTGACCATTTTTGACCATAATTCATAGCGAAACCACAGCAACATACTGTATTCACAAATACAGTACACATTTTCCCCAAAAACAGCAGTGCTGTGAAAATCACAGAATCTTGTTACAGTGTAGCCACTGTTTAGCTTGGGATTTCTCAGAAACAGAGGCATGTAGAAATAAACGGTTTGTAGCCACTGAGAGCTTAAAGTCTCACCTTTCAAACGAGCCATAGTATGTGTCCATAGCTATAACATAAAATACGCTGTGGCTCTACAAAAATCGTCAACAATGCTGGCACTCTGTGTAAAAGCTTCTGAAAACAGTGCGGCATTCAAAGTGTTAATTGTATGTGTTTCAGCTATACAGGCTGGGGGTACGCACCGCGGCCATACACCTGCAGGCGTGTCTGAGCTGCATGATAGATGTATCTGTCTGTCTGCATGATAGATGCTGAGCTGTTTTGAACTTTGCTTCATAACAGTTATTGGTCATGAAATGTATACAAACTAGAATAATGATGAATGTCTGGTGACCTAATGACATTTTTCAAACCAGAAAACTGGTGAATTGAGTTTGAAATCGCTTGTATGCATGACATCGGAATTTCATAAAAATAACACAAATCCCTATTAATCTCTTTAATAACACAGACCTGGATCACACATGTAGTGTCACAAAAATAATGTGTTTTCATCACAGTTTATTACAATCATTCTATTCTGAGTTGTATAAAATCACCAACATGCATCATCATCAGTCACAATAAATGGTCATTAATTTCAGTTTATATTACATCTATAAAATCATACATTCATCTCATATAACACATTTATAACACAATGGAATCCAGAAAATAAAACTGACACTCAAGAAAAAAAAGGTTCTTTCATGAGGCACTCTTAAACTCTTCTCCCTTTTATTCTTTATTGAGGATTGTGCAGGTGGAGTTCATTCCCATCCAGAAACCTGGCAGAATCCTCTGTGTCATTTCTGTTTGTATTCTGTGGAGTAGTTTCACCTCCTTACTCTTGTCACCCTTTGTCCTGTCTTGGACCAAGTAGAAATTGATGATTCCAGCAGGCTGGTCAATGTAGACACCAATGGTTGAACAGTATGGCACCCCACGGATTTCTGTGTTAACCCCATTATACCAGGCTTGATAACAGACACCAGACCACTCCAGAGCCCAAGACTTCTCATTCTCTCCCAGACCACATGGACCATCACCTCCTCTTCTCCCCACACTTTCATAAGTGGCTCCAATGACAACCCATCCTGAACACTCCACTTCCCAGTAACACCGAACACCCCACAGAGACTGTTTACACAGTACCTGAAGAGGTCAAATAAAAGGGCAATTGAACAGGATGAATATGAGGGAGAGGGAATAGTGGTAATCCTAAAATTAGCACAATACCTGTGGTGAAAGTTCATAGCGTTCTGGAAGGTCCAAGCAAGGACACACCTCCGCTGTCCGACGAGTCACTTTAGTTCCTCCATCTGAAATCCACAGCATCTTGTTGGCTGTTTTGTCGTCAAGAGATAGACTGAGCCAATCTACAAAACATTTCACAAAACAACAACAAACAGTTTCCGGTTGTTATAGGAGAATTGTGGCATCCTTGAACTCATCTCCTGACTTGATTTAATTAATGCAACCCTTTCTGTGTCATTTTGAGGGATACTTTACAGCCTGCTAATCGATCCTATAAATAAACCCCAACAAAAGGATGAGGACTGAAGGAATCTATATCAAAAATGCTGAAACACTTTGTTATTATTTGTAATAATTTAATTGGTGGTTACGAGCTTCTGAGGTTATGAGGTTATGTGCTATGTATCTACTGCAAATACAACTGATAGAAACTACCAAACCAGTGGAAAATCCCTTGTTTTGAAAATGAAATATCTTTTCAATGTTTTACAAGAAATACATTAGCTCTTTATGAAATCAGACATGTTTCTCCTAAACCCCCTTTAAAGAGCAAAAGAATAGATTTAGAAGAAGGTTGACCTTAATTTGGATTTGGGCTGAGACAAGAGGGGGGCTATTTCTCAGAAGTTGAAACTATTTGAGAAAATGGCCAACATTTCATATTGATGTTAAGTTATGTTGAGGATTAAAAGACTAGTGTAGCACTTGTGTCACTGTGACCTTAAATAATTACGCTACTGGACCAGTTCTAGGTTCGTTGAGTGGTGTATATTATAGAGAAGAGACATGAGACTTTCTAGTGCTTATACTCACAGAGGAGTGCTATTCCTCTCACTACTGACTGTCACCATGGTGACGTGAAATGAACTTGCTTAGCCGTTACTTAAAGCACAAATTAATCGATAAAATGTCAGGGGATAGGGAATAAATATTACATACATTTCCCTTCTTTAACATAAAACATTCATAAACTAGTGAAAAAACTTGAGTAACTGTGTTTTTCTAGGTATACACGTACATTTTACATCGCTAGCTTATTACGCTGTAATATGTTCCTTCAATTCAATAGACATTAAAAACACAGTGAAACTCACCAAAACTGTCTTCAAAACACTCTCATCAAAACCACCGATAAGATGTTACTGAGTTGATTCTTGATGAACAATATTAGAGATTTATTAGAGATTTATTTGGAGCTTAATTGAAGGTGTCTGGATTTCTGTGTCTATCATATTGATTTTCCGTTAGCGTCTGCTGTTTGTGTTCAAAACTAGCTCGTGCATAGTCTAGCTGGGACAGGGTCTTAAAGGGGCAGTGATATTAAATTAAAGGGATGGTTCAAACATCATTGAAAGCATTGAAACTATTACAAAAACAATATTTCAACACGTTTTGGGGGTTCTAATAAATGTATACATAAATAACTTAATGCCTTATTTATATATTTATTGCTCTTTATTCATATAAATATTTATATTATTTATATCACTAATGTTATTTACGGTTCTATTTGAACTGTGGGTTACATCCTCCCCTCCTTTCCTGATGCACGTCCCTGTGCATCCTATTAGCAGCTACACAGTCATCACTCTATGTGACTCCCAGGAGTTTGGCTCATTTAAAGAGTTTGAGATGACTGCACTCAAACTCTGGAACAGTGACTGCACCACTGTGACTAAGGGGTTTCCTAAGTGAGGGTAAGTCAGTCTCTGTATGGGTTGTCTGTGTCTACTGGACTTTCTTAGGTGGCTTCCATTCTCTCTGGCATCTTCCTCTGGATTTGCATCAGGTAAGTTATTCTCTCCCGGATTCATCTCAGGTAAGGCACTCTCTGGATTCTCGTCAGGTAGGTTGTTCTCTGTATTTTCATCAGGTATGTTGCTCTCTGGGTGCTCAATAGGTAAGCCATTCTCTGGATTCCTATCAGGTAAGTCATCCTCCTCAGGTTTCAGAGCAGGTAAGCCTAAGACAGAACCCATATCAGGTGGGCTGGTCTCATTTGGTAGATCCTGATCAACAGCTATCACTGGAGCAACCTCAGGGAAAGCTTCAATCACATCTGGAAGGTCTTGCTCAACAGTGGACGCTTGAAAGCGTTGCCAGTCGGTGTTCCTTGTAGAGGACTCTACAATTTCAGGAGCATAGCTGACGCCCAGGGTATCTACCACCAAGTCACCGTGGTCGTAAAGGTAAGTGACATCAGGGTCCTCAGAGTCGGAGTCTTGCCTTTCAGATTCATCTGACCTTCTATCCTTTAGGCATTGACGGGTCCTTGGCCGTCTAGGTCTCTCCTCTATGGCCACTTCAGCTTCAACTGGGGTAAGAGGAAGGAACCCACAAGGCAGTAGCAGGTCTCGATGAAGGGTTCGTAGCGGACCATCCTTGGTTTCAGGCCTCACAACATAGACCGGGATGTCTCCAGACTGTTTGATAACAACATATACACCAGATTCCCACTTGTCTGCCAACTTATGTTTGCCTCTGAGGCGAACATTCCTCACCAGGACTCTGTCGCCTTCCGTCAGCGTGGACTCAACAACGTGTTTGTCAAACCTTGCTTTGTTGCGATCTGCTGTTTTCTTCGCATTCTCTGTTGCTACCTTGTAGCTTGCTTCCAGTCGGGATTTCAAGTTGCAGACATACTGTGAGTGAGAACCTGGCTTGTAGTTGACAGGTAAGCCAAATGCAAGGTCTACTGGTAACCTCGGTTGTCTCCCAAACATCAGTTCATAAGGGGTGAAACCAGTGACTTCACTTCTAGTACAGTTGTAGGCATGTACTAAAGGCTTGACATACTCTCGCCAGTGACTCTTCTTCTGGTTCTCTAGGGTGCCTAGCATGCTCAAAAGGGTCCGGTTGAAGCGTTCAACAGGGTTACCTCTTGGATGATACGGAGTAGTTCGTATCTTCCGGATGCCTGCTAGGTCACACAGCTCCTTGATAGTACGGGACTCAAAGTCTGGACCTTGATCACTATGGAGTCTTTCTGGGATGCCATAGTGGACGATGAAGTGGTCCCATAGGCATTTGGCAACAGTCCGAGCCTTCTGGTTTGAGGTGGGAATGGCCACTGCATATTTCGTAAAGTGGTCCGTGATGACCAGGATGTCTTTGGTACCACTAGAGTCCGGCTCCAGGGTGAGAAAGTCCATGCACACCAGCTCGAGAGGTCGTGTGGCTGTGATGTTCACAAGAGGTGCAGCTTTCTCTGGTGGGACTTTACGTCTTGTGCAGCGGTCGCAGGTCTTGATCTTGGCCTCTACCTCAGCTGACATTTTTGGCCAATAGAAGCGTTTGCAGACAAGGTCAAGGGTCCGGTCTATGCCCATGTGGCCCATGTCATCATGGAGACTCTTCAAGACTATGGGTCTCAGATCTTCAGGCAGCACAAGCTGGTAGTGAGTCTGTGCACCCTCTTGTCGCTTACGGAACAAGACGCCATCTAAAATCTCCAGCCTGTTCCACTCTCTGAAGATGAGGGAGAGCTCAGGGAGTTCTTTTCTGAGAGATGGTGGGGGTTTTTCTCCCAGCTCCAGCTGTCTGAGCACTGCACTGATGCAAGAATCCGCCCTCTGCTTCTCCCGCATTTCAGTGGGCGTCATCATCGGGATGATGTTCACACCGTCAAGCTGGCATTCCTCTTCAAAGCTCTCTGGAACAGCATTTGGATGGTGAGCAAGCGACATAACCAAGGTAGTGCCAGGTGATGTTCCTTCATCATGAACCAAGTGCTTCTCACAGATGGCTTTGATGGTGCTTTCATCCATTTCTGTTGACAGGTGTCTTTTTGTGAACTGCTGTATCCTCTCCATCTCTTTCCGGGACGATGTGTCATCAGGTAGCCTACTGTGTGGACGTCTGGACAGCCCATCTGCGTCCTGATTCTGCTTCCCAGCCCTGTACTGAAGCTGGAAATCGAAGGTTGACAGATCAGCTAACCACCTGTAACTTGTGGCATCAAGCTTGGCAGAGGTAAGTATGTATGTCAACGGGTTGCTATCAGTGACAGCAAGAAATGGGCGTCCGTAGAGGTAGTCTTGGAATTTTTCTGTAATTGCCCACTTAAGGGCAAGAAATTCCAACTTGTGGGCAGGGTACTTGCTTTCACATCTTGACAGACCACGGCTTGCATAGGCGATGGCTCTCTTCTGCCCTTGTTGCTCCTGGTAGAGTGCCGCACCAAGACCTGAAGTGCAGGCATCTGTATGCAGAATGTACGGCAACTTGGGGTCAGCAAACCCGAGGACAGGGGCAGTGGTCAACTTCTCGATGAGAGTGTCAAAAGCTGTTTGGCAAGCGGGGGTCCATCTGTCACCGAAGAGGTCTTTTGGATTGTGGTACTTCTCAGTGTTCACTGTGTTCTTAAAGCTTTTTCTCATAGGTGGATATCCGGCAGTGAGGGCATTGAGAGGCTTCACAATCTTTGAATAGTCCTTAATGAACCTACGGTAGTAACCGCAGAATCCCAAGAATGCTCTCAGTTCTTTCAGTTTAGTTGGTCTTGGCCAGGTTTTTAAAGTTGTTATTTTCTCTGGGTCTGTTTCAATTCCCTTCTCAGACACAATGTGTCCTAGGTACTTCACGGAGGTCTGGAAGAACTTGCATTTCTCGGGTGATAACTTCAAGCCAAACTCTTTCAACTGGTTGAGCACTCGCATCAGTCTTTCCTCATGCTCTTGTAGTGTTGAGGAGAAGACGATCAAGTCATCCAGGAAGACGAGGGCCTGCTTCATGTTCAGCTCTCCTATGCAGCGTTCCATGAGCCTCTGAAACGTGCTAGGGGCATTTGTTATCCCCTGAGGCATCCTGTTGAACTCGTAGAATCCAAGTGGACAGACAAATGCAGTTTTCTGCTTGTCCTTTTCCTCCATTTCGATCTGGTAAAAACCAGATTTGAGATCGAGTACCGAGAACCACTTTGATCCAGTCAATGCTGAAAAGGACTCCTCCAGATTGGGTAAGGCATATGAATCTTTGATTGTCTGCAGGTTCAGCTTCCTATAGTCCACGCAGAGTCTGATGTCCCCATTCTTCTTCTTGACGACCACAATCGGCGAGGAGAAGGGTGACTCAGATTCGCGGATGACTTCTGCATGAAGGAGTTGCTGGATGTGGTTTCGTACAGCCTCAATGTCCTGTGGGTGTATAGGCCTCGCTCTGTGTTTAAAAGGTGTCTCGTCACTGAGCTTTATGTGATGTTTGATCTTGTCAGTGCGGCCAAAGTCAAGGTCGTGCTGCGCGAACACCTCAGGCATGGAGCTCAACTTTTCAACTATTCTGTCTTTCCACTCGCTACATATTGGAGAGTTACTGAAGTCAAATTCAAGCTTTGTCTTGGGGATCAGGTCTGTTGAGGGTTTGGAGCCAAGAGTTTGAAGAGACTGGGCACTCTTGATGGCATGGATTTCTGCTATCACAGCTTTAGGGGGTAGAGTTATGTCATGGTCTGACTCATTCTTCAGAATGACTGGTAGGCGGTGGGGCTGCTTAGATGGCAGGTTTGCTAGCCCGTCAGTTACCAGTATGCCACCTGGTAACGAAACTGCTGTTGGCGACTCTACCATCACCCACTGACTACCATTAGTTGTTCTGCAGCTCACCGATCCTTCAAAGACTCTTGTCTGACCGGCAGCAATGGTCTCAGCGTCTCTGCTGTGTAGCCTCACTTTCCCCATGCTCGAATCAAAAGTGTGTCTTTGTCTGGCTCCTAGAGTTTTTAAGACTGCTCTGTAGCCATATGGCAGTGACTGATGGCTCTGAGGAGTGACATCTGCATACTGCTCATAGAGGACATCCAAAGCATTTGTTCCTACTAGCACTGATGACAGAGTTGAGCGCATATCAGGTACAATCAGCGCCAGTGTAGCAACGTCAATGTCCACTCCAAAGGTGTTCTTAGGGAAGCTGATGGTAACTTCGATGTAGCCAAGGTAAGGCACTTCCTGACCATTTGCTCCCTCCACTTCAAGTAGGTCACTTAATGAGTGGATGGGAAGATGAGACAGGGTTTCTTGATAGAAGGAGTTTGGGATCGATCGTTGTGACTTGAGAGCCTGTGTCTAGCAAGCAGCTGCATTCTTTGCCACCTATGGTCACTTGTGCAGTGCACCGTGCCCCAACCAGTCCTTTGGGCAGGGTTGCTGACTGTCTCTTGGTGTGAGAGGTTGAACACATGTGGGAGACGCGCCGTTTCTGTTTGGGACACTTTTTCTGTCTCCCAGTCCCTGTTTGTCCCTCTGCAGGAACTGGGTCTAAAAATGCTCAGGCTCTGAAGTGCTGTTCACAGCATCCCATGCTTGCTGCTTTTCTTTCAGCAGTCTTCCCTTTGTGGCTACCAGAGAGGGGTTTGGTTCACTGTCACACTGTGGTTTGATATGTCCATCCTCTCCACATCTGAAGCAATACCAGGGCTTTGGTCTTTTGCTTGTGGTGTTTCTTTCAGGTTGGCTGTGTGGCGTGGGAGGGTGAGACTTCGGAATAGCTGGCGTGGGAGCTTTTGGTTTTGCCTCTGGTTTACTTTGGTTCTTTCCGCCATTTTTCTGTGTGACTCGTGTGAGCTGAGTTTGTAAATCAGCTATCTGCCTTTTCAGATCTTGGATCTCAGATGAATCAGGAGGTGACTGTAACGTGATGCATTCTTCTCCATACTGCGCACAAATGCCTTGATAATGGGATGACACCTTGGGTTTTGAGGCACTGAGGTGGTGCTTCATGCGAGATGCTTTGGAAGCTCGCCTGTCTTCTGCTGTGCGGAGTAACAGGAGCAGTTCTGCAAAGGTAGGTGGATTTTGCTTCTTCTGCTCCAGTTGCAGCTCAGATATCAAGGTGTTGTCCCAACAACCTCTGACAAACTGTCTCAGAAGCTGCCTGTCAAACTCACTTGCAGAGACACCCCCCCTCCTGAGGGTGGCATTCAACATCACTTGCAGCCGTTGAAGGTAAGCTGAGGGTTTCTCACCACTGTCTTGCATCGTATTGAGGTACTTTGCAAACAGGTCATCTCCATCTTCAACAGTGCTAAATGCAGAGTCCAGGATCTCCAGATATACACTTGGGGGTGTTTCAGGTGTCAGGTGCTTCACAATGTCAATGGCAGGTGACAAGAGGCTTTCGAGGAGCTTTCGTGACTTGTGCAAGTCTGATTGCCTAGTGTCTTTGAGAAGAAGTCCCACATTAGAGCGCCAGGTCTCATAATCCGCCTCATTGTTGGGTCTAGGGAGACGCCCAGAGAATGGTCTGAGTCTTAGGGCTGTGTTTACATGCATAGCAGAGTCTTCATTTCGCACTATGTGTTCAACGATTACTTTTTGAATTTCTGGTGGATTCACATCACAAAGTTTCAAAGCTGGTTGTGTCTCTTTGGATGGAGCTGGTGGCATTGCCCAGTTACGCTCTGGCTGAACATGCTGCTCTGGAACTGTGCTGGGTCGGCTAACTGTGCTGTGAGGAGAAACCTGTGCAGCTCTTTGCGGAACATGTTGCTCAAGTGAGCTCAATTCCATGTTGTCACTTTGGGTTTCGGAATTATCAAGGTCAACAGCCTCGCTGATGATGAAGAGTTCTTCTTTAAGGAGAGTTGCAAGGTCCTTGCCAGTCTGCTTAGCGATCTCCTTCAGCTCAGAGAGGTAAGTCTGTGTAGCTGTTTTGCTAGCTACAGGTGTGTAGACACTAGCTAGGGCTCTAATACAGTAACTGTAGTTAGCTGGGGAACTTGTGTCAAGTGTGTAGGGCAATAAAGATGCAAGTGCCTGTACAGCTGTGCCATATCTATATTCTATGATGGCTTGCTTGTCTGAGTGTGCTGTGTGTGAGGAGTCTATTGGGATTAGTCTTTCGATGGGGCCATACTGTTTAAGAAAGTCATAAAGTTCTTCATCTGTCTCTGTGTTAGTTATACCACTAACTATAACTGAGTTAGGGATTTTTACATTGTTTGTCTGAACTACTTCCATGTCTCGTTAAGGCTAGACTCTAGTTTTTAACTCTAGTTTATTTGGATTAATACCACTCCTGGCCTGGCTCGCCAATTTTATGTAGCACTTGTGTCACTGTGACCTTAAATAATTACGCTACTGGACCAGTTCTAGGTTCGTTGAGTGGTGTATATTATAGAGAAGAGACATGAGACATGAACGTTCATATAAATAAGTCTGCAGTTTACTGAACAAGAATAAAATTAAATAGGTCAGTTAGTAGGATAGATACAGTTCAATAATATCAATATAAATGGTTCAATGAATATCAATAAATATTTACAGTACAAGATGTAGGTTAATAAATAGATCAATAAATAATTACAGTACAAGTTGTAGGTCAATAAATGGATCAATAAATATTTAAAGTACGAGATGTGTAATAAATAGGCTACTTTCAAATCCTTTAAGTTTAATCTTTTCTTGTTTAAATAAGTTTAAATGGTTTTAAATATGGATTTATTCTGGTTAGTTTTTCTTTTTAGACCGGTCTTTTAAATTCTAAATAGCTTTTTAGAACAGTTGCTTTAGCTATTTTTAAGCTATTTGTTTCTAGTTTTCTTTCGAGTTATAACTTCTTTCTTTAGGGTAACAGGTAAGTATTTTTAGCGTCCTTAAGTTAGTGTGATTGTTTCACTTTACATAATCTAACTCTTTCTTTAAGGTATAATGGATATATTTTAAATGTTTCTTTTGTTTGTGCAATTGCTTCACTTTTCAGTTTCACTTTAACAGGAAAACATAAAAGAAAAAATACAACACATTAACCAATCCACATTCATACATTCACTCATTCACAATCTATTCAGTATCTTTAAATAACTGTGTTGCAACACTTTAAATAATTTCAGTTCAGAGGATCCGACCTATTTGGTTTGTTCAAAAGCTCCAGTGTGAATCAAAGAATAGCTCAGTTGTTCAGGTCAAACCGTTTCCGAATGCGGTGTTTCAGTCTTTGCCGTTAGATTTCCTTGGGTAGGCTCGCCATCGTGTCCACTTGAAATATCTCAGTTCGTATGCTGTCTCGCAATACGATGAATCATCAAGGGTCCGATCCGTCGTCAAGCTCGTCAAGCAAAAAAACCTGGCCTGCACAACAGGCCATACAGAATGTGTCAAATAAATAAATAAACTCTCACCAGTAAAAACTTTCTAGTGCTTATACTCACAGAGGAGTGCTATTCCTCTCACTACTGACTGTCACCATGGTGACGTGAAATGAACTTGCTTAGCCGTTACTTAAAGCACAAATTAATCGATAAAATGTCAGGGGATAGGGAATAAATATTACATACATTTCCCTTCTTTAACATAAAACATTCATAAACTAGTGAAAAAACTTGAGTAACTGTGTTTTTCTAGGTATACACGTACATTTTACATCGCTAGCTTATTACGCTGTAATATGTTCATTCAATTCAATAGACATTAAAAACACAGTGAAACTCACCAAAACTGTCTTCAAAACACTCTCATCAAAACCACCGATAAGATGTTACTGAGTTGATTCTTGATGAACAATATTAGAGATTTATTAGAGATTTATTTGGAGCTTAATTCAAGGTGTCTGGATTTCTGTGTCTATCATATTGATTTTCCGTTAGCGTCTGCTGTTTGTGTTCAAAACTAGCTCGTGCATAGTCTAGCTGGGACAGGGTCTTAGGGCCTGTTTACACGTATCTAGATATTTGAATAAACGCATACTTTTGTATGCGTTTGGCCCTTTCGTTTACACGTAATCGGAGATTTATCTCCCTCAAACGCATACTTTTACAAACGCACTCCAAAGTGAAGATTTCTTAAAACGATGACGCGTTCAATTGTGTCGTGGGTCAATTCGATTTCATATGTGCAGCAAAGATTCTAGAGCGGAGCTTTTGACGTGCAGTGCAGTGCCTGCCTGAACATTTACATTTCACACAAACTGTAGCCTACACACCACACGTGATATGCGATTATTTTTAATATTTCGCATACTATTTCGTGCTCACCTCACACAGGTTCACACAGCAACTGTCTGTTGACTTCTGAGTTAATTATAGAGTTGTTTAGTTGTTTACTTCATGTAGCTAAGTAAGTCTCTCTTGTGACGCTAACATAGCCTAGGCTAGGCTAGGCCTACTCAATGGATTATAACATGTTGGATTAAGTAATCTTCATTTCCAAACCTAGAGGATGTACATGTATGTAGAAGATAAGGTAGGCTATGTTTGTTATTCTGGCCCGCTGTGGCATGATTAATTGCCGTATCTGAGAAGTTATGCTATGGTGAGTTTTAAATGGGTTTGCTATTCTGGTTAGTTTTGGCATAACATGCGAGTTTTTGCGTTATTAGCACATTGAAACGTGTTGTGATGTTGGCTCTGCATGCTTCCAACACTGTCATTAAAACAGCCCCATTCCCCCGACCTTCTCAGTTAAAATGTGTGCGTGCAGACTAGCCTAACGTTAGCAACTCATGGATACTCAATATCCTACCACACTTACATCACGGCAGTGTTATTACATGTCTTTATTAAAATGCAGATATATTCTCATGAATTAGCCTAGGCCATGGGTTCCCAAACTCCATCAATGTGGGCCTCCCCTCCGAAAACAGTGACACCTCCGCGCCCCCCCGACAATCATTTTCAAATAATGATCTTCACTTCAGTTAAGCCACTTAAATCGGTGCTATACTATGCTATGCAATGCAATGAGTTTTCATCATATTTTTGACGTTTGGCTTTGTTGCCCATATCAGGCTCGGTCCATGCAGCGATAAAATGTGACAAATCTGTCCATTTTAAGTTAGCTATCGGAACGTCACATATTACCGTCACGTATGTCCAACCTCTTACGTGTATCTGTCACTTAATATTCATTTCTATACAAACCAAGGCGGCGGATTCCTAAGGAACGCAAGCACCCACACCATAAGTTTATCTAAATTAGCTATGTACCAAAAAATACATTTTACCGTGACTCGAGGAGCTGTAAACAGTGTTGTAAGGCTGCATGTACAAATCACTTTCGTTCACTAGTAGCCTATCTTGCAGCTAGCTCGGCTGGCGCCACTGTTAAATTACGTTATGAAGTTTGGCACAATACATTCTCACTCAGGATAGGGATCAATAATACTTTCCACTATCCCAAATATTTAGTGTACATCTCTTCTATGATTTATTTCGATTTTATAATGTTGACAATTACATAATCATTGAAAAAAAAACATAGATAGTTCTAACATGAAATAAACGTTTTTCCTTCTTTTTTGAATCAACCTTCCGCGCCTCCCCTCAAATTATTTGGCGCCCCCCAGGGGAGGCGCGCCTCACAGTTTGGGAACCTCTTTTATTGGATGTAATTAAGATCGCAGGATGTGTGGGCGTACTGTATACACGCACGGCATTCTAAATCGCCTGTTTACGTTGTGGATAGCTAAATAAATGTAGCCTAATGTTTTTAACCAGTCATGGGTGTCTTTTGGGTGTAAAACCAATGAGAGTGGCATTCGTCATTCCAGCAAGCAGTGCAACATAACAGCTCATCAGTGTTTTCATTACTGATTTGGTGTAAGTGGCGTTGATATAAAGCAGGCATCGCCAACCTATTTTCATCCAAGAGCTGCTTTGACAAAATGAACATGGGCGAGAGCTAATGTTTATAGGCTATTAGTAGGCTAGCATGTAATCCGTGCCCTCTTGAACTTTCCTCACTTTATACTGTACTAAGAGAAAGTAGCCTAGTTCTACCTCGTCGGTCCACATGTAGGCTATGAGTTGCTTTATGAGTCACTTTTTGCCATAATTTCCCTTCGGTTTAATCAGCCCAAAACGCGTAGCCTTCTGTACATTTTAAATTTACCTAAGTTTATTCTCGGATATGCAATTGAACTTTGACTGGGATAGTGCAATCTGTTGGCCTGGCGTGTTACAGACGCCGAGTTGTGTAAAGTGAACAGTGAGATGTTGGTAGGCTTTTGCACATTTTAATCGTTCCTTGCCACGATATAACATAACTGACAACTCATCTCCATCTCATATTGTGTATTGTTGGCCTATCATAGCCTACTGTGTTGTGCATGTAATTTCTGCCAAACTGATAAACTAGCACTGGTAAACCAAAGCGTTTCCTCTCCTGCTATTAGGCTAATTGAAGGGAGTAGGGAGGGCAACGCAGACAAGTAGATGACCTAGACGACACTTTAGGTTCTACATAAACATTCGCCTTTGGAATCATTTTGCGTTCTAGTGTGTATGGATATATTTTCTAATCGAATGTCGTGTAAACGCGATTAAAAAAACAAACGCATACAAAAATATCCGTTTTTTAAAAAAAATCTAGATACGTGTAAACAGGCCCTTAAAGGGGCAGTGATATTAAATTAAAGGGATGGTTCAAACATCATTGAAAGCATTGAAACTATTACAAAAACAATATTTCAACACGTTTTGGGGGTTCTAATAAATGTATACATAAATAACTTAATGCCTTATTTATATATTTATTGCTCTTTATTCATATAAATATTTATATTATTTATATCACTAATGTTATTTACGGTTCTATTTGAACTGTGGGTTACACTAGACAAAGGAGATATTGCAAGGCTTGCTAGCCTGAACACCAAAATGAGGCATATCAGATAGGTAATTTAACTGGGTGGCCGAATTATATGAAAGATTAAAACAAGTTCAGTTACCATATAAGTGGTCACTGTCAAAAATGACAGAACTTTAGATCATTGCGTCCCATTCTATGAATTTCATCCCATCCATGGTTGAACATTCCTAAACATTCTGAAGATCAAAATGGTATCTATGCACACTAATAGAAACGAAAAGAAATGTTGCTGCCAGAGTTGTTTCATTATGAAATTATGCATATATCAGTTCAACGTTCATACATCAAGCTTCCTTTTTTATATGACTCTGACTTTAATTGTCAGTAATATTTTTAGATCAACTACACATTTGCAACAGGGAGTATAGTCCATCCTAAGTACAGACATTCATGAAAAATGTTCTTACATTTCATTAGCTCAGCTCTACATGTTGGCTCTTTGATGTTGGGCTCATAGACGGGCACCTTTTCTGTGTAGGAAAATAATTGTTGGCAGAGGATATGTGAGAAGACTATGATTATTGTAGCAGATGTTTATATTAATGATTGCAGAATAATAGCAACAACAACAATTATTACAACAAAAAAATCCTATATAAGCTGCTCAAAAGTATGGTGTTTCATTGTTCTTAGCATGATTGTAAATATTGAGAATCACTATTACAGCTGGAAAATAAGGGTTATGATGCTGTTTTTTCTGAACTGCTTGTGTTTACTTTCATACTTTTGACATCCCTCACATTAAATTGTGTATTACCTTGTGATACTTTTGCATCCACCTATACGCTCAATGGAATTACCCTAATTTTGCATGAACACCATCTGATCCAAACATAGCCTGTCTTGTTTCTGATATATCCTTCTTCTGATTATGTAAAAAACCCTTTTGGGTTTTCATTGTATTGAATGTGGAAGTTGGCACTAAAGGCATTTTCAGTGTTTCAGTGGAAAAAGGTTTCACATAAATGTCCATGGTGGAATTTTACACTTAAAGCACTATCTGGGCAAAGGCCAAATCAGCTCACAGAACTTAGAGCCATTTATGGTGAGCTTTTCCTATGCAACTTAATATCTCTGAAACTTCGTCTCATCCTCCCTTTCACATACTTTGCACTTTGCCTGTAATTTAAAGGTACACTATGCAAGATTTTCACTTTAATATAACCTTTACGAAGCCAATGTGATGGTAAACGAAGTTGTAATAAGTGAATCGTTCAAGTAGCATAGCTATACGGCATAGACTTAACTTAACGAGTCGATACAGAGAAAACAGGCCATGCAACTTCAAGAACGGCAGCCAATCTAGCTTGGAGAGTTTTTGCCTGTTGTTAATCCTTCACCTCCACAACAAAATAATTTGCATTGTGTACAGGGGGAACAAGACAGAGATCTTTGCTATTTACAACAGCAGAGTAAAATATAAATATATTGTGACTCTAGAGGGAGCTCTACAGTAGCCAAAAATACCTACATCTGCATAGTGCATAATAGGCTGCATAATGACAGTAGTCAGTAGTAATGAATGAAGTGCACAAACATCTACAAAAAATTAAACAGGTGCTGGGTATAAGGCTTAGCCGACATATGAAAAAGTAAAAAGATACCCACACAGTGTTCTTTAAACTTTGTCTTCAGGAAGACGAAGACCTCTGGTTGAAACGTTGTAGCTTATTAAACCACTCTGGGAGTTTAAAGAACAGTGTGCGGGTATCTTTTTATTTTTTCATGTATTATGACAGTAACCATGATTTTTTACCTGATTGTTTATTTTCTTGTTTTGTTGGTTTTACAACTTACCCTAGGGATGAAAACAACACTTCAAGAAAATGACACAAACAACATACATATTAATATACAGAGCTATATGTTTCTCTGGATAATTGTAAAGTGATTGGGAGCTATGAATTTGCCTACTTTCCATATAGAAAGAAAAATGTATCACACTCAGAACAGTTGTAGAAATTAGAAAAAAGTTCTAAGCAATAAATACCTGTATTTTATTTAATTTACCTTCACTATATCATACCAAGGAAGTGTTACCAAGGAAATTAGCTAACTGCAAAGCCAAACCAGCTTTGTTGCACATTTTGACATGAACAATGGCTCTGATAGAGACATCTGTGGGTGACATACTGATACTAGTGATTCCATCCAAACCGCCGTATAGCTGCCTCTGGAGTTGGAGGCCAAAAGCAACTTCTTACCAAGACTTAAATGTCATCTATTAAACTGTGGCTTTTATTGGCTTCTATTAAAACCATGCACTAGACCAATGGTGTATAAAACACATTACGTCAGAGAATCTTAAAAGTTTACATGATGAAAAACTGTTGACTAGGTAAAATCCCAGAGAGGCCTCAACAAGCTACACAATTAGTAGTTAAAAAAAAACAATTATCTGTAATGTGGAAAAACAGGTACTGCAAACCGACATGCACCATAGGTGCCTATACCTGATTTCTTGGTTTCAGGCATGATCCTGGTTGGAGTTCTAGTTGGCATGTTTGAGCTGTCTTAATCTTTCTTCAAAGGTGATTCTACAACAAATGTTGGGTCAGCTTTAGGCTCTCTCTTATACTGTAGGTGGGAGGGGATAAACAGGAGATGCCTCTGAAATGACCAAAATGGGGATGAAATATTGGTTCAGTGGCACACAGCAGATGAGATGAAAATAGTAAATAGGTTAGAAATGACACTTGAAACGTGTGTAACCTAAGTATAACTCCCAAGATGTCAAAGATGGTCATAAACATACCTGGAATGCTTTCTTCATAGTATGGCCTTTACAATGTGTCAACACTTCTACACATGTCTATAAACACACACATACACAGACAGAGAGAGACAACAAAAAGAAGATAGAGAAGGAACTCTGTAAATTGGGCATATGCACATTGTTATCTTCAACTGATGGAGTTGGATAGCCAATACAAGTGTCTATTTATGGAGTAGACTAATCACCGTAATGAGGGTAATATTTTTTAAATTCACCTCTTTGTCATATTTACCGACTTACCGGTATGTCACCGGTTCTATGTTGAAAGTGCGGATCACCCATTCTATGTAGAAATGAACCGTGAAAGAAATGTTCCTTTATGTTTTTTAAGGATTCAGCTGACCAACCAGGCTCAGTAACTTGTTAACAGGGAACAGGAAAGACGACACCTCAGATGATGGATTAATGTAGAAAGGCGTGAAACGACTTGTTGAAAATGAAGGTGATAATATGACCATGACCTATTTCAGATACACCATATCGGCAACTTCTTCACTAAGTTGTCACACTTGAGAGACACTTGAGATGAGATTCCTCATAATAGTTTAAAATCAATGAAAAAAGTGAGTGAACAGGCAATTGCTGTGGGGAGAACAAACAAACCAAGGACTATATCTCAGTATACAAACTATGTCTACAATCACAATTAAATTTATTTTGTTTGGGGGAGCTGTGGTGCAAGTGGCTGCAGTGTCCGTACCACATTCGTGGACCTACGCTCATTTCCCAATCCCACCTCCCTCTCCCACTTGCTTCCTGTCACTCTTCACTGTCTTATCTGAATGAAGGCAAAAAGTCCAAAATATACTTTTTAAAAGTTATTTTTTGTTTAGTTATGGTAAGAAGTGACCTAGCAAACAAAGAAACAATACATCACATTATATAGCTTGCTGACAGATGCTGTAATAAAAGATGTCATTCATAAAATGCTTGTAAGCTCTAATCTGTTTACACAAAAATGTATGCCAAACCTTGGGGATATAAAATATGAATATTTAGTTCCATGTGACATGGTACAAACACTTTTCCTTCTGGATCTGTTTGCAGAAATCCAAGAGCACAAAGGGGAAGTGATTTTATTGTAATGTGTACCCAAAAGCATGGCCACCTGTGCCTAAGCAGTTACTCAAGGGGTTCAGGTTCTGGGCTTTGTAAAGTGCTTGAGGCCATTTATATTGTTATCAGTGCTGTATAAGTTAACCTTTAACTTAATTAAATTATTCACTTCAAATGCTTGCAGCCAAAATATTCATGTATAGGGGTTTAATAAAGCAAGCTGTTTAGTGTTTAATTTTATTTTAGACAAGCTATTTTGGATAAATTGTTTGGGAAAATATTTGTTTTTTTGTAAACTAGAAAATGGTGATGGACTTTCAGAGGGATTGAATGCTTTTACAAGGCTCTGTATCTTGTTCCATGCCCTTCGCTAAAATAAGCAAACAGCTGTCAGTTGTCAGTTGCACATTTTTGTCTTATGTGTTGCACATTTATGTTGGCTATGTCTTGGTGAGTATGAAAATGATGCACCACAGTCAAAATACTAGAAATGCCATTCTGTTGCGTTTTGTGTCCACTCTGGTGTCTACGGGGCTCCCGTAACACAGTAGAGATCGCTACTCCTGTAGGTGTGGGTGCGCTCGTCTTCGGACTGTGAGGATTTCACAGGGTAAAAGAGGAGGTATGCGTTTTGTGACTACTCTGGTGTCCAATGGGATTCCCTTTAACACAGTTGAGATCGCTACTCCTGTGTGTGTTCGTCTTCGGACTGTGATAATATCACAGGGCAAAAGAGGAAGTATCTTTCAGTGTATGTGTCTGATGCGAGGGCCCCTTTTCGACGGGTTTAGGATGTACGAGAGGATTGACTTGATTGAGAGGCTCTCTCTATCTGAATCAAATTCCCTAATTTGGGGTTTAGGGCTAAGGAAGGTAGTCCACTTCAGAGTCTCTCTCTATCTCTTAGTCGCTGTTCCCTATTTCCTTGACTCGTACTTTAAAATGTGGTTAACTTCACTAAAAGAGGAAGAAATTCAGAGCTGTATTTGCCAGAGTTGTTTGTCATCAAAATCTGAAAGAGGTTAAAAACTCACTACAGACATTCGTCTGTCTGTCTAGATCTGAGAGAAAATCAACTACCCTATTATTTCGGGAGTTTTGTCAAAATGAATTATGAGCTGACCAGAGAAAACTATATATGAAATACTAATAAACATGACTGTGGGAGGTCACAAAAGTAGATGACAAAAAAACACTTTAAATCTATTTAAAAAATTTAAATCTATTCTGAATTTAATAGGTTGTCAAAGGAGTGAAGCAAAGATGGATGATATATTGACTTTGGGGATGTACAGGTAGCCTAATGAAAGTGCATCAGCTATAGGCATGTATACAGTAAATAATTGGAACATTTTAATGATTTAATCACACAATGGTATGAATATATACCCATCATATTTACAGACATAGTGTGATTAAAAAGTTTGGCCAAAATACCAAAACACATTTCTTTTTTTTCATTACAAACATTTAACACCCTATATTTTTCAGTTATCTATTGAACACGCCTACCACCAACTCACGCCCAGAATGTATGATTGTGTAGTCAATTGTGTAGTGACGTAACCCTGACTCTATATTTGTAACTCAGCTCCCGTAAATTATGACAGCAGTATTGAGGTCATGAAAGTGATCATTCAGACCAGGAAAATCACCTACTGACCTGCACAACATAGCAAGGAATGCAGGGATGGTAGATAGGATGTGTTGGGCGACAGTTATAGTCACACATGTGAGACTTAAAGAGAAGCTCTGATCCAACAACCTAGGGCCTATTTTTTGATGATGATAATAGTGCAGCATTGAGTAAAACCGGAATATGCATTTACAACTGAATAGCATATAGCATAGCCTTTGGGGGCAGTTTCAGTCTCTTTGAGCCATTGACTAGGCTCACAAGACACATCAATGTTACAGTGGAAAGGGTCTCTGCAGACAAACTGAAACATATACCCCACACATCATTATGAAAACTTAACTCCCCACCCCTTACCTGGCACCTGACCTCCCGCAGACAATATAGTCTCCCAAGTGGTTAACATAAAAAAGACAAGTGACAACAAAGGAACTCATGGAATGTCCCATGGTGACATACTATCCAGATACCAAGAAACCATAGTTCTATATACAGTCTATGCAAGAAACTAATGGACCACAATTGTGACGGTCTAGCTACGACCGCATATGACTGGTGAACTGTTAGTACTCGTCCGAGGCATGAAGCAGTCCGAGACTACGGGATTGAACCCCAAATGTAAATGATTGGTTAAAACGCTACTCGATTCTGATTGGTTACATACCCGGATACGGCCTTTATTCAAAGATCATGGCGGGTAAGTTGCGGCATTCGTTTAGCGTCCGTCAATTTTTACCGCTAACTGTTGTCAAACGTAACACACAACTATTATAGCAGTTTGTTTACACTTGTCATCTGAAATGCACGAGGGTTTCTACTTGTTTTTCTTCGTTGTTAGCGCTTGCACGGCATTACCCATGTAATTTGTGTTCAATAATGTCATATAGCTTGTGCGACTCAAGACATTTCTTCTATTGTTTTTGTGCCACTGTGATCCTACGTTAATGTACTCTTTCGCCATCTATGGGTGTTCGCGTAGCATTGTATGGAAAGGGTGTACAGTAGATTTTGGAAGGAATTTAATTAAGAAATAACATGTTATTTCTAAAAGCAATGCTCATTAATAATGAGCCCGTCTGAAAACAAACCACTGAAACCATCATAGAGACTGAAATCGTTTTCAAATAAATAATAATAGCCTTAAGTAAGCTATACAACTTGTTCTCAAATGGGAAATTAATTTCACTGACTCTAAAATAGAATGGAAAATTATAATAATTTGTCACCATTTCATTAACAATAAATAGGCTATTGAATGGAAGTGCAGGAGGTAGCTTACTTTGTGAAACAAGTAGCCTAATGGCATATTTAAGTCACACACAAACAAGTGGTATAAATAGCAGTCAGTCACTTAAGTAAATTAATCGAATTAAATAAATCTGAAAAACGCTTTAAGTATTTTGGCAGGCATATCTGTAGGCCTACTAAGAAGTTAGATGTCATAATGCAAGAATGTGTAGTCAGGTTGATATAATATGAAAATTAGTTGCACTTGAGTAATATTTTTGCTTTATTTTGTTGGTGTTCTTTATAATTTATCATGATGTGTGTTTAATTGTTTAATTTCATACTGTTTTTGTGCAGACAAACGTTGCATCAGCCAAATTACACCAAGTGTGATTGGACCAGAAGATTTAGCCATCGATATCAGTCGGATTCCAAAATTAAAAAAAATAAGGAAAAGTCGACTTGTACGTATTTTCAATTCTAAACTGACTTGCTTTTTTTAATAATATGTTTTGTTAAGTCCTTAGACAGTTTATCCTTATGTTAAACTGTTGTTTTTAATCAGAAACCATGGATTCCATCCATGTCTGCTGGGAGCTCACACGGTAGGCCTAATATAATTAATGTCATATCAATTGTTATTGATTTCATCTACTTTCATTACTACTGCATGAAAGCCTTAAACATATGTTTAAGGCCATATGTTTAAGGCTTTCATTCAGATTGTAGTAAGTAGTACATTTCAGCACTGAATTTCAGATTTCAGTTTCAAATATATAATTTTCTTTTAGCTGTACAGGCACCTGCCCCAGCACCTGTTCCAGCTGTACCACTCTCTGCATCTGGACCTATAGGTAATTGAACAGACATTGCATAATAATAAGTTGTATCTTTTTTAAAGTAAAAAAAATGGAGGCATTAAGCAGGCCCTAATTATGGGTAGAATGTCATGTTGTTATTTGTCAATTCAGTAATTTTTCAGCTTTTTGTGGAGGCATAATACTTTGGCCTTTGAACCTTACCTCACCATGTGAGACTAAATTGATTTTATCCCTTAGGTTCTGGTTCTGGCCCTGCATGCCTGGATGAGAATGAAGAGGAAGAGGACCACGAATGTATGTACTATAATGTTATTTGAAATTAGATGCATTAAGTAAGGGATAATGTATAGAACGCCAGTCATTATCGGAAAATAGGTCCCGACAGGGCGAACCGCTTATTACATGGCTACTTGCCAAAATGAAACAATAAACTCCCCACTATATGACTCTTTAGCCTACATAGCCTAGGCTATAGCCTATTTGTTACCGTTTCATCGTGGCTTTTGCTGAGAAACAAATAGTTCGCAACAACACACGCTGAACTTGAATCAAACATTCTTTAGAACACAGCTGATCAACCGTCTGCTTTCACTTTTGAATGAAGTTCCAGTCCTTGCGTAGTGATATGAAAGATGTAAATTAGAAGCACAAAGCCCATTTTCCTTGACAGCGGTCTGTTATACTTAGCAACGGTCTGTTATTGAGAATTAGCAGACCACCGAGCACTGGGAAGGCCCATTCAAGCGAATGGAGCATTCTGCAGCATTATGAAGAGCCGTGTAATAACTGTGCATGTCTTTTTTTAATCATTTCATAATCTTTTGTTTGATTTTGATAGGTACAGTTGTGGCAACCTCAGAAGTTGTCTCACTATCTGTAAGTGGAAACATGTTTATGTTATAAGCCATATTTCAATTGTTGCATATAATTTCACATTTTACGTACAATAAACCATAACACATTGCTTTGCTTCATCAGTTTTGTGACATCGACCAATATCGGCACGAGCTACTTAGCTCTGAACACATCATGTTATGTGGCCGTGCTGGACAGAGTCCGGTGTATCTCATAGAGAGGTACCATGATGAAACCTGCACCATAGTAGGTTTACCGCACAGTACTGATTTAATAGAAGTCTTTTGGAATAATAGGTATGTTATTATAGGAATATATGTGGGAATATAAAGTGTGGTGTTTGTTGGTGTGTGTGTGTGTTTCAGACTTCCAAGTATGTTTTTGTGCAGAGGAAGGTGGTTGAATTTGCAGATGGACCAAATTGGTGCCACAGCTGTTCCTGCAATGCTGGAGTTCAGAAGCAGCTTGCAATTATTAAAAAAAGCACCATGTTTTTTTCAGGTAAAAAAGCTATAGAGCAGTGGGGTATATAAAAGTCAGGTTAGTAAGTAGGAGATTAGGTAAATGTTACGCCAGAGTTTTCAATTCCACAAAGACTTAGGCCTAATACTGTACTTGTTTTTAAAGATTTTAACTGATTTGTTAAGTGTTACTATATTAAATCACTATGATATTCACTATCTAATATGGGTAATATGTACATACTGGAGGATCCAAGTTTGAAAAATTATATGATAAACTTAGGTGTAGCATTTAGGTCTAGGTTTTATACATTTTTTTATGACAGGGGTATATATGTGGCAATTTGAGACAAAGTGAAGGATTGAAAATTGCTGGAGGATGTCGGAAGGCAAATGTACTTTCCAACATGTATTGTTTTTCTGATTTCTAAGTGTGAGGGAATGTGCCAGCAGTATACCATATGCCATTAGACTTCATCTTTGTCCTTACATGAACAGCAATTAGCTCAATTCCCTCTTCAGTTCTCAACAGATCAGTCTTGCCCTGTTGTGTAACATTGATTAAACTGTTGAGTGTACTGCACTGTCCTGTAAGAAGGGCCAGGTTCCGGGTACAACGTAGTGTGTATGTTTCAACTGCATTTTATAATGTTACAATCCCCTGGTTTTGTGAGGGTGTCTTTCTGTTATTCTTGTGGGTAGTGATAATGCATCATAAGTTGACATGTTTTGTATTTTATTTTTAATTGTGATTAATTTCATTTCTACTTAAATGTTTTGTAGATTTTCTTGCCCTCTACCCCAGTTGCATCCATGTCCAAACACTTATTACAATGATCGGGCAGGAATTACGATATGGTATGTGTTTGACCTGTCTGTCTGTTAATGTATGTTACATTGTGTAGAACACTGACAGTCACACTGAATTGTTCAAAAGTGCTTAAATCGCCACTTACATACTATATCTCACTGATAAATGTATTGCTTTCGCAAACAATTGTCAGTAGCAGTAGGAGCAATAATTGTGCTTTTGCCGATGTGCCACTTAACCACTGTGCTCTATTATCGCCTTGCTTTTCTCATTTTGTTTGTATGCATGTGATTTTTCTTGGGATTTGGTTTTGTTGTGTGTTTTTGTATCTTTTCCCATTCTGGGTGTCTAGGATACTCTGCATTCTGCATCACTCCTTGTGCAACCACAGACTGCACCTTCTCAATGTTGGTGAGTTCCCCCTGTAAAATCTCGCTGAAATTTGTTTTATTTACATTGTATAAGTTGTGAAGTTTGGTATAATGATCAGGTATGATTGTGTGTCATCTCTTGCACTTCTTTTAGTTTGTTTTAATCCTTCGTCAGGGAGCGTCTCAGTCTACAGTCACCTCAGTCAATTTGAATATCCTTTACCAATATCCTTTACCAATATATTGTCCTATATTGTTGTGTGTGTGTGTGTGAGTCATGTGTGCCTATGTGTATGTATGTTGTGTATAAGATACTGGAAACCTTAATTTCCCTGTGGATGAATAAAGTATCTGTCTGTCTGTGCAGAAAGTTAATGAATAAATTGCCACAAACTTTTCCACCATGACACTTTAGGGGTTCCTTACTAACCGCTGGCACTAACACACTGGTGGGAATTGTCATGTGAATTGAGTTTGATTGTGAGGCAAGGCAAGTTTATTTATATAGCACATTTCATACAAAGGCAGTTCAATGTGCTTTAGAAAGATAAAGGCAAATAACAGTGAATAATAGAAAATAGTAAGTACTAATAGTAAGTAAGTTTTCATGCACACCTGAGCAATTCTTTGGACTGTCAGTATTTGTTATGCTTGTAATGATTGTCACTTCACTGTTAACAAAAATAAAAAGGTTGCACAACATTTTTCTTGTATGAATCCTCTTTGGTGTAGTATTTCATAATGTAACAATAGTCTTCTAATTGTGTTGTGTCTAGACTTTGACATGGAAGTAATCGATGTAAGTCAATCAAATCTCCCTTATCTTCATTAAGACACTGCTGTCACACTGGAAAACTTTCAACTTATTGGCTTAATAATAATAACCTGGAAATCCAGACCCAAATCCAAAAAATAGGAAGGGTCTAGCTACGAGTAATGAAAATGGCCCAAAGCAAGGGGGAGCACCAAGCATGCATTTGAAAATATCACTGCATGCAATTGGATAACACTACGACCAATGTTTACTGACTGATGGTAATGATCATAGGTCATTACTCATCGCCAGAGTGACTCGCTGAGCGAGAACTCTGGATTTCCAGGGTATAATAATAACATCCCTTGCACAATTCTTTCTATCTGTTCAATTACCTGTATGTTTTTGTATTTATGTAATGGTGGTAAGTATTTGAACTAACCAATAAACTAACAAAATACTACAATAACAAATTTCATTGTGAAAACCAATTGTCAAATGAGTAAGAAATAGAACACCTAGGATAGGACTTGGTCATGCAGAGCATCACTTTCTCATATTGACAGCCTTAGCATGACAAACATGAATGAAAGTCCATGTATGTTTATAATTCAGAAACATTATAGGAAAAGTCAGCATTATGGAACTTGTTCCATATGTTCAAAATAAATACAAAACACCAACAGCGGAGAGGGAGAATGCCGGGATGCATTGTATTGAGGTGTTCCAGCTGATGATTCAGTTGGCTAGGCCTTGTGGTAGGACATGAGCTTGTATGAAAACAGTTTGTCCTCTTAGGAATTGCCAGTTTTCCTCGAAATTCCTTTCGACGTGAGGAAATATATATTTGGAGGACACACTGGGTTTACCATCGTCAGTGAAAAAGATGGTAAAATTATGTGCCACCATTGCTCCTGTCACTTCTCATGCCATCACATCAATGAATTGAAAAATCTACGAGATCCAGTGGTAGCAGACTTCCTGGGTGGTATGGGACAGGGACAGGTGCATCATGAAGTCCCGCCACACCCAGTCTCAACACACCCTGTGCGTTTTGACCAGGTACATGCATGTTTTTGTTTGTTTTTGACAACACAAAACACCACAGTGTTTCACAGAAGGACACAGATCATGTGTGCAGTCCTTGAGCCACATCCCCGGGCAATGGTGTGCTTGGCAAGGTGTACCACACAAGACATAAAAAATAAAAGTAGATAAATTATAGCAGTCCATGGGCTCAACGACTATATGACCTTGTTAGAACAAACACATATTAACATTTATTTTATCTGTGGATAGGTTTGCTTTTCTGATCATCTAGTGGAGGCTTTGCCCCAGCTTGATGGTGTGCTGCAGTTACAGCCAGAGCACCCAGGCCAGTGCATTTGTGGGGGGGGGGGGGGTGACAAAAGTTGAGGACAAGAACGCGGCTTTGTTCACCTCCACTGCAATGCGCTCTGCGAAAAGTATGTGCATATATATATATTGTGTATGTGCATGTATATATATATATTTTTGAGGGCAGCGTGGCCCACTGGTTAGCACTCTGGACTTGTAACCGGAGGGTTGCCGGTTCCGAGCCCCGACCAGTGGGCCGCGGCTGAAGTGCCCTTGAGCAAGGCACCTAACCCCTCACTGCTCCCCGAGTGCAGAGACCAAATTTCCCTCACGGAATCAAAAAAGTATAATATACTAATACTATATATTTATGAGAGAGAGTGAAAGAGAGAGATAGCATCAGTACACTTAAGATACAAAACATGTCACATTACTGAAAAAAACTTTTTTTCCTTTTCAGCCTTCAAATACATTTGCACACAGTGCACTCACAAA
The DNA here is from genome assembly GCF_046254945.1 of Alosa pseudoharengus. Taxonomy (NCBI): domain Eukaryota; kingdom Metazoa; phylum Chordata; class Actinopteri; order Clupeiformes; family Clupeidae; genus Alosa; species Alosa pseudoharengus. The sequence goes on along the minus strand of NW_027468674.1, from coordinate 34,493,716 downwards.
GTGCTATATGATGGTGGACCCCATTATATTTTGAATATGGGGTCCTACCTCATCCATCACCAGGTTCTTCGGGACTATATGTTCCACTTTCTATTTTCTGGGTAGGTGAATTATGTTTATACATGACATTGAATGCGCATTACACGTTTTATTAATTTTAAGTCATGCTTGTGTTTCTCTTGCTTATCAAAACAGAACTAGCATGTACAATTACATGCGGGTATGGGAGCAGAGGGCTCTGGACCATGGGTCCAGAGACTTCTGTCTGACCTATGCAAAATTTCGCCATGCCTGGCATACCTTCATGGAACTTCTGGAGTTCCCCACCAATGAAGGCTTTCTCTGCCCCATCTGTGGGATAGAGCCCAAGTAGGACTTCTAATTTGTTTACAACTTGGTTAATTCACTGTGGACAATTGTCAGTCACTTTCATAAGTATGTTTAACCTATTTGAACTCATTTGGTAGGCAGGTTGTCATGGATGGGACCACTCTTGGTTACCACCAGAGGTACGCCAGGGGAACTTCTGCCCCAAGAGAGGAGGCCTACTTGGGCACAGGGAGATAAGTATTACAATCATTGAATATGTACAATAACTGAAACATGTCTTCAATGTAACAGTTGATTTGAATCACAGACTTATAGTAATATCCCATCTGTTACTGCAAGTGGACATTAATTTGTCATTTTGGTTTTGTAATGAAATGTCATTTCTTCTACACTAGGTACATTGATCGCATCCTGCTCCCTGAAAAAAAATTACGGGATTGGATGGGGAGATATGTAAAGGGAAATTCCACCATGGAATTTGAGGAACTGAAGGCTGAGGTGGAGTGCAATGCAAGCTTCCTCACCCCCCTGATGGAACTCCTGTTGATTGAGGGCCACACCTCCCATCCCCCTGCAGCCTTTCGTCCCCTGCTGCAGGAGGTGGCAAAAGGGACACCTGTCTGTGCCCTACTTCACCCCTGTGAAGAGGTGAAGAGGCTGGTGGAGGATATAGCCTCCATTCCACCTGAGGAGGTCCCCCATAACACCAAAATCATGAAGGTCTTGGCCCACCAATGTCCTCTGCTGTGGGACTTAGTGGCTACCTGTGGCAAGTTTCCTGAGGAGGTCAAACCCCTCCTCCAAAAAATGGCCCAGGTAGCCTTCAAAGCATTTGATGTTCCTCCGCTGGCTTCTCCTCCAATTCCTGAGTTTGAAGATGAGGAACTCATATATTTACCTCACCTCCCCAAAAGAAGAGAAAGGGGTTCTTTTTACATGGACCGCAGTTCAAGGGAAACAGAGGCAGGGTGCTCAAAAAGTTTTGGGCACCATGCAGCCCTAATTCCGGGGTTGTTCACACTGTTCTGCGCACATGGTATGTCCATTTTCAAAATAGCACTGTTCTAATCTCACATAATATAATATAACATGATATAATATAATATAATATAATATAATATAATATAATATAATATAATATAATATAAAATAATATAGTGTTATAAAACATTACATTCACCCTTTGCGCTGTTTACTTGTCTACTTTATTACCTCTTCTGGTCTATCAACAGGAGTGTGCTATGGCTTCTCCATAATGGAGAGCGCGGAGTCCGTGAATATACCGTTCACCATTCTCCGGTGTTATTTCACGTCAGGTATAATTACCATTTCAAATATAAATCTCGTTTTATTGGCCAATATTGCGTATACATTAATTGATTTGATTGAACCAGCAACCCTTCAGTTCCATGCCCGAAGCTCTAACCAGTAGGCCCATGACTGTTTCTCCAATGAGTCATGCATCAGAAACAACAATGAATTTGGAAGTGCCTAAAGCTTCTCTCTCTCTCTCTCTCTCTCTCTCTCTCTCTCTCTCTCTCTCTCTCTCTCTCTCTCTCTCTGTAAACTATAATACTATGCATTTACTCCACTACATTTTGAACTGGTTACAAGTATCAGATGAAATTGAATTTGTTGGTCAACTGAGTGACTGCAACGACGTTTTGGGGAGTTCATCTGATAAGTGCAAACAACAAATTCTTCTTCTTTGTTTTGTTTTCTTTTTTCAGGACCAAATGAGGTCTTTTATGACAATGCGTGTCGCCTACATAGCTATGCCCTGAATAGGGACCCAAGATTCTTCCAGGACACCTGGTTCCTTGTTGACAGGTTACACTGGAAAAATCATTCTGGTCAGTGAAAATGTGGCTTATTATTTTTATATTATAAAGAAAATGTTTTTTTTTATGTGAATATGACATAATTGTCTTACTTTCTGTACTCTGTGCAGCATGCAGTTCTGGTTACAATTCGGGTGTGTACCCACAGCTTCAGAACATAAACACACAAGTGGCTGAGCAGGTGAACTCCAGAATAAAGAAGTTGAAACACCACTTGCCGTATATGGAAAAAAAGCATTTAGATAGATAGATAGATAGATAGATAGATACTTTATTGATCCCCAGGGGAAATTCAAGGTCTCAGCAGCATACATAACACACAACCACATTCTTTAACATCAGAAAGAGTAATAAAGTATATAATATAAAAACACAACTAAGCAATAAGGACATTAGAAGATAAAGAATGCTAAATATACTAAAAATACTAAAATACAAATTATATAACTAACACTTAATGCAATATATAAAAATATACTAAAATACAAATTACAAAAATACAAATTATACTAACTAACACTTAATCTAAGTCATTCTAGAGACAGTATCCACATAGTGGTGACTAATCAATCAGAGGCGCTTTCAATGACTGAGGCAGGGACTGAGCCTGTGATTCTTTGTGCATAGTTAAGATATGGTAAGGTGCTCTAAGGTGCTCTGTGCGAATGGGTGTCATGGTGGTAGTGCAATGGTGATAGTGGTAGTGGTCATGGTGATAGTGCAAATGGGTAAGTAAGTCCAACAGTGCAGCAGTGCAGAAGTAAAGTAAGGTAAAATCTATATATCTATATATTTAACTATTTAAGAAAATGTATAAGTGTGGCCACAGTTTGGCTGTGGCATAGAGGGGGGGGGGGTTATGCATATGTGCTAATGTGCTAATATAGCACGCAAACAGTGCGGCATAAAGACAGTGATACAAGTGGCTAGTGGACAGACAGTACCAAACATGGAGGGGGTGAAGAGGCAGACAGACTATGCAGAGAAGTCTATCTCTCCTCTTCCCTTAAGTGGGGCATTAAATAGTTCAATGGCCCTGGGGACAAATGACTTTCTCAGTCTGTCTGTTGTGCAAGGCAGTGACCGAAGTCTCCAGCTGATCAGGCTCTTCTGCTTAACAATGGTGCTGTGGAGTGGGTGACACTCATTGTCCAAGATGTTGATCAGTTTGTTCAGGGTCCTTTTGTCAGATAGTGAAGTGATGCACTCCAGTTCAGCTCCCACTACAGAGCCAGCTTTCCTTACCAGCCTGTCAATTCGCCCCGCATCCTTCTTCCTTGTGCTTCCTCCCCAACACACCACTGCATAGAAGAGGACACTGGCAACAACAGACTGGTAGAACATCCTGAGGAGCTTACTACACACATTGAAGGACCGCAGCCTCCTCAGGAAGTACAGCCTGCTCTGCCCTTTCTTGTAGAGTGCATCAGTGTTGGCTGACCAGTCCAGTTTATTGTCCAGGTGGAGACCCAGATATTTGTAGGTGCTAACCACCTCCACGTTGACCCCATCAATGTGGACTGGTAGCAGAGTGGGCTTAGACCTGCGGAAATCCACCACCATCTCCTTGGTCTTTGATGTGTTAAGTTGAAGATGATTGAGTTTGCACCATTGCACAAAGTCCTCCACCAGGCTCCTGTACTCCTCCTCCTGCCCGTTCCTGATACACCCCACAATTGCAGTATCATCAGAAAACTTCTGCATGTGGCATGACTCGGTGTTGTAGCAGAAATCAGATGTGTACAGGGTGAACAGGACTGGAGAGAGCACAGTTCCCTGTGGCGCTCCGGTGCTGCAGATCACAGTGTCAGAGAGACAGTCCTTCAATCTGACGAACTGTGGTCGCTCGGTCAGGTAATCTGTAATCCAGGTTACCAAGTGAGCGTCCACACCCATCTGCAAGAGCTTGTCTCCCAATCTGAGGGGCTGGATGGTGTTAAAAGCACTTGAGAAATCAAAGAACATGATTCTCACAGCACTTTTCCCCTTGTCCAGGTGGGAATGTGTCCTGTGTAGAAGATAAGTGATGGCATCGTCCACGCCCACTTTCTCCTGGTATGCAAACTGTAGCGGGTCTAGTGCATGGCGTACCTGGGGTCTGAGCATGCCTAAGACCAATCGCTCCATTGTCTTCATCACATGAGATGTAAGAGCGACAGGTCTGTAGTCATTAAGCTCACTAGGGTGTGGTTTCTTAGGGACAGGGGTAAGACATGATGTCTTCCACAGTGTTGGAACTTGTCCAAGGCGTAGGCTCAAGTTGAAGATGTGCTTCAGTGGCTCCCCCAGTTCAGCAGCACAGGCCTTGAGTAGCCTTGGACACAGTCTGTCAGGCCCCGCTGCTTTATTGCTGCGCAATTTCCTAAGTTGGACTGTCACTTGACCTGTTGTAATGGTGAGGGGTGTAAGGGGAGGGGAGGGGGAGGGGTGCATCTGGGATTTGTGTGTCTGATGGCTGTTGACTGAGGTCGTTGTCACCTCATTGTTCGTGATCGCCATGTGGGGGAGGGGTGCAAGATCCAGTGATGGTGGGGGTACGGTAGCCTGTGATGATGGAGGTGAGTGTTGCACTGGTATTGAGGGGGTGTGAGGGTGGGGGTGGGGGCTGGGGGGAGGTGGACAGACCACCGCCATTGGAGCTGGAGCAGGGCAGTCAAACCTGTTGTAGAAGTGGTTCAACTGGTTCGCCCAGTCCAGGTCCCCCTCCACAGAGCTGCTGTTCTTCTTCAGGCCAGTGATAACCTTCATGCAGTCCCATGTCTCCTTCAGGTTATTTTCCTGCAGCTTCTGTTCCACCTTCCTTCTGTAGTCCTCCTTAGCTTCCTTCAGCCTGAATTTGAGTTCCCCTTGCACGCGCCTCAGCTCTGCCATGTCCCCCTCTCTGAACGCCCTCTTTTTCCTGTTAAGAAGGGTCTTGACATTGCTGGTTATCCAAGGCTTGTTGTTGGGAAAGCAGCGTACAGTTCTGGTGGGAACAACAATGTCCATGCAGAAGTTCAGGTAATCAGTTGTGCACTGTGTGACCTCCTCCAAGTCCTCTCCATTCTGCAACACACTCCAGTGTTTCATCAGCCATGTGAAGCTATTTCTATGGTACCACTCCCGGGCGAAGGCCAGGAAACTTAATTAACACAGAACATCACCGGCCATGCATTCATTAGGCTATAATGATAATAAATATTTTACTTTTACTTTTTATCAATAAGTTGTCATGTAGGCCTAAGTAGTGCTACTGTCCATGACAGGCTATTATTGGTCAAGCATATAAACACGTCTCTGTTCTTTATTTTATTAGGGCCCGAGCACCGAAGGGCGCAAGGCCCTATTGTTTTTGTAAGGATTATTATTATTATTAGGGCCCGAGCACCGACGGTGCGCGAGAGGCCGGGACGGCCTTGCGCACCGAGAGGTGCGAAGCCCTATTGTTTTTGAAAGGATTATTATTATTAGGGCCCGAGCACCGAAGGGCGCAAGGCCCTATTGTTTTTGTAAGGATTATTATTATTAGGGCCCGAGCACCGAAGGGCGCAAGGCCCTATTGTTTTTGTAAGGATTATTTTTTATTATTATTATTATTATTATTATTATTAGGGCCCGAGCACCGAAGGGCGCAAGGCCCTATTGTTTTTGTAAGGATTATTATTATTATTAGGGCCCGAGCACCGAAGGGCGCAAGGCCCTATTGTTTTTGTAAGGATTATTATTATTATTATTATTATTATTAGTATTGTTTTTGTAAGGATTATTATTATTATTATTATTATTATTAGGGCCCGAGCACCCGAAGGGCGCAAGGCCCTATTGTTTTTGTAAGGATTATTATTATTATTATTATTAGGGCCCGAGCACCGAAGGGCGCAAGGCCCTATTGTTTTTGTAAGGATTATTATTATTATTATTATTATTATTATTATTATTATTATTATTATTATTTATTATTGTTATTCTACTTTTTTGCTTTCCTGTTTTTGAGGGAGTTAACATGGTCGCAAATTCTTGAAATTTGGCACACACGTCAGGTGTCACGCAACGCAGTTAGGTACAAGAGCTTGACCCCGGGCGTGGCCCAGGGACTCGCTAGCGCCCCCTTAGGTGACTGATCCCGTGGTTGACATATATTTTGAGGTGGTTAACATGGTTGAAAAGTCTTGAAATTTGACACACACATCAGGTGTCACACAAAGCAGGTAGGTAAAAAAGCTTGGCCCCGGGTATGGCCCAGAGACTCGCTAGCGCCCCCTTATGTCACTGTGACTAGTGGTTGGCATATAGTTTTAGATACACACACCAAATTTGAGGGGTGTATGTAACTCCCAAAAACAAACAACTTTTGTATTAACATGCCATTAGCCACGCCCACAGGAAGTGAAGTAATTGAGAATTTGTGCGTTGTGGACATGATCAATTTTAACGTACTCCTCCTAGACGGTTGATCCGATTCATGTCAAAGTTGGTATACATGACGTTGAGATGTTCCTGATTCTAAATTGTGAAGCCTTTTTTTGATATGTTGTAATTTGACAAAATGGCGAAATTGTTAATTTTAATAACGTTCCACACAAACAATAAATGTGTCATAATTCACCATGCATGGCTTGAAATGTTTTAAATTTCACAGGTCATTAAAGACCATGTTAATGATAATATTCACATGCCCATAATGCATGTTTGGCATAGCGCCACCAACTGGCAACAGAAAGAATGGCAATTATGCTGATTTCACATGATCAATTTGAACATACTCCTCCTAGACGGTTTGTCAGATTCATTTGAAATTTGGCAAACATTATGCCAAGATGTCGCTGATGTTAAATTGTGAATGGATTTTTGAATGTTGTAATGTATTTGATATGATTTTAATATCTCACCACATAAACAGGAAATGTGTCATAAATCACAGTGCATTGAATTAATGGTCTGAAACTTCTCAGGTTAATAGATATCATGATTATGATGATATCCAGACACCCAATGGGCCTGCCTGGCATAGCGCCACCACCTGGTCAAGCAGGAAATGTGCCAGAAATGGACAATGCCTTAAGTGATTGATCTTAAACTTCAGAAAATATTGGATATCATTATTGTAATGATATTCACATGCGAAATTCACAGGCCTAGCATAGCGCCACCTTCTGGCCAAGCAGGAAATGTGCCAGAAATGCTCTATGCTTTGAATAAATGGTCTGAAACTTCTCAGGTTAATATATATTATGATTATGATGATATCCAGACACCCAATGGGCCTACCTGGCATAGCGCCACCACCTGGACAAGCAGGAAATGTGCCAGAAATGGACAATGCCTTAAGTGATTGATCTGAAAGTTTACAGACATTTTGGATATCATTATTGTGATGATATTCACATGTGTAATTTTCATGCCTAACATAGCGCCACCATCTGGCCAACCAAAAAATGTATCACAAATGTTCTTTGCTTAAAATGAATGGGCTGAAATTTCTCAGGTTAATATATATTATGATTATGATGACACCCAATGGGCCTGCCTTGCATTACGCCCCCACCTGGCCAAGCGAGTAAATGTGGCATAAAATAAAATACAAAAACAAATAGCACACGCATCAAATATGTACATTTCACAAACGCACCACGTCGGTGCTTTGTTGGATTCCGACATGTCACGGGTTGCGGCCCGCAGGTGCTCGGGCCCGCCATTGCCGCTTGCGGCTATATTTATTATTGTTATTTCACTTTTTTGCTTTCCTGTTTTTGAGGTGGTTAACATGGTCGAAACCTCTTGAAATTTGGCACACACGTCAGGTGTCATGCATCGCAGTTAGGTACAAGAGCTTGACCCCGGGCGTGGCCCAGGGACTCGCTAGCGCCTCCTTAGGTGACTGATCTCGTGGTTGGCAAATATTTTGAGGTGGTTAACATAGTCGAAAACGCATGAAATTTAGCACACACATCAAGTGGTACAGTGAATAGACAGGGATAAAACCTTGGCACCGGGCGTTGCCCAGGAACTCAATAGCGCTCCCTTACGTCACAGTGACTTGTGGTTGGCATATAGTTTTAGATACACACACCAAATTTGGTGGGTGTATGTAACTCCCAAAAACAAACAACTTTTGTATTAACATGCCATTAGCCACGCCCACAGGAAGTGAGGTAATTGAGATTTTGTGCGTTGTGGACATGATCAATTTTAAAGTACTCCTCCTAGACGGTTGATCCGATTCATGTCAAAGTTGGTATACATGATGCCGAGATGTTCCTGATTATAAATTGTGAAGTTTTTTTTCGATATGTTGTAATTTGACGAAATGGCAAAATTATTAATTTTAACACCCTTCCACATAAACAATAAATGTGTCATAATTCACCATGCATGGCTTGAAATGTTTTAAATTTCACAGGTCATTGAAGACCATGTTAATGATAATATTCACATGCCCATAATGCATGTTTGGCATAGCGCCACCAACTGGCAACAGAAAGAATGACAATTATACTGATGTCACATGATCAATTTGAACATACTCCTCCTTGACGGTTTGCCAGATTCATTTGAAATTTGGCAAACATTATGCCAAGATGTCGCTGATGTTAAATTGTGAAGGGATTTTTGAATATTGTAATATATTTGATATGATTTTAATATCTCACCACATAAACAGGAAATGTGTCATAAATCACAGTGCATTGAATGAATGGTCTGAAACTTCTCAGGTTAATAGATATCATGATTATGATGATATCCAGACACCCAATGGGCCTCCCTGGCATAGCGCCACCACCTGGCCAAGCAGGAAATGTGCCAGAAATGGACAATGCCTTAAGTGATTGATCTGAAACTTTATAAAATATTGGATATCATTATTGTGATGATATTCACATTCGTAATTCACAGGCCTAACATAGCGCCACCTTCTGGCCAAGCATGAAATGTGCCAGAAATGCTTTATGCTTTGAATGAATGGTCTGAAACTTAACAGGTTAATACATATTAGGATTATGATGATATCCACACACCCAATGGGCCTGCCTGGCATAGCGCCACCACCTGGTCAAGCAGGAAATGTGCCAGAAATGGACGATGCCTTAACTGATTAATCTGAAACTTTATAAAATATTGGATATTATTGTGATGACATTCACATGTGGAATTCACATGCTTAGCATAGCGCCACCATCTGGCCAATCAGGAAATGTGCCAAAAATGTTCAATGCTTTGACTGATTGATCTGAAATTTTACACAAAATTAGATATCATGATGATGATATTCATATGTCTTTTTAACATGCCTTGCATAGCGCCACCAATTGGCAAGAGAAGGAATGTGTTTTTTCCAAGTCTGTTGGATATTACAATCAGATGCATCTGATTAATCAGATTGGGTGTATATGACATCCAAACACCCAATATGCCGGTGTGGCATAGCGCCATCAGCTGGCCATAGTCAGAATAGTTTTTGGAATTTATTTACAAAATTTTTATTAAATATCATTATTTTGATGATATTTACATGTGTAATTTCCATGCCTAACATAGCGCCACCATCTGGCCAACCAAAAATGCATCAGAAATGTTCTTTGCTTAAAATGAATAGTCTGAAATTTCTCAGGTTAATATATATTATGATTATGATGACATCCAATGGGCCTGCCTTTCATTGCGCCCCCACCTGGCCAAGCAAGTAAATGTGCCAGAAAATAAAATGCAAAAACAAATAGCACACACATCAAATATGCACATTTCGCAAACGCACCACATCAGTGCTTTGTTGGATTCCGAAATGTCACGGGTTGCGGCCCGCAGGTGCTCGGGCCCGCCATTGCCGCTTGCGGCTATATTTATTATTGTTATTCCACTTTTTTGCTTTCCTGTTTTTGAGGTGGTTAACATGGTCGAAACCTCTTGAAATTTGGCACACACGTCAGGTGTCATGCATCGCAGTTAGGTACAAGAGCTTGACCCCGGGCGTGGCCCAGGGACTCGCTAGCGCCTCCTTAGGTGACTGATCTCGTGGTTGGCAAATATTTTGAGGTGGTTAACATAATCGAAAACGCATGAAATTTAGCACACACATCAAGTGGTCCAGTGAATAGACAGGGATAAAAGCTTGGCACCGGGCGTTGCCCAGGAACTCCATAGCGCCCCCTTACGTCACAGTGACTTGTGGTTGGCATATAGTTTTAGATACACACACCAAATTTGGTGGGTGTATGTAACTCCCAAAAACAAACAACTTTTGTATTAACATGCCATTAGCCACGCCCACAGGAAGTGAGGTAATTGAGATTTTGTGCGTTGTGGACATGATCAATTTTAACGTACTCCTCCTAGACGGTTGATCCGATTCATGTCAAAGTTGGTATACATGATGCCGAGATGTTCCTGATTATAAATTGTGAAGTTTTTTTTCGATATGTTGTAATTTGACGAAATGGCGAAATTATTCATTTTAATACCCTTCCACATAAACAATAAATGTGTCATAATTCACCATGCATGGCTTGAAATGTTTTAAATTTCACAGGTCATTGAAGACCATGTTAATGATAATATTCACATGCCCATAATGCATGTTTGGCATAGCGCCACCAACTGGCAACAGAAAGAATGACAATTATACTGATGTCACATGATCAATTTGAACATACTCCTCCTAGACGGTTTGCCAGATTCATTTGAAATTTTGCAAACATTATGCCAAGATGTCGCTGATGTTAAATTGTGAAGGTATTTTTGAATGTTGTAATATATTTGATATGATTTTAATATCTCACCACATAAACAGGAAATGTGTCATAAATCACAGTGCATTGAATGAATGGTGTGAAACTTCTCAGGTTAATAGATATCATGATTATGATGATATCCAGACACCCAATGGGCCTGCCGGACATAGCGCCACCACCTGGCCAAGCAGGAAATGTGCCAGAAATGGACAATGCCTTACGTGATTGATCTGAAACTTTATAAAATATTGGATATCATTATTGTGATGATATTCACACATATAATTCACATGCCTAGCATAGCGCCACCATCTGGCCAAACAGGAAATATGCCAGAAATGCTCTATGCTTTGAATGAATGGTCTGAAACTTCTCAGGTTAATAGATATTATAATTATGATGATATCCAGACACCCTATGGGCCTGCCTGGCATAGCGCCACCACCTGGCCAAGCAGGAAAATGTGCCAGAAATGGACAATACCTTAAGTGATTGATCTGAAAGTGTACAAACATTTTGGATATCATTATTGTGATGATATTCACATGTGTAATTCGCATGCCTAATATAGCGCCACCATCTGGCCAAAAAGTGTATCAAAGATGTTCTTTGCTTAAAATGAATAATCTGAAATTTCTCAGGTTATTATATATTATGATTATGATGACACACAATGGGCCTGCCTTGCATATTGCCCCACCTGGCCAAGCAAGTAAATGTGCCAGAAAATAACATGCAAAAACAAATAACACACACATCAAATATGTACATTTTACAAATGCACCACGTCGGTGCTTTGTTGGATTCTGAAATGTCACGGGTTGCGGCCCGCAGGTGCTCGGGCCCGCCATTGCCGCTTGCGGCTATATTTTTATTTTGTGTTTACTGCTGTGTTTTTACCCCTATAGGGTCTAGTCTAGTTTTCTATTGATTTATTTTAATTGTGAGGCACTGACTCTTTGTATAGGCTAGTTGTATGCCATACAACTGTACATAATCTTAAATAATTGTAGGCTAGCCTACATAATGTTTTTACTGGGAAGCACCCTGCTGTTAGGTTATTTGTTAAGTGTGCTGTAGGAATAAAAATGACTTGACTTGACGTCTCAAAAAAGTCTGGCTCGCGGCAGACAATCTCTGCTCGCGGGCCTAGGCTACTCGTTTGTGTCAGTCTGTTTTCTACAGTGGTGGCATGGATGCATGGCATGGATCTATCCATTTGTGACAGGCTTCCTATACACGTACGCGTTGGCAGCGAGCAGAGAATAGCCTATTATGTACCTACTGTATCTATGGTCTCAGAGCCTCCCGCCCAGCTGGTAAGGTCGTTGCCTGCAACAGTGGTCAAAAGCTATATGATTTTTCGATATTTCGTTTAATTATGCTTCTTTTGTTGTATATCAATGTCATGGCACATGTGACAACGTGTGGTAACTATTTTTGTGAGCTTTTGCTCACCAAAAACTTGTCGGGGGCACTGTTTTCAACCCTAAACCTAATTCGTTTGTATAATCAATAAAACGCTTCAGCGAACTACACATTTCAGCGCCATTGTTGTAAGCACCGCTGAAATTAATGGTATACGTCATGGGAAATGTAGTCCAATACAAAAACAGCTATATTGTCAAAATTACTCTATAGTTTCATATATAAAACGAGAAACATGATTGCATTACAGACATTAATCACCTGTTTAGATTTGAAGTGAAAAGCTTGCAATATTGTCATCATTTTGAAATAAATGTTATTTACCCATATGTGCACATGAGGTAGACCAATGACAGAAACATTATTTACAACCCATATCTTCAGTAATTACCATACCAAATTTCAGACAGATCTGACCAGTGGTTATTCAATTAATGCCATTTAAAAAGTCAAATTTTTACACCTTTGGGGGGCGCTACTGAGTGAACTGGGGGTCCTGGTGGTATAGAAATGACTCTGGTGCTTCCTTGCATCAGGCTGAACAATATATGGTAGTTTATTTCACCCTCTCAATATTTTCATTTTTTCTCATCCTGGCATACATGACCTGATCCACAATACAATTTCATGAGCATGCAAGAATTGCCATGCCCATATAATGTAAATAAATATTTGTTTTTTTTTTTTGTGCTAAAAACATATCTCACATGGACTACAACTAAGCCACATTTGCAAGTTTTGGGCTGGTTTTCACATTTTTGGAAGCTCTATGTAGCCTACCTTCACTGCACATTATAAAATATTGAGGTCAAGGGTGCTTTCAGAGACCATCTGTAGCAGAGGAGTTGATGCAAGAGCCCAACTTCAGAAAAATGGGTTTGTGTGTGTACAGTTACCATGCAGTGACTAGAATTAAGTCACATTTGTAAGTTTTGGGCTGCTTTTTGCATTTTGTGAACTTCTAAGTACCTTCATTGCACATGAAATGAACATTGAATAGGTCCTGTCTAGGGTGCTTTCAGAGACCATCTGTAGCAGAGGAGTTGATGCAAGAGCCCAACTTCAGAAAAATGGGTTTGTGTGTGTACAGTTACCATGCAGTGACTAGAATTAAGTCACATTTGTAAGTTTTGGGCTGCTTTTTGCATTTTGTGAACTTCTAAGTACCTTCATTGCACATGAAATGAACATTGAATAGGTCCTGTCTAGGGTGCTTTCAGAGACCATCTGTAGCAGAGGAGTTGATGCAAGAGCCCAACTTCAGAAAAATGGGTTTGTGTGTGTACAGTTACCATGCAGTGACTAGAATTAAGTCACATTTGTAAGTTTTGGGCTGCTTTTTGCATTTTGTGAACTTCTAAGTACCTTCATTGCACATGAAATGAACATTGAATAGGTCCTGTCTAGGGTGCTTTCAGAGACCATCTGTAGCAGAGGAGTTGATGCAAGAGCCCAACTTCAGAAAAATGGGTTTGTGTGTGTACAGTTACCATGCAGTGACTAGAATTAAGTCACATTTGTAAGTTTTGGGCTGCTTTTTGCATTTTGTGAACTTCTAAGTACCTTCAATGCACATTTTCATGTTTACTGTAAATGGCCAGTCCTTTCCAAAAGTCTGGATGCATGTGTGTATATTTCTACACAAAACAACCTTTAGCCTAGCCAACAAACATAGCCTGTAGGCCTACTGTGCTTCATCACAATCCTACATGTTCATTACTATACAGTTGTTAGCAGGCTTGTGCAATAATTCATTTAATTGAGAATGACTCCTAAATTACAATTCAATTATTGAATTTGAAATGAGGTCAAAACAGGATCTAGAATTACAATTCCAAATTTGAATTAAAAGAGGATAATGCTGTGATAACATTTGATAAAGGAATTCCAATGAAATTGAGTTAAGTTTACAGTACATGAAGTACTTAAGTCGACTAATTTCAACATCATTGTGTTATATCATTGTGTTATACAGGTGGCACCAGGGATGTAGTGGTAAAATAAGAGGTGGGTAAACTATGAATTCTGTGAAGTGGACAGCACAATGTGGTATCAGATTCTTACAACATCATTTTTAAAACATTCAGAACATGTTCAATAATGGTTCATTTAAACAATACCAGTGGTATTAAATGGTTCCTAGAGTGTTAATGAGTGTACATGTGTGAAATACCTTGTGAATGTGAATAATACAATGTGATCTTTGAATGTTAAAAGTTGTAATTGGTGAATAAAGTCTTTGGAGAGGTGGATAAGCTCTAATACAGAGATGGATAAACTCTATTTCTGAAATTTCAGAGGCGTTTAGCCTCCACTAGTTCCTGTGGTGGGGGGGGCACAGAGAGTAGGCATTGAGATGTAGTACTGCTTAGCAGGCACTATGCGGGTGCCAGTGTAATGATTTAAGAACTTGTGTGCATCAAATATTCTATCATATAACTCTTCGTCAATACATAGGTGCTATTAAAACAATGCACTTTCACGAAAATACAATACAGTGAAGAATCTTTATTAGAGAATATGTACTCATACTTGTAATTGAAACTTAAATGCACCAAAATAGTTTCTGCCAGAGTGGAGTTCATTGATGTCTTGCCTCTGAAAATGAAAAAAAGTATGAGCATTCATGTATGGTAACATAAGGATACTGTAGATCCACTTCAGTAGCCCAAACCATATCGTTTTGGAAAGCTTAGTGTGTAGATATGATTTAAGCTACAATAAGGTGTAGTCCACCCTTCTGTTTGCTTGAGAACACCATATGCCAGTATGAGATCTGTTGTGCAAACGTTAATGATGATTTGAGAAATGCACCAAAGCGATTCAGAAAAACTGTTAAAGATCCTAATATCCTAATATGAATGCAAACAGCAACACCAAATTAATGAAGTATCCTTAATGAGTACTGGTATGTACGGATGTAGGAATTTATCTAGAACACTGGATGAGTGTGCATGTACATGAATAACATACGGTTAAAGCCAAAAGTGATTAATTCCATTTATTGACTTTTGTCTTGAGAAGTTGTCCCAGCTTCTTCTTCCTACCACACATGAAACAGGTGAAATGTAAGGTAATATGGCAGACTGTATTGATTTTTAAAATAAATAATGTTACAATTACATGTCCCACCTGTTCATGTCCATCATTGCCTGGCTTGAGTCCATAAAATGTGTTGTAGGACACTGCAACTGCCTGCAGGGCATCGGCATCCAGCTCTCTTCTTTTAGGATTTTTTCCTAATTTGAGGCAAAAAGAACAAACAACTTAATGTTTACAAAATGCCTCCAACATGTCACCATGTGATACTCCTAACCCTTCGCCTTGAAAACATGTGTCTATATATCTGGTATAACACCTACAAGGGTAGTTAAATAATTAAAATATCCATGATGAAAGGCAGATGTAATGCTTATTTACCATCGTTTGGGGACACAAATGGAATGCTCAGTGGCCACCAGGCAGGTCTATTCTGTGGCAGGTATTTCACTGATTTCATGGTTCTTTTCACTGTCATGAGAGAAAGAAAAGGATGGAAAGGATGTGCTAATAAGTTGCTACTTAAACAATAAGCCCTGCAAGGGTAGGTAAGTTCCAGTGATTAAAATATGGGGCTAATCATAGGATTTATAGATTTATTCATACATAATTATCTCGCCAATACATGTTATCTATCAGAATGGTTGCAAAGCGACACCAAGACAAAACAAACAAACAAAAAAGGTCTTTTTGTATCAATTTGTGGCAGCAGTAATCATCAGCAAGAACCACAACTATCAATTTTTGAATAATTGCTTTCAACATGACATGCCATTGTGGCACTCATTTGCACACTGTTTGATCATATTGGAGGTTACTGGAAATTGTTTAATGAAAACAAAAACACTTTTACGTACAGTACCGCTTGGTAACAGCTCCAAGAGCAGCCCTCAAAAAGTGGCTGTCCACAAATGGGTCCACATATACTTCCTGGTCACATGCACCCAGTTCTGCTTCATGCTCTTTAGAATAAAGAGAAACATGCATTACAAAGTAATGTATAAGCAAAATGGTAATCATACATTAAAACCATCTAACTGAATTGAGACATCACTATAACTAACCTAAGCATCCTTGCCCTATGGACTTGTTTTCCATGTGGTGCTTCATTAGTTTTTCAATCACCTCGTCAGTAAAAAAAGATTTCAAATACTGTGGTCCTGTGTTAACAAACATAATTTGGTATCAAAGGAATGACAAACTACCCATACCTTAGAAACTGGGACTGATAGGGAGAAAAGGGAAGAAATGAACAGGAAAAAGATTGAACTCATTTGTTGTGCACCAAAACATATAATATGAAGACTTTTTTATCAGGTGAATATTATGCAATATGTCCAATGAAAGTTTCAGGATACTTTACCAGAATGTAACTTAAACTCCATAATTGCTAAGGAAATGTCCACAGATGTACAATGCACAAGCAGGTGAGTCAGTAACAACACTACAGTTTCCATAAAATATGCACCAGATACAGTAAAACCAAGAGGAAAAGTGAAGACATATTTTGTTTACTTTTTCAGAACCCCAAGAATCAAGATAAAGTAGTCTCAAACATTAAGACATGAAAATGATGGCACCCAAATCAGACACATTAGTCCCCTACTAATAATGCAAGTTGTGCAAATTCAACTGCTTCCACAAAATGGCACTAGGCAAGTGGAAGTAAAATCTGAACTGAGGCAAGTGAAAATGTAGTGTCATAATACTGGTAGATTTTTAGTGCAGAACAAAGTCATGTTACCTCTTTTGAACTCACAAACTGAACTCACAAACTGAACCATACAGTACGTCATTGGACTCCAGTATACATGTAGATGTACCAAACCAA
The DNA here is from genome assembly GCF_046254945.1 of Alosa pseudoharengus. Taxonomy (NCBI): domain Eukaryota; kingdom Metazoa; phylum Chordata; class Actinopteri; order Clupeiformes; family Clupeidae; genus Alosa; species Alosa pseudoharengus. The sequence continues at coordinate 34,476,542 of NW_027468674.1, read as the reverse complement.
ACACTCCATTTTATTGTCTTACAAAATAGGGGGAAATGGTCTCATTAAATGAAATGTGGATTGTGAAAATATGGGCAAAATACATTTAATTTGTACTTTCATTTGTTCCAAATTAAAATTAAATTTTGAAAAAATAATAAAGGTTTCTAGGCCAAGTATACTTGCAAGGAATTTGGTCTCTGCATTTATCCCATCTGTGAAATAGTGAACACACAGAGCACACAGTGAACACACAGTATCCCGGAGCAATGAGCTGCCTAGCTACAGCGGCCCTTGGAGAGCAGTGAGGGATTAGGTGCCTTGCTCAAGGGCACTACAGCTGTGGATGTGGGCATGGGAGAGCAGTGCTCAACCACTTCCCCCGCCCACATTTTTCCTGTAGGGGATCAAACCGGTAACCCTTCCGTTACAAGCCCGAAGCCCTAACCAGTAGGCCACGGCTGCCCCACTGGAGTGATAGAACACCAACAGAGTACTAAAGTGTGTGTGATATTGCTATGTCCTAGGGGGCAATTTTCCCATCCGTGCGTAAATCATGCATAAGCTTTTTTTTTTATACACTTCAGATAAGCACTTCTGTTACACGTATTCTCCCATTCCCGCTTCTGTCACAACCACAGTGCGCAACCACACTGATCCACCACTTGTTATTTAGGCTGATATTAAAACGTGAAAACATGGAACGTGGACTTTCTCATTGACCCTCTGAATGCCATTTAAATCCAGAAAGAGCACAAACCAGTCTTTGATTTTGAAAATGTAAGCATGGTGAAATGAATAGCGAAAGCCTACAGTAAAATGGTCACACAACTTCACAAAATGTCACTTTTGCTTTGAGGTTTGTTTATAAAGATTCAAGACATGCTTGAGGTGCGTAGATCCATAATTTAAAAACTCACTGTAGAGAAAGAAAGTTGTAATGGCAACTGCTTCTTATAATATCAATTGGTCTATGCTAACGAAGCTGTAGACTGACACCTGCAGTTTCGAATACAGTAGAGAGACTGGGATAACAATATCAGCCTCTATTATAAACGAATCAAGAGACAGGCGAATATAAACGCTGCTTGACAATAGTCCAGCCGCCTGTGAAAATGTATGGATGACTTTGGTCAAATTGGAAAGAAATGGACAGATTCGAACGAAGTAGGCTCTGGGATTATGACTTCATATCAAGTTAAAACTGAAGATGCAGTCAGTAAGCTCCAATATCTGAAGTGGGTGATCATAACAGAGTTTTCACCATTAAACAATGTAGCCTCATGATAAGGTAATGTCGGGAAATATGCCATCGTGTGACACTGTAATGCTGGAAAACATGAAGCTGTATCTGCATATTAAGCACCAAATTTGATACTGTAATGTTATTTTGTAACATTCTATGCAACCCACATGTACTCAAAAGTAAGCCTACTGCTGATATCGAGCAATATGCTGTTTCACCTTGTAGTGACGCTCAACCTTAATACAGCCCTCTGGAGCACATAGCTGGAAAGGTGCTTAAGCAGTGGCAGAATGTCCACAAGAGTTGTATAAGAAACACCCAGATTTTGGGGTTGCTCCTCCCAAAACCGTAACTCCCTCTATCATGTGTAAATGACAGATTTGAAGCCAAGGGGAGAATTCGCGCATAGTGAAATGCGCTTAGTTACGTACTTTTTTTTACTTACGCACCCTGACGCACATGGGAGAATTCCCCCCTATAGGTTCACAACTGAACTTGCCTGTCATATTGCCATTCACATTTCAACATGCTTTTGTCATAATAGTTCCAGTTTTTGGCGTATAACATTTTTGTACTGCAATAATTGTGTATTTGACATAATTTTACTTCTCAGATCATTTTTTGGTACAATTCCAGATTTTGAGATTTAAAATATTTTAAAGGTTGTATCACCGAATTCAGGCCCAGAAAGGCCCAAACATAAATTATCACATTCATCTAATCTTTCCAAGCGACGACTAACGCTAGCTGCCAGCCCCATAAGCAGGCCGTCAAAAAAACGTGTCTCTGTAGACAGCCTAGGCTCAGGAGATCTGTACACAGAAACAATTGCTACCAACAAGGGTTGGCAACCACTCAAAAGCAAAACAAAGTGTTTTAACCAATAACTGACAAGATGCACATTTAGGAGAGTTTCAATTGCACAGAAGGAAGGGGGAGGGAGTAGTGAGCTAGCTCTCTGTTTTGTTTGAACATCAACAGAGGTGACGTTTCCCCACTATCGCTGATACAACCTTAAATTCAGAGAACTGGGAACTACACTGTAGCCAGGGAAAACACTCTATTATGCTCTGCAAAGATGATGGTGATGCTTACCAGATTACCAGATACTGTACAAAACATTATGCATTTAAATATATGCTAGGGCATCTCACTCTGTATGTGTGAGAGAGATGTGTGGATAGGTGAAACAGCAAATTTAGATCTGGCAATGTCTAGAATATCTCATCAAATTTTGTGTGCTGTGCTACATGTGTTAACTGCTGGACATTTTTAAATGTCATCCACATTCCAGATACACTGTTGCTTAGTTCTACAACAAATCAAGAAAAAACCTGTGTTGTGTTGATCGGCTGGAATTGATCTTAGTCCAAGCCAATATATTTCCGTCTATTAGTTTTTTAAAAAGGAGTGTACGATTTGGTGCTCTACATGGAGATGGGACATGAACTACAAAACAATACCTGCAAAGTTGACATTAGTTTTGCCTTTTTTTGTGTCAATCCACAAAGAAAGACAAAATGGCGTGGCTGCAAAGTCACGCCTTGATTTGCCGCACCACGTGGAAATCTAAAAGAATAATACTGCTGTAAAAGGTCACCTATATATATATATCGGTATTGTTACAATCAGCTGATCTGTATACGGTGACTGTATAACACTAAAGGCGCTGGTATACTCCCATGGAAATAGCAGGCATCAAAATATGAAAGCACTTGAAATTTGCATCCAACCTTCCAATGCGCATATAATTCAATTTGAGGATGGTGGACTAACTCTAGATTCGCATAGGTTTGATGAAAATATCACAAGCATCAATAAATAGTTATGGTTAAAGTAACACAATTCTTCTTCGGTTTTCAATGTGCTGGGTAGCCAGTTTTCTTTGTAAACTGAAAATCATGTTTGGGAATAGCAAATCTGCATACTGCAATATCAGGCTTTTCATCCAGGCATCAGTATTGACAGTGAAACGATTCTATTATCCTATTATGTCCATGTATCGTCAAAATGAGTTTTGACATGATTTAAAAACAGAAGAACTACATTGCGTGTGCAGCACAATCGCCAAGCAAGCAGTCCACAGTCACCTAATTTGTAGGCAACATTACCATCTGTAGTATTTCCTCCACCACCGGTTGTACCCACTACCTCAATAACATGGGGCAGCATGATGGTAGCTCCTCCAATGAAAGAAATCACAGTGTGTGGTATGAAGTATATGTTCAATAACATAACATATTAAACAATAATAAAACGATATGGAAAAACACCTGGCTACACTTCACACTGTATAATAACATACACTTAAGTCCAACACTATACATACCAATAACGCAACCATTCTCTGTGCTGAAACGGACTGGCAGAAAAGACTACAGGCACCCAGGACCAGCCATAATAAATCTGACCTAAACTAAATCTTGTCCTAAGCTGGCTATTAAAGTGCCTTTTAGGCTCACAAAAGTATAGCTTATAGCCTACATATGGACACAGTCTAACAACTATTTTTAAGCGGCTTGGTTAAACTATTCAACCTATCACTTGCCTATAGTCATCACGCATGCACCTCCCTCTCCCCCTCCCTCTCGTGCACTCACACACACGATGGTAAAACATCCTCTTTGTCACAGGCCCCTTAACAACCACACAGCCCATTGAAAATTATTGTTCAGTTCTTGGATTAACATGATACACATGATGATGCAAGTTGATAGAGTAACAAAAGAAGAAAGTATAAATAAGTATAAGTATATACTCTTTTGATCCCGTGAGGGAAATTTGGTCTCTGCATTTATCCCAATCCGTGAATTAGTAAAACACACTCAGCACACAGTGTACACACAGTGAGGTGAAGCACACATTAACCCTGGCGCAGTGAGCTGCCTGCAACAACAGCGGCGCTCAGGGAGCAGTGAGGGGTTAGGTGCCTTGCTCAAGGGCACTTCAGCCGAGCCTACTGGTTGGGGTTCGAACCGGCAACCCTCCGAAGTCTGAAGCGCTAACCAGTAGGCCACGGCTGCCCCCAAGAAAGAAAAGTTTGCATAATTAAATGCTTTTGAATTACATTTTTGCTGCATATCGCATTTACTATCTACCCCCCCCCCCCCCTTTGACAACTGAAATATCGGTGTTACATATCGTTTAGAGTCCTTTTTTTGTAATAATTGATATCAGTATCGGCTCTGAAAAAAAACCCATAATGGTCAATCCCTTCTCACCGCCCTGTGACACAATTTGCGGTGCCCATAGCTGAACAAGTGCAGCTGAATGGAGTTAATCGATGGCAACATTAAAAAGTTTTGCAATCATACATGATAATAAGATACACCAGTAGTAGATCATGTATGCTATGACTTACTTGATACCCTATACTAGCAGATTGGGAAGTGGATGGCGTGAAAGTACGACATTATAAAGGCAAACAAAAGTTAAGGTTGTTTTCTGACATAGTACAATGAAGAAAAAATGGTGTTCTGAATACTGATTCTGTTGTCTCGTTTCTCTACGAGTTTCTCTGTTGAACGTTTCTCTAGCTGATGCATTTAACCGCAATTTGGATTACACTGTTTTTTTATCATAAAACAGACGTGTGTACTGTTTTCATACATGGCAGAATACCTAATCAATAGCTATTAGCACTTCTCCTCCCATGTTTTTGCACGATACTCCCACTTCACCTATTACCTTCCCATAAACGCATATGTATGAGTAAGAAAAGCACTAAAGCACTAAAAGCACTGTACTAATTTTGAGCTAATTCTTAGTACATCAGGCCCTGTGAAGACTGATAACAACAAAAAATATATAATCAATAATAACAACATATACAGTAGACAACACCTGGAGATCTGTGGCTGCTGATACTGCTTCTACCTCTGGCTTGATAGCTCAAGTGTCGATCCTGTTCATCTAAAAAATGAAACTGAAAAACAAACCTACAAGCCTGCTCCCCACCCATGTGGATTCAAACGTTGTAGAGATATTTCAAAGACTGTGTTAGTAAAGACAAGTAATTGAGAGCTTGTGTGTTTAGGCGCACACCAGGGCCAGAAAACCAAGTATACCTAGGAGACATGAATGTACACTGTCCATGAATTTACATTTTGCATTGTGGTATGCATGGGAGTACACCAAGGGCTTAAGTCTTGCTTACCCTCTTCTGTACCTGCCCCCATTGTGACAGGTCATTCCTCCGCCTCCTTTGGGCCTGACTCCTTGGCCTGTGCTTCGACATTGCTGGGTAAAACACAATTAAAGTATAAAAAACATTAAAAAATAAGTAAAATTACTTTTAAACGTTTGGAATACCCAAAGCTACTGGAATGAATGGTTAGAAACTACAGGTTAAATACAAATAAACTGCATTATCCCAATAAGTGACAAGGACTTTTGGTTTAGCACCCCAAGGAAGGAATATTGTTTCAAGGAGCTAAGTAATATGTGCAGTGATGGAAGTGTTTAAACTGTAGCTTTCTTTATGATGGGTAAAACTATTATCTATTATTATTATTATCAACTATTATTATTATACCCCGCTAGTCTATACATGAGCATCTTACAGTAACCTGAAAACCAAAGTGACTTAATGAAATAATTCAGGCAGAATTATTATTCAGTTTCAATAATTATAGGGCAGAATACTTGAATATCATTTTATTGAGTCTTACACATTCAAACACCATGATACTATTTTATATTATTTAAATAATTACACCAATTTGTCTTATTTTTTATCGTATCACGTGTGTTATTGGACTTGCTAATTAGCTAGCTAGCCATAGGCTTTTCTATTTTTGTCTACAAAAATAAAAAGTGCACTGGATTCCTGGCGAAATCTGCGTGATTCAATATGTTGTAAACACATGACGTTCAAGTGCTGTTTAAGACTAGTTTACTGATTTTAAAAAAACTTGCCGTTTTCCATTTCTTACCGTGGTTATTGAAGGAATGTCGAATTGAATGAATACTGAAGGAGTTGAAGGAACGTCGAAAGACACGTCACTACGGCTTCCGCATTGAAGACGTGATTGAAGACTTATTCAGCCAATCAGAGCTATCAAAACTGCAATACCCAATCATAACCATTTGGGGTTCTGTCCCGTATCTCCGGCATGTTTCATTTCTCACTCGTCCTCTACACATCAGCTGATATTTGTGCACACACACAGACACACACACAACACACCCTCGTACATGGGCCATTGCTATGTGGCTAGCACTTTTAAGATGTGTAAGAAACAACACAACACGGAGCTATTAGCAATGGTGGCACATTTATTGTTTGTCTGAATTAAACACAAGTTTGAATGTTTTCAACCGATAGCTACCGATTCGCGTTCATGGCGTCGTCCTCTCCAGAGAATAGACTTCTCCAGAATATATCCCGCCTCCTAACTTCCGTATCCATCCAACTTCCGGGCGTGGATTGTCTATGGGAAATAACATGGCGTTTTGAAAGATCGTACCTGTCAAACTCTGTAGGTGACAAATTAAAAAAAGCTGCTGGGCAGATTGACCTACACACTTCTGCCATCTAGTTTCCACTGGATTTTTTGATTTTCGGTGCCGTTTAAGTAGTATAGTCTATAGTATACTACTTAAACGGCACCGACAATCAAAAAATCCAGTGGAAACTATATGGCAGAAGTGTGTAGGCCAATCTGCCCACCAGCTTTTTCAACTTCGCTACCTACAGATGTTTTACCGGTATGATATTTCGAAACGCCATGTTATTTCTCATAGACAATCCACGCCCGGAAGTTGGATGGATACGGAAGTTACGGAGGCGGGACTTATTCTGGAGAGGTCAATGTCTAATAAGGGGAGAACTGCCACTCTCGGAAAACTTCCGGTTTCTGAACTGGTTGCAGTTCCTTCTGTGGTTCCACATGAGGGCGCTCGTCCACGAGTGCAGAATGCATGGAGGTCTATGGAGCTGTACCCCTCAAAATCCACTTTTCTCAGGATATAATTTTTTTCAAGTAATTTGAGTATTGTATTCGAAAGGGGAGGCAAAGAAAATACACTTGGTTGAGTATTATATTTTTTAAAGTCACTTAATTGTTCTAAAAAGCCTTTCAAATGTGTCAATGACGTCATTCATTAGCACAATGCTAGCGTGTTATGTGCAACAACGACCCAACCTGTAAGAAATCAAAAGGACATAAGTACTCGTTCATTCAACTTTTGACCTATAATCCATGTTGAAGTTATACAAACTACAATCAAATCTGAGATTTGCCAACGACAATCAGGTGAAAGAGACAAATTTAGCCGTCTAGCTCCATTGACTCCCATTCATTCTGCACTCATGGCGATCGCCCCCAGTGGAACTCTGGTGGAACTGCATCCAAAATTCGGTACAATGGGACTTAATACGGAGTGGCAAGGCTCTCCGTAGACGGGCTCTGTCCATAGACAGTAAAAGAAATGGACGAACAGACTCCGTCGTTTTCAATGGGAGGGCACTGAGTCAAATAGAACGATTTTTCAGTTGGTCCCCCCAGTACTGCGCAGACTCACACTTAACTTCGTGACGTTAGCCATCGAACTGAATCTTGTAACTCATATGATAGATACACAGAAATTCTTCTTACACTTCCTTCGCCTTCAAAGTCATCAAAGTTAAACATTTATTTATGTATTATTATTAATATCATCCTCACCAAGTCGAGTTAATGTTGAAGCTACCATAGCCTACATGATCATCTTCAAAAACAGTCATGCTAAAACAAAACAAAGTTATAGCCTTGAAGCTAATCTTTTTTCCACTTTTCCGACCTACGGTCAATCCATCGAAAACCTCTGAAATGATTAGTGCCCTTTTAAAAAAAATTAGGTTTACTTTTTTATTATTATTAGGTTCCCTCTGTGTAATGCTTTACCTTAACATACGGTCGTGTATGCTAGGTTTTGCTTATGAGTTACCGTCATAGACAAGGTGGACTGAGCTTCTTATCCAAACAATACGGTTATCTCCCTACGGCGCGAAAGAGAGATTACGTCAAAGCTAGCTTCCCTCCAACCGAACAAGCTAACCGTTCTTCTTACGGGTAACCAACGTTACGGACGAGCTAGTGGAGTCTGTTTTGCCTTTGTAGTGTTTATGTGGATTACACAGAAGTTACAATATCGGCACAGGATATATGTTATATGAAGTTATGGTATTTCAAAAAAATCTTACAATGAATGGACTTCTATGGGAGTTAGCAGAGAGGTGGTCCCTCCAGCCTACGTCGATTCTTCTACTTCCGGGAATTCGCCTGCCCCCTTGGCTCTGTCCTCTCGTTCCGGCTTCTGAAGGTCCGGTGGCAAAGGAGGGCCGACTGGATCGCATGGACTGTTTATTGTTTCCGGGCGGTATTGGACCGTTCCATTATGTCAATTGGTTGTGGGGGATTTCGAGACGGTCCTGATCAAGCCGATCGATGTTCAGTCTTTCCATATGTAACCGAGTCTGTTATTTAACAATGTATTTAGCTCATTCTGCTAGTGACAAATGATATATATTTATGCTTGTGGCCCAGGGTCTGTCTTGTCTATTGTGTGTTAATTGATTGTTTAGTGTTTACCTGTCATGTTAAATGGTGCTGGCCGCCAGGTATATGTTCCCCTCGGTCTAGTCTGAAGTCTTGTCTGGCCTATGTGATGTGTAGGGTACTGTGAGTACTATGACTCTTACAATGCTGCTGTATTTTGGTTAGAAGCTAAAGCATGTTTTTCATACTGGTTCAATCTTGCAAGATTAGATGCTAAAGCAGATTTTTCATACTGGTTCAATATTGCAATTTTGGAAGATTATTATTATTAACATTTTTCTGTGCATTTTTCCATGGACTCTTCTGCTTGGTTGTTTGAGCCAAGCCGAATAATAAATCACTGTCCATCTTCACTACTGCCTCTGCTTCTTTGGCCACACCCACATTTGTTAATGGTAACTTCCGCTCGGTTCCATTACAACAATGTACCCCGAATTCCACGGGGATGTCACCTGTGAGAGAGTCTAAACAGAGAATGTCTAATAAGGAGAGAACCTTCACTCTCGGAACTCTTCCGGTGTGGTACTGCATCTAGGGGCGCTCACGGGCGAGTCCAGAATGAATGGAGGTCTATGGAGCTGTACCCCTCAATCTCCACTTTTCTCGGGATATAATTTTTTTTCAAGTAATTTGAATATTGTATTCGAAAGAGGAGGCAAAGACAATACACTTGGTTGAGTGTTATATTTTTTAAAGTCACTTAATTGTTCTAAAAAGCCTTTCAAACGTGCCAATGACATTATTCATTAGCATGATCATAGCATAGCATAGCATCAATGCTAGCGTGTTATGGGCAACAACGACCCAACCTATAAGAAAACGAAAGGACATGACTCCCGGATTATTTCACTTTTGATTGAAAATCCATATCCATTTTGCGAAAAATAAAATAAAATCTGAGGGTTTCAGTTGTTAAATAGGTGAAAACAATAAATGTAGCCATGTAGCTCCATAGGACCCCATGTATTTTGGACTCGCCCGCGATCGCCATCTAGGTGAACTCTGGTGAACTGCAGCCAAATTCGGTTTGTATGGGATTAATAGAGAGTGGGGAGGCTCTCCTTAGACAGGCTCTGGTCTAAACAAGATATGGCATAAGTTAGGCGGTGTTATACATTGAGTCACTGTCAAGAGTAGATCTACGTTGAGTCACGGTCTCCTGTACTGCTGCTGCACTAGTTGGCATGTACAGGTATTTAGCAAATGCTTTTAGCAACAGGGATTTCTAACATATGGGGAATGAACTTGAGCTAACTGCTTAGCAGGCAGTGATGATACCATGTCTCTACGCCCCTTAATGTCATGAGATGAATTTGACAGTGTAATTCATACGTGTGCCAGATTTACGCACACTTGTGAATAGAGCATAATCAGTGCTTCAAAAAACGCACACTGTGCTTCTTCATTTTACATTTTTCATGGTATTTAAATATACATACTTCTAGCATAATTTTCAGTACCCACAACTGAACAGTATAATAAAATCACAAGTGCAATTGAATGGAGTCAACTGATAATATTCTGGAATCAAAAAGTTTAGCAGTCATGAAATAACACAACAAGCAGAGAGATAATGCAGAATAGTAGATCTACTCCAATTTAAAAAATAAAAAACCCTTTGTACTAGATAGGGCAGGCAAGACTGGGATAGATGGCAAAATAACATGTGATTCTGTGACAGTGACTCTACGGATGCCTACTTCGTCACAGTAGCACAACAACAATCCACATATATTGGTGATGTATGGACATACAAATCTGGTCTGATATATACATATATTCAAAGGATTTGATTTGACAAAAAAAGATTTGATTTGACAAAAAATCTAATTTGTCTGCAATCTGAACATAGCCTAATTGTGTTAACGTACATAATTACCTGTTTAAGTAAACTTAGCACAAAGAGTAAGGACATTTCTGTTTGGTAGATTATTTCTCTGTGGTAACAATGCAATCTTATACTGCTGGAAAGCCTGTTTAGTTCCCTTTCAAATGGTGCCCCATTTGTAAGGAATATGCACTTGTGGGATGAGCAGCAGAGCTGAGTATGTGGGTTGCGCCCATGAAAAATTTGCCAAATCTTGTCTGCCATTGCCAAACAGGTTATTTTTCTGTTGCTTGTTTTGAACTTCTGGTATCCCCAGGTGCTGCCAATCAAGTGCCTGATTGGCAGCACCCTTGAGCATGGGCCCTATGTAAGAACAGCTAGTCAGTAAGTGTCTGCTCCAAGAATCGGCATGCCGCATTTGACTGATCTGGATAGGGCCCTTAAGGCAACTTCAAGCTGGTGTTCTGCAAAACCAAGTTGCGGCATTATTTGGAGAGCCCTCCCAAATGGAGGCCAAATCTGTCTTCTACAGATTTGCGGTCAAGGTTTGCAGGACGATATGGCTGATGCCGTCAAGCCCGTTTGCGCTGATGTCGGCAACACGTGCACTAGAACATGTGGAGGAATGTTATGTTCAGTGATGTTTCCAGATTCTGGACTCATGGGATGGGATGCCATCCCATAGCAGTGTGTGAACAGGCTTGTGACCAGCATGAGAAGGATGTACCAGGCTGTTGTGGTTGTGTATGGTTCTGTGGTTGTGTAAGGGGCATTTGTGGCCTAATGGTTAGGGCTTCGGGGTTGTAACCGGAGGGTTGCCGGTTCGATCCCTGACCAGTAGGAACGGCTGGAGTACCCTTGGCCACTGCTCCGGGTTATTGTGTGCTTCACCTCACTGTGTGTTCACTGTGTGCTCTGTGTGTTCACTAATTCACGGATGGGATAAATGCAGAGACCAAATTCCTTGTATAAGCAAGTATACTTGGCTGAAAAACCTGATTTACATTTACATATTTACATTCTTCCACACGCTACTGAGGCTCCTGTGAAATTAATAACTTGTTAAATTGCCAATATGTTTTGTTTCTTCAAACTTCAATCATCCAATCCACCAAACAAGTCAATGGCAGAATAAGCTGTTTGGCAATAGCAGAGAAGATTTGGCAAATTTTTCATGAGCGCAACCCACATAGCCTACTCAGCTCTTGAAAGGGAACTAAACAGGCTTGAATTTCCCCTTGGGGATCAATAAAGTATCTAAGTATCTATCTATCTATCTATCTATCTATCTTTCCAACGGTATAAGATGTATTGCCAAAAAGCATTGTTACCACAGAGAAATAATCTACTAAACACAAATTTCCTTACTTTTTGTGCTAAGTTTAAATTGTTTACAGAGAGGCAATACCACTGACCTTCACAATAAGGCTATGATTTCTTTATGGATATTTATTAAACACAGCTGGAAATAGCAGCAAGCAACGCCAGGAGAAAACTACACAGGCACAAATAAAGCCAAGGCACAAAAACACAATTGTGTTGTTGAGGTAGATACCACTGAACCAAGGCAAAAGTTGGTCAGTTTTATATACAAACTCAATCAATCAAAGTATCAACTCAATCAATTAAAGTATCAAAGTTAACACTGGCAGTCAATCTCTCCTGTGATTACTCCTACAAAGACCTGAAAGTAGACCCCACTCCAATCAGAGCATTTCATTTCTGGAAATGAATGACATGATTTAACAAAGCCTTCCAATTAGAGATGTACCACACACATGTAAGAAGTGTTGCTATATTTGACCTCATATGGTAAAAAACATTTATTTTAATCCTCTGAATCACTACTGTCATTCAGACCACTGTGCGCTTCCATTTCTGTATCTCGCTCAATTCCTTGTGAAGCACATGATCCCTCCTCCAGGACAAGAAAACGTCTGAGAAGTGCTTCAACTGCTTCCACATCACTGTTAAAACAAATTGGTGTTTTGGTGAGATATTCTGTTATTATTACCGGTGTAGGTTAAATGTTTTCCTAAATTTACACACAATATTGATCAGAAATGAATGTAGAAAGGTGTTTATGGATGATTGTGTGTGATTTATGAGACCTACAGCATAAAATCTGTTGAAAAGAACTAATTACGTAAGCAGTCCTCTTGAAAGTTGTCATACGTCACGTTGTGTCATACAGGACTCATCTCTGTCTGTCACTAGCTGTCCCTTGCTAGGCATGTATAGGTTTCATCTAATATCCTTGTTCAGTCATTTTTAAATCAATAAAATGTCTAATTTTGTTCTAGCAACTGAAATGATAAAGTAGCCTGCCCAGAAAGTAAGATGGTCTACCCTAGAGTAACAACCGGGAAACGTGTCTTGCAGTTTACATTTATTTTTTTACATTTATTCATTTAGCAGACACTTTTATCCAAAGCAACTTACATATGTCAATTATATTACAATGGCCATTGTATCCAGGGCAAGGGCACAACAGTGGAAGCTGGGAATTAAACCCACAACTTTTCAGGCTACTGCTTGCTAGGCCAGCTCCTTAGCCACTAAGCTACCACCGCCACTAAATATAATAGGGTCATTCCACGTCAGTTCAACCAGGGCCCACGCACTTAGGTCTCAAAAAATTCTGAAAAAATTACCAGGTGTACCTATGTTACCCAGGAGACACACTGTAAAATTACTCTTATGTAAGATCAATACTTTCCAAGATACAGCCAGTTTTACAGGGGGAGGGGGGTGTCGATTTTGTTCAGGCCTCTTTTTTTTTGTCAAAGTTCACAAGCCCACAGCGCAAGAACTAAACCATGTAGGAGGCTCAAATTTTGCATGCTGGTACATAAATAGGAATAGTATGTAGCAAAATCGTCACGTTTGGTCTGGATAATCCTGCATGGTCATAGCTGTCCCTCAAAGTTGATACAAATTTTATTGGAGTTTTTGGCTGGGCTCTGTTTAAGCCTTCAGATGACATATTTGTACTCAACATAGGCTCTTGATTTATTTTCCTTACTGAGATAAGTAGAAACACTCTCACAAAAAGCAATGAACAGAAAATAAATCCCTTCAGGGTCTGAACAGCAGACCTCACAAGTCTGAAAAATAATTTTGGTTATCATTTTCAGAGCACCCAAACACCTTGTGGGAATATACAAAGATTTTTTAAATATGTTTTTCTTTATTCTCCATGACCCCTTCTTTTTGAAAACACCAATTTGACTTGTCTTATGCAAATCTTTCTTTTTTATTTTCCACCCTGAACATGGGCAAAATGCCCCATTGACATCAATATGTTTTATATAGAGTCACCACACTGCCACCTGTGGTTGTATAGAGTAACCTGTGGTAGCTCTATACAAAACATATTGATGTCAATGGTGCATTTTGCCCATGTTCAGGGTGGAAAGTGAAAAAGAAAGATTTGCATAAGACAAGTCAAATTTGTGTTTTTAAAAAGAAAAGATAAGTCAGGCAATATACTCATGAGCCCTCACGTTCATGCCCCCAGAGTGTAGCACTGTAGTTGCCTGACAGCTCTAGGTGTTGGCTGAAGCAACTCAAGCTAGGTAGCACAGATTGTTTTTTTCCGTATGGACAGTACTCGGTGACCTCGAGAAACAGAGATCTATGTAAATAATCGCTGGAATTCTCCTTTAAGTAACCACACGATATTTTCTAGACAAATAAATAATAGATAGAAAAGACAACTCTTTGTACCAAGATGTATCTCGACGACTACTACATTACACCTGCGTGAGCAAAACCAGCGGGTGTTGTCCAACTATGCATACATTGGATGGTAAATCTACTATGATGAATCTGTTGTGGTAAAACTGTGGCTCTGCAGCTCTGCAGTCAGACCATTCTCCTAATAGGCGTGATTGACTGCACTTATGTATTGTCGCCTACACAACTTGTTCCATCTTCAAACACTGAGCATGCAGGTCATTTGTGACTCCAAAGAGATCATTGCAAACGTTTTGGTCAAATATGACTTGGGGTTTGTCTGCAATTACAGGAATTTTAGATACACACACGTATTTCACTCTTGTGCATTGAATATTACTACCACATCCACATAAAGAATTTGCACCTTCAGTAGAATATACAAATTCTGTTTAATTAAGTAAAAATAGATTTCATTTCATTTCAGCTCTCCTTTTATCTCTCATATTTGTACCGTATGGAGTAGGAGCTAGACCATCATGACCATTAGAAGAAAATCAACATGCTATGACTACCAACCGTTTTCCTGCCAGCACGGCATTCTGAGTGAGTGGGTAAGAAAACCCTGTCTCCATGTGCAATATGAGAACATATCCTTTCCCCAAGTAGCGGACAGTCTCCTCCCGTACACTCAGATCACGTAGGTGCTGCATGTCCAATACCACTGAATAAAAAGCAAATTGAAATTATGGAGTGTGTCAAATGGCATTGAAGGTTTAATTCACATGGAATACTGTGACAAGAAAACATACCTGTGTTATGGCCCCCGCGTGTCACTGTGAGCACCAGCGCATATAGACTGAATGTCTTCAGCTCAATTATGTTGCGGGCCTTATCAAACACAGCTTCCTGTAAACATAATGGACATAGGCTATAATGTAATAACACACATTTAGGATACATTTTGGAAAATGTACACAGTAGAAATATTTGAATGTAAAACTACTGAAACATTTTAGTACACTTGTGTCTTTTCATGATTATTTGCTTCCATGATTGGTTGCTTCCATGACTGGCAGCTTATCCTAGTGTCAAACATCAAAGTTCAAATTAATGTATTGAAACGTCTCTAAACAACACTTAACATCAGTTTTGAACTTAACTAACTTTGATGGCAGTAAGAGGTGATAAAAATAGCACCATAGAGGTCACCAATCACCAATATAGATATTTTAATTCATAATAACTATAATATATATCTCCCTGTATAAACATCTCCAATGTGGAACTACTTGGTCCCACCCCGACACCGCAACTCTGCCTCATTGCAACAAGACGCTCCCATAAGTCTCTAACTTTCTGTTAACTTCAATTTACATAATGCTAAACAATGGCAAGTTCTAATATTGGAGTAATTCAGTCAAGGTTAATGCATCACAATGGTCATGTATTTGTTTCTATCACTTTGTACAACAATTTTCTACAATACAAGAAAAAAAGTGCAAAGAGTGACATTAAGGGTAGTATAAACTTGTTGTTGTATATATTTGGTATCAATTTTGTTTTGTTTTTCTTTAACAATATTTAATTAATGTTGTGGTAGCCAGCTGGTACAGTATGGATGTTGTGTATGTTTAGGTCCCAGAACTCAGCCTAGCAGTCCCCCGGACTCAAAGCCGCAAACAGCACGCAACCACTTAGCAAAAATGTGGTTGATGCCTGTAGAGGCACACCTGCTACCTGATCTTGGCTTCTAGCGAGTCCGTCCTGCTTTCGATCTAGACGCAACCAGACGCAACCACATGTGCCACTGAAACAAAACACGCTTGTGCAGGAGCTGCCCATGTGAAATGTCACACACCAGAGAGATCATCGTCATTTTGATGTCACACTGGTGGGCGCCAGGTCGGCAACGGCAACTGTAAATACCCCTTTAGGATGGGTTCCAGACATCAATTTCAATTGCAATTTATGTGCTGTTCTAAATTATGCCAGTATTTTGTACACAGTAAACATTCAGATTACCTCCCACTCCTCCATGTTTTGAAGGGCCACAAATAAACAGCCGGTCACATAAAATGCCTTCCACCACAGGCTATCTGAAAAAGAGAGATTTAAGAGTGACTTTTTAAAAAAGGCTCACTGGAAACTTAAAATTTCAGAATCAGGCAATTTTTTCAAGATGTGAACAGCAGTGAACAAATCAAAATAAGAATATTCATTGTACAGATTCACCAAGCAGACCACTTGCGGGAGCATCAAATTTCAAAACAATCTCAAATCTCTGGCTAGGTTCCATGTTTCTGTTATTATAACTTGGGTCAACTACTTTTGATCTTTTAGATCTTCGATGCCGATATGCGATAGCACTCACTAGATTTAGCACGTATAGCCTAGTCAATCAAAACACATCCCTGCTGAAAAAAAATGAAAATGCATTATACTGCTTGAATCACCTGTTCTGAACTGCACCAACTTTCATGTGTATGATTAACCTGACATCCTCTGGGAGTATATGTCAAGTTTCGTGGAATTTCATCCATGGCGGGCTATGAAATAAATTAATTCATGTGTACATTTAGTGACTGTACACCCATCGGCCTGTAGATGGTGGTGTTGAGTAAAGGGTTGCTGGTAGAGGATGATACTGTCTCACACACACACACACACACACACACACACATACACACACATGCATGCATTCACACACACACGCACACATGAACACACACTCACATCCACATCCACATGCACAGACACGCACACACACACACACACACACACACACACACGTATGCACACCTACACAGACACACACGCATACACACACACACACATCCACACACACAGACACACACATACAAACACACACACACACGCACGCACACACATACACATTCGCACACACACAAACACACACATAAACACACACACACACACATGCACACACACACGCATCCACACACAGACACACACACACACACATGCGCACACACACACACATGCATGCACACAGGCACACACACACACAGGCACACACACACGCGCGCACACACACACGCGCGCGCACAGGTATGCACATACAAGCATACACAACGTTTCAAGAGAGTGGCATGGAGTTAGCCTAGAAATCTAGACGCTCCCTAGTGGCAGCAAATGTAATTTGCAGCCAGGATAGTCTAGCAACTCTCTCACTCGTTGGCTTGCAAAGGGGTAAAAATCAAACTTCGATCAGGCCAATCACATTGTGTATAAAGTCAGTGGACGGGCTTAACATGACGGCAGGGTTACAACGGTTCTGAGTGAATTCCCTGCTACTTGAAAACAAAGATGATGGATACTGCTGCTGGCTAACAGTGCGACTCGAGTCAAGCTTTTTTTTAGGTTGGCAAAAGTTTGATAGCCAACTAGCTCCGCAGGTGGGAAATGCATGGGACTCATGAGTTGTAGCACTTTCCTATTGCGTGCAGAGGGAATTTGAAAGACAACCGTTTATCCCGCCCCTCGGATTGAGCACTGCCAATGGTGAGTTCCCAGACCCTACATCTTGATGTGGGTCTGGCTCGTCAGGCTAGGATGGAGTAGGAGATGGAGACAAATTGACAAGTGTGATTTATTTTCGCGGAACGGATGTCTGAGCGGCGGTCTATTTTGTACCGCTATGCGGTACATCTAGTTAACTTTGGGGCCACGCCCCAGAAATCTGCATCTGGGGCCAGGCACAGTCTATCCAAGAGTGTGGAAAGATGTATCCATGTTAACTCAAAATTACAAACAAAAAAAATCATTGAACTTCCTAAAATCTTAATCACATCTATGAGCTCCGCTCTAAGATCTTTGGTTGAAACCAATACAACTCCTGAAATGGTGTTGTTTATCCCCAGTTGGGATAACATTCCAGACCAATTGCCTACTCACCTGTACTGTAGTATGCAGCAGCAAGTCCAATGGATAACATACCTGAAAAAGACACTAGCTTAATATGACAACCAGCTTCATTTAATAAAGACTGGGCTAATCTGTTTGACATAGAATTTCCATGCCATTATACTATGGAGTGAGGATTATCTCAAAATTATTTAAATATATATAAAAGGATATATATACATATACACCTGAGCGAACCTGAGGACGCTGTATGCGAAACGCGTTGTTCGCTCTGAATAAAATCAAGTAAAACGTCAAAACAGTGTGCGGTAGAACTATCTCAATTTTTTCTAATTAAGTATGTTCCTGCAATCTACCTGCACCTAACCAGGCTGTGCGTGGATCTTGGTATTATTTGGGATATATATACATATACATACATTTATAAATATCCAAATACAAAATACAAATATAAAAATGTGACATACAAATAAATAAACAAATTTATATAAATAAACGTGTCTTTGTAAATATATTTTCGAGATTTGAAAATAAATATGCTTGACTTTGTATGTGGAATCTGCATTTGTGAATCTCCTTTTTTCTTTTATATCGATGACGTAATTTTGAGACATTCCTACTGCACACCAAGATCCACAAATAAATACCACTAGATTTGAATGCAAAGACACCCTCCACTGAACAACCAGCAGATGGCAGTGTTGTGCAAAGGCGTTGTGCAACGACAGCTAGGCTCTGGCTGTACAGTCATTGGTATCCGGTCCTGGCCTCAATCGCAACTACAAGATCAACATGGAAGCGACCGGAGGATTACCTGGATGGGTAAGTAGTGTTATTTGTTACTTGTGTGTGTTATAGTGGATTTTTTTCTTCAGAGAGACATGAGTTTACTTGGTCAGTATACAGACGTTAGCAGACGTCGACGCCTGCGACTGTTAGCCAGGTATGATAGCAGCTCTATGATCCTAGGGGGATATTCCATCAACCTCGCTAAAGGCCAAACCTGGCTTATTTCGATAAGTCTAGCTAATTTTAGTGAGAATTCCGTTCCATTAATGAGGTTAACGTGAATCCCAGCTTGGTAACTATGGGAATTTATGCCACAGAACTAACCTGCTCCGTAGCAGGTTAACTTTCAAGCTAAATTAAGCTGTGTTGCAAAAAAAAACAATCAGTCGGAAAAAAGTCAAAAAAGATAGTTCTGTCAACCTGTGCTTTCGTCACCTGTAGCCTACAACTTCAAAAATAGAAGTAGCCTAGGCCTAGAAATGTTTTTTTCCGACAGTGTCACCAAGCATGGATTTACACATTCACTAGCTCCAAAGAATTTATGAATATTATGCGATTAAAAATGTTTTAACTTCACATGCTTGTGGTTCTAGGAATCTTGCTACTCTGCGTCACTTACGTTCGGTGGTGGTGTAACGTGCAGCGAGACGGCATAGGAAAGGAATTACATTCTTGCGTGTTCGCAGGTTCGCTTCCCATACGAAGTATTAAGGTTTATCACCTTGATAATAGCATTTTTAGTTATAATCTTTGATGAAAGACATATGTCTACTGCTGATAAAGGGTCATGCACATTTTGGTAGGCTGTTCAGTGACAGCTTTGCCAGTGGGCTATAGCCTATCTATCTAATGCAAGCCAAAGGATAATTCTGCAGCCAGCTAATAATTAAAACTGCTTCATGTGTCGACGATTGTTCATGAATGTCAAATCAACTGTGTGCTACACAGATTAAATACTAGGCATAAATTGAATTGAAAGCCATTGCATTTCAGATAAAAAAAATGTAAACACTTTTGGGAGACAATAGGCTATTATGTTGATACTAATTTATTTTATGACCACCTACACCTAGACAATAATTTGGAGTGAACTCTTTTAATCTAAGAACGTAAGCTAGGCTGTTTTGAATATCCATATGCATATCCATAAGTTGTTTTTGAGTTTATACTATTTATTCATTCACTCGTTTTGTTCAAGCGACATAGTCTATGTGTTCAAGAGTGAAGCCAATCAAACTCGCAATTGATTTCAAACCATTAGCATTGTTGTTTTAAATGTATGCTTTCATTATTCTCCAATTTCTGTAGGCAATCTATTTTTTTCTCTCGATGTTAAATTTGATGACTTTCGATGAACATCCTGTAGATGGCGCTTGCCAAATCTAACAGAAAAATCGTCTAGTATTGTCTTAATTTTACGACATATATCCTCTTTTCGTCAATCTACTGTTTTGGTCTACTGTTCTACCTCGTGCACGAGCAGAGATGAAGCTGACTTAAACCTCGTTTGAATAAACGAGGCCAAGATGCCGCTAACTGGAGTTAATGGAACGGCTTCAGCCCCAAGTGAAAGTCTACGCTAGTTCAAGCCAGGCTATTCCTGTTAAGCACCGCCTTCATTCCAAGTAATTGACCTCTCCAGAATAAGTCCCGCCTCCGTAACTTCCGTATCCATCCAACTTCCGGGCGTGGATTGTCTATGGGAAATAATACCGGTAAAACATCTGTAGGTAGCGAAGTTGAAAAAGCTGGTGGGCAGATTGGCCTACACACTTCTGCCATCTAGTTTCCACTGGATTTTTTGATTGTCGGTGCCGTTTAAGTAGTATACTATAGACTATACTACATAAACGGCACCGAAAATCAAAAAATCCAGTGGAAACTAGATGGCAGAAGTGTGTAGGCCAATCTGCCCAGCAGCTTTTTCTACTTTCTCACCTACAGAGTTTGACAGGTACGATCTTTCAAAACGCCATGTTATTTCCCATAGACAATCCACGCCCGGAATTTGGATGGATACGGAAGTTAGGAGGCGGGACTTATTCTGGAGAGGTCTATTAGCGAGGTCCCCCAATATCCCCCAGGTCCCTACTAACCCTGGTAACGTCTGTATACTGACCAAGTAAACTCATGTCTCTCTGAAGAAAAAAAACATTATAACACATACAAGTAACAAATAACACTACTTACCCATCCAGGTAATCCACCGGTCGCTTCCATGTTGATCTTGTAGGCTAGTTGCGATTGAGGCCAGAACCGGATACTGACTGTACAGCCAGAGCCTAGTTGGCACAACACTGCCATCTGCTGGTTGTTCAGTGGAGGGTGTCTTCGCATTCAAATCTAGTGGTATTTATTTTTGGATCTTGGTGTGCACAGAGCCCGTCTACGGATTAGACATTCTCTGGTGTGCAGTAGGAATGTCTCAAAATTACGTCATCGACATAAAAGCAAAAAGGAGATTCACAAATGCAGATTCCACATACAAAGTCAAGCATATTTATTTTCAAATCTCGAAAATATATGTACAAAGACACGTTTATTTATATAAATGTGTTTATTTATTTGTATGTCACATTTTTATATTTGTATTTTGTACTTGGATATTTATAAATGTATGCATATGTATATATATCCTTTTATATATATTTAAATCATTTTGAGACAATCCTCACTCCATATTATACAGGCCTTAAATGATGGCGAGGCCTTTTGCCGATTGGCTACCATCTTAAAAGTGTCAACATACCAACAAGTAATGACCACGCGCGAATCCCAGGCGACCTCTTCAGATGTAGTAGGTCCGCCGTGTGTGTTTGTACAAGCATATACATCTAATTTAATAAACATAGTTAGATCGTTGGTTAGTCTGAGAGCTTTAAACACGTGTGAAGTAGGCTAGCCGACGTGAAATCTACTGTATACAACGTAGGCATAGGCTATAGCGTTATTATTTACTGTATTATCAAGCAAAAATCTGGGTTATTACTCGCAATTGATATGGGCTACGACATAGCCTAAGCCATACAACCCGCGTAGGTTGTAGTCTTACCTTGTTAAATATAGTCCAAGGCTACACAAACCAAAAATCCTGCGAGGGAACGAGAACTGGAACAAGCTTTGACTTCCTCATTTTCACTTAAGGTGGATTGACTGTCGCGCACGCCTACGTGTTTGGAGAGAGATATTGCGCACTCTATAGGCAGCATGGGCAGTATTTTAAGTGAATGTATTTGAAATATGTAGGCTACTTTAGCGTATTTTGCAATTTGTATTTTGCAGGATTGGAAAAAATCAAATGTAGGCTACTTTGTAACAAAATATTAAAAATGTTTCTTGTCTCTTGGGGGTACGTTTTCAATAATCTGCCTTGTAGTTTCTTTTAAAAGTTGGTAGGCTATACCATTATTATTGTGTGGGTATTTTTGTATTTTCAAATGACTAATTAGCCTACTTTAATTAGCCTACTTTAATGAAATACGATTTTCACATCAGTACTTTAGTTTTCTCATCAGTAACCTAGTGTATTTTATTTTATTACATTTCATGAGCCAGTATTTGTAGTTTGTAACACAATAGTTTTTCGTGTATTTCGTTGAATACAGAATGTTTTTGTCTCGTATCTGTGTTTCCTAACCATTGAGGTAGTGGGTCTGGGGCTTAATTGGATTCAAACTGTCAGGACCTAAATTTACTGATACTAATGCACGCTACATTTTACAAAATTTGTCTGGGGGTGATAGTAGCCTAAATAAACCAATAGAGACCTATGGTTAATGCCCATTTTTACAAATATGTCCTGATGTCTGCAAGCCTGGCCACGCTCACCTAGAATCTCTGTTTGTTTTCATTTCACTGAGGTAGTAATCTAGCCTCGTGAGACCATCCTGATCTCGCGAGCTTTCAAGGTTTCACTCGCAGATCAGTCTGGCAACTTTTCGTTAAAGAGAATTTGGAGCAGTTCACCAAACGAACGTCCAATCAGCGTTGGCTTTGAGGCGGGTTGAGGTGTGACGCAACGAACAACTTGACGGCATGAGATGAGCATATTATATCGCGCAAGTTTTATTCAAATTAGAAAGTATTCCTGGGTAAGCTGTGAAGCTACGAGTCCCAGCCATGTAGCTGGGAGGAATGAACACACAGACATCCTTCATGGCCAATTCCAGTCCGTAATATACTTTATTCAGAAGTGTAGGGCCTACCGTGAACACTTGGTGGGGATTGTCGTGGTGAGATTGGTTGTGATGAGGTTCATGTCACATACAAATGGTTTAAAAATGTTAACGTTAGTTACGTTACCTAACTTAATTGTATGTTAAACGAAGGCATTAGAAGAACACTTCGTTCATCGGATTGGTTGAGTCTCAGCCATGCAGCTGGGAGGAATGAACGACACAGACATCCTCCACGGCCGATTCCAGTTCATAATGGAGGAATATACTTTCTTCAGAAGTGTAGGGCCTACCGTGAAAACTTGATGGGAATTGTCGTTGATTAGGTTCATGTCACATACAAATGGTAAGTTAAAACATCTTAACGTTAGTTACGTTACCTAACTTAATTGTATGTTAAACGAAGGCATTAGAAGAACACTTTGTTCATCTAATTGGTTGATTTGGCCCATCGATAACCACCAAACGTGGTGATAGACAGATGGTTTATCCAATCAACTAACCAGTATTTCCGCCCCTTCCCAAAAGTTCTTCAATGAAAAGTTCCCAGATGGATATGCGGAGCAAATCCATCTGGCGGAGTCAGGTTAGTAGTAATCTAGCACACGACAATACACATTCTCTTTCAGTCGAGTTCACTGGATGTTAACCAATGGGAAGTCCACCTTTGGTGATGTCATTGACCTGTACCAGTATCCAGTCACCTGTCTTTTATGAGGGTTTTTTTGCATTCCTTAGTCTAAGGCCATGTCTGCAAAATATGCTTCCTCTTTCCATTCTTCGGCATCGAGTACCTCGACCAGCAAAGAAAGGTACTCCGATCCTGCTGCAAAGATATCACGCTCAATATCACTGGACATTCATCCCCCAGGCCTTGCAGCATACCCTTCATAAAAAAAATGCGGCATTAATATTCTGAAGATTGTCATGTGTCACATGTTTGGGCCACGGAACATGCTGAAGCGGCGCTCTGCACGCTGACCTTCTGCAGTCACTGCACTGCCATGGACCCCCGAACACCACTACTTAACAGCAGTTTGAGTCAACACTGGCAATTCAGCTCTCCTCGTCTCGTAGCCTTCACGACCACGGCGGGCTTGCTCTTAGCTCTCCTCGTCTCGTAGCCTTCACCACCACGGCGGGCTTGCTCTCCTGTGTGTGCTGCTGCTCGTAGCCAGGTATCCTCTTCTCCATCCAAATCGTCGAGACAGGAACCCTCCTTCCTGACCCATCCGATCTGGGTGACACTGTCCATCCTTGCCTCTGACTCTGAGCAGGAAACGACTTTCGTCTCCCTATCTCATTTAAATTATTTATTTAAGGACAACACATATTAATTGACATTTCTGTAAATATGTCAGTGTTAGCCAGCTGGCTAATTGACTTGGTTCTTAAATGCCAAGTTAGTAGTAAAATTTAAAACACAAAAACACAACAAAATACAACACAAAGAAAACAAAAACAAGACAGCTCAAGCTGAAGAGGCAGTCAGTCAGAGCACGGATGAACCGGGCAACTGCAACGCTGTACTCCATGGCCCAGATGCCTCGTGTCGAGGAGGCTGTGGCAGCCTCTCCCCACAAGGACAGTCAGCTTCAGGGCACTCAACACTGTCCTCCAAGCCCTACTGAATGACAACTTCTCTGGCTGAGGCTTTTTTTTTTAGTAGCCCAGTTCCGGACTGTGGCTGAATGAACCTCTCTGACCTCTCCAACAAAGAGTGGCAAAGAGTCCTTTATGCTCCGGCCTCCTCAGATGGTCTGTTCAGTTGTAGCAAGGATATTGGAGAAATTCAGTGTTGCAACATTGGATTTCACGCATCGTGCATGTATGTATGACGCAAGACATATCAGTGCAAGCTGTGGTCACTATATGCATTTCCCCCTCCAGTACTCATCCCAGCGCTGCTGGACAGAGCGCAGATGGACACACTCAATCATGACAATGGTGCTCCATTGGCTGACTCGGCCGTGGATAGCATGTCAATGGCGTGCAGGCAGCCGTGGCGGCTCCCAACACACAAGGACCTCCTGTCACAAGCACAGGGCAAGAGCTGGCATCCGAAACCAGAGAGCTGGCGGCTGATGGACGAGGTTAGACAAGATTTCGACCCTAACTTCAGTCAAATGAGTGAGTGATTGCGCTGTCATTGAAATCACTCATGTCTGAGTTGTAAAGATGTACCTATAGTGTGTTTATGCAACTGTCAAACAGTCAAACCACCGATTGTTTCACAGCTTCTCTAACAAGTAGCTTATGTAACCTGTGTTGTATTGACTGCGTCGTTCAGCCATGCACTTGCCCAGATTCGGACCTGAAACTTCCAGCACCTTGGACCGGGAGTCGAGTGCGCTAGCAAGTGAGCTAAAACTCATAGGTCCTAGCATCTCTTGTTAGCATGTCTCTTAAAGCATTGGGAGGGAAGTTTACACAACGTACATAGCATCTAGTCTGATGGCCAAAAAGCTCGATTTGGTCTCATCAGACCAAAGAACCTTCTCCCATTTGACCTTGGAGTCTCCCACATGTCTTTGGGCAAATTTTAGTCAAGATTTAGGGAGGAGGGGACTGTGCCAGAGACGAGTTTATAATGTTGGTGATGAGTGGGGATAGTGAGGGAAGGCAGGCCTTAGCAAGAAGTGTGGGGATCGGGCCAAGGGGATGGGTTGAGGGCTTCACACTGGGGATTGTGGACATACATCGGCTTCAGTGATCACAGTGAATGAAGAAAGTGAGTGGGTTGCAGGCAGGGCCTGAAGTTAACTTTTTTGGCCACCAGCCACTGTGGCAGGTGAATTTTGAAATCCACCTGCCACAGTGGTTTTTTACCAGCCAAAATTATTTTGTGCCCAAAATAAAGGTGAACGGCTCAGAAAATGCATAAGAATGGTTCTTGAACTTGTACAGAATACACATTACAGTATTCAAGTAAAAGTAAAAAAGTACTTTGTTAATAAATTACTCAAGTAGGCCTAACAAGTTACTTTTTTGTAGGCCTACATTTTTATATTTTTGATGGACCTTTAAAGGGATACAAAAGTATCCTTTATGCCTATTTGCTTTTCTCCTCCTCTGTAGGCTAATCATATAGTCAAACATATTTTAAAAGCCCAATTCAAATATATTTTATTTAATATACTTTGTCATAGCCAGAATAAACATTACGTGGCTATGGATTGAAAATCAGTCTTCCAATACATTGCAGCTGATTCTTCTGCTTTGCATTGCTAGAAGTCTGGTTATAACTTCACCATACAGACAATGTAACCTAAAAACAATGGCTATATTATGGGTAGACCTATATTTAGCCTATAATAGCCTAGGCATATCCACTCGGGTAGAGCGACAGAGCAGGCTATCTGTTTTCTCAGCCGACCGTCTCATGTCATGTCCTGCAACATTGAGGCTACATAAATGAATGCTAGGCTTTTTCTAACTTGTATGCTCGATTTCCAGTGCATTTGCTTTGCTTGTAAATTAAGTTGTAGGCCTACTTTCCTTGTCCAATGTGACTGTTGAACGATGTTGGCCAGAAATGAATATATGTGGAAGTTTCCGTGTCATGCCATACCTCTAGTCTCGTTGGCACTCTGGCAGCCTCACCAGAAGATGCAGCAACTAGCAGGACGTCATTGCGTTAACTGAGTTGTTAGCTATATAGAACATCTACTTCTGTGTAGTAGGCTACATAGGCCAGCCATCACTTTTATAATCGCGGGGAAACGTAGCAATGCTTTCTGAAGCCCTGTTTCTTTTCTCCCACGCCGTTGTGTACCGGGGGAGAGGTGCTCTTTTCTCCCTTGAGATAGCCTACTTTCTCCAATAATAAACTTGTTCTCGTAACGAAAGGCAATTGAAAATGTAGCGGAGTAAAGAGTACATTTCCTCCGGCAATCCCGACAGTGCATCTCCTTGCTCAGTGTTGTCTTATTGGCTACCCGCCAACGTGGCAGGTAGATTGACAGTTTCACCCGCCAAACACAAAAGTTACCCGCATTTGGCGTGTGGGCGGGTGCCAATTTCATGCCCTGGTTGCAGGTGTGTGTAGAGGGGGTAGGGGGGTTTAGGGGTGATAGATGGAGAACACTGTGGGCCAGTTCATTATGGATATTGTAAATAGATAGTCATAAAATTGCTTGGACCACGTTTGTTGCTGCTGTGCAGCTATATTTCTAATTATTATTATTATTATTATTTATTTATTTATTTATTTATTATTGTTAATTTGTTTGTTTTGTCTTGATGTCTGTGTGCAGAGCGCTTTGTGTCGCATGAAAAATGCTTACAATCACCCCTCACTCCCATCTGGATCATGGCACCAATGTAACGTTGTGTATTGTTGACCGCACGGCTCTGCCCTGCGCTCGGCTGGGCTCGAACCTGACACTTTTTTGCAGCACCTCAGATTGGGAGTTAAGAGCACAAGCAAGTGAGCTAAAACCCCTAGGCCCTAGCAGGGAGGGAGGTTTGTACAGCTACGCACCAGCTGGCTACCATTACATATATGCAACACCAAAAAATCTACATAATAGCACCTTTCAGTTTGTAATATTGATGGGTACCAAAAAGAATCCATTTCTGCTAAATAATATTGTGTATAGGGATATCTTGTGTTTTCAGTCTGACAGAAAAAAAGACATTGTTTGACTTGGTTGGTCATACATGGCATGTCAGATTTCAGTGTGATTTTTTTACATTTTTTTCAATAAACGATGTCACACAAATATAATCTCATGACCTTGGTGCTTGAGCTTTATTTTCTGACAATAGTTTGGATGTTTATCTTGTAAAGACTCAGATTGAAGATGGTGGTCCAGGTTTCTCCAGTTTGTGAATACAGTGTGTGTAAGTGAGAGAAAGTGAGCTGCTGTTACAAGGTAGAGACTTGCTATTCTATGTTAAACTATCGTCTATTTTTCTGATTGTCAAATTTTAGGCCTACCGATTCTTACAGTACCCTCCACAATTATTGGCACCTAATTTGTTTTGAGAAAAAGTATATATCTGAGATTTTAATATCTTATCAACCACAAAGGAAGCATACTGTATATCTTCTAATGCTAATCTGTTAATTGTACCGAAAGTGCTCGACAAGTAAAGTGGAGAAGCTGGTTTTATCCATTATGCCCCAAAGCTATGGAACACCCTGCCTCATCAAACAGGCGAGTTCAGTGAAAATCTTTTTTAAAAGACCTGAAAACATTCCTGTATAAGAGAGCCTTTAGTTAACTCATCTTATCTTGTAGACTGCTTTTTCAGATTATTCAACATTCAACTGCTGCCATTGGAGGTGCAGCCAGCCAGAAGCAGATGGGCTCCCCCTATTAAGTCAGGTTCTGCTTAAGGTTTCTTCCTTGCCAGTGTTGCCATATGGCGTGCTTGTAGGGGGTTAAGTTAAGGCTGCCAGTCTTCCGGTCGTTGTGTTCCTTAAACGTCTGTAAATTCATGTAATCACAACAGATACTAAGAACATACTAACGATAACTGCTTAGAGTCCACATCAAGCATTTGATAGCTGTATGTTGCTTATTGGATCATAAATGGCCACAGCACCAAGACACCAATGACACAACATACATGTAATATGTAATTGTAAGTACTTAACTGGTACACTTAATTTTAATGGGTTTGTGCCACTGTATCAAAGAGTAATACATGTGTACCAACACAGTTGATACATGTGCTACGTAGGGTAATGGCAGACATGTTCCAAGACATCAATGACACAACATACATGTCATATGTACATGTAAGTAATTAACTGGTACACCTAATAGGTTTATTCCACTGTATCAAAGAGTAACAAGGTTGTAGCAGCACAGCTGTTACATGTACACTGAAGACAATGAGGCCTTGACTGGAGCTAAGAATGGTTTGTATATCAAATCTATCATGACCAGATTTACCCCATCCAGCAGGTCTCAGGTCAGCTCTGCCTCTGATGAAAATTTAGGCAAATTGGCAAAGTTTTGTAAAAGCACTCAGTATTACAATGTAACAACTATATGTAGGTACCCACAAATACATAATGCAAGTACAATGATAGTACCTGATAGTACATGTACACAGGTTGTACCACTGTACCTAATTAGGTAGGTACACTGTAACAGCGACACGTTAAAATAAAGTGTTACCTTATTTTCTATTATTGTGTTACATGTTCTTTTCTGTATTTGTGATGTTGCTGATTGGATCATAAACGGCGCAGCAACAAAGAGGAATTACTGATTTAAGCAATAAGCCCCGAACCTTCTAATCATTGTTTTAACTGTAAATATAGGCATTTTCAACAAAGTACCTAGTTTGTATAGCCATTCCCTGTCAACACACTTTCTTTTTATTTAAATTTAGTGTATTCTCTTTCCATTGTTGAAAAATGACTAGGGGATTTAGCCTCTGTGTTTGTACTACTTCTGAAAGTTCACAGACACTCTGATTAAAGGGACACCAGGCAAGCCTGATGCTTTTTCTCTACGAAACTCCCCCTCGCTCGGTCTGAAGCTCTTTTCCTTTTCTTTGCATCTTCCGTCAAGGGTTTTCGCTGCTTCTTCGCCGGCTCTGCCATTATACACACGTTTGCAACAATCGCTAGCGTTTCGTTAGCCTCCCTCTGTGCTGTGGATGCAGGATGGAAACTGAAACTGCTTCGGTCGCCGGGTACGATACACTGAACTTGCAAGCGGGATATTCTTCCTACAGGCAGTAGGGGCGGGCGAGAGAGTCTTCATTCGCCCTGTAATGAGTCATTTAACCATATATCGACTTACGAAGATGATTAATTAACACGAAAACGTTGCCTGGTGTCCCTTTAACTTAAAAAAATTGAAATTAGATGGGAAAATGCTTCTGTTATATTATATAAGATTTTTCTTGGGGTACCAATAATTGTGAGGAAAATCTCATAAAAAAATATTTATTTATTTGTGAGATTTTCCTTTTTCTCAAAAAATGTGCTTCCCTTCAAGGGTGGATTTTTCCTCTTTGTTTTCATTGTGTGATTACAATAAATTGCCAAAAGCCCGTTTTTAGTCAACTTTACTAAAGGTACCAATAATTCTGGAGGGTACTGTATGTCTTTGCTTGATACGGTTTCTGGTGATGTTGTCTCAAACTACTTCTGCTTTTGGTCCACCAGAGGGAGCTTGAGGTAAATGTATGTAAGTAGGCCATCTGATGATGCATGGTATATCCTCTCTCTCTCTCTCCCTTTCTTTCTCTCTCTCCCTTCTCCCTCTTTCCAGTATTCTATAAGTAAATACCAAACGTAAATAAGATGCATTTGTATAAAGAACTGAAAATAAATGGCATTGATGGTGAGTTGTAGGCTACTGTCATTTACTATATACATATCTGTAATGCTTGTTAATATCACCTGTAAAGAGATTGAAATACATTAAATGTGTTTGTACCTTTGAATAGGTTTTATGAGATGAATACCCAGACTGATCTTTTCCTTGTGCTTGTTTGCCTTGATTTGTTACCTTTCCCTGTTTGACCTGACGTGTTGCCTCTGCAGTCTCCTTTTGTGTGCCCTTCATGTCATACTTGAAGGGGCTGCTGAAGAGCTCTGAATACCCATTTGTAGCTCCAGATAGGAGGAACTGATGGACACTCTCCACTGCATACTGGAGTGTGCTGTGAAAGCCTGGCCATTTGCACCCAGATAACCAGATGAAGATGTCTTCAGATTTATTTCACCCAGTTATTATTTGACTTCAAGGTAATTCATTACAGTTTATTTGTTATTTTATCTGTCATTCTTCCATCTTTACAAAGTATTAAAACTAAACTATACCTGCTCCATAAACGTAGTCAGACATTTCCTTTTGAACACTCTGTGTGTGTGTGTGTGTGTGTGTGTGTGTGTGTGTGTGTGTGTGTGTGTGTGTGTGTGTGTGTGTGTGTGTGTGTGTGTGTGGGGGGGGGGGGGGGGGGGGCTGTCATTGTTGTGAAATGACCCTGCCACAGCTCAGTGCTTCAGTGCTCATTTAGAAAGAGAGAAGTGAAACTGACTCGTTGAAATCCCACTCATCACAAAGCCTAGCTTCAATGAGACCAACAGAAAGATCTGTCACCTCCTGATAGACCATGTTTTCATACAACAAAACATATGCAGTGTGTGATAACGATTCCTCTGGGCCCCCCTTCTCACACTTTGTTTTTTTTTGTTGTTGATGTGAAGAATGTATACAAGTGAATTGTGGATTTTTATGCAATCCAATCATATGATAGAGCCATAAACAAACTCTGGCTGTGAGGAAGTGATAAACAGAGTTTCCTGTAGCACACTGCCCAAGATAACACTTTCCATGGACTACAGAGTGGGTCAAGGTTCTTGTAGCAAGTACCAGTGATTTGAATCATAACAATGGTGTGTGTGTGTGTGTGTGTGTGTGTGTGTGTGTGTGTGTGTTGGGGGCGTGTGTGTGTGTGTGTGGGGGGGGGGGGGCATGGTCAATGGTTTTATATATCACTGTTTCAAATCCTTGCAACAGCTGAAATGTTGCTTGTCTCATTGATGGTTGGTCAAACAGTGGTCCTATGACCCTGCTTTTTAGACAAGATTATGACAGTACAGTCATATATACTCCAGAATATGTTTTTGCCTGCATATATATATATATATATATATATATATAAGAATAGTGTAGGATTGTACAGACGTTTTTTCAGATTAACTGTGATTCTGTGAGTCTCATTTGCAAAACTTAGAATAGAATACTATATCTAGTGTTACTATATAAATGCCATTTTAATTACAATAACTACAGCTGCTTCTACTAAGTATGTCCAAAAACAATAAATAATGATTAAAGTATGAAATAATGACATTTCAAAATGATTACAACAATAAAACTGCAAGTTGTTCGCAAAATGTGTCATCACCGTAATGTCAATATTTTACTGAATTAGACCTAGTACAAACATGGTGTGTCAGTACCAAGTGTTGAGTTGGTATTATTAGGAGTGCACCATTTCACAAATGGGCCTATTATATCTGTTGCATATAATGTTATGTTGTGATCCCAGAATGATGTTCAAAAGACTTTTCCAAAAGTAAAAAAACTGAAATCCTACTAGTTTACTAAGCCCCAGACAGAAACTTTATTAATAAATCTGGTGATCAAGGTGATCTCAAAAACTTCTGTTCTGTTCTGCCTCATTTTGATTTGATACTACTTGGTCTGTAATTGTGATACTTTGACCACAGCACATTTTGTTTAATGTGCCTTGACATGACTTTTAGATTATGCATGGATTAAAACCAACAATTGTGTCTGTTTTGTTTTGTAAAAACAATAAATTCTATACCAATGAAAAATTGAAAAAGGCCAAATAAAAACTATAATGTTGTTAGTAGGGGGAGCTGTGTAGAGAAAACTGTGGGAAAAAGTGAGAAAATAGCCAAGAAATTGCCAAAACTGCAATGGGTCCCTTTAAACATAACAAAAATTTCTATTTTTCATGACAAAGAGCACATTTTTGTTTGGGATCAAAAGGACGTCAATCAAAATTTCTCCTCAACTCCAAGCCCCACTCCTGTGTCATAAGCAGCCAGGTTTTCAACTATGGCCCAGGTTTAGGTGGATTTCAGTCACTGTTATCGGCAAATCTTTCAATATGCTAAGCTAGGCTAACAGTGTCAGACTGGGTTATTGCACGCACAGTGCAGAGAAGAGAAGGGTATGTACAGCATCATCTTATCTGACTTTAGGGTATGGCAAATAAGATAATTTCCCATAAAGTTGGCATGTTCCTTTAACTAACTGAGAGACCACCGCATTCAATTCTTTTTCATTAAATGAATGTATATGTAGTCTCTTTATATACAGTGGCTTGCAAAAGTATTCATCCCCCTTGGATAAGTGAAAGCAAATTTCTACAAAGGAATGTTAATTAATTAAAAATACATAATGCAAAATAAGCGATTACATAAATATGTAATAAAATTGTTGCTGTTGTTGCTATTTTCAAGATTCTGACTGGCTAACGTGGACTTGAGCTTCTCGTTACACTGCCACCTACAGGTTTGGCATACTCTTGACGGCATATATACACGGGTTAGTGTAAACGAAAAATTTTCTAAAAACTGACAGGTGTGCACGATGTTATTTTTTAAAACAGAGAGGCTGAAATGTCCGTTAATGGAAATAGCCTGCCACGTGTAAACGTGGCCTTAAAGTGACTGACCTAAATCAACAGCAATTGGTGCTAATAGTCTCAGAATCAGTAAAATGGGTATCACCTGAGTGCAGTGAATGTGTATAGTATAGAAATATAAAGACACTTGCGTTTCGAAGGTCCAGTCACAGGTCCATCAGTATTCCTGGCTATAATTCCACCATGAAGACAAAAGAACACTCCAAACAATGCAAAGAAAAGGTTATTGAAAAGCATAAGTGAGGGGATGGATACAAAAAAAAATCAAGTCACTGAACATCCTCTGGAGTTAATTAATCCATCATTAAGGAATATAAGGAATATGGCAAACGTGCAAATCTGCCTAGAGCAGGCTGTCACCACAAACTGAGGGACCGTTCAATAAAAATAATGGTGGGGGAGGCCACCCAGGCACCTATGACAACTCTGAAGAAGTTAAAAGCTTCAGCAGCTGAGATGGGAGAAACTTTGCATACAACAACTTCTGTCCAAGTTCATCACCTGTCAAAGCTCTATGGGTGAGTGCCAAAGCTTTTATTAAATCTTAATTAAAGTTCGCCCAAAGACATGTGGGAGACTTCAAGGTCAAAATGGCGGACATCAAGCACAGCACATCACCAAAAACGCAGCATCCCTAATTTGAAGAATGGTGGTGGAAACATCATGCTGTGGGGATACTTCTCGACAGCAGGCCCTGAAAGGCTTGTAAAGGTACAAGTAAAATGAATCCAGCAAAACATGTGTAAATTCTGGAGGACAATCTGATTCAGTCTGCAAGAGAAAGAAGATTTACTTTCCAGCAAGACAATGAGTCAAAGCATACAGCAAAAACTACACAGAAACAATTTAAAGACAGCAACGTGAATGTTCTGGAGAGACCTCAATCCTATAGAAAATCTGTAGCCTCATAAGACCATCCTGATCTCGCGAGCTTCAGTTTTCCACTCGCAGATCAGTCTGGCATCTTTCCGATAGAGAAAATTTGGAGCAGTTCGCCAAACGAACGGCCAATCAGCGTTGGTTTTGAGGCGGGTTTAGGCGTGACGGAACGAACAACATGACGGCATTCACAGATGAGATGAGCGTAGGCCTAGCTATCGCGCAAGTTGTATCCGAATTAGAAAGTATTCCTGGGGAAGCTGTGAAGCTACGAGTCCCAGCCATGTAGCTGGGAGGAATGAACACACAGACATCCTTCACGGCCAATTCCAGTCCGTAATATACTTTATTCAGAAGTGTAGGGCCTACCGTGAACACTTGGTGGGGATTGTCGTGGTGAGATTGGTTGTGATGAGGTTCATGTCACATACAAATGGTTTAAAAATGTTAACGTTAGTTACGTTACCTAACTTAATTGTATGTTAAACGAAGGCATTAGAAGAACACTTCGTTCATCGGAATGGTTGATTTTCGCCCCTTCCCAAAAGTTCTCCAACGGAAAGTTCCCAGATGGACATGAAGAGCAAATACAAAGCATCCATCTGGCGGAGTCAGGTTAGAAAATCTGTGGCTAAACCTGAAAAAGGCTGTTCACACTCGATCCCCTTCCAACCTGGCAGAGCTTGAGCAGTTTTAATTGAGACCTATCTTCCATGCTTCAATTGCGGCCAAAGGTGCATCTACTAAATGCTGACTTGAAGGGGGTGAATATTTATGCAATCGCTTATTTTGCATTATATATTTTTAATTAATTAACATTACTTTTAATTAAAATTAAACATTAATTTAAATTTGCTTTCACTTTGACATTAAAAAAGGGATTTTGTAAATTACTGTAAAAAAGGCCAAATTAAATGGACAAAGATTCCATTTATTAAAGCAATAAAAGGGGAAATATCCAAGGGGGGTAAATACTTTTGCAAGTTAACCAATTATATATACTCTTCTAAGAGCAAAAAAAATTAAATGACTATGAATGAGATCTAGAGTTCCTTTTAGAAGATGAGAAGCATAAAGAAGGACAAACATCAGTGCAGCTCAGTGCCCGGTTTCTACCATTGGGAATTGTGGGCCAAATAGTTCAGTCTTTGTTTTGTCCTTCTTTACACTTCTCTCATCTTCTCAAAGGAACTCTAGATCTCATTCATAATGACCATGGGTCCTTGGTTACCTGTCTGACCAAGGCCCTTCGTCCTGGATTACTCAGTTAGGCTGAGTGGCCAGATGTAGGAAGACTGTTGGTTGTTCTAAACTTTTTCATTTGGGAATGATGGAAGCTACCGTGCTTTTGGTCACTTTCAATGCTGCAGAAATTGTCTTGTACCCTTCCCCAGATCTGTGTCTTCACACAACCCTGTCTTGCAGGTCTATGGACAATTCTCTCAACTTCGTGGCTTGGTTTTCACTCTGACATACACCATCAACTGTGAGACCGCATATAAAGAGATGTGTGCCTCTCCTAATAATGTCCAGTGAATTCATTTAGGCACAGGTGGACTCCAATCAAGTTGTAGAGGCATCTCAAGGACCATTGATAGAAGTAGGATCCACCAGAGCTCAATGAAAGTGTCATAACAAAAGGTGTGAATACTTATTAGTTTATTAGTTATTACTTAATATTTCAGTCTTTCATTTTTTTTTATGTGGGGTTGGAGTATTGTGTGTAGATTGATGAGAAATAAATAAATAATTGAATCCAATGATGAGTCTGAAACATAAAAAAATATGGAAAAAGTGATGACAGAGGCTGGACACCCAAGAAAGAGAGGGCATGTGATACACTTATTTGATAAAAAAAAAACATTTCTCACCATTTTAAACGTATAACTTATAAGTATAAGTTTGAAAATAGTTCTGCGTGAGAAATAAAGTAGTTTTATTTGCATGATGGAATCATTACACTATCTTGGTGGTTAGGGTGGACAGTCATGAGTTCTCACTTGACATCTTGTAGGATGTATGTTCAGGAAGATAGTTCTTGGTTTTAACAAATTTCAATGGATGTTAAAATTGTGAGTGTATTGAGGAAGTGGATAAGGAGGTGATACAGCGCAGATATTGTGCAATGCGAGCAAATGCACTGACATGTAATGTTGTACTGATAGTAGACAGTAACAGTGCCTCCAACACCACCTTTAACAGAGTACCTCTAAAAGTAGAGATTACAGAGGAACTGTTTACGCCTGTGTTATCAACAGTCACACGCACTCACACATATTGCGTGTGCATATTCACTCACACATACACAAGGGAAAATAATGGGTTATGCAAAATTTTCAAAAGTCTCTTAAAAATTAGTGTGTTTGTGCTTCCACACAATACTTGCCTTGACTTGGACTCGTGATTTTTCTCTGTGTGTATACTCATATTTTATTTATTTATCTATGTTTGTTTCTTTGTTTCACACTGGATCTGAACTATCTTGAACATTGATACAAGGTATCTTGTCTTTTTTAGATGTTGATATCATTACTGCTGTGCATATTACAATTAAAACGCCACAGATATCACATTTCCTCCCTCATTGTCATGTAGATGGCAGAATTCTGTAGTTTAATAACTCAATTTATATCATTCACATAACTTATGTCTTCATTCAATTCTAAGTTAACCCTTCCTGTACCAGCACTGACACAATCTGTTTTCAGACATATCCTCCGCACTATATTAGATAGATTGTTACTATGTCTGAAAGCAGCTACAGTGTGTTCACCATGACATTTTAAATGACAACGTTTTACACCATTAAGATTTTTTATCACTATAAGCTATGTTTACTAAAGCAGAACCTTTTGAAATGTTTGACCTCTGTGCTTCTGACTCCATTTAGTCAAATCCCTGCACCGCAATGTCCACCCGCATTCTTTAGCTGTAATTTACCAGAGTTTCCTCACATTTTCATCTTTGTTTTCACAGTCTGCTGTGGGCCAAAGAGGAAGCAAAACAAATTAGAGGCCATTGTTTAGGGCCTAAAGCTCACCCAATAACATTATTTGTGGAAACATACATGTAAGAATAACTTCCTGAGTGATCCAGATTAATTGCTTGTGTCAGGAGGAAACTGTCTGCATACCCAAAGCTTCGAGAGAACCATGAAGCAACCCATGTGTGCTCTCTCTCTCTCTCTCTCTGCTCTCTGTCTTCCTCTCTCCTT
Source organism: Alosa pseudoharengus (assembly GCF_046254945.1). Lineage (NCBI taxonomy): Eukaryota > Metazoa > Chordata > Actinopteri > Clupeiformes > Clupeidae > Alosa > Alosa pseudoharengus. The sequence continues at coordinate 34,439,164 of NW_027468674.1, read as the reverse complement.
ACCAATTCTTTCAACACAGAGCTGGTACATCCCGTCACTGCTGAGAGAGACAGGAAAAACTTTGCATGACTTAACATGACTGAATCCCCCTCACTGACAATGCAGAAATTCAGAAAACAGGATACATACTTGAGTGTTAAAATACCCATTTACTGCTGAAGAGGATGTTAAAATACCCATTTAAAAATGTGACTGAGCCAGAAAGGCTTATTGCTACATCTTGACATATCATATCTGGTGAATTGGTTTAAGGGAGTTGCATGAAGAGTACTTATGCTTGAACCTCATTCACTTACTTGCAAGCTTTGAGTGGTCCTGTATGAGCTTAAAGCTGCTTGCAGCCAGCCAAGTAAATCAGCCTGTCTGCCCAAGGCTGCTCCAGGGTCATCAGCACCCACTCTCCTTAGAAGTGCTGTCTTTATTTATTTAACCTAAAGGTTAGTGTTCCGTTTTTTTCTGGTAATGGGGTCAAAACCCAAGCTCCAGGGGGACTGTCTTTGTCTCACTCTCTTTGTGTCTCTCAAAACTCACAAATACTATTTACAGAGGCATTGTCAAAGTAAAGGAGTACAGAACAAAAATAAGATAATGTACAGTAGCTTAATCAGTTGTATTCAGACAATTATATACCTGTGTAATTGGATACAAATATTTAATTTGCCTGTGCATGGTAAGAGTGCATTTATATAGGTTTTGTCTGGTGACAAACCATTGCTTTAATAATTGTTCAGTGTCTAGTGTTTCGATTCTGTTAAGATACTCTGCAAACCAGTCTAATGGAGTGACATTTTCTGGTATTGATTCCTTCTTTGTGCAAACATGTGCAAACTGACAAAATATAGTCACACAAAGCTGTAAGTTCAAACATTTGTTGCTGGTTAGTTAACTTTATAAGGGTTGAGTTTACTTAAGCAGTTCAAATCAATAGACTCACCATAACAACACAGTCTATCATAAAACCCACCACCAATCAATAGGCCTTTCACTAGCACATTGGCATGCTGTCTGAGTGTGATGATAAGGTGCAATGTACACTCTACCAATATGACCAGCAATATAGTTCTAATGTTATCCTACTGTGCAGTAAGGAGATAAGACCTCCAATCACCTTTTTGATCACACTTATTTGAATTCCTTTGCTCTGTTGGTTGGTGCCATGGATATTACAAAAAAAGAATGTCTAGAGAGAGAGAGAGAGAGAGAGAGAGAGAGAGAGAGAGAGAGAGAGAGAGAGAGATCAATGGCATTTTAAGTTTAAGGTTAATAGGGAGTTTATGACCATGAGAATGCCCCTGGTACAAATTTCACAAAAACATGACACATAGTCTTTGCAGACTTCTGGTTCCTAACTGATCAAACTCAGCTACTGAGTACAATGAGTAAAACTTACCCCAGTCAAACGTCAATCAGAAACACATCTAGATGGCTAGTTTCTTGTCAAAAGTGTTAATTTGCCACTGACTCGCTTTTGATCATAATAATCAGCCAGTGAAGACAAATGAAAATGTCTGATGGTCCATTTAAACACACAAGTGCCATTAAACATTATGTACACTGTCTATTGTCAACATAGACCCTATACATATGGAGACTGTTTAGTATTTTACCATGTAAGTGGACAGAATGATGGTTTCATTGATTAACTGTGAGGAATTGTTACTTTGCAACATTTGAATTATTCACATTTCAATATAACGTCATATGTTCATGTTAGGTACTTGTCATACTCTTTTGTCAACAGCAACTCACAAAACATGAACATTTGAAGAAAACAAACAACAGTAACAAATGTGTATGGCTATATTAAATAGTTAATGTACATTGTTAGTTTTTAAACGCTTCTTGAATCTTGAAGGCCATCAATGGAATGAACAGCACGAGGTAGGTTATTCCAACACTCATGAATGAAAAGGGTCTCAACAGCAATCTCTGGCTGTGGAGAGACGGCAGAAACAAGAGATCTTAACTGGATGAACAAAAATGTCAAGACAAGAAATTAATCTGAAATTAGTATGCAAAAATCTGAAATATAGGAGGCAACTCATATATTTGGTGCCTAAAGTTATCTTAATACATGAGTGTATAACTTATGCTAGTGTACTAGAATACATACCAAGTGCATATGACTACCCATTAATCCTCAACATAAATTAAATATAATTCCATAGCACACTTCTTTTTAAACTCTCAAAAGCCAAGAGGAATATAAGATCTTAAGGCACACCTTCCTCATATTTTGGTGTAGTAGTCTGATTCAAGGCTATTCATCAAGGGACACTCCTTCTAAACATTAGTTAATGAGTGGTTATAATTGAACAACAATGGAATGTGACTGCTGTAGTTGTTGACCTTGGTAAAGTGGACACCATTATCTAAAGGTGTGTGTGTGTGGGGGGGTCATGGAACACTGGTTGATAAATTAATGAGACACCAATGTTTGTGTGGATACTGTAGGCTGTCTTCTGCTGTTTCTCTTGTCATTGACTATAGTGACACAGATGAGCCACATGCTCCGGTAAATGGAAGCTGGATCCCCATTATGCGGGTTAGTGTGAGGCCATAAATCTGTACAGCCAACAAACAATGTCCACATAGACCCCTCTTATTATTATTTATTGGTCCACAAGCAGTGTTTAATTGACCATGAAGCAATTTACTTAGAAAGACTGTAAACAGTGGTTCATCTGGCTGGTGGACACTGGTGGAATAGAATGTCTTTCAAAATTAATGATGCTTAATAGCCAGCATTCTAAGTAGTACCAAGCACTGAATTGGCATGTTATGAAATGGTGTAAAGTCAGACGGTCAAGAAAACAGACATATTCGTATTTAGGGTTAGGGTTTCAAAATATGGTTGTAGTCATGGTTATGGTGACTTAGCAGACAATATGGTATACCTGTAGGCTACCAATGATGCACGTTGGACCATACTGTACAATACATACACTGTTCAACAGTATACAGTTCAGGGTACAGGCATAATCTGACCTGATAATTAATACATACACACCCATACAGTATGACCATTCCCATTACGGTCATTTCCATTAAGGCCTATAATATGTCAACATTTATTTACTTTGCACCTTCTATTTAGAATATTACAATCCTAAAATGTTCTTTCAGTAGAAAGATCAGCTTGTCCATTATCAGATTCAATATTTGGGCAGTTTTATTCCAGTAATTTAATCAGGACGCAGAGGAAGAGGAACAAACAAAGCATTAGTCTCCCGGGTCCTTTGGTATCACAGTGGAGATCTGATTGAGATTTTAGAGTACTTACACAGAGAACACACATTCTAACTGATACCTAGAAGATAATTGTTTGATGGCTAATGCGTCTGAAAGGAGTGCCACAAACAGAACACTGAGGTATGATATATTTTCAATTAAGAAATTAAACTATCGACCTTTAAACAGCTTTACACAGGGCTTCTCGGGGTAGCACTATCTCCCTCTTGGGACTGAGTCAATATTTGGTGAGGAGTTGTCACAGAAACCACTTCCACAGTCCCCCCCAAAACAGCATTAAGCAGTTAAATATTTAAATCATTAATTCATTCTGCCTGGTGTCATTTACAGCACTAGACAATGTAGATTCCAAAGGCACCCAGAGAAATATCACTAAGGGCTTATTGTGAACTCACCCATGTTATTTATTTTTCAATTAGATCTAATTCAAATTGAGATTGAGCAGTTAAAGATTATTCACTCACTCCCTAAATTTACTTCAAGTCCCAAACTAAACAGGGCAGACAAAATAGCTTGGAAATACAATTGAGGGAGATATGATGTTCATTTCATGTGTTGAAGGGTTGAATATATAAATGTAAATTGCAATCATTCCTTTAGTGTTGTAACAATAAACTCTACCTACCCTAAATACATAATGTTCAAAGACTAACAAGTCATAAAAGACATTTGCAATTATAGTACCAAATCTAAAACATGCTTTTCAATAAAGGATGTAAAGTGTTTTCTTGGGTTGCAAAAACAGTCAAAACACAGCTTTCGAAACCTTGCCAGAAAGATATATCATTCCTAGTCTTGTAAAAATGTCAGACTACATCTAACCAGGATCCCAAAAAGTGAAATGATTAAATGTTTAAAGAGTATACTAAATCCTTTAGTTTAGAAAGCAGATGCTTCACAGGTTGTCAGGTGCTTTCCAAAATGGTACATGCAGTGCTATTGGCAACAGTAACAAGGACAATGCCTAAAAGGTAGACATTAAAATGGAAAGCTATATCTGCAAAAAAGCAAATTGAAAAGATTTGTATATGTTGGATCAAAGGTGAGAACATGAGGTTTGAAAGATGCATAGATTTGATACCCATCATGATGGAGAAAATAATAAGCTGCTTAAGTGCTGGTCAAAACATAATAACAAAAACAACAACAAAAAATTAAACTCCACAATCAATATCTTGCATCTCCTGTTATCAGTGATTGATTGGTGCAAATCTCATCATAACAGGGCAATAAAACATGAATATAAGCTATGCAAAAACTGGTGAAAGAGTGAAACCAACCACTCTTTATTGGACTGAACTGTTTAAAGATTTGAACCCTGATTAGGTCATGTGTAAAGAGCTTCAATAAATGTTACGACAAAATAGCAACTCATTGCACCACTGAGTTATTGTGTGGGTTAAATTTTCCCTTAATATTTTGAGTTACTGACAGCTAATGTCAAAGGTCAACAAAATGTCTGCAAATAGTATATTTCATATATAAAAGAATGTTATTTAAATCTGTTGACAATAATTTGTGATCAGATGAAAGCTGTCATGGTGAATACAAATATAAAATACAAATATAAAATATAAATGTCTTTGGTAGTTCGAAACTTGCAACACTAGGTTTGTACAATTGTATCCAATGCAACCAATTATTATTTTTTAGCTATTATTACAAAGAACACACAGTGCTACTCTGAATTTCAACTTTTATTAGTTGTCAACAACTTCCCTGTCTGGAAATGTATGTTTTAGGCTACAGAGTAATGAGCCAACCCTAGTAACATCTGGTATCTGGGGTGCACTTGCTATTTTGACTTTTGCATGGCTTCTAAAGCATTGCTCAATTCAGGTGGAATCACTGTGCTTTCTATTGATTTTGGAATGAGCTTGCAAATTGAAGCTCTTTGAACTGTGACGGTAATCATACCAAATACAACTGAAATACCACTCACTGTCAAGTTCAAACCATTACAGCCTCTGCAATTATTAACAAAGAGCTTACTTTGTTAACCAAAATGTTCTGCTATTTGTCTTTCTACTTAAATGAAAACCAATCTTAGGCTGTACCTGATATGATGGTCAAAACAGCAAGCAAACGTGTAGTAGGCTATAAGTTATGATGTTATTGATTCAGTAGAAAATATCTTACATTCCTCACAAGCTATTCCTTCAAGGAATGACATGTCTGAAATAAAATGACATGTCTCCCTTAAAGTCTTCGCAATCAATGTTGAAAGTAAAGTAGGTTAACAGCCATCATGTAAACTAACAAAATGCATTGTCTTTGTCTCAGTATCTTTCTAGATATCATTAGGCTATTTTGTGATTCCAGTGATATGCACTACAAATAAATGCAATGCTAATATGAGCATAGGCACAACCATTGGTTGTTTGAAACACAGATTTGGGATAGCCTGAAAAATATTCAATGCCTCATTTCAAATTACATGTAGGCCTACCTTTGGTAAACTTTTAGCAATCACCATGGTCCCTGGTTGCTTATTAAATCCATAGGTTAAGCTTTCAAAAAAGCACTTCTGTGAAAATAAAGATGACTTTGAGACCACGTTTCTTTTTAACAACTTGGTGTATAAGCTACACTATAGCACATCTTTATTAATTCACGTCTCAACAATAAACATGAAATATGATACATATTCAATATTTACAACGAATGTTCTTCAGACAGAAAATGTCAATGATTTATTTTTGCAAGGTTGAGGGAAATTCGTCCTCAACGTCCAGATCTTGGTCCGAATTCTCTGAGATGCCTGACTCATTGTCTTCCCTCAAGAGTGACGTGGAAGAGCACTGGACGTGGCTGTGTGGAACCTGTGGTGGGTTGTGTTGATCTGAACTGACTTCCACGTCAAAATGTCTTTCGGGATTTTCGTCTTCGATGTCTTGTTTGGGGCACTGTGGGTTCTCCTGTGGGATAAATTTTCCATCATAAGTAGAATGTTAGACACAATTGTAGGCTAACATAGTTGCTGCACAAAGGCCACAACTGAAGTTAATAAAATAGCAAAGCCATTCGAGTTCAGTATACATAGCCTATAGGCTATCTGTTTTAAAATCAGCAGAATAGCCTTCTTTGAGATTTCGCAACTTTCTTCTACTTTCCTTCTGTATCAAGCTGAGAGAACTAGCGTGGCCAACTAAGTGCAAAATTAAACAATTCAGCTGGTCAGGATTTTTCCTGTCATTCTTTTTTTCTGTCTTTTAAAAATAATTTCGGTGCCTATTCACAACAAAACATAGATAATTCTGGATTTCAGATCAGATATTCATTGTTGCGTAAGATTAATGGGAAACTAATCTAGGACCTATTAAGGTAGGCATAGGCTAAATTTCTTGTTTGTGCCTGTTGAAAATAGCAAAGCCACCTGTTTCAGACGTCGCCATTTCGCCCTGCGATTCTGGAACCAGGTTTTCACCTGTCGAATACATAGAAAAGTAAGATATGTCAGATTAGACTAGATGTACATAGCTTAATAACGTCCTTTGAGGACGTAGTCAGGCTATATCTCTTCGGTTACTCTTACCTGCCGTTCACTCAATTGCAGCATTTTGGCCAGTCGTTTCCTCTCTGGTGGAGACAGATACTTCTGTGTTTCGAACTTTTTTTCTAGTTCAATTGTCTGGTCATTGGAAAATCGGACTTGTCCGCCTTTCCTTTTGTGCAGGGGACGCTGAATGAATGGAGTCCACAACAGTGGTTTGCCTTGTGTAACACAGACATGAAATACAAAGTAAGGATGGCGAATGGAGATGGAACAAGCTACAATTCTTTGATTTTTTTGGTGCCAGATGTTTAGGGGAAATATTGTAGGCCTAAGATATGCAAAATCGTATAGACCTATTTAAAGGCAATTTCAGTTCACAGTTATCTTTGTCATATAATGTTATAGTATGCCTGCTTTGTTTAATCTCAGAGATGGTGAAGCATAGCCTAGTCTACGGTTTCTGACATCCGTTTGAACCTGTGCTTATGAGGAAGGCAGTTGAGCGCGATTGGCGCACAACCATGGCAAAATTTCCGTCAATGTGTTTCCTGTTGGTTTATCTTGTGAATGCCTTTAACATCCGTCTTTTCCAGTCACAAAAGACATAGGAAACTGCGGTGTGTGTGTGTGTGTGTGTGTTTGCGCGCGGCCGCCCGCGCGCGCGCAATATAACAAACTGCTTTAGACAAAACAGAAGTGTAGGCTATAGCCTAATTTATCTCATAATTTTCATTGATTCTGCACCCCATATCATCGTGCATCTCAGACTCAGAGGCAGGCCTACAATTCCAATCCAAAATATTGGATTCTACACTACCTTACAGTTTTTGACCAGGCTATGATACCGTTATTCTTCAATTAGGCCTAACGCCCTAATAACTGAATGACTGCCCTAGCTGCCGCTCATGCCCGGCCAGGACATCAGCCTATTGTTTTAGCTGTTCTGAAGTCACATCCCGTACCGCGGAAATGAACAATATTTGCAAAAAACGGACCTCGGCTATCAGAAGTGGAGTGTTTCCTGAATAAGTCTGTATTGAGGATGTCGATAAAATAATCAGCATTGTGCACGACTCCCGGGGAAGTGCCTACAAGAGGCCGCCAGGAAAACCTTTAACAGCTTCTGAAACCAGATTTACTCCTATCGAGAGCTCAAGATTTCCTGCCTGAACGGAAAGGATCAGAGTTTGCTTAACTGCAGCAGTTAACCTCAGGCCAACACCATGCCTCTGAGAATAGAATAGGCTACAAAATAGAATACAAGGCAGTATTTTAACTAACATAATATAAACTCTGTTGGACAGTCATTTCAACCAAGGAAAAAAGTAACAATTCTGTTAGTTGGTAGGCTGAAGTTGTAAGATAATTACTTAATATTACGTATCACAAATTACCAGCCGGCAGTATCTGCCTATTCACTAATTGGGCACGCCTTAATTTTCTAACTTTTAGCCTACAATTTTATAAGGGGACCATTGAGCATTCCCTGATTTTGCCTTAGGCTATAGGCTGACGTTAGACATCCTTAAAATCATGAGAGGATTCTATCTTAACCAGGTGATTTAGGTTTGAATAAATGCGTGTTATTAAAATTGCAGGAAAGCCCATTCAACAAAATGCACTGACATTTTGATATTTTAATCTGTTTGCTTCGGATGTGTTACCTACCTAACCGACAAAGGTAGCCTATACACTTTCAGGTAGCCTACAAATAAAAAATAAACTCACCAAGACTGTCGTGTCTGATGAGTGCATGCGCGTATTCTCCCAGTGACCGGTTGAAAGGGTAGACTGAGGACGAGAAAGCCCCTGTTGAGTACGGAGTCGCAAGAGCTGAGTGGTGCGACAAAGCGGGGTGGATTGGCGTCGGCTCGCAGATTGAACTCCTGTAAGGTGATATCAAACTTGTGAATGACGAATTTGGTGAGGGTAGAGTCGGCGCTGAGATAACGGTTGTAGAGGCTGGAGTTCCATTCCTTCCAAGTATATCTTCGATGTAGAAGGGAGTTGGGTGGACATGCTGAATTGGCGTCGGAGCATATAAAGGAACGTTCATGGCCGAAGTTACCGGGTACTGATATTGCATTATTCCTTTGCAGATTTCAGTTCAGATGACAGGCCTGGTCCGTTTCTATCGACCGCAAGGAATTATTCGAACTCCATCAATTAGTTAGTTTGCCCACCTCTTTCGCGACTACACTTGATATCTTAGATTTTAGAGGGAGGAGACATTCGTCAACTTCCTCCAGGTAGCCTTTGCACGGATTCTGATTGGTTGCCAAAAAAGTAGCCTAGTCCACCTAATAATGATTCGTTTAACTAGGCTACATTTGACCGTTCAAACGACGTTCAGACCGCTCGGTCATAGGCCTATAAGTTCTGATCTGGCTTAGTGAGAAAATGTCAAGAAACTAACACCCAATTGGTCTAATACCCTACCAGCCTACTAATAGGCTAATAGGCATAGTAACCTAATAATAACAATAGGCTAATAATAACATTATTATTATTATTATTATTATTAATAATAATAATAATAATAATAATAATAATAATAATAGACCTGATCATAACTTAATAATAGGCTATAACTTCGAAATAGGCCTAATGTATTCTCTGATGTTTACTTTCAACAAAAATGCAGTCCTATCGTTTTAAACGGCCCACTAACCTAGGCCTTGGCCTACAACAACAATAACAACAACTCCTAGGCTAGGCTACTATATTGATAACTACCATAATAATAAGAATAATAGCCTTTGCAACAGCAGCAACAACAATAGTTAATAATACTATAATAAAAATAATAAAATAATAATTATAATAATAATGGGCTACCTAATCATTCAACCTTAGGCACTAAATAAAAGGTTTCTTTTTTGAAGAAAGGCTGGTCTTTGGCCATAAACTAGGCTACATGTATTCTAGGGCCAAAATGCATTTTGCTGACCATGTAACCATGTCTCATTTAAGGATTTCCATCAAGAGAGTGATTATTATTATTATTCTAGCCTAACGTGCCAGTGGACCAGGTTACAGGATTTTTTTCTGCAGAGTCCTATAATTTCGAATCTATATGTATAATCTGTATAATCTATAGCTAGTAGGCTAGGCTATGCCATAATTATTCGTTGCCATAATTTTCAAACAATTAGGGTATCGTGTTATGCCATCCTTCGCCTCACGCATCCGACGAGAGAACGTCAGTGTCCTGATGATTCATGGATAGGCTATAGACTATGAAGTTTGAAAGTCAGGAAAAAAACCTAACCCTACCTACATGACAGGTAAATCGATGAAAGCTAATATTTGAGGTTTGGTAATCATTCCTGTTAAATGATCTAAGTACCCTGCGGCGTCGGGCTCCTGTGTAAAACAACCTACCACCCCAACGTTATCTCATGTCTGTCCAATTCTTACGTGTCACTTCAGGCGCCAGAGCACTGGTCTCCACCTTGACAGAGAAACGTTATGTTGCCTAATAGATCACATCGCTTTCAGGCTCACACACATAAGTAGCCTGTAGGCCTATTATAGGCTTATAGTTTGAATGAATGGGCATACAGCCCACCAACAGACTGCGATTCAAAACGTTTAGATTGTTTTGAACTTTGATATGACGTGCTACTTTTTTCTTCAATAAAACAGTAGGCCTAGCCTAGGGCTATGGACTAGGAATGATTTATTCAGCTTCAGCTTTAGCAAAAGTTTATTTGACTTAAATCTGAAAAGTGAATTTCTTGTAGCCTAACTGCGAAACAATTAGGCCTATTCGATTTGGTAACATTCAATAAGCCTACATCTTTTGGGAAGTCATCACGTTAATTAAGTCGTTTCAAAGTAGATAAGCAGTCAAGGAAATAGGCAACCATTAATCAATAGATACACCAAATAAACCATTAGACTATGAGACAATGGCATTGCCTACACTCTCCATTAATCAATTCTTAATGTAGATTGAAAACGGACATTCTGGTTAACTTTAAACAAGACCAAGCGGTTACGCATAGGGCTAGTCTATGGCCTGCATATAGACCACGTCCACCTTTTGCTTTTAGCGTTACACAAAAACTGTAGACTATAACTGAAAACGTGTGGATGATACTTTGATATTTTGTAGGCTAAACCATATATTCTTTTTGTTGTCTATTAAGAAGTGATGATAAATTATATCTATATTCACAGCCTATTTTCCTTCACAAGGCCGCCCAGCTAAAAACACAACTGCCTCGCATGTCTGGTAGTTGGAACATCACCATGGGACAGATGCTTCCCCGCAATACAGTTTAACCAGTTACTTTACCAACTATATACTTTATTGCAGAATTGTTCGTTTACACGTTAACACACTAAAACATATCTTAAGTGGCGGACGAAGTACACAAATCCTGTACTTGAGTGAAATAGGCTACTTGTTAAATGTTACTCCAAGTCGAAGTCCTCCTTTTACATTTCCACTTGAGTGGAAGTACAAAAGTACTTGCCTTCAAATTTACTTATTGAAAGTAAAAGTCCTGAAATGTATTATGACTTATACAGTTGCATTTATTATTGTTGAAATGATTCGGCACATAGGCATTCATTGAGCCTTTCTCCTTCATTCAAGGACAAAATCAACTAAGAATATTGTATGTATAAAGAACTAAAAACAAACTAATGTGATGTTTTATCTTAGATAGGCTACTTCAAAGTAACCACTTTTTGCTTTGTTGAATGCTTTACACGTTCGGACCAAATCAAGACGTTCCCTTTTGTGTTTGATAGTGTCAGATTATTTATTGTCTATCATTGTCTATCATCATTTCGTCAATGGCGTCATGAGGCTAGTTATGGTAACATCAAAACTGCGAAGAGAGGTCAAAAAGGTACTGTAAATAGTAATAACATGGTTAATAGAAAATACACAAGTACACATGCATTTGGACAGTTTTTTTTCCAAAAGGAACTTCAGCTGTAGGCCTACTTCAGCTGTCACAAAATGTAGTGGAATAAAAAGTAAGATATTTGGCCTAGAAATGTAGCCTACTGGAGTAAAAGTAAAAACTCAAGTAAAGTACAGATACATGAAAAAGCTACAGTAATTGAGTACACTCAAGTAATGTCCGCACTGCCTAAAAACGCCGTATCTTTCCTTCGCTTTCTTCCCATGGAAGGGTTAAACCATGCAAATTATGGTAACTCAAGTAGATTATTAGGTTACAAATATGGAAATTTTATTTAGGCTAAAATATAATTTACACATGATGGTTTTATGTAGGCTATAGCCTAATTGTAGGCTTAACGAGACTTGCCGTTGATAGGTGCTCCAGCTACACCTCACATGTTTGTCTAGGTCTATGTTATATTTAGAGCATAAAATACCATATGTATCTGCTCTAACTGTGAAGTAAGAAGAAGACGAAGATTCAATGTGAAAGCGAGGTGGGACGTCAAAATCTCAACCATGCAATGACGGCTGGTTTCTTCTACTGGAAAGATGCATCCTCAAAATTCCTCATCAAATGCACTGTATAAAAGGGAAAGTCAGGGCTGTCCAATTTATGAAACCACATACAGTAGGCTACAATTAGCTATAAACCAGCATGCAATTTATAAGTAGGCTATCCCTCGTTAAATAGTAGCCTATCGAGAACAGCTGTTAATGAAGTAGCACCATTGGTGCAGAATGTAGCCTATAATTTAAAAAGGCACTATCATTTCAATCCTCTGTTAAAATTGACAATACAATAGAATTTCAATTAGACTAGCCTAGGCTACTGATCGCTCACTTTTTGCGCATGCCTAAATTGAACAACGGTGTTGAACTTAAACTAAACTTTATATTTTGTAAACAACGAGAAATGCTGGATTAATTAAGACATTTCATTTAATGTGCAACCGTTGTCCATTCAAATTAATACCATTGGCCATTCATTGTAGTATTTGAGTTAGTTCCCACTGTCTGTATTCAGCAATTGTTCTACCCCTATCAGGCCCTAGGCTAGGTTAATGGCCACATGAAGGTCTGTCTCATCTTGCCGTTTAGTGGTAAATTGCCGCCGTCTAGTGGTAGGCAGGAGACTTAATGATATGAATGTCAGTGCTGTTTTACACATTTTAGCTGTGCAACTTCTTGCACTGCACTGAGGCCTTTTTCTAAACCAATTTTAGGTGTCATTGTTTTTACTGTCCTAATCCAGAAAATAACAGTATGCACAGGCTATAATGCAATATAAATGTTTTGATTAGGCTAATAATAGGTAGGGGAGGCCTATTGAAAGCTGTGTTTATAGGCTAGCCTACTATATATTTTGTGGAGGTGAGACATGGAAAAGCAGTCTTAGAAAGATGTATAGGCTATATTTGGGCCTATCGGTTGATCGAGTTTCGCATGTTAATAAGAGACTTATGGGCTGTGGCTCACGAAGGGGACCTTTTGAATGTGCAATGGTTTCACTCACATGCGCTAAACATAATAACACAACATGATAGAATCATTAGCAATCTGTCTGAAATAACACATCTTTAAAGGACCTTAATAGTTTGTAAAATATTGGAGTTATGGAAAGTTTACCTTAACCATATGATTCTTTCATCCTGCATGGCTGTTTCATTCATCCCAAAAGCACCATCCTAAGTAATCCCATGCCCCCCCTATACAAACATCTGAAAAATTCTGGACGGTTTCTCAAAACCATCGTTGCTTAAGAACATCATGAAAACCTTTGTAAATGTACAAGTGATCCAAAGTACTGTAAGGCAGGGGTCCCCAACCTTTTATGTACCATGGACCGGTTTTTTTTCACGGACCGGGGGGGGGGGTTCGGGGGTTCCATGTTCCATATGTGTTGTGTATGCATAACTTGAAAAGAACTAGCTCCAGTTATGTAGGAACAGTGAAGGTAACGATCTCTTGTGAAAAACGTGAACTTCAAGAAGTGAAAATTGAACAATATGAACGATGAATATTGAACAACTTGAAGCTACATCTATAAGTGTGAACATGCTTAACAAAATATGGGAACAAAACATGGGCTATGTGCGCCGCGGTGGGCTTTGCCGCGATTATGGACACGTACCAAATGCGTCATGTGGAGAAAGCCATGAGCGTCCCTCTCGCACGATAAAGGTGTTGAAAACGGCCAATAAACTCCTCTAAGCAGGCAATAGATGGCATGGGCATGTCACATATTATTGTCTTTTTGATTAGGCCTACCAAGCACATATTCACGTTTAAATGAAGGTGGATAATTTAAAACAAAAGCAAATTGTCCTGAAAGCATCCGATATGTCGCCCTTGGATTGAAAGTCAAAACTTTGAATGCGTCTTATGAAGCATTGGAGAAAGCCACGAGCGTCTCTCTCGCAAAATAAGTATAATATAATAATAATAATAATAAGCTTTATTTGTATAGCACCTTTCAGAATGCAGCTCAAAGTGCTTTACATTTGAAGCATGTAACAAAATAATAGTCAGTCAGTCATTATCAATCACATTTCTTCATTGCTGGGGCCGTTTATGATCGATCCACTCAGCAACATATCAAAAATATAGAAAATGACATGTCATAAGACTGGCAGCCTTAACCCTCTTTCCCCCCACAAGCACGCCATATGGCAACTGTGGCAAGGAAAAACTCCCATATTCCAGGAAGAAACCTTGAGCAGAACCTGACTTAATAGGGGGAGCCCATCTGCTTCTGGCTGGCTGCGCCCTCCAATAGCAGCAGATGTAGAATAATCTGAAAAAGTAGTCTACAGGATAAGACGAGTTAACTAAAAGCTTTCCTGTACAGGTATGTTTTCAGATCTTTTTTAAAAATATTTACTGAACTCGCCTGCTTGATGTACAGAGGCAGGGTGTTCCATAGTTTGGGGGCATAATGGATAAAAGCAGCTTCTCCACTTTGTTTGTGGAGCACTTTGGGTACGATTAAAAGATTAGAATTGGATGATCTAAGTTTCCTTTGTGGTTGATAAGATATTAAAAGCTCAGAGATATATGAAGGTGCTGTGCCATTCAGAGCTTTGTAAGTAATTAACATAACCTTAAAATCAATTCTATAGGAAATAGGGAGCCAGTGCAGTTCAGCCAACACAGGGGTGATGTGTTCTCTCTTCTTAGTCTTAGTTAAAAGTCTAGCCGCAGAGTTCTGTATGAGTGCCAATTTCTTTAGATGTTTTTTGGGAAGACCAGTGAAAAGTGCATTGCAGTAGTCTAACCTGCTAGTGATAAAGGCGTGAATTAGTTTTTCTGCATCTTGTTGAGTTAAAAAGGGCCGCACTTTGGCAATGTTTCTCAAGTGGAAATAGGCTGTTTGAGTAACTTTACTGATATGGGGCTTAAAACTTAACTCTGCATCTAAGATGACACCGAGGCTTGTTACTTTTGGTTTGACCTGGTGTGCCAAGTTCCCCAGATTACTAAGAACAATATCTCGCTTTAGTTTTGGTCCCACCAAAAGTACCTCTGTTTTGTCATCATTTAGTTTCAGAAAATTTTTGCTCATCCACTGATTAATGGAGGTTAGGCATGCAGTGAGGGAGCAAAGGCCATCTGGGTTAGTTGGCTCCACAGAAATATACAATTGGGTATCATCTGCGTAGCTATGGAAGTTTACATTATGCTGACTTATGACATTTCCCAATGGAAGCATATATAGGGAAAATAGCAGGGGACCAAGGCAGCTCCCCTGGGCCACACCAAAAGGCAAGTCATGTTTTTCAGATAAATGATCTCCTAGACTGATATAAAAATCTCTGCCAGTAATGTAGGTTTGAAACCAGTTTAGAGCATTATCAGAGAGACCCACCCACTTCGCAAGGCGGTGAATTAGGATGCTATGATCAATGGTGTCAAATGCCGCACTCAAATCCAGAAGAATAAGGATTGAGACTTTGTTTGAGTCAGTAGCCAGTCTGAGATCATTGACTATTTTTACTAGAGCCGTTTCTGTGCTGTGATTTGATCTAAAACCTGATTGGAATTTTTCAAGGATACTGTTTTCGTTGAGGAAGGTATTTAACTGATTACAAACAACTTTTTCAAGTACTTTGCTCAGGAACGGTAGATTTGATATAGGCCTGTAGTTGCTCAGATTGGTATGGTCAAGATTTGACTTTTTAAGTAAAGGTTTCACAACAGCGGTTTTAAAAGCAGTTGGAAATATACCTGTTTCTAATGAGGTATTTATTACCTTGAGAATAAAGGGAGCTAAGCTATCATATAGTTTTTTGAGGAATCTAGTAGGGATTGGATCTAAAACACATGTTGAGGAGCCGGTTTGAGTTATAATTTTACCAAGCTCAGATTGAGTAATAGTGCTAAAGGACCTTAATTTTTGGGGGGCTGTTTTTGGGTGTACTATCAAACATATTACTTGTATTACCAATAGCCTCCCTTATAGAAATTACTTTGTTTTCGAAGAAGTCTGCAAATTCTTCGCATCTTAGAGAGGATGCCTGACTGAGTGTATCAAAAGGTGTTTGATGCAATAGCCTATCAATGGTAGAGAACAACACCCTAGAGTTTCCACTGTTTTCAGCAATTACCTTAGAGAAGTGGTTCCTTCTCTCATTCCGAATAGCTCTATTATAATTTGCTATTTTTTCTTTTAGAATGGCACGGTGAACCTGTAACTTAGTTTTTCTCCATGTTCTCTCAGCTTTTCTACATGATCTTTTTAGATCATGGATATTTTCGTTCATCCAAGGTGTCAGTTTGCTACAGGGCCTTTTTTTAGTCTTTAAGGGTGCCACTCTATCAAGCATAGCGCCTAATTCATGATTGAGAGCCTCTACCATTTGATCAATGGGATGATGTAAAATATCTAAATTTATGGAGTCTATAAGAGCTATGAACTGCTGTTCTGCTCTAATGTCCAAGAGTCGCGATTTGATTGCAATTTCGGGATGAATTTTTGGAGTATGTAGTACTATATTAAAAGATACACAATAATGATCAGACATATTTATATCATTTACTGATAAGTCTGTGACTTCTATCCCTCTAGAAATGACTAGATCGAGGGTGTTGCCAAGGTTGTGGGTGGGTCCTGTAACATGCTGCTTTAGCTCTAAACTGTCCAACACATTAAGGAACTTACTGGCTTTAGCATCAGTTGTCTTATTGACATGAATATTAAAGTCGCCATTTACAATTATCCGATCATAGCTAGTGATGATGAGCGACATAAGTTCAGAAAACTGGTCGAGAAAGCCAGCCCATAGTTTAGGAGGGCGGTATAAGGTTAATAGAAGTACAGCTGGGTCAGCCTTCAGAGTGAGGGCAATGTACTCAAAGGAAGCGAATTCACCAAAGTTGACTCTAGTGCAACTATATTTGTTTGAGAGAATGGAGGCAATTCCACCACCTCGTTTGCCTTGTCTAATTGAGTGGAAGAAATTATAATTTGGGGGACAAGTTTCAACAAGAACAGCTTCGCTGTCTGAAGTCAGCCAGGTTTCAACAAGAAACAGAAAATCCAATTGTTTTTCACTAATAAAATCATTGATTGCAAAGGTTTTGGTAGTAAGTGCACCTATATTCAGTAAACCCATGTTAGCTGAAAATGCCTCTGGCTTTTGAGGAATATGCTGAGGTATGGAAAGAATATTTGTTAGGTTTCTAGTTTTAAATTTGTCTTTTCTTTTTACTATACGTTTGGTAGAAATCAACGTTGGAATAGAACTATAAGCATAAGTCATGCTATTGCATGAAGCAGCTTGATCTATGGTAGTAGTATTGTATGTTACCCTGCAGAAAACATTCTCAGACCCATCCACATGTATAATGCCATTCGAATCAATACCTGGGGGGCGTGAATCTGTAATATTTTCTACAGAATGTCAATGCCTCAGTGTGGACGCTATGTTGTCAGAGAGTAGCCTGGCTCCATGTTGGTTTGGGTGGAGACCATCACGCTTCAGCATACTGGGCCTCTCCCAGAACAAGCCCCAGTTGTTGACATAGGGGATGCTTAGGGAAGCGCAGTAGCGTTTGAGCCAGGTGTGGAGATCGAACAGTCTGGACCATCTCTCAGCACCTTTTCTGTAGGTAGGGAGAGGCCCAGAGATGACAAAGCGTTTTTCTGTGCCCATCAGGGTGGTGATGAGAGTTTTGTAGTTTTCCTGCAGTGCTACTGACTGCTTATCTCTGATGTCGTTTGTGCCCACGTGTACGATGATGTTGTTGACCTTGGTGTGGCAGGCCAGGATGCTTGGGAGTTTCTGCTGGATGTCAAGGACCTTGGCACCAGGGAAGCAGTAGACCTTGGAGGGACCGCTACATGATGGGGGAATGCAGAGGTCTCTAACCATGGAACTGCCGATGACCAGGGTGGAGGTTGATGAGGTCCGGGGAGGTGGGGGTCGGGGGGGCGCCGACTTTGAGGAGGGACCAGGATGGTTGTCTCGGGGCAGGAGGGGCTCCTCATCCTCGGTCAGAATGGCGTAGCGGTTTTCCAGTCGTATAGGTTGGGCTGGGCCTGAGTGCCGTCCGGACCGTCTGCCGTGCTTGTGATGCTTGCTTCTACGCCATGGCTCAGGCTGATGTGGAGTGGAGCTGGCCAGCAGAGCAGGCTTGGTTCTCAGCAGAGGCCGGGGAGAGGCAACAGGGACAGAAGTTGCATTAGTGCATGGCATGGTTAAAGTATTGGAGGACAGAGTGAAATCAGGGCATCTGGCATTAGTATGTGTAAGAGAGGTAACGTTACTTACGGAGAGAATGGTGTCGAGGAACTGTTCATCCTTCTCAATCTGATGGAGGGTCGCTATTCTGGCTTCGAGTTCCACTATCTTTTCGCTGAGAAGGACGCAGGAGTCGCAGCCTGGTGCACAGCTGAGGGGAGGCATCGTGTCGCGGCGAGGGCTCGTCGGTGTCAACTTTCTTTTAAACGTTTGTTTGCTAGTTGGCTAGCAACAGCGATATCGTGCAGTTCCTTGATAACTCGAACACAGGTAGCGGGTGAGTAATCTGAGATTACTCACTTTTATATTGAGTCACTAGTTTTGAGAGACGTTAGAAGGAATTTGATGCTTTCTTCTTCCAGATAGCGTTTCCTTGGCCCGGTATTATTTGCAGCCCTTGATGCTGGCTTAATCGTTTCACGTTAACGTTTGACAGAAAAGTTTGGCGATCAAGGTTATAGAGTCCGATAATCCAAAGCCTCGAGCAACAACAGTTTATGGAACAGTTTGTTCACGAGATATAATCGGTAGCCAGTAAATCCGTAGAAAGTAGATAGTAACAAGGAGATTTTAAGATAGATAAGTTTGGAAGTTTAGGTAGTTACATACGGAGCACGCCGACCGGACCGGAACCGGAAATCCTGGCAAAATAGGTATAGGTATAGGTAAAGTATACTCTTTTGATCCCGTGAGGGAAATTTGGTCTCTGCATTTATCCCAATCCGTGAATTAGTGAAACACACTCAGCACATAGTGAGGTGAAGCACACACTACCTGCAACAACAGCGGGAAAAAGATGGGGACTAAACGTGCATTATGAATATAATCAGTGGGAGCCCTGTGCTTGTTTCCCTGCAACAAGAAGCTTCCATCTGGGGTGATAGAAGACAGTGACACCCTCAGTGTGTTTGAAATGTCCAGTCGATTGCGCAATTTGGTCTTAGTTGCAGTCATTGCCGAAAGATACGTGGTCGCATAGATACGTGGTGGGAAACGTTTTCAGCGCTTTTACGGCGGGATATTCTGCTTTGGTTTTGATCCAAAAACCCGCCAGAGAGGTTTCCTTATACACACTCTTAAGACCACCGTCATTTGCAATTTCGATCAACTGCTCTTCCTCCTGCGCTGACAAGTTAGGACTATTCGGGATATTGACATGGGTTGCGGACCCACTCATTGGTTTGCCAAAACCCCCACTACTGTTTGGAACATATCAAATACACCCCTGTCCACTCGTCGTCCCCACAAATCAAGCTTAACTTTAAATGCAGCGACTTTATCTGCCAGTTTAAAGACAGTCGTCATTCTCCCCTGGAGTGACAGGTTGAGGTCATTAAGCAACCCGAATATGTCACACAGGTAATCCTCATCACTAAAATGTGCAGCTAACGGTGACTTTTTTCTGTAAGAAATCTCTGCAGCGGCTCTCGCAACTCTGGCCAGTGACCTGCTAAAGATGCTTGTTTTTTGTTGTTCATTCTAGCAGTTTAGCTAACTTCGTGTGACACTACCGTTCGCCAAGAACTGATCAAGTGAAGTGAGCTGACCTGAGGCTGCGCAGCGCTGAAGGCAATTACTGTATGTAAAAGTGTTGAAGGCGGGACAGACAGACGTAAGAAAATAGACCTTGCATAATGCAAACATGCGTGCAATCAAACAACTGCATATAGGCCTATGCCATGTAAAAACGTGACATTATTGCATATTAAATTTAGTTTAGTTTGCATGCATTTTTTTTTTAAAACTCATGTCGTAGGCTACAGCCCGGTTAGGAATGTCCTGCGGCCCGGTACCGGGCCGCGGCCCGGTGGTTGGGGACCGCTGCTGTAAGGGACCGTTCGTTATTTATAAACGGGGCCACCCGAGGAAAATAGGGGAGGGTCATGTGTTTTTATTCTTTGTTGAGGGGAGGGTCACCTAACTTTTTTTTGTCTAGGAGGGGGGGTCACCCATCTTTTGTATTAATGAAAACAGCAAAAAACCAAAGTGGCTTGTTTGATTGTTGATTTCTGTCGCCAGATAACGTTCTCTTTCGTTCCATATCTTTGTCAACATTGAACAATGAAAATAAGGGAGATTTCACGGGTTTCTCACGCAAAATACGGAAAATGTCAACATTCGTCCCCATTAACGTTGGAAGGGTTGGAGCAACAAAGTAGCCTACTTTATTCACGCCTAACAGCCTATATCCATTTGGTCAACTTCATCCAGCCCTAAAAAAGCTAAATTTAACTTTGGTTTACTTGTACTTTACCTTGTAGCCTAACTTTAAACAGTGTGCATGCTTAACATAAAGCATACTTGTGCTTCATCCACACATCCAGCTCCTAACTTTGCTGTCTCGACTCCATCCTTTCTGTTTTTGTTGTTTGCAAAAAAAAAAAAGTATTTATTGGTAACCAGCAACAAGTGCAATTTGTTCATCGCTAGCAGTGCGTAATTCTGCTTCATAAAGTTGAACAAATACATTTGGTCATAAATAGCCAGTTTATGGTCTACAGTGTAGAGTTGGTAAGTTATGTAGGCCAACTTGGAGTTAATATACAGGGGGAATTCTTTGTCTACTCGTGGCTGAGTAGCCTGGCAGGTGCGCACGTAGACATAGCCTACGGCCGAACACTGCAAGCGCCAAATCGTGCTCCCACGACAACCACGTTGTTAACTTAAATAGGTTAACGTCACTCTGAGTTCGCATTCAAGCAAGCAAAACGATGATTTGAATACATCTGTTTCACTGGAACGGCAAGGGGTACAACAGGACAACACAGAGACAGGCCAGAATGCAGGACTAATAGAGTATTACAATGGGATATTCTACGGGAAAATATTAAAACGGCAAGACAGTTAAAATGATAAACCCGGAAAAAGTTGTAAGTCCTTGTCGGTCCCTGTGATTATTTGTGAAATTGTGCAAACGGCCTTTTCAATTCATTTGAGAAGGAAGGAGTGTAGCAAACTCCCACATTGACGCTCGTCTGGAGAAATTTCCATACTTATTGTGTTTCCACAACAATGTTAGTGAGTAAATCTACTGAAATGGCCACCATCTTGGTGAAG
This sequence comes from Alosa pseudoharengus, assembly GCF_046254945.1. Lineage (NCBI taxonomy): Eukaryota > Metazoa > Chordata > Actinopteri > Clupeiformes > Clupeidae > Alosa > Alosa pseudoharengus. The sequence goes on along the minus strand of NW_027468674.1, from coordinate 34,417,692 downwards.
TGTGATGTGTAAGATCAGAAAGCAGAGGTTGATTTAAAAACGGTAGTTCAGGTCAATGTGTTTTCATAGCGTCTACGAGCGTGGGCGGAAGGTATCGACAATTGGTCGGGGAGGGTCATGTCTTTTTAGAAGATGCTGCTGGAGGGTCGTTAAAATTTTTCTTACAAGAAGGGGAGGGTCATGCAACTTTTGATTGAAGCACTCAAAATCCCTCCGGTGGCTCCGTTTATAAATAACGAACGGTCCCTAAATGGCTACGCGCGTCTTGACGCGAATGACTCAGTGGAGTCACCAGCTGGAAAGTTAGTTATTGCATGTGTCTTATGGTTATGGGATTTGTCCAAAGGACATACAAATACAAAACAGCTGGAGTGCTGACTGGAACGATAAGTCTTTGTTGTTGAGATAGTGCTCTTAGGTTGAGGGCTTGATCAATTGTAAAAATAAAAAGATACCTAGGCACTCATCAAGTGAAAAAAAATTAAATGCCTTTAATTCATGGGCAGATCAATCTTAAAAAACACTTCAACGTGTTTCGGCTCAAAAGCCTTCGTCAGGAAATGAACAATCTCTGAGACAAGTCTGTTTAAAACATCAATGTGAGTGGGTGAACAGGTGTGAGACATTACTGTAGATCATCACCAATGGCAAACACAGGTAGCCAAGAAACAGACAAAACATTGGTGGCCAACAGGGGGCCTTGAATCCATCCAGCAAAGTAAGAGTCCATCAGATACCGACAAACACATGTACATCACACATACACAGGAAAATAAGCATCAGTCTTTACAGGAAGTACCAGTATTTAAGCATCAGTCTTTACAGGAAGTGGCAGTATTCTAAATCTTCATTGAGACCTGGGTAAAGGGTTTCTTTCAGTTTAAAAACCTAAAAACTCTCTTGTTGATTCAGTTTGTTTTAATCTATTACCTCCCCTTATAGTTTGTGGTATGTGATCAATGCCAATTGCCCTTAGGGTTGAAGGGTCACTATTGTGTTTGTCCTTAAAATTACGAGCCACTGGGTAATTGTCATTTTTGGTTTTTATAGCATATGTTCTGAGACTCTATCCTGTCGGCGTTTAGTCCTGCCAACATAAAACACATTGCATAAAGGACATTCTAACTTGTAAATAACAAAAGTCGTTTTACAGTTAATAAAATGTTTTATTTCATATGTTTTGTCTCCATGTGTATCCTACATTTTTTTGCAATTAACCACACGGGGCAGTGATTACATTGACCACATTTGAAACTGCCACAGGGTCTAATAACTGACAGCCAAGCCTTGCCAGCACCTTTCTTGAAGGCAAGGGCGTAGGTTTGGTCTGAGCTTTGGTGGGGACACTACCCCCCCCCCCCCCCCCCCCGAAAAAAAAACAACAAAAAACACTCAACTCTTTCACCAGCCACTATAGATATATAAACTGATTAAAATGTGCTACTGTCCAACTACTATCCATGATTAAAATGTGCCAACTGTCCAACTTGATCTAACTACACTGTGTAGCCTACATAATCTGATTTTAATATGTAGGCTGTAGGTAGATATGTAGGCTATATTTAACATTTATTTTCTATTTGGTCTGTTATGAAATCATGCCCATTTAAGCACAGCTCAGTTTTAATAAACTTAAATACATGCATGCTTAGCATTTTGTGAAAAGAAATCATTAAGGCTACATTGACAAACTCTTAACCGTGAGCTGCCTGTATATTCTCTGAATCTAATATTTACAGATATCTAGGCGATGTAAGCACAGCTCAGTTTTAAGAAATGCAGCCAAAAGACCATGTTGAATTTTGAACATTTCTCAAAACAACATCGCATTGTAATAGACTCCAGTTTTTCCTGATAATGTTCTTAATATGGTGTGCTTCTGTACTAAATTTTGTGGAAAAGAAAACCCTTTCAGAGCCCTGTCTAGAACTCCCACTTTCTAAAAGGGACTGTCAATTTAGATTCCTTGCTTTATTCTTAGCAATTTGGAGGACTGTCTTCTTGTAACCTCTCTGAACAAATCTTTTTTCCATCTCTGTAGCCTTTGTATCAAAATCATTAATTTCATCACAAATTCTTCTAAGCCTCTGGAATTGACCATAGGGTATGTTATCCTTAAGGTGTCTAGGATGAAAACTTTTGGCATGTAAAATAGTGTTACGGGAGGTAGGTTTCCTATAGATAGTGGAATGTAAAAAACCTTCCCCATCTTTAGATATTTCCAGATCCAGAAAACAGATCCTTTGTTTGTCAAATTCCAGAGACAATTTGATGTTTTCATTTATGCTATTAAGATATTCATGACAAAAGTTCAGATTCAGATCTTGCCCAGAGTAAAATTACATCATCTATGTACCTGCCCCAATAGATTATCTTATTGCAGAAGCAATGTTTGGTGGGATTAAATACAAAGTCTCGTTCCCATTTACCCATATATAACCCTGCATAAGAGGCACTATAGCAAGCTCCCATTGCACACCCTTTTGCTTGTCTGAATAGGCGATCATGAAAGATGAAGATGTTATGATTTAGAGTCCATCTTGTTAGATCTAGGAGAAAATGTACAGGGGGCGTTTCTGTTTGCGGTTCCAACCTCAAAAAATATTCTAGTGCTTCTAACCCTTCTTCATGTACAATTGAGGTGTAAAGTGACTCTACATCCATAGAAACTAAAATAGTATCTCGCCCTATATACTCCTAGATCTAAGAAGATGGACTCTAAATCATAACATCTTCATCTTTCAAGAGGTTTTCCACCACCACAAGGCGACGACGAGGACACTGCTGCATCTGCCTCTCTCTCTTGTGCACGGAGCACCATTACTCGCTGTCACCCAGCCATGGTTTGCTCTGACATGCTACATTGTCCTTAACTCTATATGTTCGTAGACTAATTAAGGAAGATTAATTTAGGATGATTAACAGTGATTGGTGTTGAGACTGTGATGCGTCATGCTTATTATGGGGGCCACATCCCCTGCACTGACCCAAACCCAAACCCAAAAAATGCAGTTTTTCCTAAATAACTACCTGAACCGTGGCACCGAGGATGAAGACATTTTTATGGTATGTTGGTCTCAAGAGCCCGCATCAACCTAGCCCATAACCACTCATTTGTGATTTGCACCCCCCCCTGTAAAAAATTAAAATGCAATATTATACTATTTTAATCACCCCTATCTTCAGTTAAGATGTTCTGAACTGCACCAAATTTCACGCATGCACACACACTGATGCACGCATGCACACACACTCATGCACGCATGCACACACACTCACATCCACACTCACACACACTCACTCACACAGACACACACACACACACACACACACACACACACACACACACACAGAGATGCACGCATGCACGCGCACACACACACACACACACACACACTTATTTTAGGCTGCATTTCCAGTATTGGCGTTACATAGTTTGTCCACCAGATGGCACATTTTGCACATTTCCATGCCAGATGTCCTGCGAATTGACAGCATAGGCTAGCATATCCGACATTTAACTAATGTGCTGTTTGTGCCTATTCCCCTCTCAGAAATCTCCCGTGGGCAATAAATAAAAAGTAAAGGCTATGAAAAATATAAAAATGAAAAAAAAAATTATGCTAATTAGTTTTTTTATTATCAACTTATTACTATGTTTACGGTCCTCTTTGGCAAAGAGTGTGGCCTTCGTGGTGGGTGGACACAGGAGTTTAAAATCATCAACTAATCACGAACAACCGTTAACTAACAAGCTAGCATCATATCCTTGATTCCAAATGGGAAAGATGTCCAGCAGTCACATGTTTTATTTGATTAGATTATCTTAGATTCAGCTTCATTGTCATTGTGCAGAGTACTGAAAATATATAAGTGTATGTGCAGTATGAACAGTATAAATATCAGTAGAATATCGCTATGTTTAAGTGTAATTACAGTATGTACATTTATAAATATAAATAGAATACTATGGGTGGGATAGGGGCAAAATGTTCGCCTCCTTGTTGTCCCTGTGAAGGTTGCCATGACATGGACACCTCAACAGGCCCAGGCAAGGAGGCACCGGGGTGGGCGTTGATGGAGGAGTGTGAGGAACCAGTGATGCGTTGAGCAGTTTTCACCATCCTCTGCCGTGCTTTCCAGTCGGAGGCAGAGCAGCCACCATACTGTGACACAGTTGGTGAGGATGCTCTCAATAGTGCAGCGGTAGAGGTTTAGAAGTTCACCAGGATCTGAGGAGAGAGGTTGTGTTCTTTAGTCTCCTCAGGAAGAAGAGATGCTGGTGAGCCTTCTTGATCAAGGTAGAGGTGTTGAGGGTCTAAGAGAGGTCCACAGAGATGTGGACACCCAGAAACATGACCTGGTGACATGCTCCACCTCAGTCCTGTTGATGAGGATGGGGCTTTGTGTGCTAGCTTTTGACTTCCTGAAGTCCACAATGAGGTCTTTGGTCCTCTTGGTGTTGATAGCCAGGTTGTTGTCGGTGCTCAGCGATGTTAGGTGCTGGACCTCCTCCCTGCAGGCTGTCTCATTATTGTTGCTGATGAGAGCAATCACCGTAGTGTTGTCTGCAAACTTGACAATGGTGTTAGAGCCATAGTATGCAGTTGTAGGTGAAGAGGGAGTAAAGGAGGGCTCAGCACACGCCGGTGTTCAGGGTGAAGGTTGAGTGGGTGAGGTTATCTAATCCAGCGGTTCCCAAACTTTTTTCCCCGCGGACCACCTTCTACATCCTGACTCGGCTCGCGTACCCCCACCATCCAACACATAAAAAAGTAACACATTCTATTGACTCATGATAACAAAATCAAAATGTGCAACTGGTCTATGAGCTCTCACGCAAAAAAAATTGTGGCATTAGAATGGTTAGATAGCATCTCACTGCAGACCACGCACTGTGGCTTTGGGCAGTCTGTCTCCCAATCCACGTGAAGCCTAGGGCTATATGCCTCATCATACTTTCGTTTTCTTCGCGCAGTCTTTTCTGTCTCGTTCTTTCTTTTATCCTCCTGCGCTCCACCTCCACCTTCATTAGTCTGCCCTCCATCCCATCCCATCGTTACCTGTGTCCTGCTCTGTTTCTCTCGCTTCTCCTCTTTGATCGCTTTAATTAGGCCTTTTGGACAGTGTCCCTGTTTTTAGCCAGTTTTCCATGTTTACGCCGTCTTCTACCTAGCCTATACTTCAACGAAACTAACGCGCCAGATATTCTGGCTGCCCGCATGAAATCACGTGTATTGTGGGTAGCTTATTTTGAATGAATACATAGCCTATTATAGAGTTTACAAATGATTTCCTTTAATTTCACGGTTCCATATCATTATAACCCGATTCGAAATTATGTATTATTTATTAATTAATTAGATTATTCATTAATTAATTAATAATTTTAACTCCTTTCCGCCATTGCCCTTTTCATCTCACGTACCCCCTAGTGGCAGCTCGTGTACCACCGGGGGTACGCGTACCACAGTTTGGGAATCCCTGATCTAATCTAACAGACTGCAGTCTGTTGGTTAGGAAGTCCAGAATCTAGTTTCAGAGGGAGGTATTGATGTCCAGTTCATTGAGTTTGGTGATCAGTTTGGAGGGGATAATGGTGTTGAATGCTGAACTGAAGTCAATGAACAGCATTCTCACATAGGTGTTGCTATTGTCAAGGAGGGACAGGGCAGAGTGAATTGCCGTAAAGATGGCATCCTCTGTGCTCTTGTTCTGGCAAATTCTCTTGAAGCACTCTACCTCTGGGTACAAATAAAGTAACTTGAACTTGAACTTGCACTAGTTATAAAGTTATTCGTCTAGCTATTAATTCACAGGACATTCAATCATTTTACTAACACAAAGGTTATGAAGAAATATGGGTAACACTTTATGGTAAAGGTACATGAATTATCATGAATTCATGCATTAATTAATTCATGATTTATGCATTACTTCACAATTACTTCACAATATCCTATGAATCATCAGGAATTGACATGAATTCATATACTCTCATTTATGATGACCTCATGTATGAACAACACATCAACTAAAGCATTAGGTGTGATGGGTATATCATTATACGCTACCTCCAGACCGCTGCGCTCCTCAGACGAACGACGTCTAGCTCTACCTCCGGTACGCTCAGGCCAATCCAAACTTTTCTCATCTGTTGTTCCTCGCTGGTGGAACACACTGCCAGCTCCTACTAGGGCAGGGACATCCCTCTCCATTTTCAAAAAACTCCTGAAGACCCAGCTCTTTAGAGAACATCTCCTCTCATAGCAACACTTACAACAAGTCTTGCTGATCCTAGCACTCACCAGCCGTCTTAAACTGACACGTAACTGTTAAAAACAGCACTCACTGATGCACTTATTCTTACTGTACTCTAATGTTTTTTAAATTGTCCTAATATTGTTGAGAATTGCTCTAAACTTAAACTGTTTACCATGTTGTTAGTCGCTTTGGCTAAAAATGCGTCAGCCAAATGTAATGTAATGTAATGTAATGTAATTATGATTTATGATTTCTTAAGCATGATCATCATGATTACATGAATTTTAGGATAATTGCTCATGCATTCATCATGTCTGTGGCCCCTCAACTAAAGTAGTGAATAATGACATGTGTTTAGAGAACTCCAAAGTTATGTTCAAATCAGAATTTGAGCAGTGATGACCACATTTTTGACAGAAAAATAAAGTCATGATCATGGTTAATACATCATAATTCATAATGATGTGCCCACCGTACCTAATACTTTAGTAATGTGTTCATGTATGAGGTCACAAATGACAAACTATGAACTCAGTAAATTCCTGATGATTAATTAGATATTAATGAATGAAGTAATACATAAATCATGAATTCATTCATGTACCCTTACCGTAAAGTGTTACCGAAATGGGTAAAGGCCTGTGTAACTTACTCCGAGACTACATACATTACCAACCTAATTCGCTTCAATTATGTAAAATGTAATGTAAATCAGGTTTTATGGCCAAGTATACTTGGGTATACAAGGAATTTGGTCTCTGCATGTATCCCATCCGTGAATCAGTGAACACACAGGTCACACACTTAACCTGCACACAAGCACACATTAACCTGGAGCAGTGAGCTGCCTTGCTACAGTGATGCTCGGGGAGCAGTGAGGGGTTAGGTGCCTTGCTCAAGGGCACTTCAGCCGTGGATGTGGGCAAGGGAGACTAGTGCTCAACCTTTCCACCACCCACATTTTTCCTACTGGTCGGGGATCGAACCGGCAACCCTTTGGTTTCAAGCCTGAAGACCTAACCAGTAGGCCACAATTTTAAACTTTACATTTCACACATCTTTCTTGACCCTCAAAAAACATAAGTCTCATTTGTCAAATACCGTGTGCCTGCTCAGTTATAAAATTTTAACAATTACATTTTTCAAAGGTTTTTTCAGGTAATTAACATAGGCATAATACTAGATTTTTTTTTCACAGCCTGTATCCTTGATCTATTGGCCAAGGGAGATGTCTGTGAACAATATGAATTAATTTACATGGTATAATGACATCCGCCCAATGAAAGTGCCCAAAATCGCCATTTTGGCAACCATTTTGTTAATGCTAATTAGATGGTCATAAACTCAAAATTCACCTTGGGAACAGGGCTAGTTGGATTCAGCACACCTTAATTATGTTAAAAAGTCCTGTTCCCAACTTTTACTAAAAAATGCCTCTAGGAAGAACATATCTCAAAAATATCACCTGTCTAATACAGTGATAGATTGACTTGATAGAAAACTGATTAGCGCAAATGAAAGCTTAAAAGAAATACTCTGACACGAATGAAACCGTTTTTAATTAAACATCAATTACAAAGACATCGTAAAACTAACAACCTACATCGGTCCTCTGTCAAATACAGTTGCATTTTCAGCTCTGAACGAAACCGTTCAGGAGTTATTGAAGCAGAAGTCGAACATGCATTTTGTTTCATTTATCCCTCCTGGACATGAAACAAATGAAACAGGCATGGGGCACGAAAGAAACATACAGTCTAAGCTATGTACACTTCTCACAACTTCAACATTTGACAACAATGAATGGTAGCGTACTTCAAGGTGTTATTTTAGATAGATGGCTGCTGGGCTGTCTTGGTGAATGTCTGTTAACAACTCATTGCCGTCATCACGAAGCGCGCATCTCGCAGTTATGGAAATACCATGCACTATGGCAAGGAAAGGCAAGGCAAGGCATATTTATTTGTATAGCGCATTTCATACACGTGGCAATTCAATGTGCTTCACACATGATAAATGACAATAATAAAGTAATATGTAAAACACATATTACATAAAACATAAAACACTAACAGCAGGGAGGCAGTTTAAAAGTAAATGAGAGAATAAAAAAATTAAAAAATAAATGAAAAACATAAAAACATAAAAAACAATGTGCATTAACTGCAGAAAGCATCTAAAAAGAGTTTGGTCTTAACTTTCGTTTTAAAAGTGGCGTTAGTTGTGGCGTTTTTGATGTTATCTGGAAGCTGGTTCCATAGATGGATGCCATAGTGGCTAAAAGCAGCTTCACCCTGCTTTGTTCTGATGGTCGGTTTCAGTAGTAGTTGTTTATGTTGTGATCTAAGGGACCTTGTTTGGGAATACTGTTTAAACATGTCATGTAAGTAGTTTGGCCCAACCCCCTTCAAAGATTTAAGTGTTTTAAAATCAATTCTGTAACTGATTGGGAGCCAGTGCAGGGACTTTAAGATTTGGGTAGTCCTGTGAAAAGCTCATTGCAATAATCAATCCTACTAGTGATAAACGCATGTATATTTTTTTCCAGATCCTCTTTTGACATATATCCCCTAAGTTTGTTAATATTTTTAAGATGGAAGTATGCTGATTTTGTGACTGATTTAATGTGGCTGCTAAAATTTAGATCGTTATCTATAAGGACACCCAGGTTTTTTACCACATCTTTTGCTATTAAGCCTTTTCTTTCAAGCAGGGCAGAAATCTTTTGCCTTTCCTCCTTCTTTCCAAAAACTACAACCTCAGTTTTGTTTTTGTTGAGCTGTAGAAAGTTCTGGGACATCCATTTGTCTATCTCATCAATACAATGACAGAGGGTTTCAACAGGGTATAGTCATTAGGCATTAGTGGGAGATAAATTTGAGTGTCGTCAGCATAACTGTGGTAGGCGACTGAGTTCTTCTTTATAAGTTGACCAAGCGGCAGCATATAAAGGTTAAATAATAATGGACCCAAGATTGAGTCTTGGGGAACTCCACAGGTCAAAGATGTTGGTGTTGAAGAACAGTTTCCAATTTTAACAGAGAAGCTCCTGTCCAGTAGGTAGGATTTAAGCCACCTGATAACAACACCAGTGAAACCAACCCAGTGCTCAAGTCGCTGAAGTAATATGGTGATCCACAGTGTCAAAGGCTGCAATGAGGTCCAGTAGTACTAAAATTGATGCTTTGCCTGAGTCTGTATTTAGCCAATGTCACTTGTGACTTTGGCAAGAGCTGTTTCGGTGCTGTGGTTGGCCCGAAAACCTGACTGAAAGTTGTCAAGGCAGTTGTTTAGTGTCAGAAAAGGTGAGTTGATTAAAAACAATTTTTTCAATAATTTTGCCAATGAACGGTAGGTTGGATATGGGCCTGTAATTGCTTAGTATGGATGCATCTAGGTTGTTCTTTTTAAGTAATGGTTTTATAACAGCAGTCTTTAGAGATTTTGGAAATGTGCCTGTCTCCAATGATGAATTAATTATTTAAGCAGATCTGGAACTAGTAGGTGAAAGACAGATTTAAGAAGGATGGTGGGCAGAGTATCTAGTGTGCATGTGGATGAGCTGAGGCTTTGTACCGTTTTCTGAAGAGTTTCACAGTCAACCATGCTAAAATTGGACATCAGGTTTAATTGAGGTTACTGAGTGATATGGGTTTGAGATAATATGATCAGTCTGATCTGATCAATTTTTGTTTGAAAAAAAGACGCAAACGCATTGCACATGCTGGTGGAGATGAGCTCAGGTCCTAGTCGAGGGGGGGATTGGTCAGTTTTTCAACTGTCGAGAACAGAACTCAAGCGTTTTTCCTATTTATAATGTTGGAGAAAAACAGCTTTCTTGCTGCATATGTCTCAGTATTAAAATTTCGAAGCATCTCCTTATATATTTTGTAATGTACAGGAAGCTTGGTTTTGCGCCACTGTCTTTCTGCCTTCCTGCACTCTCTTTTCAAAAGTTTAACTGTTGGGCTTTGTTTCCATGGGGCTTTCTGTTTTCTAATTAATCTATTTAAGTTTTAGTGGTGCTATATCATCCATAATTTCCAACATTCGTGAATTAAAATTATCCATCATGTCATCTACTGAGTTTGATGTTGGACTCAATAGGTCTGGGATAAATGCTTGTTCAAAGAGAACAGTAGTGTGGTCATTGATCATTCTTTTTCTTATCATCACAGAGCTGTTAGACTTTTGTGAGGATGTGGATACATCAAAGAAAATACAATAATGATCAGACAATGCTAAGTCCCTAACAGTTAATGAAATATCAACACCTTTTGTGATGACTAGGTGACCAAGTGTATGACCAAAGGAGTGCGTTGGCCCCTGTACATGTTGCGTTAGGTGTAATGTGTCAAGTAGTGAGAGCAGTTCACTAGCATAGCTGTTTTCCGGATTATTAACGTGCAGATTGAAATCCCCAGATATTATGACACAGTCATACTCTAAACAGGTGGCAGACAGTAGTTCACTTAGTTCCTCAAGAAAAACTTTAGGAGAGTGCTTAGGTGGCCTGTAAATAATCAGTAATAAAATCTGAGGAAAAACCCTTAATCATTGTGCTCAGGTTCAAAAGAAACAAAGTCACCGAATGATGTCTGTCTGCATTGAAAAGATGCATCAAAAATTGTGGCTATTCCACCACCTTTTTTGTGTTCACGGATTTATACTTATAAAATTGTAATTTGGGGGAGCAAAAAATATCATTGATTAAAAAAGACTTGTTTACGAGAGATCTGACATTCAATAGGGCGAGTTTCACTATAGTGGTGTGAGCTTCTTCAACATTCTGAGTTTGCTTAGCTACTCGCTGAATATTGGCCAGATTTACTCCATAGGCTGGATGTAATCGATATCTCCTAATACTTGTTAGTATTGGAATAGGACAACTGTAGGTGCTAGTACTAGATGGCGTAAGCTGGGTGGGTGGAGAGGAGCAAGGTGAATTTACATTGCCAGCCGGACCCTCATAATTAATAGGCTGAGAGATATAGGAGGCCACAAGGGGAGGGTCACGCTGGAAAAACTGTCAATGTATACCATAGGCAATGTAATTTAAGAGAATAAAATTAAAACCAGCAGCAACAGACATTTTTTAACCATAAGTGCAGCCCAAATAGGCGGCTAAAACACTCACTTCCCCTAGAGGGAGATGGAATAGGGCCTGATATGATGAGTTGTTTACCGAGGGAGTCGGCCTTAAAACAGAGGTCTTCAAAGTCCTGGTGTAGTTTGGCTGACTGCCTGTCCATTACATCATTTGCCCCAATATGTACAATTAAGTTTACAGAGGGGTGCAGGTCAAGGATCTTTGGTAGGACGTGGATAAAGTCCCTGACCTTACCATCACTCATGGAGTATGTGATGGCCTCTGGGAGCATGATTCCTTTTATTATAGAGTCCCCGAGCAAGAGAAGTTGGGGAGAAGAAGAAGTGTCCTTATATGAGAACACAGCAAGATTAGAGGGAAGATTGCGGGTAGCAGGGGGTTCTGGCTCCAAAGGGCCAGGGGGCAGTGAAGGCTCCCCGCAGGTGTTGGATACGGGGTTTGGAAACAGTGAAGGGGAACCCAGGTGCATGAAGTCATCACTATGCCATTTATATTGCTAGAATAATACATTTGCAATTATAATATGTTTCCAATTATATAATGTTTCTAGTGCAACATGTTATTTCAGCGGTTCCCAAACTTTTTTCCCCGCGGACCACCTTTTACATCCTGACTCGGCTCGCGTACCCCCACCATCCAACACATAAAAAAGTAACACATTCTATTGACGCATTCCAGGCATCGTTGTTTAATTAGCCGCTCTACATAATAACAATCAAAATGTACAACTGGTCTATGAGCTCTCACGTTAAAAAAAAAAAAACAGTGTGGAGAACCACATTAGAATGGTTAGGTAGCATCTCACTGCAGACCACGCACTGTGGCTTTGGGCAGTCTGTCTCCCAATCCACGTGAGGCCTAGGACTATACTGTATGCCTCATCATACTTTGTTTTCTTCGCGCAGTCTTTTCTGTCTCGTTCTTTCTTTTATCCCCCTGCGCTCCATCTCCACCTTCATTAGTCTGCCCCCATCCCATCGTTACCTGTGTCCTGCTCTGTTTCTCTCGTTTCTCCTCTTCGATCGCTTTAATTAGACCTTTTGGACAGTGTCCCTGTTTTTAGCCACTTTTCCATGTTTGCGCAGCGTTCTACCTAGCCTATACTTAAACGAAACTAACGCGCCAGATATTCTGGCTGCCCGCATGAAAATCACGTGTATTGTGTGTAGCTTATTTTTTTAATGAAAACATAGCCTATTGTTTACAAATGATTTCCTTTAATTTCACGTTTCCATATCATTATAACCCGATTCGAAATTATGTATTATTTATTAATTAATTAGAGTATTAATTAATGAATCATTTTTAACTCCTTTCCGCCATTGCCCTTTTCATCTCGCGTACCCCCTAGTGGCAGCTCGCGTACCACCAGGGGTACGCGTACCACAGTTTGGGAATCCCTGTGTTATTTCATTCTGTTTTTACCTGGGTAAGGCCACTGCACATCCAAATACATAGGCCTACTGCCGTTTCCTCAGCCGATTTCACGAGAGGACCAGCAGTCCGCCCCAGCTCGAGCTGGCCCGGGCTTTCTACTAACTGACAGGCAGGTTTTGCTGCAGGCCTCCTGTTCCTCAATCATCCTCAACTGTTCAACGCCTCATACAGGTAGTCACGAGCATCGGATTTGCACACTAAATCTTCAGAATCCCCATTTGCCATATTAGTTTCAAAATTACCACCTGTCATCGTCGTTACCTAGTCTGGCTTAAAGCTTAATGCAAATGGGTGAAGTGTCCATTTAATATCATATCCATAGGTAAAATAATGTTAACGTTAGCATTGGTTGAGTGATGGCGGCTAGTTTGATTGTTGGTGTAACATTATTTGTAAAACATAAACACGGTTATACCAAGCAAATTGATAACAGCAATGGAACTCTCTGTTTTGACTATCATCCCATTATTTTCTGACCATACTGACAGGAACTAAGATAGTTAGCCACAACGCTAAAGTTCACTAATGCGATGGCTTGCTGATGGAAGATACATGTCTACGATGCATCCTAAACACCGGGCTGGGACATTTCTGCTTGCTAAATAGGTTTTTCTGCTGTTGACCCACTCACAGTCCTTGGTGGCCTGTCACTGCTTTGTAAAATGATGCATTAAAAACACAAAAAGTCTACAGAAAATAAATGTTATGTGAGCATCTGAGCTAACGTTCATTCCCAAACACCAACTAGACTAGGACTCCCTAGTTTCAGTCTTCAATGTCTTGCATTTCAACAAAGGTGTTTCAAGCAGGGACTGAAAACAGAATGATTTTCATTTTGGTTCGTTATGAGCAAAAACATTATTTTTGTGTTCCTGTTCCAGTGTTCCAATACCTCTCCTTAAAAATGGTAACTGGTTAGAACGTTATTAGGGGTGTAGTGGTAAAATCCCTCCTGTTATCCTTGGGGTCAATTTGACCCCAAGCAACGTTTAACATTATAAAATATATGGTTCACTTTCTTTTTTTGCTTCACGTTTCATGACTTTTCCTCAACTGAAGGGTACAACCGAGTTAGCATGAAATTTGTACAATAATATGTTTTCAATGTCCTGTACAAATATTTTGTACATTGATGTTCCTTGGGGTCAGTTTGACCCCAGCTGTCTGAAATATAACATACATGAATATTTGACACATTATGGATATTATTATTGTAATAGTATGAGAACATATTGTTGTTATCATTATTACATACACAAGTACATATTCTCAGGGTTGGGTCAGATTACTTTGAAATGTAATCCATTACTTCAATAAATATGTCCCTTAAGTAAAAGACACCACCACTGAATTGATGAAAGAATTCTCATTCTATTTTTCTGTTTATTATTTAATTACATCTAAGAAATCTCTTTGCTCTGAGTAAAGCATTCCTGTGTGAATTAACTGATCTTTTCCTCCAAAAATCTTAATGTAGCCCCACCAGGTCCCATTGTCTGAAAAACACCCAAAACTAATACATTTCTATAGCTATTCTCCACTTTGGGGGTGGTATTTTGGTGGTTGAAATTTTCCCCATCCCAAAATTGATCACTTAGTCATGGATGTGATCATGGATCACTATTCTCCACTATTTTTGATCCTGTGAGGGAAATTTGGTCTCTGCATTTAACCCAATCGGTGAATTGGTGAAACACAAACAGCACACAGTTAACACACAGTGAGGTGAAGCACACACTAATCCCGGCGCAGTGAGCTGCCTGCAACAACAGCGGCGCTCAGGGAGCAGTGAGGGGTTAGGGGCCTTGCTCAAGGGGCACTTCAGCCGCGGCCCACTGGTCGGGGCTCGAACCAGCAACCCTCCGGTTACAAGTCCAGAGTGCTAACCAGTGGGCCACGGCTGCCACAAGGGCACACCTGGACAATGAATTTAGCTTTGTCCATGTCCATTTCAATTGTGGGGGTGAGAAAATTATTCCTTTGGGATGTTTTTCAACCAGGGGGACCTGGTGACTTTCTCAAAGTAAACGGTAACACTAAAACAAGAGGCTACATTAAGATTAGGAGGAAAAGATCAGGCAGTGTGCCGAGAGACCTGCCCAAATAGTAAATAAGTTAGTAAGTAAGTATAGATACTCTTTTGATCCCGTGAGGGAAATTTGGTCTCCCAAGCCACGAATTAGTGAAGCACAGTGAACACACAGTGAGGTGAAGCACACAATGAGCACACAGTGAGGTGAAGCACACACCAACCCGGAGCAGTGAGCTGTCTGCTACAACGGCGCTCGGGGATCAATGAGGGGTTAGGTGCCTTACTCAAGGGCACTTCAGCCGTGGATGTGGGCATGGGAGAGCAGTGCTCAACCACTTTCCCCGCCCACATTTTTTCTACTGGTCGGGGATCGAACCAGCAAATCCGAAGCTTGTCGAATTAAAAGATAACTAGGCTATCATTAAAAAGTTGCATTGCTTGCATGATAAAATGTAATCAGGTAATCCCCAACAATGTAACTGTAATCTGATTACACAATTTTTTTATTGTAATCTGGGCTGATTATAGTTACTTGATTTTTGTAATCTGATTACGTAATCCAGATTACATGTAATCCGTTACTACCCAACCCTGCATATTCTATATAAGTCATTTTGGCAGGACTGTATAAGTCAAAAGGCGAAGCAACAGCAAGCCTTTGGGCTGCTGACACTGGATGGGCAATATTGGTAGCCAGGGTTCCAAGGTTCATAAAGGGGTGTGTGTGGGGGGGGGGGATTGTTTTGTAGGGCTTTTGATGGTGGTTATTACACTCTTGTTAAGTACCTGTCACAAAAAAACTGGGTAACAATATGAATTATAATCATTTTCTGAGGGTTTATTTAGCTGGGGTCAAATTGACCCCAAGGATAAAGCATGTCGGTAAGATTTGAGGGTAACACAAAGCATAACATTTTAAATCAAAGCATAACGTTTTCACTCTGGAACAAGTGAAATTGGTTTTGTTCTCGTTTTCAGTTGCATTCATCCAAAAACTGTGTTCTTTTCCAGTTTTCGTTTTCGTTCTTTGAACCGTTTCTAATCCCTGGTTTCAACAAGGAAGAGCATGGTTTGGGCTACAAAGGCTAAAAGTAAAGTAAAGTAACTGATCATACAGTACCCTCCAGAATTATTGGCACCAATGCTAAAGTTGACTAAAAACCGGTATAAAAAATAATCTATTGGCGATTTATTTAGTCTCACATTGAAAAAAATAAATCCAACCTTGAAGGGAAGCAAATTTATTTTGAAAAAAAGGAAAATATCATAAAGAAATAAATATTTTTAACAAAAACACGTCCCCCAAATTATTGGCAACCCTGCTTGTAATACCTTCTTAAGCCTCCCTTTGCCAATAAAACAGCTTGTAATATTCTCCTATGGAGAATAGAAAGCAACGGATTTAAGACTGTTGTTCGTCTTTACAAAATCTCCCCAGATCGTCCAACTTCCTAGGCCCACACTTGTGCATTCTCCTCTTTGACTTACCCCACTGTTTTTCTATGGAGTTTAGATCAGGGGACTGAGATGGCACTGTGTGGCATTTTGTGTTCAGTAAACCATATTTTGTCAAAAAACCCATGATTTTATGACATTTTTATGTTGATAAAAGGCTTCACCTTTTGACTTACCCATGCTAAAACTTTTTTCCACTTTCAAGTCTCTTCTCAATCCTCCACCACCACCTTCAACTACTTCACTGTCAGCAGATGACTTTGCAACATTTTTCACTGAAAAAGTTGCTAAAATAAGTGCTCAGTTTGATGAACCAGGGTTACACCTTTGCTAAAGAAAAGCACATTTAATCCAACTGAGGTGAAGAACTACAGACCTGTCTCCCTTCTTTCTTTCTTGTCAAAGGTTTTGGAGAAAGTCTTCAAGCAAGTATGTGACTTTCTTCATCAGAATAATCTACTAGACCCTATGCAGTCTGGTTTTAAGAGTCGTCATTCTACTGAAACTGCTCTTCTGTCTGTGACTGAAGCATTGAGAGTAGCCAGAGACTTTCAAAAAATACTCCATAGAAATGCATGGGGATAGTTTGTCACGCCAATATGGCCGTTGTCTACACATATCCCACCCCTTCCTCGGCAAAACGTCGACATGTGAATACATTGAGCCAATCATGTGGTGTGATGTGAATACATTGAGCCAATCATATGGTGTGTTGTGAAGACATCGTGCCAATGTTGTGATCTCGCCGCTGGAGCAAGATTGGTGTCAAGAAGCCTTGCGCACGCGCATTTCTGCCGAAATGGATGCCCGACGAGTGCCCAAAAAGCGTTGTCATATGGCCGCCGAGTGGAGGGACTTGCCTAAAAAGACTTTGGAGTAGCTAAGTCCTCTGATCAGACCATGGTCATCTCCAAACTGGACTATTGTAATTAACTATTAGCTGGCTTACCTGCTTGTGTAATAAGATCATTACAGCTGATTCAGAATGCTGGAGCACGCCTGGTCTTCAATCAGCCAAAGAGGACACATGTAACTCATCTCCTCGTTACTGTCCATTGGCTCCCTATAGTAGCCAGAATTAAATTTAAATCTCTCACTTTGGCCTATAGGACACTGACTGGATCTGCTCCTAGTTATTTTAATTCAATAATCAAGACGTACATCCCCAACCGCCCACTGCGGTCTTCTGATGAGCGTCGTTGTGTCGACCAGTCATAAACGCTAGGTCTAATTCAAGACTCTTTTCCTCAGTGGTTCCATGTTGGTGGAATGAGTTGACCTGTGCTCTCCGTTCCTGTGATAGTTTTGGGTCGTTTAAGAGGGGTCTAAAGACATTTCTGTTCAACATGCACTTAGTTCTTTAAGCGCTTCTTATGCGTTATGGTTGGTATAATATTCTTTTATTTCCATTAGGCTGTAGATTAATTTATTGTTTATTATTGATATTCTCCTTAATGTAGTCTTACTATGTTATTGTTTTTATATTATTGATTGAATGGACATTATTGTTTATTATTGATTTTTTCCCTCATTGTCATTGCTTATTTTATTAGGCTATAGATTGAATTGACATTGTTGTTTATTATTGCTATTCTCCTTATTATAGTTTGACCAACATTCTAATCTGTTCCCTGTTAAATTTTAAATATTATATTGTTTTTGTATTTGTATGTCACTTTGGACAAAAGCGTCTGCCAAATCCCATAACCATAACCATAACCATAAAATACATCTCCTGAACTCAGCTTACTGCCCCTTATTCATGGGTTTCATCAGGTCCCTTTCCACAGGTGTATCAAATCAAGCACCTTAATTATCAATGCAGACTGCATGGTGATTGATTAATACACCTGTGGAAAGGGACCTGATGAAACCCATGAATAGTACACAAAGCTTCTTTTCCCCAAAAACCCACTCTTTGATTTTTTTTACAATAGGCTACAAACATGCTACATTGATTTTATACAATAGGCTACATGCTGAGTTCAGTAGATGTGTTTTGACATGGGTAGGTGAAAAGATCAAGCCGTATAATAGATTTATAGCATTTTTAACAGTAAAAATGTATATAAAATCAAAAGGTGCGTTTTTGAAGAAGAAATAAAAAAAAGCTTTGTGTACTATGTAGGGCAGTTAGCTGACTTCAGCAGATGTGTTTGACATGGGTAGGTCAAAAGGTCAAGCCGCATAATAGATAAATTGTATAAAATCAAAGGGCGTTTTTTTGGAGAAAATAAGCTTTGTGTTATATCTAGGGCAGTTAGCTGAATTCACCAGATGTGTTTTAGCATGGTTAAGTCAAAAGGTGAAGCCACATAATAGATTAAAATAAATTATCAACATAAATATTGCTTAAAATCAAAACATGTTTTTTTTATTTTTTTTACCGACCATGGTGAATTGGTGTTACCTTGATCTTGTACCCCATCACATGCAGCCACGGAAGAACCTGATACTAAACAATCCCACCCACTCACAGAGCCATGCTGTTGGTGTTCTTTGGTTCCGCCCTTCCAGCACTGGTGTGTCTTGTTTGAGCGCCATGTATCGCTCAGTGAGGAACCTCCAGCGATTTAACAACCTCCTGCGTCTGCAGAGTGGCGTTGGTGTCATACACGGCGCCCCAGTGGTTGGAGTGATACACATTTATTCACGAATGGTATGAGTTTTTAATTCGTTGAAAAATATCGTTAACGTTAGCGTATGAGATTGTCTAATGACCTTTTCTATGCAATTGTTAGCTATCGCTAACCTAGCTAACAAGGCAGTCTAATGGCAGTCTAGCAAGTAGCTTCTAGTAAGTTAGATCTATCTTAGTTTACGAGCCGTAATGCCAAGTGATTGTGGCAGTTCTCTAGTAACTTGCAACGTTAGATGTGTGTAATATAATTGAAATGAATCGTAAAGCGAAACGTACAAGTAGGTTGGACTAACGTTACCTCAACAGTTGTGGGGCAAGGTCATCAGACTCCTGGTTAACTTGCTAACGTAAAGAATACGCTGTCTTGATTCTGGTAAAAGCTAGCTAGCTAACCTTTAAGCTTGATGTAACTGCTAGTTCAACTATTTATAGCCTGTATGTCGAGGTCCAAACGACAAGTATCCTATTGCAAAGTATATGTGCAGATGTCTGAAAATCATCATTTATTTTGCCCAGGCAAGTTCAGAATCCTTTAGACTTGAACGTGACACGTTCGGGGAGCTGAAGGTACCAAGTGACAAGTACTATGGAGCTCAAACTGTCAGATCCACCATGAATTTCAAAATCGGAGGTGTGTCGGAGAGAATGCCTGTAAGTCATTGAAAATGTCCCTTGATAATACAGTTCATACATTGCTTTTCTGAAAAGGGTACAGGGCTACAATAAATTGTGCAATTAATTATGTACTATCTATTTCATTTCCAGATTCCGGTTATCAGAGCATTTGGGATTCTAAAGAGAGCTGCTGCAGAGGTTAACACAGACTATGGTTTGGATCCAAAGATTGCTGAGGCAATTGTCAAAGCTGCTGATGAGGTACTGAAAGATAAGTTACAAGTATTATTTGAGAGCTACAGACATAGAGAGAACAGACAGCAAGAGGGCTAAAAGGCAGAATTAGCTAAATTTGACACACAGGGTCTGTACAAAACGGAAGGCAGCTGTCTGCTGCCTCGCTGTCTTCAGCTCTCTACTGAGTCACTGGCCGTAGCAGGCATCAAGGTACCGGCTACGAACTTTGTTTCGGACAGATAGCAACACAGAACGCCATTGTCAGGATACCAGAAAGAAGAATAACGCAACGTTCGATTGCTCACAATAAAATAGAATTTTGGACGTTGAAGGCAGCATGAAGGATATATCTATGCTGCCTTTAAAATTGGGCAAAACGAAGGTGTCTTATAAGGCAGCCTTTTTTTATTCGGACATGCCATGATGCCTCGCTCCCCTATTAGATATCTTATCAGCATTTTTTCCCGTTTAGGCCCAAAGTGTAGTCACGTAGTCTTGACTAAATAATGGGGAAGGGGAGTAGCGCTGCTGTTCACTTGCTGAATACTGTACATGGTGTTTTCCCTCAATATATGACTTTGTGGCCCCGGCCGTGGTGCGACTGGCTGGGGCACCTGCACCGTACGCTGGCGACCCAGCTTCGATTCCCGCCTCGTGGTCCTTTCCGGATCCCACCCCGTCTCTCTCTCCCACTCACTTCCTGTCATTCTTCACTGTCCTGTCATTAAAGGCATAAAAAGGCCAAAAAAATATACTTAAAAAAAAAAAAATATATATATGACTTTGTGCTGTTTAGGTAACTGCTGGAAAACTGGATGACCACTTTCCTCTAGTGGTGTGGCAGACAGGATCAGGCACTCAGACTAACATGAACGTCAATGAGGTGATTAGCAACAGAGCCATTGAGATCCTTGGAGGAAAGCTGGGCAGTAAGGATCCTGTCCACCCCAATGATCATGTCAATAAAAGTCAGGTATGTTTTCAACTGATAAGTACTGTGTCTAAGCCAAGTGTTCAAAGGAAGGTGAAATATTTAGTAGAGAATGTTTTTATGATTTCCAGAGCTCTAATGATACGTTTCCCACGGCCATGCACATTGCTGCAGCCAGAGAGGTCCATGAGGTTGTCCTTCCTGGGCTTCAAACTCTTCATGACGCCTTGGCTGCCAAAGCTTTAGAGTTCAAAGATATAATAAAGATTGGACGCACTCACACACAGGATGCCGTTCCTCTCTCCCTTGGACAGGTACAGAATCTCATACGCCCATGTCTGCTTTTTGTCTTGACACAGTTGCATAAAACAGTTTATTGTTTATTTAACGGTGTATTTCAACAGGGTTCCCACGGGAATTTCTGAAATATCATCTATTTTAAAAAGTCTATGCCAGATATGGGAAGCAGGGGATTCGATCATATTTTGACAAAGTCATGGAATATCAGGGAATTTTGTTTGTGTAATTTTCAACATTTAATTGCCATTTATCAATGGTTAATTACATGCTTCTAGTAATACTGTCACTGTATTTCTGGTCAGCATTTAGGTAAACTGGTTTTCCATACATTATAGATCATGGAAATGCAGCTTTTTAGTCAGTGTAAGTCAGGGAAATCTGGGAATTTCACATTTGAATAAGAGTGGGAACCCTATTTGAAGACACAACCACCCTGTACACAACCACCCTGAATTGTTTTTTTATTTTTATTGTGAGTTGGGAGGGTGTTTTAGGGGTTACACAGACAGAGCACTTTGAAAAAGGAGAAGATTACACTCCTTTTGGCAAATATTAATGAGAGGGGGCAGTCGTTGCCTACTGGTTAGGGCTTCAGGCTTGGAGCCGAAGGGGTGCTGGTTCGATCCCCGACTAGTGGGAACGGCTCAAGTGCCCTTGAGCAAGGCACCTAACCCCTCACTGCTCCCCGAGCGCCACTATAGCAAGGCAGCTCACTGCTGGGTTAGTGTGTGCTCTGTGTTCACTGTGTGCTCTGTGTGTTTCACTAATTCTCTCTGGGATAAATGCAGAGACCAAATTCTGTGTATACGCAAGTATACTTGGCCTACAAACCTGATTTTACATTTAATGATTAATCAAACTCAAACAAAAATTATTCAGTGATGTGGTTGCACAGTCATGCAGTCATGTTATATTATATTGTGTAAAAGATACTGTGTTGTTAGAGAATGATTTTTTTTAGATTATTGTCATTGTGCAGAGTACAAGTACAAAGACAACGAAATGCAGATGCAAATGTAGTTAGTAGTTTGAACAAAGGGATATGCCTTTTCTAGGATCTAGCGTAATTGGAGGCAATTGGAAAGAGTATGTCTTCAATGAGTGTAACTATTTTGTGGAGCTACTTTTTGACTGTCAGCAATGTGACTTCATTCATTTAATTTAAGACAGTATTTCACTAATCCAAACCATGCAAACTAAGGTTACATACGTGTAGGGCTGAACGATTTTGGAAAATAATCTAATTGCGATTTCTTCCCCCAGTATTGAGAAAGCAATAATATGTGATTATTTTTAAGCTCTTTCACTTCTGTATTATTCAACAAAGACAAGCACTTAATTATTCTATAGTATGACCAACACAATATTAGATCAATTAAACATAAACTGTTCCTTCCTGGAGTCCAGGCCTATGTTATGATGACATTACAGTAGGTGATAGTTGATATGAATAAAATATTTTATATTTAACTAATTCAATCACATTAGTAGGGCTATATATTGTTGAACTTACAGCGTTGTAAATATGTAATAATTCTTAAATGTTTCTATTTTGTTTTGTATTTCATGTAGATATGATCTTCTTTCGTTAGTTACATGCATTGGCACTGACACGGCTTCTCCTTGGCCCGCTCTCTCTCATACACACAGACCCAGTCCTTTCCTACTTGCACGTGAATCGTAACAAACTAGATTGTTGCAGTGCAAAATGCAGACGAATGACAGTTCAGCTTGGTGTTCACTAAAGGTTAGCATCATCAACACTGCAATGCAAATTATGTTAATTACGCATGCATGCAAATTAACTAGTTTGTTCTTATCACAAAAAAGTCAATCACAGAGACAAACAGGCAAAGTTATCAGCAGTTAGCAGCATGCATGTAGCCTAAGAACCTTAGCTTGTAAGCTAATGTTCGAACAGCTGGGTTTTTGGTGGTTAGCTGTGTCAACTACTCGCGGATAACATTAGGCATTAATTAATTAATTAACTGTGACATGAAATGTTTGCGGCACCAACATATCACAAATACCCCCTCTGTCACTGTACTCTAGTAAACAAAGTTACCAGCACAGTTGAATGGCTACTGTGTAGCCTAAACAGTTGTGAAGTTTTAATAGTTTTAATAGTCAGCTGGAGAAGTTAAAGAGAAATTATGCAGTATTGGCAATTTCTTCGCTGTTTTCTTGGTTTTTGCTTCTTTTTGCTGGCTCTGTCATGAGAAACTCCATCGCTACCTTGTTCTAGCCGGTGTCTGGCGTGTATGTGTATTTAAATGCAGTAAAAGCAATTCGTTACACTCGTTATACTTCCTGACACTGAGGCTGTCGGCCCGCCAGCCCAAAGTTGCAAGGGTGGTTTTTCTGCTCACAGACGCTTGGGGGGTGCGAGACGGCCACCATTCAACCCGAAAAAAGTCATATAACCATTTCAATGACTCAGAAGCTGTTAAGGTAAATTAAGCTAAAAAACCTGCATAGTTCGCCTAAAGTTACCAGCGAGAGTTGCAGCTCAGAGGAAGGAGACAAGAGAAAGAACTAGAGCCAGGTGACGTGACATATTGCACAGTGTAATCGTAGCTTTCGCAGATAGAAAATGGTGTTTCTTCATATCGCGATATTATCACAAATGCAATTAATCGTTTAGCTTTAGTGTGTGCAAATAATTATAGCATCAATCAAGCACTCATTAAAAGACAAAGGAATTTATTTAATTAGTATACATTTAAGTAAATTAGTAGTATTTAAGTAAAACTATGTACGAATTCCCCCTTTCCTCAATTTTCAATGTACTGTATAGTATACTCATTTAGAGCTAAGTTGGTACCCAATTTGTCTAAAACCACTGAAAAGGGTAATGCGTCTTTCCATGTCAACAGTGCATAGTGCAATACCAGGTGTACTGTATTAACTATCTCTTCAAGATGGCTTATGGACTGACTGACTGACTTTTACTTTTACTCTTATTTTTTTAATTATTTTTCATTTAATGAGATGACTATAATTTTAACAACCTTTTTGTTTGTGAAGTGACCTTGGGTGTCATGAAAGGCGCTTTAAATAAAATGTATTATTATTATTACTGGGCATGCATCGGCAATGTCAGAGACTCCGCATTACAAGTCAGTGTAGTGTCAAAATGAGCATGATTGAAATTGATTTTAATTTAATTGATTCATTTGATTTCCTAGGAGTCTCACCAGACCACTGGTACTGATAACAAATGTGCTTCTCTGTCATACAGGAGTTTGGTGGTTATGTCCAACAAGTGAAGTACAGCATAGAGCGGGTCAAGGCAGCCATGCCTAGAGTGTATGAGTTGGCAGCTGGAGGAACAGCGGTGGGCACTGGCCTAAACACACGAATTGGTTTTGCTGAGAAGGTTGCCGAAAAAGTCTCTGCCCTCACAGGTAAGCAGTAGTGAGAAGGGAGCATTGCAGATGCTCTAATGCAGGGGTGGGCAACTAATTTCCCCAAGGGGCCACATGACAAACTGGGACTGTTGACGAGGGCCGGACCCAAAATACCGAACTCAAGTCTGAACTCAATTCTGTCCAATTCTATTCTGTTCTTGTATAACATTAATTAAATCATATGGTTTTGTTTACTACTACTCGTAAGAACAGATGAAAATGTGAGGGAGACAAAGGAAAAACAGCAATAGGCTATTTAATCTATGTCCAGTATTTAATCCTCATTCTCGAAAATGATTTTTTGACATTGACATTTTTTTTTCAGTTTTCAAAGACTGATATAAAAAAGTACTACAATATCTATATAATTAGGCTAGGCCATGAAAATGTGAAGGAGTCAGTACAACCATAGGCCTGTGCCACCATTTCATCAACACTCAGCAATATTTCATCATTAAATCATTACCATCATTAAATTAACTCTATGCAGAATTAGACTATGAAAATGTGGAGCAGACAATAGTAGGCTGTCATTAGTTAATCAACATGCACAAAGAAAACTATTTTAAAAATGTAGGCTATGTTTTTGCTTTAACTTTATGCACAAAACTGTGATTGGTCAACTCGCCCTGTGTGTTGAGCCGGCTGCTTCAAGCAACCTGTGGATTAATGAAAGTCAAGTCATTTGATGTACCTGTGACTACAGTTTCAAATATTATGAAGAGGTTTAAGGTCTGTGGGATAGTTAACCTCCTTGGATGTGGTTGCAAGAGGAAAATTGACCCTAGACTGCACAGAAGAATAGTGTCAATGTGAAAGAAAAGCTTTCTGCACAACTGGATTCTGTGAGAGCATAAAGAAATCTCACAATCAAGACAATCAAGGCATCCTGAAGGAAACCATTTATAAGGGAGCATTCAGTGTGAATTAGATGGTGAATACAAAATTGTATTACAAAGCTAATACAGTACATAGATACAGTAAAACATGTATGTAAAAATATCAGAATGTAAATAGCAAATCAAGATACATGTGGTGAACTAACTGAAGGTTTTGGTTAATTTCTGAATGGTCAGGTCTGCCATTTGTGACTGCGCCAAACAAATTTGAAGCACTGGCTGCCCATGATGCCCTGGTAGAACTAAGCGGAGCCCTAAACACCGTTGCTGTCAGTATGATGAAGATTGCCAATGACATCCGCTTCCTGGGATCAGGTCCACGTTCTGGCCTGGGCGAACTTGTCCTGCCAGAGAATGAGCCAGGCAGTAGCATCATGCCTGGTAAGTCAATGATGCCTAAAATATGTCTAAAATAGAGATGCTGTCTAAAATAGAAATGCACCGATATGGAATGTCAGAGGCAATAACAATGACCGATATTTATCTGTTTGTTGTAGCTGATAACGATACAATAAGTAAGGGATAACTGCCGCCAAGGTGTCCTGTTATACGGAATTAATGGACGAGGGCGGAGGCAAAGAACTCCCCAACGCGTAACGGATGGGAGTTTACTCTGCCCGAGTCCATTAATTCCATATAACAGGACACCTTGAATGCCGTTACTCCGCTTATCACCCGGTTGCCACTATAGGCAATAGTCATGCCTTTATAGCACGCAAAGGAAACAAGCGGTTCTGTTTACAAAGAAGCTGACTTGTTCAGTTTGTTGTACATCTTTCTGTGGCCCTAACAGCGATAGCATGGATAGATAGCTTGTTAACAGTTGATTCCATAGTTGTGAAGCTATGCTTCCAGGCTCAACCGTCGTCCTACTATGGTTGTTATAGTTACCATTCATCAGCATTGACATGGAACGGTGATTAAACTTTTTTTTTACCAGATCTACTTCATAGGTGTCCCATTATTCAGAATTATTATTATTATTATTGCATTTGTGAAAAGTGAAGGGGACAGTATTTTATAAGCAGTATTTAATAACTAATTTTACCTAAGCCAATGATGAACAGCTGCAAAACTAGTCAGCAAAATAGCAGTCTTGTTATAATGGTGGTGTGGCTCCTTTAAGGTGAATGTGACATCAGTGAGTGAGTGTTAGTAGCACAGAGAGATGGTTAACACAGAAACTAAAAGCTTTTTAGAAAAAAGCCTTTTATCATGATGTTCAATTTATGCGTCAGTTTTGTTCTTCTCCCTCAGGTAAAGTGAACCCTACTCAGTGTGAGGCCATGACTATGGTGGCAGCTCAAATAATGGGAAACCATGTGGCTGTCACTATTGGAGGCAGCAATGGACACTTTGAACTCAATGTCTTCAAACCAATGATAGTAAGTGTGAAGAATCATCTTATTATGCAGGGTTGGAGTAGATGTGTGTAGACTGTATGTAGAGTATGTAGATTGTATTTCTCAGATGGGCTCATTATTACTCCAACTCTAGAGAATGCTGAATCTTTACCAATAGTGTAATGATAACTTTATGTCCATTAAATGGTTTATGGTGGTTATAATGTGCTCAAATTTGGGTGTGAAACTCTCTGAATTCACATCAGAGAATCACAATTAACCATGTACAAAATTATTCAACCCCCTTTTAATATAATTATTTACTAGTTCTTAAGGTATACAATTTGTTAAAAACTGGTTAAAGAGAAAATCCGGTGTAAAATGGATTTTTATGCTTTGCACGATAACGAGTTCGAACGTTCCTTGGGGATCCGATGAATTCTAAACTAGCCTGTTTGTAGCTGGTAGCGATAGGGCATTTCTCATGGTCAAAAGATTGCTAATAAGAATACAATAATTAAGGGATAACAGCTTAAATAATTAATGAACGAGGGGGGAGGCAAAGAACTCCCCAATGCGTAACGGACGGGAGTTTACTCTGCCCGAGTCCATTAATTCCAAAAGATCCATTTTACACCGGATTTCCCCTTTTAAGCATCGGATACTCTATCTTGACAGTTAGCAAAGAAAACCGTAGCTTTTTCTGATGATGAAGATGTTAATTATCCATTTTGCGTCGTGGCTGCATTACCACCTCAAACGTATGAACGCTGTGTCATTCATTATCCCTTATGCAATGCATGACTATAGTAATCTAAGAGCTCAGACAAATTAGAATTATACCCTTAAGAGTGTAAACATGTATTCACAGCGAACTTCAGTTGTGTCTTTCTCATCATGGTTTGAAGTCAAATCATCAGAATTTCCTTTATTGCCTGGTGTCTTCAATACCAATACGAATGACAAATAATTACTGGAATCAATTATGTAAATTAAAACATAGTTAAACTTAATTCCAGCATTCAAAATTCAAAAGATTTACCTTACTCATATTTTGTTGCTGTTGTTAAAGTACCTTCTTCATTATTCAGCAGGTAATATTCAACCCACTATTTTCTAACTTGAACTAAAATTAAAAATGTTGTTGATGATTGATGTGGTGAGGTTGAGGTTCCCCAGATTTAACAAGGTCTAGTACTACCTTCTTCTTAGTAGTTTGATGATAAGATGATATGTTTTTCTCAGCTATTGACGAAAGTGTCTTTAAACCCCCCCCCCCCCCACCCCAGATAAAAAATGTGCTGAACTCTGCAAGGCTGCTGGGAGATGCTTCTGTCTCTTTCACAAACAACTGTGTGGTTGGCATTGCACCAAATACGGAGAGGATTAATAAGCTGATGAATGAATCCCTAATGCTGGTGACTGCACTTAATCCACACATCGGTATGTGTACCCATCAGGGAGAAACGTTTTCTTAAAAGCTAAGAAGCTCAAAAATGAACCTTCTATATCCTGTAATGACACTACACTACTAATGTTAGCATGTACTTTTTTCACAGGTTACGACAAAGCCGCCAAAATTGCTAAGACAGCTCACAAAGAGGGCTCAACTCTAAAAGCAACAGCAATCAAGCTGGGCTATTTGACAGAGGAAGAATTTGACAAGTGGGTGGGCCCAAGTGAAGAAATTATATGTAAAATAAAGATGTTTTTGATTAATATGTGATCATTCTGTTTGCTTTGATTTAATTCTTTGTTATATTTCGTTAGCACCATGATCAGTCATTATGATTATTCTCCTAATGCACTTTACAAAGCCAGGTCTCAGTGACATTTATTCATTTAGCAGACACTTTTTCCTAAGGACTTACATCCGTCAATTATATTACAAGGGCATTGTTACATTGTCCCCGGAGCAACTCTGGGTTAAGTACTTTGCTCAAGGGCACAACAGTGGAAGCCGGGAGTTGAACCCACAACTTTTCTGAGTTATGAGGTAACTTTTGACAGAACCCTGGTAAACGAAGGGAATGCAGGTTAGTATGGTCAAGGATGAATAAACAACATAAAGTAGTCCCCATTCTTTGGCCCTCCAGCTGGTGCCCTAGACACGCCACCACCTATAGAGCGGTGCTTAGACAATGGTGGAAGTGCGAGCTTATGTGCCATAAAATGATTTTGGAAACATGTTAAGTTAAAAAGACTGTTAAGGTTGCCTTCAAGTCTTACAAGCTCTCATTGGTTACTCAGTGATTATTTAAAGATGCAATACCACAATATACACAGTCTTAGTGGTTTGATGTGCTTGAACTGCAAAACAAAATAAAATCATATAGTGTAAGTGCACTGAAAACACAATATCCATTGGAGTTGTAATACTGACCAATTTGAAAAACTGAATTATGAAAACCAAAATTGTTTCCATATAATGTTTATGGTGCACATTGTATTAATGAGTGAACATGTGATGCTTTGTAGTTATCAAATAATGCATATCAGGATACATATCCTCATTAGCCTAGAAATCTAGACGCACCCTAGCTGCAGCAAATGTAATGTGCAGCCCGGGTCCTACATCTTAATGTGGGCTCATCAGGGTATATCTTCATTATGACACACACAAGTTTAACAATTATGGTCTTGAGTAGTTTGCACAATTAAATCATGCTATTACACATGATTTTCTAATGTGTTTTAAAGCCACACTAGTTGTCATATTCACTACAAGGTCACAGAAATGCCACATGTAACACCAGGTGCTTCACACCCAATGCTGCCTCTGCCTATACCATGAAAACATGTTGTATGCTTAAACATGTGCACTGCCTCACTAAGACAAGTTTGCAACAACGTTTGGTGAAAGCCAAATGCAAGTCCATATCCCCATTGCACAAGTAGTGGTAACATTACACATCACATCTAGACTTGTACCATTGTAGACTAAAGACTAAATTAAAAAAGGTATATTGTATGTGTGTATGGGGGGTATGGTGTGTGTGTGTGTGTGTGTGTGTGTGGGGGTAATGAAATTGTGTGTGTGGGGGGAAGTAGTGTTGTGTGTGGGGGGGGGATAATGTGTGTGTGTGTGGGATGATGGTGTGTGTAAATTTCAAAAAGCCATGCCAATCCATGGGGTTACGCTACGGTAGGTTAGGTGCTGAACAGAAATATGTCAGACAAATGTCTGCACACAACAAACTGCTCCCTAACTGAATAATGTTGTTTTTTAACCACCACATATGATGTTTTGAGCCCTACTCAGACATGGTAAAATAAAAACATTACATCAGTTTGGTAGCAGCATCTAGAGGGAAAACTATCATCTTTGTGTATGTGTGTTTGTGGGTGGGTGCCTGTGTGTGCGTGTGTTAGCTTGTGTGTGTGTATGTGTTTCAGAAAGGTCCATTGTGTGCGTCTGTGTGTGATTTCTGTGTTAGCTTGTGTGTGTGTATGTGTTTCAGAAAGGTCCATTGTGTGCATCTGTGTATGAGTTGTGTGTTAGCTTGTGTGTGCGCGTGTGTGTGTGTGTTTCAGGAAGGTCCATTGTGTGCGTCTGTGTGTGTTACTTCATGCAACCACTAGAGGGGAGCCACATACTAAAGGGAGATGGCGATGCCAAGGCACATCCAGTCCAGTACTAGAGAGGCAGCTCGATGGGACCAGAGGATCACACTGCAGGAGCGTGAACATCTGATCAGCTGGACCTCTTCTGGAATAGCTTCACCCAAAACACCCTGGGATCTGAACATCTTTCTCCACAGGTAAAATACCCTTCAGTATCTCTTCATAATATTGCACACCACTTGAAAAAACATACTTACAAAAGACTGTCATATGTATTATTCATATTCTCACTTAATTCAGAGCTGATTCATATTCTGATTTGATTTATTTTCATTTTCTATGTCAGTACTGACTGGCTTGACTTAACAACTAAACAACCAGCCTACTTATGTTACTCTTATAGAATGACAGCTCAAGTTGTAACATGATATGACTGTTTAGAGTATAATTGGCTCTAAGCAGATGGAAAATAGCAAAATAATTTTGTTCAGAAATTAGTATTAGTTACAGTATGTGTGTTTGAGATCTCAGTCTCTGTAGTTTGAGTATAGAAAAGGGTTAATGATCCGATTAATTATTTCTCACATAACTGGTGACTGCTCCACCTAGCACTAGTAAAGAGGATTTGGGAGAAGGAAAACATGGGTTTTACTATTCTTACTACAACTGTGCATCATTTATACTGAATTAAGTGAGAAAGTGAAGCTGAACCTTCAATTTATTTGGTAATTCACTACAGGTAGTCAGTTAAAATCTATTTGAATATACAAATGCAACAATGATTTCATAGAAATTAAAATAATTTAACAATATGACCAAATCCACATAACTCTGCAGTATATCAGCGGGAGATAAGATTTACAATCATATACAATTTATTTATTTATTTTCAATTTGCTGTGTTGTCTGTCTTGTATGTCTTGGTGTCACGGGTACGCTGGTGACTACGCCGCTCCGTCCGGCATCTTTTGTGTTTGTTATTTTTTAAATGTTTTTGTCATGTGGTGTCAACGCTGGCGACTACGCCGCTCCGTCTGGCATTTTTTGTCTTATTGTCTTTTGTCAATGTCTTGTATGTGGAGCGCTTTGGGTTGCACTTTGTGCATGTTAAATGCGCTATACTAAATAAAACTGACTGACTGACAATGACCTTTAAGAAGAAAACCAGATGACATAGTAATGAACAATTGTTGTTCATTCTTTGAACATTAATTAGATTTGACTTGTTTAAGTAAACATTTTACAGACTACAACGGCTCAAACTCTTTAAGCTTTTAGCACCATGACAAACCAGCCAAGTTATGGTCAAGACCTTTAAGATGAGTGATCATTGCTGTGTGTATTTCTTCTTCTTTTTTTTTGCTTGATTATGAATAACAAATTCTAATTTCAAATGGCAAAGCGCTTCAATTGCTTGGACCAAGACATCTGCAAATTTGGTAGATATTTTCCCATTTATGTTCTCCCTTGCAGGAAGCATCCATGCAGGATGCAGACTGCTTGATATTCAGTAAAAAAACATTGACTTATCTCAATGCACCATTATTCAGTGAAAATGATTTTCTCTCCATTTTATTTACAGAAAGAATTAAATCTCAAACAAGAAGGACTTCAATAATTCTGCCAAGGATGAACTGTAGGGTTCTGTTGGTAGTGGTCTTCTGCTTAACAGCCACAGGCTCACACACAAACCA
This sequence comes from Alosa pseudoharengus, assembly GCF_046254945.1. NCBI lineage: Eukaryota > Metazoa > Chordata > Actinopteri > Clupeiformes > Clupeidae > Alosa > Alosa pseudoharengus. The sequence goes on along the minus strand of NW_027468674.1, from coordinate 34,385,760 downwards.
ACCACAAGGCTCCATTCCTTCACGCTACAAGACTCATGGCAACACATCCAGCCGCCAGGCTCTTCACAACAAACAGGCCCTTCTGGCCTCTAGTCAGGAGGCACTAGTGGTGACTGAGTGCAAGTACTTGAGAAATGACTGGTGTAAGACTCAGTCCCTACGGCAGACTGTGAGCGAGGAGGGCTGTTTGAGCCGCACTGTGATCAATCGTTTTTGCTACGGCCAATGCAACTCTTTTTACATCCCGCGTCATATGAAGGACCAGGAATCTTTCCAGAGCTGTGCTTTTTGCCAGCCACAGAAGTTCACCATGCTCACCGTTGAATTGGACTGCCCTGAACTGCAGCCAACCTTCCGTCATCGGAGGATTCAGCGGGTCAAACAGTGCAGATGTATCTCCAACAGCCCAGCCAAGTCCAGTGAGTGGTGAAGAGCATTTATTATGATACCCAAAAGACATTGGTGAACTAAATCTCTGATTAGACAATGCAACCAAAAAAAAAATCCATCACAATAGACAATAGGCTACAACATCAAAGGGAAAACCTCCATTATGTCAGCATTTTGAACTGAAAAGAATAAAAAAAATATTAACACACAGTCAGTTTGTCTTGATTCAGGACAGTGAAACTGGCTTCCAGACTAACGGTACCGATCCACTTGCACGACACTTCTTTTTGTCGTGTCGCATTCCACTCTAGTCCTATGGGTGACGTAAAGCGACTTTAACGCGCCCGCAAAGCATTCCGGGAAGGCAGCGCTGCATTTGAAATAATGTCGTGCGTCAAAAAGCTGGCCGATGCCCAGCTTTATGCAAATGAATCCGTTGAACGCGAGGCGACTCTCCAATGAAAGGACGAGTTTGTAGGTCCTTTGTTCTACCACAACGGTGCCTGTGAAACTTTGGTTCCGCTTACAAGACAAATAATGTTTTAACGATCTCTTCCACGACCACCTAGTAGTCCATAAAACAAACGAAACTAGGATTTGGATGAATATATTGACTGTTGGTGTTTCTGGTGAGGATTTGAGATTGCATTGAGTAGTTTAAATAAAACAAGATTTCGAAATGGCTTGCATAGTTTGTTTAGGCTATTAATGTGTTGTATACTGTTAAGTACATGCCTAAAATTGTGGTCCATTTGTGGAAAAACACTTAAGATACGTTAAAACGAACTGAATATGAGCTGGTAACTGACATTTTAAACGAAACGCCCACACACGACTGAACGAGGGGAGGCAGCGCGACACCATTCGTATGTCGGGTCGTGCAAGTGGATCGGTACCGTTACGACTCCTACACACAGTTGCGTTCCGTCAACGCATGGCAGCGGGTGTTTTCCCGACGGTAGGTATGCAAATGACTTGAAGTAAAACCGTAATGTGATTGGTTGGTGCCGTCCGTAGATTGGCTTGATTGGCCGATGCCGTCTGTCGGTGCAGCAACAGCTGAACTTCTCAACGCAAGCGACGAGAGAAACGCGACGCGACGGACCCACAATTCAGTTCGGCAACGGATGACGTGAGCCCATGTAAAGTGAATGGGATGCGTCTCCAGCAACGCAACGCACGCAGCTGTGTGTAGGAGCCGTTAGGTGCTATAACGTACCGATCCACTTGCACGACACTTCTTTTTGTCGTGTCGCATTCCACTCTAGTCCTATGGGTGACGTCAAGCGACTTTAACGCGCCCGCAAAGCATTCTGGGAAGGCAGCGCTGCATTTGAAATAATGTCGTGCGTCAAAAAGCTGGCCGATGCCCAGCTTTATGCAAATGAATCCGTTGAACGCGAGGCGACTCTCCAATGAAAGGACGAGTTTGTAGGTCCTTTGTTCTACCACAACGGTGCCTGTGAAACTTTGGTTCCGCTTACAAGACAAATAATGTTTTAACGATCTCTTCCACGACCACCTAGTAGTCCATAAAACAAACGAAACTAGGATTTGGATGAATATATTGACTGTTGGTGTTTCTGGTGAGGATTTGAGATTGCATTGAGTAGTTTAAATAAAACAAGATTTCGAAATGGCTTGCATAGTTTGTTTAGGCTATTAATGTGTTGTATACTGTTAAGTACATGCCTAAAATTGTGGTCCATTTGTGGAAAAACACGAACTGAGTATGAGCTGGTAACTGACATTTTAAACAAAACGCCCACACCCGACTGAACGTGGGGAGGCAGCGCGACATCTATGCGACACGACAAAAAGAAGTGTCGTGCACATAGAGGTCGTGCAAGTGGATCGGTACCGTAAGCGACGTTGGGCAACGTCACTTCTGTTGCCCAGAGAGCTAGCTCGCTACTCCTTCTCCCTCCCTCCCGTGCAATTGAACCCTCCTAAATGCGCATCTCTGTGTTGTGGTTTCGTGGTGCAGGTTGCACAAGTTTGTTTTTGTTGCTGTTTGCGGAGCCTGGGCTGTCTACAGAGACCACGTTTTTTTACAGAGGACAGGCAGCTAGCGGATACTGAAATGTTTGCTGTATGTGACAAAAAATGTTTTAGCCTAAAAAACGCTTGGAGCACCTTTAATAATAAAACAAAAACAAGGCAAAATTTTTTTGTATTAGACATGACATTCATTACATGAAATAGCACTTACATTCTATGGATCAGTGCTTCCCACCTGCTGCCCATGTGAAAACCTTTCCAGAATACATTATATTTCATTTATAGGCCTGTGTTTTATGTAAAACAGAACATATTCATAAACTGTGATAATTATTGTGACTTCTAAGTGAGATACAATCAAAGGTGTCAGAATAAAACATTGACTTTATTCATCCTTTTATTTTACATATTATATTGTTCTTAAAACAAAAAAATATACACATTTATTGCACATGAAATAAACTCTGAACTTCTTAATTATTCATTGAGTGAAACGCAAAACTGACATGCTGGAAGTACAAAGTAAAAGTACTACAAGTGTATTACACAATATGTTCTCTTTACATTGGATCAAAATGCCTTTTTTACATACAATTTCGGGGAAAAGTCAGGCATGGTCAGTGAAAATGTATTTTGTAAAATTAATTTTCACAAAGTAATGCCACACACTTCCTCAAACACTATTCACATTTTGAAGTAGTAGGATGATTTAAGAATGCTAAGATTATTTAACACAATATTGTTCTGAATATAACCATCATTACAAGCATCTGTCAACAGAGGACAACATACCAGACAGAAAAGAAATGCCTTTTTTTTAATCAGTGGAAATAATAGTGACCTACCTGTGCTTTATCTCCATTTACCAAGACTCATATGCATGAGGGTTATAATGATTTATATGACATCTGGTAGATGTGGTGCATTCTTTAATTGGACAAGGGCATTTAATCATGAACTTTTCCATTAAAACCTTGGGGATTGACACAATGCACCACTGGGCACGGCCAAATCATATTTTACATATGTCAGTAAAACAGACATGTTTTACAACCCCCACCCCACCCTACACACACGCACGCACGCGCACACACACACACACGCACGCACACACACACACACACGCGCACACACACACACACACGCACACACACACACACACACACACACACACACACACACACACAATAATAAAGATAATAATATTGCTTTAACAATGATTGCAAACTATACACAACTAAGATTCCAGAATATATAGTGTCATGCTGGATTTCAGGACGAATGTTTTTGTTGTTGTAATTGTACTTTTGTGACTTTGAAATGGTGCTGCTGTTACATTCCACATAAAGAGCCTTGATATACCTCAGTACATGACATTCCTCTGATGACGGGTATAACAGGTGTGGGTTCATTGCCCACATTCACTATTTTTAAAAATAATTAAGTCTTCCCAATTCCCAGTTTGGCTTTCTGCAGAGTAAAACAGGAAAATACAATGTCTCAGAATAAACTAGTATTCAATTTGCATTAGCGTAAAAATAACGAAATAAAAAAACTGCTATGAGAAAAAGACTCACGATTCCAGAAGCTTGTTTGGGTTTGACACTATAAGTGGCCTTCTCCTTCACTTGCTTGAAGTGTTCCTTTTTCAGTTCCTCTGCAGCTTTCACTCTAAAGGAAAACCAAGAAAAACTTAGTGATGGAAGGAATGTAGAAGGAATGTCTTAACCAGCAGAAAAAGAACATAAAAATGATTACCGGCAATGTTTCAAGAGTGAGACATTAGGCAGGGTTCAATGTTTTTAATCATCAATTGGAATATCTCCATCAGCTCTGCAGTGAATAAACCTTCTTGACTCCTTAATGGACATGCGATATGAATGGACATGTGGTAGCACCCATGGGGTTTTAGCCTCCCTGCTAGCATGCCTGGCCCGCCTCCCAATCAGAGTGGTGGTCCAAACAAGATCACAGTCATGGACTATTCTAAAACTTCCAACTTCAGACAATTACTAGGGAGGCCTCCAGCTATATATATATATATATATATATTAAACCTCAGCATAAGCAACCACAGGCCAAAAGATCAGAACTATGAGAGGAAGTAGAATAAATATGCTGTAACTACAATTTGAGTCTGTGAGCTCCCATGTGCATGTCCCCAGAGTGTAGCACTGTAGCTGCCTGGCTGCATTAGCTGATGGCTGTAGCAACTCAATCTAGGTACTCGTGACCTCGAGAAACGGATATCTATGTGAAAACTCAGCGGATAGCGGATTTCTCCTTTAACTTTTAAGATAAGGACCTGGTCTACTGAGAGTTAACATTTCGATGCAAGTCAATTTTACAGAACATGAAAACAAACACGATCTGATTACAATAAACACATTGTACACACACAAACACTTACACATTCAAATGCTTATTTATCGCAGTAAAACATACGAGTAGAAAGCAGAGAGAAAAGGTTGACACAACTTGTTGATCTCCCCAGATTTAGTTTTGACCGGGTGTAAGTTAATTACTTTCTTTCTTAATTTCTCCAAGGCCCTGTGTACATTTTTCAGAGAGACAGACAACTATACAGGCTTTAATTTACCTTCAACTAAAACAAAAGCTGCCAACCTCAGATTGAAAAAAGAGATTACATGATCACTCTACATAATCCAGATAGATGCAGCAGGAGCCAATTTATTTCACACATCAGCAGGGCAAAGCTAAAGGCATCTTAATTTTTTTTGACAACATAAACAACATACAAACATATTACATATTTAAAGCAACACACAGTTCTTTTACCTTAACATAAAGGCTTCAAATACATTTTAATGATACGGTGACTTCTAAATGGTATAACTGACTAAACTAACTAATGGTAAATACTCATGCGTCCACAGAAGGCCTGGTATCGCTGTGATAGTATATTTTTACTACCATATTTCTCTTGAGACTTAATCAGGACGATGCAGGTCAGAATCCAGGCTTTATTCTTTTCAATGAGGGGCCTAGTGCCCCTCAAGGGAGAAAAGTACATGTTTGTGTCACCCCATCATGGGTTTCACCAGATTCTCAATATTTTCTTCTTACTTCTCTGACTAACAGAGACCATATTTAAAGTTACACACAAAGAAGGAGTGACCTCTAGGTCCAACCCAGTTTGAATATGCAATAGAAAGGGAGGATGAGGATTAGGCCTTCATCAGGTCTGGTCAGCTTCTATTATCTTTTAATTAAAACTACCCCCTTTCCTGGGAAGTCCTTCAGAGGCTTGGACACATGCTGTTCTACAAACATTCACACCTTGGTGATGGGCAAAAGGCATAAACAATGGATACACTGGATACAGACCAAAGACACACACACAGGGTACACATGGGTACACAATCACAAATGACCATAAGAACTATACAGTCTTCAAGTCATAAAGACTTGAATCATTAAACCATTCACATAAAATATGAATACAAAATATTCCCTTCAGCTGGAACATGATCCTTTTCAGTTCTCAACGAATTGGATATCCCATCAGGATGAAATGGGTCTAGTACATTGACGACGATGGAGAAAAGGGGAATTCCTACAATGTGGTAATTTAAGTCATAGTTTGGAGGAGTGGATAATTGTAAAGATACAAAACAGTATCTGAATAGCAGAACTGGTATGTCTCTTTAATGCTATGAATACATAATCCAGAAAACATGCCCCAATCCAGAGAACATGCTTTATCCAACTTATCAACTTTGAGAAATGAGTAAACATGCCAAAAGCAAAAGAAAACGTTTATGGAAAATGTCTGGCTCAGCCGAGGTCATCACTGGGGTAGGTTGCCATGCACAATGTATGAGAAACATGATATGGAGGGTACATCTTGAGACAGATCTGCAAAAGATAGCTATGGTCCAGTGAAGACGGCAAATTAGTAGAAAAGGAGAATTTCATCTCTTTTTAGGAGAACACATAATATATTTGTTGACTCAGTCTTATCAGCAAACCACATCGAACCACTGGAAGCTAAAGGTACCAATTAAGTATTCATTATATTACCAGGGTTAGAAAAAGGTTTAGGTCATTTCACCAGCTATCTCCACATTAAATGACTTCCAATTTGACAGATATAATCTAATATTAAACATATGGTGCATGTTCAGAGAGAAAAAAAAACTTCTGACAGAAGCAGCACACAGCAGGCAATGTGCAGTACTCAGGGCTTAAGCAAGCTTTCTTACCTAAAATGTTTTTGTTCAGAGAAATACCATGATACTAAGCTACACTTATATGCTCAATATACCTGCTCAAACAAAATACAAATGGAATATATTAGAGACAGTTTGGGGGTATAAGCAATGTTGAAAAGTATGAACTACTGTTACATGCAATTAAATCAGTAGTTTAATTTCAGTAATGTACAGGAAAAAAGGCTAAATTCCTGGTGCTATTATTGGTTATGGACTTCTCACAGCTGCTGATCGATCTACAACCAAGCCTAATTAAAGGCGCAGTCAGGGATTTTACACGATTTCAAGCCCATAAAATGTTTTGTCACATTCAGCAATAATTTCCTAACGACTGCTAGCTGCCCATTCCGTGATTACACTGTAAAAAAAACAGTTTCTGTTTTCAGTTTTCAGAGCCTGGGTTGCCCCCAAACAAAAACTAAACCCTGCGTGGGATTTCTCTGGGAATGCTGAAGGTAGGGGTGAGCTACCTCTCTGGTGTGTTTCGTTTGGTCCTTGGTTAAAATATACCGGTAATGTATGTTTTTTGCAAGCATCTTCTAATGAATGTAAACACAATCACAAACAAATGTGACTTTCTGCAAAATCCCTGACTGTGCCAACAACTGTGTAACAACATAACACAGGATACAACCAAAAACAACTGGCTGGTGGCAGCCACAACGCCTGCTGCATATTGTACCTGTGATCCAAAGGCCCTCCTTCATTGTACAACCAATATTGAAAGATAGTGTCCAATTTTGCTACAGTGTCCATTAGCATTACACCCAAATCAGAAAAAGTTGGGATGTTGTGTAAAATGCTAATAAAAACAGAATGCGATACTATAAAACTCTTGTAAACGCATATTTTGCAGCAAAAAGGAGATAGACATATCAATGTTGTCCACTGTGCTGCTTCCTCTTCATCTATCTATAAATTGCAGGAACATTGTTTGGATAAGAAAAGCAAAATATATCCGTAAAAGGAGCACACAGTGGCTTTCTCCGCTCTACTGTTTCCACTCCCCTTCATACACAGCACTGTAGGCTTGCATATCTGTCGAACCGTTAGTCCAATTGATTTCAAACTTGACAGGTGTCTTGCTACGGGCACGAGTAAGTGCAGTGCCACACAGCACAACGCAGGAGAGAGTCAGAGACAGGCAGTAGGCTAAGTAGGGTAAGCAGAGCTTTGGGAACACTAAATCACGGGTCAAGATGCAAAATGTTTGGATGATTATCATGTCTTACACATCAACAATAAAGACTCCCTGTATGCCGTTTGCTTGCATAAAATGATTCTGCGGATTTTGCAACAACACGCCAACAAACATGGGTATGCAGTGGCTATTCAAAATGACGTAAATAGTTGTGCAAAAACCTGTCAGATCTAAGTATTATTATGTTTTTGGTTAAGTTATTATTTAACATGATTCTTTTTTTATAATTTATTATTTTGGAACAAACGAGGGTCTGTTTAATCTGAACGCCGGCTCCCAGCTGCAGGTTCTGCTTTAGAGCACTGCAGCGCTTAATATCTTCAAGTTTAGCCTAACTGAACGTCCAGTTTAACTACCACAAGTTATTCTTCTTGTAATAAAGATCTCATTGAGAAAAAACACTGCAGTATTTTTGTATTTTCATTTTTAAATTTATAAAAAGTTAAATAATTAATTTTAATATAGGCCTAAAAATATTAATGATTAATCGCTAGTCGATCGTTCCTGATTCTCCCGACGATCAACTAAGAAAATTTAATCGAGAGCCCATCCCTATGCCCTACCATAACATTTATTCCTTTATTTATTCATTTATCAGACACTTCCAAACTCTTCACTGCACTGTAGGCAATTAACTGCATGACACTAGTCTATTTATATTTGTCTGTACAATAAACACATTTATTTGTTCAACTTTATGCAGCAGAACTACGCACTTATCACATAGTTTGCACATGAGAGAGAGAATGATAATTCACGTACACAAGCAGCAATTACTGCAACAACAATGTTTAGCTAATTCAGTAACTCGTACGCGTACCCCCACTATCCTATTGACGCATTCCAGGCATCATGTTTAATTAGCCGTCCTACATGATAACAAATAACAAAATCAAAATGTGCAACTGGTCTATGAGCTCTTACACGAAAACAGTGTGGAGAACATTATGAAACACAAAGAACAAAGAGAACATAGGCTTAAGATTAACACCTTTCCGACATTGCCCTTTTCATCTCGCGTAGTACGCGTACCCCCTAGTGGAAGCTCCCGTACCACCGGTGATACACGTACCACAGTTTGGGAATCCCTGCACTAACTTAACACTTCAAAGCCATCATATAAAATGTTTTTAAACAATGAAAACAGAAACGATGGAGGCCGCAAAGGTAGAAGAGGAGAGAGAAGGAGATGGTCTGCACACTGCACACTGTATATGGGCTCCAAGAAATACTTTATTTATTCTAAAATGGCAACGTTTCGATCTCAACAGATCGTCATCAGGCAAAATAAGAACAGTTCTGAGAGCTGGATTATGGTGCTGAATGAAGCACAATGCTTTACTGTTAAAGCACACATTCTGTTTAAAGTCATACACAACGGTAAACTAAAGGTAAATGTAGCAAAGGTGGCAATAGGATATTGTTGCAGGTGAAAGTATGCTACTATGGCATTTTTATTTCAAAAGCACCCGCCCCCCTGTTTTTTTTTTTTTTTTCACAAATTACACCCTGCATAAAAGTGTGTTAAATTATTGGTTCCAGTTAAAAAGGATTTCTTTAGCCTAGCCATAATATAATAACCTTTTGCCAATAATGTTATCAGTTATCACATTATTGTGATATTGTGACATTATTACATTTTCAGCTTTATTATATTGAAAAAGGAGAAACTTATTGCACTACTGGTGATTATTACATTATTGGCTGTTATTACATTATTAGCTGCTACAAAGCCTTCTCCCCAAACATAACAAAATTGTTCCAGCCAATCACTGAAAGGGGGGAACAGGAGTTTGGGGAGGGGACTGGTGAGTTCACTCTCTGGTGTTTTGTTGGTGTTTGGTTCAAACATCAATGGATGTGACACCATCCAGAATCTCTGACAGTACCTTTAATCAATTGATTGATGTAGGAAATGAAACCCAACCCATAAAAATAATACAAAATGATATAAAAGAAAAACTGAGGGAAACTTGCCTTTCCTGTAGCATTACTGTGGTCTCCTTCTTCCAGTGACTCTTGAAGTCAGTCGAAAACTCATGCCAAATTGAGAAGAAGGTATTAGGCGATACCTCCTTTTCCCCAGATTTAGGCTTCACCAAAAAGTAGACCGTTAAATCTAAGAATCTGAAAAAGATTTTTTTTCCCCAAAATGAATCCATTTACAAGTATTGGTAACACTTTATATTACAGAACTCTTGTTACAGTATATCTATACCATGAAGTAATAACACATATGTTGTACATAAATAATGGAATAATGGATATTCTTAGTACATGTGTAATAGGACACACTGCAAAGTTAACCAGCTTATTGAGGCTGTATCCAAATGTAAAGGGAAAATGAAGAAAAGGTTCATGGACACACGCTTGCATTAAATGCAGTGTACTTTGGCAGAGTAGTGTCGAAAACATTTCCTGTTATGGGTGATTCCTGTTTTGGATCAAATTTCCATGTCCCAATGATTTCCTTACTCTTATTATGACCGCCGCGCAGCGAAGCTTTTTTTCTTTTTCGCATGTCCAAATTTCCGTCAAGGATACTGTAAGACCGGGGTACACGAAAGGACACTGTAAGACCGGGGTACACGAAACTTGGTGGGCATGTAACCCCACATGGATAGCATGGAACCTCCTGTTTTCGTTTTGATCTGTAGCCCCCCCGCTGGACTGGACCCCCCGAAAGGAGGGTAGGGCAGACACAGTTTTCTGTGAATATCTCGAGAACCGTAGAGTTTAGGAGGACCATTTTTTTTTGTATATTGATCTCAAAGGGCCATGTCAACCCATTCCATAACCACTCATTTCATGTATAGCGCCACCTAGTTAAACACAAAAAAGTAAAAATGAGGTGTTGTAATCACAGGTATCTGTGACCTAACATAGGCAAAACATTAGGTGTTTTCATCACAATATCTTTGGCTGACATGGTCAAAACTGCATGAAATTGAAAGTGTAGGATCATTATGACACCCTCCGAATGCATGCCAAGTTTCGTGGACTTTCGTTCATGGGGGGCCTTACAATAAAATCATTTATGTGTACATTTAGTGACCGTACACCAACAAGGATTCCCGGGACACTGAAAGACCGGGGTACACGAAACTTGGTGGGCATGTAACCCCACATGGATAGCATGGAAGCATCGCTTTTCGTTTTGATCTGTAGCCCCCCCGCTGGACTGGACCCCCCGAAAGGAGGGTAGGGCAGACACAGTTTTCTGTGAATATCTTGAGAACCATAGGGCCTAGGATGACCAATTTTTTGCGTTTGTTTGCCTCCAGGGGTAATGTAAACCCATTCCATATGCACACATGTGCATAAACAGATACACACGCACACACATACTTTCACAGTAATCCTACGTATGACACATACTCACACAGTAGACATATATACGCATGCATGCACATGCACACACACAGGCACATAAACAGGCAAACACACAAGCACATGCACGCACACACACACCCACACACACATAAACATAAACATGTACACGCACACATGCACACAATTCAAGAATTTCTCAGAATTATGAACAGGCAAGATGGGGGTGGGGTTGTATAAAATGTATATTACATATGAAATCGATGAACTAATCATGTTTTGATACTTGTTGTCTAGCAGATACCAGTGAGAATTGAGTGTGCATAATGCAATTCAGTGAGACAGTTAGAATCATATATGCCTTTCAGCGTGTCTTAGTTTTGTGGAAAACATGTGCTGGACTGGGCGGCGGTCATATTTTGTACCGCTCTGCGGTACATCTAGTTCTTTGATAAAGTTAGATAAATATTTAACAAATCAATTTTATTATGCTTTTCGTTGTTTTCTATTGCTTTACATAGATAAATGACTTTTTATGTCTCTTTAAGACACCTTTTTCTGTGGTATATGCGTTCAATTCAGCATGTCCACAATGCAATGTACCATAATTTTCCAACTATAAGCCGCGGCTTATACTGTACATTGACTTTGCAAAATTTCTTCAGCTATGAGGTTAATACATAGGGGCAGTTAAACCATTAATATGGTTTTGTTTCTTTTAACTTGCATTAAACACTGTCCTGCGCCTTACACAGGAAAAGGCTCAGGACAAATTGAGGATACAAAATCAGTTAAGTTTGCTTCTGTTGCAATTTGTTCAACGTTGGCCCCTATTTTGGCTTAAGAAGACTGGACTAAGTGTGTGAATTGATTTCATATCTATGGAGTAGGCCTAAACACTCGACGCAGATAAACTGCTAGAAGCTGGGGAAAAGCTAGCGACCAAACCAGACCAAACCCTCAAACTCTGGTGTGAACCTGGGTGAACGCTTTCGAATATCGAAACGCCTATAACTATCTTTTGTGAGCCTTGGTCTGAAGATCATCTATACAAAGTTTTGTGAAAATCGGACCAAATTAGTGACCTGTGAAAATTTAGTTTTGCTATCGATTAAATCCAATATGGCGGAAGGTCCAATATGGCAGAAATTGATGTTATGGGGTGCGTTGAACTTGCCATCATCAAAAGATTCCAAATATATCTCAATGTTCTGGCCTAAAAATCTGGGCTACGGTTCAAACATTAACCGCATGGATGTAATGCCAACTTTGACCCATTGGTGGCGCTAGTGCACTTGAGGTGCATACATGAAACTTAGTGAAAGGAATCATGGGACTGTCCCCAATCAGTGTGCCAAATTTTCACCCGACGGTTCTATAGGCTGCCATAGACTCCCATGGCAAAAGAAAGTATAAGAATAGAAACACAATGGGGTCCTGCACCTTCGGTGCTAAGCCCCCAGTAGCTTGAATTGTCTGAAAATTGCATCCAAAAGAGGAATCACCCTTATACAGGACCTGTATTTTTTATGTTGGTGAAATTGCATGTAATTTAGGTGGCCAAACAATTTGTGGACTGTAAAAAAGAAGAATAAAGTATTTGTATGTTGCTTCCTGCATGAGGCCCAGTGACTTAAATTGCTTTACCAAACCATAAATATGTGAAAATGACCGTCTAGTTCTATACACATGACTTCATACATAATATTCCTTGTGTTCTGTACACATTTCAACATTCTTTATAACATTCCTTACATCTTATGAGTTTCTGCCAGCTGCATCTCTTGAGCCTCCAAGTCAGTTTTGGCTGAAAAGAAAAACATGATTGTCAGTGGTCAGTGAGATTACATTAAGTTTCATTACCATAACAGGCCTACATGCAACAAATGCTAAATCTATACAATTGAGTGTATTTATATGGCTGTTATATTTCTCACAATATCTATGTCCATGCTTTCCCATGTCAACTTAAGTTAAAGTTGATTTAAAGTGTTTAAAATGCCTTGAAAAAGCCAAAAGCTTGAAGCACCACAACAATTTCAGAGACTTTTGAAAGTATTACATGGTATCATCAGCCCTGATACCATGTCATTTCCATGAGAGTAAATCTAAGAGGATGCTAAGAGGGGATTGATTTTATCGGGAAATATTGGGCGAACAGCGGAGGGGTCTTGTTCCGGCCTGAAGGGACCTATTTCCCGATAATGACTGGCGTTCTATACATTATCCCACTTATTACACGGCTACTTGCCAAAACGAAACAATAAACTCCCCACGATATGACTCTTTAGCCTACATAGCCTAGGCCAGGGGTCCCCAACCTTTTATGTACCATGGACCGGTTTTTTTCCTTTTTTTTTTCACGGACCGGCGGTGTTGTGCATGCGCATTACTTGAAAAGAACTAGCTCCAGTTATGTAGGCCTATGAACAGTGAAGGTAACGATCTCTTGAAAACTTGAAAAAGGGAAAATTGAACAATATGAACTATGAATATTGAACAACTTGAAGCTACATCTATAAGTGTGAACATGCTTAAAATATGGGAACAAAACATGGGAACTAAACGTGCATTACGAATATAATCAGTGGGAGCCCTGTGCTTGTTTCCCTGCAACAAGAAGGTTCCATCTGGGGTGATGGAAGTCAGTGACACCCTCAGTGTGTTTGAAATGTCCAGTCGTTTGCGCAATTTGGTCTTAGTTGCAGTCATTGCCGAAAACCCGATAGATACGTGGAGGGAAATGGTAGCAACGTTTTCAGCGCTTTTACGGCTATCTCGGGATATTCTGCTTTGGTTTTGATCCAAAAACCCGCCAGAGAGGTTTCCTTATACACACTCTTAAGACCACAGTCATTTGCAATTTCGATCAATTGCTCCTCCTGCGCTGACAAGTTAGGACTATTCAATATTGACAAATGGGTTGCGGACCCACTCATTGGTTTGCCGTGGATCTTTGGAGGATGGGAAGTAACGCTCAAACTCATTTGAAAGTGCAACAAGGTGATCGCGCACCAGCTGCGAGAGAAAGGGCCCTGCCTCAGTCTCAGTCTCTCCCAAAACTACTGTTTGGAACATATCAAATACACCCCGGTCCACTCGTCGTCCCCACACATCAAGCTTGGCTTTAAATTCAGCTACTTTATCTGCCAGTTTAAAGACAGTCGTCATTCTCCCCTGAAGTGACAGGTTGAGGTCATTAAGCAACCCGAATATGTCACACAGGTAAGCGGGTTTTGACACCCAGTCCTCATCATGTGCAGCTGACGGTGACTTTTTTTCTGTAAGAAATCTCTGCAGGTGTCAACCCGGTGGTTGGGGACCGCTGGCCTAGGCTATAGCCTATTTGATACCGTTTCATCGTGGCTTTTGCTGAGAAACAAATAGTTTGCAACAGCAAACGCTGAACTTGAATCAAACATTCTTTAGAAGCTGATCAACCGTCTGCTTTCACTTTTGAATGAAGTTCCAGTACTTGCGTAGTGATATGAAAGACGTGAATTAGAAGCACAAAACCCATTTTCCTTGACAGCGGACTGTTATATTTAGCAACGGTCTGTTATCGAGAAATAGCAGACCACAGAACGTTGGGAAGGCCCATTCAAGTGAATAGAGTATTCTTCAGCATTATAAAGAGCCGTGTAATAAGTATTGTTGTAGAGCACCAAAGCTATACAACTTTTAATGCTGTGCTGGGAGAGTGAAGTGAGCATTGACAGATGCTCAGACACAAACTCACCTTTGAGTAGGAAGTCCTCCATGTTGTTCTTGAAGGGTTGTAGGTGTTCTTCTGAAGATATTTTGCACACTGATTCCATCTGTGTTGTACATGCTAAAAAACACATAGAACAGGGTTGGAATCTAAGACTCTTTTCCATGTGAAAGATTTTAGGCCTACTACTATTAGCAAAAGAACAAGGATACACTTTAATTGGGGGCTTTTAAATCCTTTAATCTGACAGGACAGTGGAGAGTGTGACAGGAAGCAAGTGGGAGAGAGAGATGAGGTGGGATCAGGAAAT
The DNA here is from genome assembly GCF_046254945.1 of Alosa pseudoharengus. Taxonomy (NCBI): domain Eukaryota; kingdom Metazoa; phylum Chordata; class Actinopteri; order Clupeiformes; family Clupeidae; genus Alosa; species Alosa pseudoharengus. The sequence continues at coordinate 34,370,581 of NW_027468674.1, read as the reverse complement.
GACCCAGACTAGAATCTGGGTTCCCGTGGGCCGTAGACCCGAATATGGAGGTACAGCATTGTTGATGATGCTGACGAAAAAAAATGTGTAAATGCAAACCCCAATCAAATAAGTAAACTGTTGATACAAAAATGTTTTCATTACCAACAAAGTCTTTTCTTAACTTGGAGAGATCCCTTTTAAAGTCTTCAAATTTCATCTGGGAGGACTGAAAAAGATCCTGAGGCTCGGGAATAGGATATGTGCGTGTGTCCTTGTTGGCATCCTGAAACCCAAAAACACACATGCAATCATTAGAGTACCAAAGACATCAAAATAATGCTTTGAAAGCTTTGGGTAGTTGGATTTTGCTAAGGAGAGAGACTTTTTTTATTATTTCATATCAATCCAATGATGTTCGATCATGTAGCACTTGAAGTGAAAACTAAGCCTAAGTTTACAACTAAACTAAGTTTACAACTCTGGCAGCAGGAGGTAGGTGCAAACAGTTCTTTATCAAAACAAGTATGCACAGTATGTAATCTTCAACAACTTTATTGACATACATGATCAAGTAGAGTATCTCTGACTACAACAATATGCCTGTCAAAGAGATTATCAGAAATTAGCCAATATCTGCACAATCTCTTCTGATCTGACAAGAGCCATTCATTTAATATTAGATGCCGCACATTTAACACAGCAATAAAGCAGTGTTTGAAAAGCTGTGTAGCTACTGTATAAGTCACCTGATACTGCACAGCCATACAGTTGGCAACATCATTGGCACGAATTAAAGCTCACTGGCTTGGTAACTAATTTATTGTAGCAATATACTCAGCGGCATCAACCTGTTAAACTGTGCATTTTTATAGGATATCTGACCACATAACACAAGTGATATAGAGACCTATGCAGAGTAGAAATTAGCAGCATACCTCATCAAGGTGCCTCACGTAGTAGGCCACAATATAAGATAAGAGACTTCCTTTATTGTCCTAAATAGGAGGGAGACATTTGATTAATTTAAAACACAATCCACACTACTAAACAATCACACAATGTATGGGATACAACTCCTCTTTCTCTTCAGTTTCCTGCTTCTTTTTATCATCATCAGTAATATTGCATCCTCATTTGGTGTCTAGGCTACATTTTTCATAATCACATGTTCAACTCAGCCATTTATTTAGAGCAAGTAAATTGCAATAGATTGTAAATAAGTTATTTTACAAATTAGAGATGTATTTTCTGAAAGAAATAAAAGTGCATGCACAGTGGTTACTAGGATGTTGGTAGGGTAATTGAGGTGGTTGCTAGGGTGTTGCTAGGGTGTTGCTAGGGTATCCTGATTTTAAACACGCAAGAGTTCAGACTACAATTTAAATGGGCATCTCAAATGCCTTTCCCTTTTGTTTCCATTTCGTAAACTCCATGTGGTGCAGTTAGCTCATTATATTAAGGCAAAAGTCTTGTTATATTAAGTTACATTCTTACAACATAGCCACAACACAACACCAGTATGCCTACATAGCCCGACACGCACAAGTTTAACTCGAGAGAAAAATGCAGATTTCACTTTCCAAATAAAGAACCCTCCACAAATAGCCTACAATGTAACAACTTGAGTTATTTGCATTACATTACATTACATTTGGCTGACGCATTTTTAGCCAAAGCGACTAACAACATGGTTAACAGTTTAAGTTTTAAAGCAATTCTCAACAATTTTAGGACAATTTAAAAAAAACGGTAGAGTACAGTAAGAATAAGTGCATCAGTGAGTGCTGTTTTTAACAGTTACGTGTCAGTTCAAGACGGCTGGTGAGTGCTAGGATCAGCAAGACTTGTTGTAAGTGGTGCTATGAGAGATGTTCTCTAAAGAGCTGGGTCTTCAGGAGTTTTTTGAAAATGGAGAGGGATGTCCCTGCCCTTGTAGGAACTGGCAGTGTGTTCCACCAACGAGGAACAGATGAGAAAAGTTTGGATTGACCTGAGCGTACCGGTGGTAGAGCTAGACGTTGTTCGTCTGAGGAGCGCAGCGGTCTGTATGAGGGCATTCAAGTAGGTGGGAGCAGAACCGGAGACTACTTTGTAGGCAAGGGTTAGTATTTGCACCAGACTATGTTTACATAGGAATTGTCGTCCACGGTGTTATGGGTTCATTTGTCTGCAACGGAACATACAACTTCTCTCTGGAACACCTTATTGAGCTGGTTCTTCAAAAGTAAAAGTTTGAGAACTCGTGTACAAGGCTACTGTACAGCTATGGACTATTTCTATGGACTTTTTTTATTTCACTAATTAATCAAAATGAACGTATTTTTTGACAGCCCTAGTATAAAGATTTCATAAATTAAAAAATACATTGTTCACATGCCCTCTCCTGTGTATATCTGAAATCATAAGTTATTTGACTGTAGGTCTAGTAATGTATCTACATTTTGACTATCTGTATTTGTCATTTTGAAATGTTACATTTAAAAACATTTACATACTATAAAACTGACATGGTCAGTATATATATTTTTTGTATCCTTTATTTTACCAGGTGATGTCCCATTGATATATTCAAATCTCTTTTACAAGGGAGCCCTGGGGCAACATACACAAGTTACACAGAAACATTGATGACAAGACAGACTAATAAGGACAGAATAGCATAGAAGAAAGACATCAGGACTAGACAGACCAAAAAAAAACAGCGACACAAGCCAGTGTCACAACAAACAAAACAGATTTACAGTACATGTAAAAACAATTTAAGAATGACATAAAGGGGTAATTGGAAACATGTGCACTGTTCACATTTGGATCGTTTAAGTGGGATCGTTTAAGTGGGATAAAAACAGCAAGCTTCAAAACTTTTTGGAGCAAATTCCAACACCAAGGAGCAGCATAACTAAAAGCAGTCTTACCAAATTCAGTTGTTATATATGGGATATTTAGAACCAGAGTGTTAACGGAGTGGTGATTGTAAATGGAATGATTCCAGGTCAACAGACAAGTAAGATAGCTGGGTAAATTACCGTTACTAGCTTTATAAATAAAAATGTGCCAGTGGAACCATCTACGCAGACCTAAAGAGCTAAAACCAGTTGTGTCAAAGACGACAGTGATGAGTACGTGACTTGGCATTAGTAATGAACCATAGTGCACCATGGTAGACTACTGTGTCAAGTGTGTGCAGTGTGGTAGAGGCAGCATACTACAGGCGGTGTACTACAGGTCTCATGTAAACCACATAGGCTCCCATTATTACATGGAAGTTATAATACACTGATATGTGATAATTTAATATTGTATCTATGCAGCAGTCTGTCTACTCACACTCGTCTTCACATCCTTCAGTTTTGGGAGGATGTCCAGGGTAAAACCATCAGCTTGGCCTCGACTCCTATTTCCTCCATTCATGTAGTTACCAAAGACTAACACAAGACCCAAAATCTTCATCACACCCGAACCTTTTTGTAGATTCTACATAAAAAAACAGCCATAGAAAAATAGATGCAATTAAAAGAGAAGATACACTTGAATGTATACTGTGTATTAGACAGAAAATAAAAACTTACTGAGCAGACTCTCTGCAAAACCTCCAGCTTGCGATGAATTGAAATGACACTTTCAGTAAAAGTTGACTGAAAGAGGATACAAAACACCCTTCCTGAGAAACTGGGGATTTGGGACAACTGATAGAGGAACCTAAAATAAGGATATGAAACAATTACTTACATTTACAGCAAGATCTGATAGCAGTTCATTAAAATGGAATTTAAATAGAATATAAAAAGTGCCATTTTGAGGTTATTTAGTAATAAAAATGCTGGTGAAAGTTTAAAAAGTCATCCATTTTACTTCAATGATCTACCAATGTTGCTTTAGCACAGGAGCCAATCAAACTTAAATTAGCTGCAATGCTAGTCTGTGTATACCTGTATATCTGAGAAAAACAGTATACTTAAACTTAAACTCTTTCTTACTGTTCTGGTTTATCCAAAGGTTTAGCGCTCTCTTTTCCCTTTGTTGACTTGATGTGCTTTTCAATTTTATCCATCTCATCTTGTTGGGCTCTCTGAGTGAAAATTACAACATTAAATTACAGCATGATATATGCTGGTGAACTCAAATTATATTACAGAGAATAGATTTGTGAAAAAACAACAAAGAGTCAGACTTTGTTGGTGCAACCAAAGAAAGATAAAAGCTTTTGTAATAAGTATAAGTATAACTATATATACTTTTTTGATCCCGTGAGGGAAATTTGGTCTCCGCATTTAACCCAATCGGTGAATTAGTGAAACACACTCAGCACACAGTGAACACACAGTGAGGTGAAGCACACACTAATCCCGGCGCAGTGAGCTGCCTGCTTCAATGGCGGCGCTCGGGGAGCAGTGAGGGGTTAGGTGCCTTGCTCAAGGGCACTTCAGCCGCGGCCCACTGGTCGGGGCTCGAACCGGCAACCCTCCGGTTACAAGTCCAGAGTGCTAACCAGTGGCCCACGGCTGCCCACAATAGCAGTAGAAAAAGAAGGTGTTGTGTGTATGGTGGGTTATTATAATGATATTAATCACATACTGTATCTTTAATAGAATGAATGTACTGTATCAATGGGATGACCAATCCAATGATTTTGACCAATATTATTTGCAAACAGGTGTGTGTATGTTTTATATTAATGTATGTGTGTGTGTGTGTGTGTGTGTGTGTGTGTGTGTGTGTGTGTGTGTGTGTGTGTGTGTGTTACTTTCTCCTTACATTTTCAAAGAGAGCTTGCAAGGTTTCCGTGTCAACCACAGTGTTGTCTAGGTTCAGTATTGCTGTTAGACAGGAAGGACAGAAAAAGCAATATGCTTAGTAATCTGACATAGGAAAAATTAGTATACTGATGGCTAGTAAACTGCCAATTTTTCATGCTGCAGAGAGATTTTGGCCTAATTCTAACAGCACCAAAATATCCAAATATAATACCCAAAAAAGACACTACAATTTAATACAATTTGTTTAACATTCCCCTTCACAGCTTTCTGATGCAAGAAAATTATGAAAATACAGAAAGAAAGAGAACCAATACCAAGTAAGTAAGGGATAATGTATAGAACGCCGGTCATTATTGGGAAAAAAGTCCCGACAGGGCGAACCGGACCCGGACGCGCAGCATTGTGAAGAACCGTGTAATAAGTAAGGGATAATGGCCGCCGAGGTGTCCTGTTATACGGAATTAATGGACGAGGGCGAGGGGCAAAGAACTCCCCGACGCGCAGCGCAGCATTGGCTGTTCGATTGATTATCCATGTAGCAGCTGTCACAAATATCTACTTATTTTCTCCTATTTTCTTTACTTATGAGTTCATAGGTTCATAACAGTACCTGGTCCCTGTGGCGTGGGGGAGTGACAAAATTGTGCTTAATAAATATTCCTTCAAATCATCAATAATCATGATCTACATTTATTCTGTATACATTATTTTATACAAGATTCATATTTAAAATTCAAGATTACTATATTACACCTCATTTCACTTGTATAAGAATACAAATCTTGGGTTTCAGTTTCTCAACATTGCAGTAATAAAATTGACAAATTGGTAGCTACTTTTTAGGAGCCTAATGATACTTTGCGAAGGCCCTAGTTTGTAAAATCAATGGATAATCCACAGCATATAGTTGGTAAAATTAAAGGACCAGTAATAGTGGAAAATAAAAAATTATCACCATATGTCGTCAGAGAGTAAGGAAACACGATGAATTGAAGTAATGGCTTATTTGACAACATTATTATAACCCGTAAAACCCCGTAAAACATGTAACAAAAAATGAGTTACGGGGCGGAATCTCTTGGAATTTTCGTTTATGTTTTGAACGATTAATTCTAGAATAGTGTTTTAGCCTACCCACCGTGTTGAATGTCCTTCATGTCTAGGTGAAGGCTAGACATCAAGATGCCCACTGCCTGAGAACGCTTGTTGTTCAAGAGTTTCACCACCTAAGAACACCAGACAGGGCAGAAAAACTTCTGATAAATGGCTGTGCAATTAAAGAATGCTCCCACTAAGGATTGCTTCTCCCAGTCATATAATTTGTCTTCATAACTACCTCTTATTACATGCATAACTCTGAGTTCAACAAATATGTATTGTGAGTATGTAATGTATTGCATTTGTAGAACATTGTAGCCTACACATATAATTGAAATATTGAATACTGTACGTACATGACATAGAAGTGATAAAATGTGGTTTTCATAATGAATAATAGAATTGAAAACAACTTGGGCCTGGTCTACATGTATATTATACAGAGGTATTGCTTTTCTTAGCATTTGGGCCTTTGGCGTGTAAAAAATGTACACTAAAAATGTATCCTTTGCACTACTCCATCCAGGGTGAAGATTTTCAGAAATCCATTTTCGACTCATAGACAGGACAGTTTTTGGCTTGGCTCTATCTATTAAAGCTTTTTCAGGATCCTGATTGGCCAACATGCCATCTGTTTACCACCTGTGCTTTGCAGAAAAGGAAAAGAAAGCTCCAGGAGAAGAAAGCTCCAGATTTTAAGTAAGGGATAATGGTCAGCGAGGTAACCCAATATACGAAAAAAATGGATGCGATGGAGGCAAAGAATCTTCTGCCAAGTTCATTACTTCCATATATTAACACCTCAAAGGTTTTCGATTTTAGAAATTAGGCCTACATCTCAATCTCAAACTTTGAACTCAAAAGGTAGAATCGGCGTCCGTTTGTTTTGAAAAGTGATGGGGATTATAACCATCAACTTACCTGTGTTTTAAAAAGTGATTGGGACAATGACATTTTTATGTTTTCAAATTTTGGTAATTTTTCAAGTATATTGTATATAAATAATATATTTCGAGTCAACTTTCTAAGCAGTCTATTATAGGCTATTTCACATCATCATCAGTGCATGGAGAACTAGGCCTTGGATTTCAAAGCTTGTTATAGGCTATTGCTGGTTGTGCTTTGGGATAGGGTTAGTGAGTAGACGAGGCGAGTGGCAATCACACTGATCCCGCAACAGGAGATTCCTTCACCTTTAAGCTTCACTTCTCTTAAAAAAGTCTCTCATATTCATAGGTTTTAAGCCTTGCCAGATTGCAAGCTATACCAGGCACTAACAAACACTAATTTCTCGCTCGCACTATGCTCCTAAAGCCACTTTAAATGATGCGTGTGCTTACACTCAAAACTTAATTTAGTATCTCTATCCCTATCAAATACCAAAGGAACAGTTTAAAAAGAATGGGTAGGCAATACCCATCTAAATATCTGCTATGCTCAACTAAATTGATCAACTTTATTCTGCCTTTAAAATAAGCCATGTCACTTTTACTGTGCCTTTTAAAATCAGCAATGTCAATTACAATTGTGAGTGGTATGCTATTCTATACAGTAAGTCACATAATGAGCGTAAAATAACTAGCTATATACAGTAGATGTTCTCAGAGATGTCAGAAACCATGATGGCAAGAATGGACCTAAAAAAAAATTAACCTGTTGGAAAAGGGGTGTCATTACTTGAAAACATTTGGGGCTTTAGCCCAGCATGTGACGAGGGATGAGTCTAAATAATTCCCAGAACCTAATTATGAGCAGTTATGGTAAAAAAAAGTGGCACATCTGTATCATTTGTGAATAATTTGCCCACTGCCCAAAATTTGAAACCAACTTGGGGTTTGAATATATGCAAGTTGAATATTTCAGTTTTATAATGCAATTTATATTAACAAACACATAATTTATTTTGCCTTTTGGAAATGTAGCAAGCACATATGTGTAAAAAAAATACTGATTGGGAAAATATGTGGCAGTATCTTTTATAATCAAATGTATTTGGAATACACCAAACACTGTGGTTATCAAATGCAATCAACAGTGTGAAATCAATCAAGAAAGTAGTCAGAGTGGACTCACTTGTTTGGTTTTGGATTTAGTAATGGTGTCTGAGAGTGGCTTCTTCTTCTCCTTCACAGCACTTTTTGAGAACATGTCCACAAATTCATCAAAGTCCACTATGGGTTCCTCAATCATGTCCCACACCAGAGGACTTGTTTCCCTGAGAGTAGGTATGTGGAAAATGGATATCACAATCACATTAGCAAATTGCTTCTTCGAATTCAGTGAAAGACTTAGTTTGTAGTTCTGTCATATCAAAGGAATTGATATGAAGTCTTCACATAAATGTCATGCTATAAATGTCATAAATATAATCAAAAAACAAACTGTGAACTCTCCTGCTTCAGAAAAGCAGGATATCTATGGAGAGAGCAAAGATGCAATGAGGTAATAAGTAGGGAAGCATGATATATCGGCGGCCGATATATTATTAGCCGATAAGTGAAAAAATGAAAATATTATTATCGGTCCGATAACAGAATTCTGGCCGATAATTTGCGCCGATATTTTTTAAAGTCCTAATTTAGGCCTACATCTGGCTACACTGAGCTACTTGAGCTTGGTTGGCTATACTTTTTCCTCAATATAATGTCAGCGGTGTGAATGTATTTCACCACTCTAACAAAATCTGTGGATATGCGTTCATTTGGGAATCTGTGCATCTCAAAATCCTCTCGTGAATGATCCACCATTTAACCTTAACAGAGCGGAGCTCAGCCCTATCTAGAGCAGTCTTGTGCTGGTGTGTTTGCACTTTACCGCGCTGGTCGGGGAAACAAATAAACAAACTCGTTAGTGGGACGAGTACATAAGTAGGCCTAGTTCTAAGTTGTGTTTTAGTATTATATTTGCATTACTTTAGCTTGGGTTTTGTATTATTACCTAGAAATATGCTAACCATTCGTGCTTCAGTTCCAGACAGGTCATCATAATAAGTTATTAAAACCTTCGGGGCTAACTCCTTTCAGCAGGTTGTGCGCAACAGAGTAGACGGACATAAGATACAGTCTGAGGAGTTGCAGCTTTATTCAGTTACCCGCAGTTGAAACTAAACCTATGTTTCCCTCACAAACTCTGATTTGGTCGCTATACTGTAGCTTATTCCAAGCTGAGCCGTTTAAGAGCGTTTAGTCCTAAATGAAAACGATTCAAACTCTCTAGCCACTCACTCGCAATTCACTGACGTCAGGTTCACTTAAAGGAGCCCCACATACTGTAGGGCTAGGCTACTGTTATGTTGTTGACTGCCGTACTATTGAGGACTATTATGAGTTCTGTCCATCATTTGGTGGTAGGTAAAATTACTGCAATAAAATTATGCTTATTAAATGCTTTCCCCAAATCACTTTTCACAATTTTTTTTCAAGAGTAATATTATCGGTTATCATATCGGTATCGGCCACAACAAACCAATAAATATCGGTTATCGTTATCGGCCCTAAAATTCCATATCGGTGCATCTCTAGTAATAAGGTATACCGGTTTGCCACGGCAGCCGTGGCCTACTGATTAGGGCTTCGGACTTGTAACCGAAGGGTTTGCCGGTTCAATCCTCGACCAGTAGGAAAAATGTGGGCGGGGGAAGTGGTTGAGCACTGCTCTCCCATGCCCACATCCACGGCTGGAGTGCCCTTGAGCAAGGCACCTAACCCCTCACTGCTCCCCGAGCGCCACTGTAGCAGGCAGCTCACTGCGTCAAAATTAGTGTGTGCTTCACCTCACTGTGTGTTCACTGTGTGCAGAGTGTGTTTCACTAATTCACGGATTGGGATAAATGCAGAGACCAAATTGAATGTTATTTATACTTATATATTAAATACAGCCTAAGTGAAACATAGTCTTACACTATGTTAGGGTCAGTGTGCTTCACTAAAAGATGATGCTGTAAACTTTCATCAGGTTCTTGAAAATAATGGTATACATTTCACGACCTGCTGTATCTCCACCATGATGTATTCATGCTATATGAGGTCAATACTATGCATACATATACCATATACATACACTGCTCACAAAAAGTCAGGGATATTCGGCTTTCGGGTGAAATTTCAGGATGTACCTAAAATCCACTATAACCTTTACAGGTGAACTTAATGTGACCTTCTCTAAACTTTTGAATCTGCATGTCCAACAGTTCAATCCTAGAAATCTAGACGCACCCTAGCGGCAGCAAATTTAAATTGCAGCCAGGGCAGTCTAGCAACTCTCCATTGGCTTGCGAGCTGGAAAAATTAAACTTCTATCAGGCCAATCACATCGTGTATAGAGTCGGCGACGGTTACACGTGAATTTCCTGCTACTTGAAAACAGAGAAGATGGATGCTGTTGCTGACGAACAGCAATCTTTGAATCGCTTTTTTTAAATTGGCAAAAGTTTGATCAACTAGCAACTAGCTCCGCTGGTGGGAAAATGCATGGGACTCATGAGTTGTAGGCCTATCGATATCCTATTGCGTACAGAGGAAATTTGAAAGACAACCATTTAACCCGCATCTCGGATTGAGCAGTGCCAATGGATAGTTCCCAGACCCTACATCTTGATGTGGGTATGGCTCGTCAGGCTACTGAAACATTAAATTTCACCCGAAAGCCAGATATCCCTAATTTTTTGTGTGAGTAGTGTATATGACTTTATACTGAATCCATCGAGCTATTTCCAGTTCTACAGAGAACTGTCATTAAAAAAGTGGGAAAGAATTGTTTTAAAAAATATTACTTTTTATCTTGAAGTTGTATTCTTGTCCAGTACAGAGGCTTCATGGGTCTCGGTGGTTCCACTAGACCCTTGCGAGGTGCCTTGTCCTGCTGCATGGCCAATGCATACATTCCTGGAGGTAAAGGTGGGGGTAGAGATCCCAAACCAATGGATGGAGTTAGGTTGAAAGCCCCTGGGGGCAACGGCAATGGTGCTGGAGGTGGTGGTCCCATCCCTGTTAAAGTTGGGGGAGGTGGAGGACCCACTCCTGGTAAGGGTGGGGGTGGTGGAGGTGCAACCCCTGGAAAAGGTGGAGGTGGTGGGTGTCCCATCCCTGGTAAGGGTGGGGGTGGTGGAGGGGGTGGGTGTCCCATTCCCGGTAAGGGTGGAGGTGGTGGAGGGGGTGGGTGTCCCATTCCCGGTAAGGGTGGAGGTGGTGGAGGGGGTGGGTGTCCCATCCCGGGTAAGGGTGGGGGTGGTGGAGGGGGTGGGTGTCCCATCCCTGGTAAGGGTGGAGGTGGTGGAGGTAAAGTGTATCCCTCCCCTGGTAAGGGTGGGGTGGGGGGTGGGGGGGGGTGTCTTATCCCCACTAAGGGTGGGGGTGGTAGAGGTACAGCGTATCCCTCCCCTGGTAAGGGTGGGGGTGGTGGTGGGAGTGGGTGTCCTATCCCCGGTAAGGGTGGGGGTGGTGGAGGCAAATGGGGTCCAATCATTGGAAGAGGAGGGGTTGCTACACATTCTGGCTGAGAAGAAGGTAACGATGGAGGAGGTGGTGGTAATGCTGCATTAGACAGAGGGCGTGATGTGTCTGAGAGGGCAGGCAAGGAAGGTGCTTCAGAAGATTGCAGCAGATTATTCTGTTGCTGCTTCTGCTGGCACTGGCACAAGATGCCTGGTGCAGATGTGGGTAATTGTGGTACTGGCAGATTAGGGATGTTGGTATGGTCAGAAGGCAACCCTGAGGGAGGACTGGTCATGTGGAGCAGAGTGGAGTTTGAAGGCACTGTAAACTTTAAGCCCTCCTCCAATGGTGATGTTTGTACTGATTTGGCTTCTAAACAACTGGTAAGTTGTTGACTGGAACCTTCATCAGTTTGCAGGTCCACATCACACATGTCCCTCAAAAGTCCCTCTTCCCCACCGCATTCTTGATCCTTCGTGCTGATGTCCTTTTCCAGTAGAGGATACTGTTTCTCTAGCTCTGCTATTTTGGTACGAAGGTCTTCGATAGTCTGTTCAAGCTGCTGAATTACATTCACATGTTCCTTCTTCAGCCGAACAGTTTTTAACACTGATTCCTCCTGAATGAGAGATAATGGAAGTAAATGAAAGTATGGAGGTGAACTTGGGGGGCCACTCCTCCCTCTCTCTACTGTGCAACAGAGGAGCAGGCTGTACTTGAGCGAGCAATACATTCATTTAGTGAAACCCATGTCAGTTGTCACGTCAAGTCATTTCTTATTTTAATTTTTATTTTTTTGACTGGTCTGAATGTCCAAAGTATTCCTAGGATACATCAAGCTGACATTGAGAATCATATCATTATAGGGCTGGGCGATATGGCTAAAAAATAATATCGCAATATTTTTAGTCTATTTCACAATATACTGTATATCTCGATATTTTGAAATTTTCTTAAAAGGACTTGTCACCCTGTGCTAGGATAAGTCATACCAGTCCAATCCCTGCAAATTATATCCGTATTAAAACATTCTAGTGTTATAGTAGTGGTCACCCGTGTTGTTCAGCTAGTTAATCTAAGATAAACTGGTTAACTTGGTCATTGAATTGAACATCTATACATGCTATATCTTCCCTTTTCAGGACAGTCTGGGCTACCCATATCTAGGAAAGTATGATGTGATAATATTTTCATATATATCTTATGTCAGCCTTTATATCAAGAAAAACATATTTGTCTTAATTTGTCTTGATTTTTTCCTTCATATTTTTGCATTAATGTCACTAGGAAGCATGCCAGAAGAAATATATATTCATCTGTGTAAGTGGGATTGTCTGGAATCTGGCAATATAAGAACCATGATGGTGGGATACTCTGGCTAAGCAACTTACAAAAATGTTTGTCCTGACATAAATAGTTTACATGAGAATTTAGAGACCATGTAGAAATTTGTTGCAATTTCAAAACCAGATTGGACTTGGAAACTGCTTATTGTACAGATGTGTGCTTTATATCCTCATATTCGGTAAGATCTGCTGGTTATTGCTATGCACAGTTTGAGTAAAGAGTTTGTGAGATATTTCACCTAGAGTAATGGGCGTGCAGATCTGTGTGCAGAATGCAAATGTGATTAAATTTCATGCAATGTTAATTTACTTGTAAACTATTTATAACAGCAACGGTGCTAATATAATTGGAAAGCTTAGATTCCGCTCATTCACGTGATGTGCTGTATGATATCTGTGTGATGAGTACTCCGCATGCAATTTAGTTGATCCTGGACTTGAGGTTTTACTGGGGCACAGCAGTTCAAGTAAAAAGGGTCTAGTGATGCCACAGGCTGGTCTAAAAACATGAATACATTCAGGGAAAATGCTGGATATAAGCGGATATTCACTCTGATGGAAATAATGAATCATTAATATAGTGGCATCAATTGGAATCTGTGGTATCCATGTGTGAAAATGTACAATGAACATTATGTTCTTGAAATTATTAAATTATTATAAATAATCATATAATTAACTATTATCTTGAAAGTATAAATTAATTATTCAATAATTCAAAATGCTGCTGCAGCATAACTGGCATAAACTGGCATGCCAAATACTAATATGTTGCCCTCTACAGGACATTTTATCACACAATATGCTATCGTTATGTAATATCACTAGATATAAGTAATTTCAAGTCATCAACACGTAGCTATCTGATACAAGTTTACTTCTTTAATAGAGTACAATGTGCAGTACCTGCAGTTCCTGTATATCCTGCTGCTGCTGTTGTTTCAGAACAAGAAGGCCCCCCTGGTGTTCTACGACACACAAAATCCACACTTAAACGAGATCATCAGAGGCCATTATGTACAGCATTTCTACCACATAGCTTCATCTTACAATAGTGAAGTAAATACAGCAATGGAGCTTCAAACTACAATACCACCAGGTATAATGACAATGATAAATACTAAGATATTAGGGAATCCTCTTGATTTGCACTGATTATAGACCAATAGAGAGTAATGAGTCATTGAGAGTGACATGAAATGACAAAAAATCTCTGGCTTCCCTAGATCCACATGCAGTGAAAATATGTATACTGCACATAATTAAATAAATGAAATATTCTTGATGTCTGAGATATCAGCCACCAACACTCCCTGAAATCTCTCAACATGCAAGCATCAGAAATGCCAGAAACTGTGTCATCATTAGGGTTGGGTATCGTTTGGGTTTTATCCGATACCGGTGCTAAATCAATACTTTTAAAACGGTGCCGGTGCCGAAACGGTGCCTGAACCGGTACTTTGTTTTTAAAATGTTTTAAATTAAAATGGTCTAAAGCATGAATTGCTTTTTTTTTATTGATAAGACAAATTTGAACATGAAATTGAACTGTTATATTCAATTTACTATCAATATCTCATTGCTCCTATGAATAATACATTTAAATGTTTAAAACAGCTTGCCATGCATGCACACACAATGGTGAGCTCTGCTTTTAAGTTTACCCAGTGTAGGCGGTTGGTCATAATGTATGTTAAAACCGCTTGCCATAAAACTGCCAGGTCATGGACAACGGCATTTGCAAACAAGCTAATCTAACAGGCACTCTATTTTCCAGTTAATTCAGTGTGTTCCCAAATGCTTCAAGAAATTTCTTGTCTTAACCCATAACACGCAGTAGTTTTGAACATGTTAGGCTACATGTCGGTGTTGAAGTGTTTAGATTCCCAGCGCTAGCCTAGTATTTTAACAGCAACTATGGCTTTTCGCTAACACCGGTCAGCTGAGTTTAATTAGCGATAACGTACGGAGATGGTTTCGTAGCCTCTTTGACAGCTCAGTGACATCAGGTATGTAACCTACATATGTTTTTGCCAGCTAACTTTTAACATGATCTTCATATTCATTGTGATGCTATTTGGGCCTCATGCACATGAAAGATTAATATCATGCCATGTTGTTTAACACACCGTGAAATAAAGTTTTCACCTTACAACTTTGCTGATAACATTTCAAATAAATGCCAGTTAGCGCATTAGCGAGGATATTGTGTAGTTATACTGTTGATGTTGTTTCATAGCCTTTTGCTTGTGTGTAGTTAGGCCCACTGCTAGATTTTGACAGGAGCTCGCATGTCGCTTTAAAGTAAGCTACTTGGGCTCACTCAAGCTGTCAAACACTGTCCACTCGCCTATGTGGTGCACCCCTCTGGTATACATCCAGTGTTTATCATATGTTAGCTAACTGTATCTGGATGTGTAGCTATCAGAGCAAGACGTTAGAGATGGCGCATGACATGCAGTGATGCCTCGTATAAAAAAAATAAATAAAAAAACGATATTTAAGCACCGAAATGAGGCACCGAAATCCACGTTGTTATTCGATGCAGTTACTACCGTTTGTGTCGGCACCGGTGCCATATTAGAACCGTGTTTCGGTGCCCAACCCTAGTCATCATATAGAAATTTATGAAAGAGACATTTATTCATTATTAGTATTATAAGTTGCCAAGCAGCATTACTGTATGTCTGTATGCAAAAATAAAACAGATCACAGTGGGTCATACAAAAGAGTTTAAAACAACTAAAAATACTCACCTTCACTATCTTCTACAAGAGCATGTATAAAAGGAGAAATACCCAGTTTATAAACATCAGGAGGGAAATAATCAGGCACTTTAAGAAGGCAGTTTATGAAGCATTAAATTAAAGTGAATTCATAAGAGGGACAAAAAAAATCCCACAACATCTGTATGTTCAAGGTTTTTGTCACACCTGCCTCTGTGTACTTCAGCCCTGGCTTTTCTGCTTCCATTCGGCCTGGAGGCCAAAGGGTTTTAAGGTGTCCAGGGAGACGGCCCTCGAATCCCTCCAAAGAGTGGGGCGGCTGGCTAATAGCAGCCCAGGTGTACAGCTGGTCTTGCTAGGGAAAAAGGTAAGTATCAAAAGCAGTGATAATTCCTTACAGTTATTACAGCATTGTCTAGCATTGAACCAGTGCAACATCATATTGTATTACATAAAGAGTGAATAAGAATAAGACACTTCATAATTAACAAAAAGACTGGTTATTGCATAAACATAAAAGTTAGATCTAATGTTTTTAAGCTATATACAGGGTGACATACAATTGCCACAATCATAAAAATTGGGTTTGCACCCCATGTTGTCCTTCCATAAGGGTCATATGAAGTGAAACCAAAATTACCATTTTGACTCCCTCAGTAGAATTTTTTTTATATTTTCCAACTTCAGACATGTCCTGAGGGGATGGTAAAAGAGAAGAGTTGGATCTAAAATTTTTTAGTTGACTACAACGTGGCATATTATTTCAAGAAAAAAAAAAAGTTTTGCATGTCATTCTGAGAGAGTAATAAAGTTGGTGTTTTAAAGGGAGAGGTCACCATTTAGGCCAAATTTAAGAAAATACAGCATTTGAATAAAACTGTTTAAAGACAATCATGCTTTGTAAGATAATGGAAATAAATCTAGCGAAGTGGGGATTGAAGGGGTTTAAGCAGTTTTGCACCAGTCACAACCAATGTTGGATTTTGAAGTGTGGTTACAGAACACTGCAATTTGTTGAATTGTTGCTTATTGTGTGTGTCAAGTTTGGTAAAAATTGGTCCTTTACAGGAGAAGATATAGGCAAAAAAAGCATAATGGGCCACATCCTGACTGACCTGAAATTTTATTGATGCTTAACTTTGAAACGGAGCAACAAATCAAAATCCAAAAAAGCCAATTTTGCTGCCAGTGTCTTTAGATGGTGTGTACCAAATTCCGTGAGAACTGACTGGACAACCTTAAGACTAGTTTGTTTTACTTTCACTGTCAGTTTTTCAAAAATAGTGGGACAATTTGGCATACAGAAAAGGATGGAGTATGGTGCCTTGGATTAGGGCTTCCAGGGAATCAGAGGTAAAACCCATTGGCGGCCTGAAATATGAGCCAAAACGTAAATTGTAGTACCCCATACAGGTATGGTGAGGTCATTACAATTATGTGAGATAAGTTAACGGGGTCCAAGCAACATGGCAGCAGTGGCAACAACCCAGCAGCAATCACAATGATTTGGAAGTGGCAGTTACGGAATATTACAATTTGACAGTTGTAGGTGTAATTGATTTGGCAATTTATGTAGAATCTGAGGAAACAGGTTTGCATGCAGTTGATCTGAGCTAAAACATTGAATGTGCATATTATCGGTGACCCCTTATGCGCGATTTCTTTCATATTTGGTACATAGTACTATGTGTGATTATGAAGTTTCATGAAGATCAGCCATAGAAAGAAGGCCAGGCATAAATGCTCCAAATTGATATTGACATTGATATGTTGCAGTTATAGTGCCCCCTATGGACAGACTTTTAAAACATTCTATACAATATACACCCTTACAACTGCATAAACAAACATGTGCGTTCCCAATGTATTTCCAATGGCACAGAAAACAACACTGAGCCCCTTGATTTTTACCTTTCCTCAGTTCATCCAGCTGTTCTCTGAGTCTAGCGATGCCACTTTTAGCTCCAACCTAGCATAGATCATTGAATCGGATTAGACCATTAGCATCTTGCCTGCTAGCATCACGTTTAAAAGTGACTACGATTTCTGGTAATTTTTCTATTCAAAACTTGTCTCCCCTCGAGTTGGAAAGTGTAATAAGACCAACAAAAAATGAAACGTGGCTATTTTCTAGGCCGATTTGACATGGAACTATACTCTCATTCAGGGGTAATAATCCAATCACTAACCAATTTGTCTGCTGCAGCTCAACCTTGTTGCTGGAAGTTAGCCTACGGGGACTATTTTCAGATGCTGCATGATATCATTGTGCTGCTGCGCCCATGGTGTTCCTTGATTATCACGCTGGAATGAGAATATAGTTCCATGTCAAATCAGCTTAGAAAATCACCATGTTTCATTTTCCGTTGGTCTCGAGAGGAGACAAGTTTTAAATAGAAAAATTACTGGAAGTCTTAGTCATTTTTAAACGTGATGCTAGCAGGCGAGATGCTAATGGTCTAATCCGATTCAATCATCTATGCTAGGCTGGAGCTAAAAGTGGTATCGCCAGACTCAGAGAACGGCTGGATGAACTGGAGAAAGGTAAAAAACAATTGTTTAACTCAAGGGGAGGTGGAAAATGAGTAATTCCCCAAACGGTGGAATATCCCTTTAAAATAACTATTTTGATGGCGCATGAACTCTTAATAGGGCAAACTATTATACTTTGAGTGAAAATGTACACATTAATTATTTTTATTATGTTTCTCAACTGCTATTTCCATTCTTATAAAGAAAATATTAAGGTTGATTATTTTAAACTTGTGTTTATAGTCTTGTGTAACTAGTTTGCTGTTTCTTTGACTGTGTATTATTCTTGTTCCATCCTAGTAAAAGCAGCTGACATACAGTGCTGTATGTGTATTGCTCCCTTCCCGATTTCTTGCATATTTTGTCACACTAAAATATTTCTGATAATCAAACTAATTTTAATTTTTGACAAAAATAACCCGAAGTAACCGAGTAAACACAAAATGCAGTTTTTAAATGATGATTTCCTTTCTTGAAGGAAAAAAGCTATCCAACCCTACCTGGCCCTATGTAAAAAAGTAATTGCCCCCTTAGTTATTAAATTAACCAACTAACTAAATTTAATTGATAATTGGATTCAACTTCACCAGACACACCCAGGCATGATTACTGCCAGCCCTGTTCAATCTTAACATCACTTAAATAGAACCTATCTGGCAATGTCAAGTTGGCTAAAAGGTCTCAAAAAGTAGCACATGATTTCCGATCTAAGGAAATTCAAGAACAGATGAGAAACAGTCATTGACATCGATCAGTCTGAAAAGGGCTCTGAGAGTCATTATCTACAAATACAGAAAGCTTGGAACAGTCATGAACCGTTCCAGGAGTGGCCGATCTACCAAAATTTCTTCAAGAGCGCATCAACGACTTATCCAGGTCATAAAAGAACCTAGAATAACATTTAAAAGAACTGCAGGCCTCACTTGCCTCAGTTAAGGTCAGTGTTCATGATTCCACAATAAGAAAGAGACTGGGCAAAAGGCGAAAACCACTGCTGACCAAAAAGAATGCAATAAAATAAAGGCTTGTTTCATAATTGTAAATAACATCTTGATGATATATTTGTAGGGCTGTAACGATACACCAACCTCACGATTCGGTTTGTATCACGATTTTTGACCCACGGTTCGATACAAATCTCGATTTTTCTTTTTTTTTTTTTGGGGGGGGGGGGGGGGGGGGCTAGACATTTTATTAAATAACATTTTAATAGCCTCCCTTAGAACACCAGAGGATTACAATATAATATCTATTATTTTATATCGTGATATAAAAATTTTTTCGGAATGACTGATATTTATGACCGCACACTATGCAGATTAGCCTATAGCCTAGGCCTACTATTTTTTATTGCAACTCTACCTCTTTAATTCAGCTGTCTGGTTGAAGCCTGGAAATATTGTAAACAAAGTAGCATAGTTGGCTAGCTTAGCCTATCATAGTCTACTGATTGGACTGTTCAGTTTCCCCATGTGTGTTTAAGTTTCAAGGTAATACTTGTTCTCCTTGGGACAGGCCCTTTTGGGAAACGTTGGTATTGAGATGATCAGTCAACTTCCATGCAAGAGTTTTAAACAAATATGTGCAGCATGCTAATGATGCTAAGCGGATTTAATAGTAATTTAGCTAGTCGTCTTCTATGCATCCTTGCTTTCACGATTGTGAATGTTTTATTTAAGTCGCGCGTGTTCATTGAGCAGGAGAGGGAGGGAGAGTGAGAGGGAGGGAGCGCGAGAGAGCGGGGAAGGAGAGGGGGTTTACTTCTATAGTGTTTGGTAAAGTTGCACACATAGTCTACAATGAAAGCAAGGAGAGGTATGACATTTTTTATTTATTTATTTATTTATTTATTTATTTGTTGACGTTAAACGTAGGCTACCGATAAGTAAAGCGGGAGATGTGGGTTGCTTTTGCAGCCGCGTAAGCTGCAAAGCACTGCGTGAAACACTAGAAATTGGGTGTGTCGCGATTCTGCTTTTTCACACTGCAGAGTATCGCGGATATGAATGTCGCGATTTCGGTTTCGAATCGTATATCGTTACAGCCCTATATATTTGGGATAATATTCTGTGGACTGATGAGTTAGAAGTGGAACTTTTTGGAAGACATGGGTCTCGTTACATTTGGCATAAATCTAACACAGCATTCCACAACAAAAACATTTATACCAACAGTCAAACGCAGTGGTGGTAGTGTGATGGTCTGGGGCTGCTTTGCTGCTTCAGGACCTGGGCAACTTGACATACTGTAGTTAATGGAACCATGAATTCTGCTCTCTACCAGAAAATCCTGAAGGAAAATGTCTGGCCATCAGTTTGTGACTTATAGCATGTGCAGTTGGGTTATGCAGCAGGATAATGATCCAAAGCACAAGGGTGGCACAACCAGTTATTAGGTTTACACTTATATCACTGACAACAGTTGTCCGGAGAGGATATTGCCATTTAAAAAGTGAGGTTGCAGCCCTCAACTAATGTTGATGTTGTGTTTTGTCATGTCATGTTGTGTTTTGGCCTGATGTGCCACCCTCTACCTACTAATCACAAAGTCAGTAGTGTTTTGGCATCCAGGTTGGCAACCTCGAGTCAGGGGGGAGGGGATACACCGCTCTACAGTAATTTGAAAGTGATTGCAGTACCAGTTTTGGCCACAATCTTACATATGGTTCCTTTAACCTTTAATAAATGAAATGATCATTTAAAAGCTGCATTTTGTTTTCTTGGTCTTTTTCTTTCTTCTTATATTACAATTAGTTGGATGATCTGAAACATTTGAATGTGCCAAATATCCAAAAAAACAAGAAATCGGGAAGGGGGCACATACTTTTCCACAGCACTGTATGCTGTGTTTCACTTTAAGAATGGACTTCTTTGCATAATTTAAAGTAGACCCGTATGTATACCCGATGGTATGACTGTCCTTTCAACCATCATTCAGAATGCCAAGCCTAGACCAGGGTTCGACAGGAGACCTCTAAACATGGGATGCTGAGTGGCTAACCCCCTGCACCATGGATATAAAATTACATTTGGTAAAGCGGAGACCATTACAAGCCAAGATATAATCATGAAGTGATAATGGACCACTTCCTAGACATCTGTTGTTATGTGGAAATTTGAAACAGAAATCCAAAAAAGTCAATTTTGTCAGTACTGCAGACTGTATTTGTAAAGGTTTTGTGGGGAATCCACTGAACAGCCTAGGAGGAATTTGTTTTCCCTTCACGTTAGAATTTTTGAATATTGTGGAAAAACTACATTTTTAGAGTAGGACACAAGATTACAGCGGTGAAAGAATATTGTTTCTAGGCCAAGCCGTTGTTTAGATATGTGCAAAAAAATTACATTTGATACCGGCCCTGCCTAAGGGTGCAGTACCCCATAGTTCTGTATCTGAGTAGTTAAATTTCCAGCCTGCCTGCTAATTTTTTGAGTTTCTAGGTTTTTGCTGCCCAACCACTTTTACCAGAGAAGAAGAATATGAAAAATCTGAACAATGAAAAATAGGGTTTCAGCAGCTGCTGTGCTTGGGCCTCTAATAATCCTTACAAAAACAATAAGGATCCAGCAGCTTTGCTGTTTGCATGGAGAATTTGGGGCTATACTACTAATATGAAGCAATGTTACTGGCTTATCCAGGTAACCTCAGGTGTAACTGCAGATCTCAAGAATATGCCCCTTTTGAGAAGCTCGGCGCAGTGTTCTTTTAGAGATCAGCAGTTACTCACCAAGTTCCCTAGATACATCAGTAAGCTTGCTTTGTAGTATACCCCTTTGGTGAACCCCTACTTCTACTTTCCAACAGTGATCCTTTTTTGTTTCTCTTACCATCATCCTCACTGTGATTAGGTGCTTGTCCAGACAAATTTGTCACAGTTCCAGTTGATTGGAACTTTATAATTATTGCCTTACATGTGCAGTCAGCGATTGTACACGATTTCAAGCCCATAACATTTTTGTCACATTCAGCAATCATCTCCTCACGACCACTAGCTGCCCATTCTGTAGAGTAGGCTACACTGTAAAAAAAAAACGGTCTGTGTAGGCAGCCCAGGCTCTGAAAACAAGAAACAAAGAAAGTGGGGGCAGCCTGTCCCCCAAACAAAAACAAAACCATGCATTGAGTTTGTCTGGGAATACTGAAGGGGGGGTTAGCTACCTTGCTGGTGAGTTTTGTATAGAGAGCTGTCTCACTAGACATGACTTCGGATTGAATGCATCTTTTAAGAATGAGTGTAGCACTCTAGAATCTTTGATTAACACTACGGTATAATGTTAGCAAAAGCTGGTACGTTAAACTAAACTAGCTTATGGAAGCTAGTATGCTAACAGTAGCATTTTTTTTTACATACGGCACATATATAAGACCAGAGGCTGTCAATGGTATAATCAGATAGTACAGTATTTATTTCTGGCTAGGTCTTGACAAATCTAAGCAAAATAATGTGAAACAAATCACATTTCAACAGATTCAGCAGCCATTACCAGTGTCATCCGCCATCTTTGTTTACTTTTCACAGCTGATTCAGACGTTGCTGCTTATGGGATTATGGATAGTAGGGAGCATGGAGGATGCATCAATGCTGCCTTCAAAAATGACTGTTATTTGGGTAATTCTAAGATATCTTTTTTTTTATTTTTCAAACCGCACTTGCTGCCTCGCTCCCTAGTTAGATACCTTAAAAGGCAGCAGTTTTTATTGTTTCAAACAGAGCCATTGTGTGTTGTTTAGGACAAAAGCATCAGCTAATACATTTAAATATATACATAAACATAGATAAAGCGAGTTCCTGCGCAATTGCTGACTCCAGATTTAACTGTAGTAACATGTGGCAACATTTTTTAATTTTAACTTTTAATAATATTTCCAAACTTAATACACTTTTCTCTTATTTGAATTTTGTATTCGCACCATTATGGGGCTAAACATGGACACTCCACTACAACCAAGACAAATGTATTTGTCAGGGGTTAATTTGACATTTTTGTTGTAAAAACTTTATAATGTGAGATTATTATTGATAGTATTATCATGAGATGATCAAGTGATCTTGTCAAAACAATGTGTAAACTTTCTATGTTTAATATAGGTACCTTGTGGTAACCTG
The DNA here is from genome assembly GCF_046254945.1 of Alosa pseudoharengus. Lineage (NCBI taxonomy): Eukaryota > Metazoa > Chordata > Actinopteri > Clupeiformes > Clupeidae > Alosa > Alosa pseudoharengus. The sequence goes on along the minus strand of NW_027468674.1, from coordinate 34,347,601 downwards.
CTAATCCAATACATTGTCATTTTCAAAATAATGTTTAATACCAAGTAGCCAGACAACTTGTTGGTGTAGAAAGCAGGAAATGTTTTGAGTTCTCTGTATGCTATTATAGATCTCCTTCTAGCAAAATAAACTGGTCTACTGGCACATTAATGACACATGATGTTACATGCACGTAGATGCAAAATATATATAATAACATTAAATTGAGTTTAATAGATTGGCCCCACTGTCAACAATGCCCAATACAGTTATTAGTGTCACTATCGGACCAATATCTGATATCAGTATTGGTGCATTCCTAGCTCAGATCGAGCTTTATCCGATCATATCTAATCAAAATATTATTTCAGATACTCAGTGGGGAGGGGTGTAATTAGCTGTTCAACTGAAATATCAACAAACTGCACCTCAAACTGTATGATATTATTAAATTCTTCTCACATACATTCTTCTCTCAAGAGGGATACTAAATGCCTGCATGTCATAATATAAGTAGGACTTGTAAACCTAAAAAGGTGACAACAAGATGGACTCACATTGAACTTTGGAGTGATCTGAGAGGTGCTGCTGCTATACTGTTCGCGGAAACAATCGCCAAAGGGTAAGAGAAGGCCCATGGCAAGGATACGGGAGCACAACTTTTCTGCTTCCTCTGGCTGAGCATCCTCCTGCTGCTGGAAGAACTTTTCCAATAAAGTACGACCTGGAAAAATTCAATAAATGGCGCCGATTACACATGAACAAAATCATTACAAAACAAATTAACTGTGTTAAAATGTAAAAAAAGGATTAATCAATTGGGCTACCTGTCTCTTTGGAAGCTTCTGACAAATAAGAGATTAGGGAATGACTACTTTTAATCAGTTTTTTTTTTTTATATTTAAAATTTTTTTAATTTTATATTCTACCCAATGATTTAGAACCACTCTCAAAGCGCCACATGTCCTTGCTAACCTACACAAAGACAAATATCTTTTAAACCAATCCAGAGTGACATTTCTTTTCCACACCTACAATTCAAGTTGATAAAATGACCTCTGCTCACCTGAGAAGACATCTTGAAAGGTGCTAGTCTGACCACATGAGGATCGGCGGGCTGTAGACAAAGGCTGGCTGCCACCATGCAAACGCTCTTCCAAACCTCTATATTCCAAATAGTCAGCAGACCCAGCCATTGGAGTCAAGGGACGGTTTTGCAGTTCTTCAGTCCAGTCAGCAGAGCGGCTAATAGGACCAGTTATACTGTGAGAACGTTTCCGTTTCCTATGCCACTTCTCTCCTGGCCTGTCCTCTTGGTGACGCCTAGAAAATAAGGGACTGTGTGATGGTGAAGGAGCAGGAGAACCGCTGGTCGAACCACTGAGTTGGCGTGTGGTTGTCCTAATGTAGTATGGATGGATAGGAGGATAAGGTTTCACCTGTGGGCTGGAGACATTAGGTGTTGTCAGTGTGGACTTAGGCACCTGACTAGCCAGAGGACTCTCCTGAGACCACAGGGAATCTGAAACTATGCTTTTCCGCCTCTTGAATGCTGGGGACTCAAATCTCTGTCTCTCCTCCACAGTAATACAGTCTGTATCCAAAATATTTGCATCATGTTCCTCTGGATCAGAGATAGCCATGCTACTTCCTACATAAATATTTTCCACATCCAAGATGGTGTCCTTATGGCTCTGACTACTTATTGTGCAGACAGAGTTCTCTTCAGAGTGTTGAGGTGTAAGGGTTGGGCTGTTATCAAGCTCCTTTTCCTCCTCAACTTCCTCAATAGCCTCGACTGCACTCTCAAATGAGGCAGTGAGGTCAGGAAAGCTGTTAATGCTGGTTGTCTTAGCAACCAAGCTGTCATCTCCCCTGTCTACGTTGCTTGTAGTGGTGGGGGGTGGTAGCGAAGCAGTCACATCCTCACTACACAGGCCCTCTCCCTCTTTTGTCCCTTGAGGGAGTATAGCAGCTGCCACCGGTGCAGACTGAACAACACAAAAGGCCTTAGAACTGCTTAGCTCTCCATTCACAGCAGCCATAGAGGTTACACACCTCTCCCCCTCCTCCTGCTGCTTCTCTGCTATGACCAGGGAAGGCAAATCCACCTCAGCCAAGAGCCCATTTTCTGCCTCATGTAACGGGGGAGGCTCTGTTTCAGAGGTGGGGGATGCAGCAGTCTTGGTGGCAGTGGTCTTTTTAAGCTCCACGCCATTAGTCCATCTCCGCATATCCTCAGTGCTGGGAATAATGACCCCCTGCTGGAGCCTAATAGCCTGCTCGATATCTGCGAGTAAATCATCCTGCTCCGTCGCAGAGTGAAAACTGTAGATGTCCGTGTCAGACCCTGAGCTGCCTCTTTGTTGTCCCCCCTTTTCAGGAGGGACTGTTGGCTGGCTCTCCTTAGGTGGCGGGCAGGGTGGCTCAGCGTCGGCATCAGAGTGTCCTAGCTCATCGCCTGAGAGGCTGAGCTTGGGGGTTTTGTTGCGCAGTGACTGAACACTGTCCAACTCATCCTGTGAATCCAATATATCCTCTTTGGAGCTTGCAGAAAGGCCCTTTTTAAGGTTCTTGCGTTTGCGTATGTTTGAAAACACAGATGATTTTGACTCTGACTTGGCCTTCCTTTTGCCTGTTTCTCCTCCTTTACTGTGCTTACCATGATTCTTCTTCCCATGAAATCCTTTCTTTGTGCTGCCCTCTGCATCACACAGGCCTCCATTGTCCACAGTCCCATCATTTCCATCCCCTGTGGTGGCTGCTCTCTTTAACTTGCCGTCCTGGTTTCCCATGGTTTTCATAAAGCGTACTCCCCCTGGGATCAAGCCATGGCTGAGCCACTGACACAGGCTTTTCTGCGTGTGTCGTTCCAGTGAAAAAGATGCGGCTGCTGTTGCTGCTGCTACCGAGTGGCTGGGTGAGGGAGGCTCACTCTCCCCTGATGATGTCAGCAGAGGAAGGGAGGATGCTGATGCAAAGGATACATACTCATGCCCCTCCTCCTCCTGCAGCAAGAGACAATGGTGTTGGTGGTTATACTGACACTAAACTGACGTAATCTAAAAGATATGGTAGCCTACAAACATCACAAAAATCATTCTTAATTATTTCATATGCATTAGTCCCTCGTGGGCACATTTTGTGAAGTGTAGACAATGTAGACAGGCTTTTAGGTCAGGCTTCTCTGTCTTACTCTTAGCAATACTCTAAAAGGCAATTAATTAAACGCCAAAATATCAAACTTAATACACAAATAAATTTATTACTATATTTATTATTATTCATTTCATAAACCTTTTAACAACAAAAAACATAAATAGGCTTGTGAGATCACTGCTGTTTCAATCGAATTCCCATAATATCTGGGATGGGCTAGGCTTACTCTGCATTTTCCCTTCCCGTCTCAAATAGATGTTTTTCTTGATGGTTTATAGGCTCCGACGCCGTAATTACCATATACAATGGGGGTGGGGGTGGGGGGTGATATAAAAATATATAAATAAAGAAAAAATGCTATACTACAGAAAACCAATAAGCACCGCCATCTGAAATGGTAATTGGTAAACGTAATCATACACAAATTAGTAGCCTAGTGATGGTTCCAGAGAGAGTACACCCCTGAATGGTTTGTCCTGGTGGTTTCCCATTTTTCGTTAGTGGCATACACTATCAAAAGCTTCCATTTACTGCACCAAACTGCAGTGCAATATGTCTATCAACAATATCGCAAAAGCTACTGGCAGGCCTACAATTCTCACAAAACTTGGTGGAAAGGTGTAGGCTAGCACAGGCTAAGGAAACCCCATTAATTTTTGGAGCCGATATGACTCAAAGGGAACTTTTCCATATTGTAAGCCTCTTCTCTCGCAGTGATAGCAAAATAAAACCTACTGTAGTGCCCTTTCAGTTTTGAAATGATGAATTTGTGCGTAGTGCCAGTGTCATTCATTTCTTTCACATGTCTTACAACATAAATAATACATTCATAGTCAGTCTAGTAGTAGCCTAATGTCAGAAATGAACCTGTCTAGGCCTCTTAGAAATCATAGGTTGTTCCATGTTAAATTTAGATGTGCACTCAATCGCGCTTCCATGCAGGCGAAAAGAAGGACTGGTAGGTTAGTAACGTATGGAAGCCCATTTTCAAACTACAAACTATTTCATATTTGTGAGGTTAAAACTCAAAATTATGAGATTTAAAGTCATAATTATTATGAGTTCTGAAGTCATCATAATGAGGTCATAATTATGAGATTCAAAGTCATAATTATGAGATAAAAAAAATCATAATTATGAGATAAAAAGTCATAATTACGACATGTCATAACTATGAGATTTTAAGATGTGATTATGAGATTTAGTCATAATTATGAGAAATAAAGTCGTAATTATGAGTTCAAAAGTCAAAGTTTCGACTTTATTGGTAGGTAGACTGCCCTGACCATAATTTCCTTCGAGTTTGAAAGTGATCACGCATATTCATCACGCAAGGCGGACTTGTGATCGGGAAGTTCGGGACATGTTATATGGATATTAGGCTATGCAGATGCAGCAACATGGCTGGTGTGCATATGCCACTTAAAACGAGAGTAGCCTACATAGACAGAGATTAGATTCAACTTTATTGTCATTGCACACTTTATTGTCATCGAGTACAAGCAGAGACTTTCTAATGTGGAGACACAGCACTCAAAAAATCCTCCATAGAAATGCATGGGGCTAGTTTGTAACGCCAATATGGCCGTTGTCTACGCATATCCCACCCCTTCCTCGGCAAAACGTCGACATGTGAATACATTGAGCCAATCATGTGGTGTGATGTGAATACATTGAGCCAATCATATGGTGTGTTGTGAAGACATCGTGCCAATCATGTGTTGTGAACTCGCTGCTGGAGCAAGATTGGTGTTGTGAAGCCTTGCGCACGCGCATTTCTGCCGAATAGGATGCCCGATGAGTGCCCAAAAAGCGTTGCAATATGGCCGCCAAGTGGAGGGACTTCCCTAAAAGGACTTTGGTACAAGCACATAGACAACGAAATGCAGTTTGCGTCCAACCAGAAATGCAAAAAAGCAATGTGATATACAAAGTATAGACAGGTGGTCACGAGACAGGACAAAATATAGCGGGCAATGTAGACAGTAGTATACAGTTGGTTTACAGAAGGTGGTTTACAGTAATATAAATTAAATATAAATACGTGCAGTGTATTGGCAGTAACCTTATAAGAGCAGAATAAATATGTTTATGTACTGGAGTATGAACAATGTATGAACAACATGTACAGATTATGTGCAGTGTAGTAGCAGTAACATTATAATAGTACTGTAGTAAGAATAATATAGATATGCAGTATATATTTAACATTCAGCGTATACAGAAATCCTGAAGTGAAATTCAATACCTTATAATACCTTTTTTAATACCTTCTCAAAAAAATGTAAAACCTCAACACCACAGTGATTTTCATCGGCGAAACCTTTCTTAGCTTAGTTATTTAAATATATTGATTGGGGGTAGGAAATTAATTGATTTTGAATTTCAGCTCATACCCACCTGATCAATCGGATTCAATCCTATTCGTACAGACCTATGAAGTTTGCCTACAAAAAAGCTGTCATCTTCATCTAACAATAACAGATTAATGCTGTTGTCAAGTTGTCTTTTTACCACCTTAGAATCGTAAGTAAAGCCAAAACTATGTTTTCTTTCAAAGACTGAGATATTGATTAATGCCTTTATTTCATCCCGTCTGGACTACTGTAACTCTCTTTATTTTGATGTCACTCAGTCCACTCTATCCAAACTTCAGATGGTACAAAATGCAGCTGCAAGGCTGCTCACCAAGTCTAAAAAGACACAACATATTTCTCCAGTTTTGAAATCCCTGCAATGGTTACTAGTGAAAATTAGAGTAGATTACACAATTCTTCTTTTTGTCTTTAAAGCTTTAAATGGACTAGCTCCCCAATACACGTGAGCTTGTACACTTTCACTGCCCTCCCAGAACTCTGAGGTCCTCAGATAAACTACTGCTCTCAGTACCTCAGAGTCGTCTAAAAAATAAAGGTGACCGTACTTTTTCAGTAGCTGGGCCCAAGTTTTCACATTAGATCCACACCAACTATTGGTGCTTTTAAAGCCAAGTTAAAAGAACATATGCTGTCAATGGCTTTTAAATGAAGTGTGGAATGTAATTAATATTTTGAATAGTTTTATTTTCCTGTTATAACGAGATCCAGGTACTTGCGATTTTTCCTAACATGGGGATTTTGAATAATCACACCTGTTAAACTCAACCTTTTGGCATCTGGCAATGTCATTTTCAGTCAGAACAAACATATTGGTCAAGAGAAAATCAACATTACATCAATATTTGCCAGGGGATGAATAATTTTGTTCTTAACTGTAGTTCTTGTATATAGTTCTTGTCCGTTTCTGTGTGTTTGCATGCTGTATAGTTATTTTGCAATGGATACTCAATTCTTTAATCCGTCCGTGGTTACAGCTCCTGTCTCTACATACCTCCTGAAGCATAATACGCAGGACTCCCACTTCTCAGGGCCAGTTTGAGCCATTACAAAGTATGGCAGGGTGCCTGCCTGTATACACCTACCTATGCTTAATTAGATAGATAGATACTTTATTGATCCCCAAGGGGAAATTCAGGGGGTCTCAGTAGCATACAGACATCACACACAACATGCACTTACAGCAGAAATGGTAAATATAAGTATAAGTATAAACATATAACCAAACTCCACTGTACAAATAAGACAGTAGGAGATAAGAAAAACTAACAAAACTAAATGCTAATGTAAGGAGTCCTAATGTTTCTATACTGATCAAACTCCTGATCATGTGAACTCTTGATTAATTACCCTACCACATGATGGTATGACCTCATGGTGGGCCCATTGTCACATATTGCTGCTACAACAACTTTTGATTATATCTCTAACCTTTGCCTTTTTCACAGGAGAAACTAACTAGGAAGCAGGAAACGTAATTAATGTGTACATTGTCATGTCTTGATTAATGCACTCTCACTACAACAATGGTCTCAAGTCTCATCAAAGTACTTCTCATGTGACCCAAAATCAGCTGACCTCCAACCATGTGATCCCAAATCAGCTGACCTCCAATCATGTGAATGTAACCAACCACAAACTAGGTAGCCTATTTAAGTGAAGTTTACAGAGCATTCTAGGAGCCATTCTGTAGTCAGAATCTCCCGCACCACTAAGGTGTGTAGTCATCATCTTCTGAGCTGGTATGTTCATTCTCTGATTGCTTCATATGGTTTCCTAAATGTTCCTTTAACCTGTTTTCGTAGCTTTCACATTATTCATTTAGATGTACCTTCTATAATGTATTGGATGAATAGCTTGTATCTGACAAATAAATTGTTATGTTCTGACCCACATAGCCTTTCTATTGAACTTGTAGTCCAGAGTAGCAGTTTAGGTAACGTTACTAGCATAATGGACGGTTGGGATTAGTTATCGCCGCCGTAGAAACTAAATCACCTGGGAGCTGGCATGTTATTATGAAATGACCAAGCATTACACAGCGGTGGGCAGTTTGTCAGCGATGGTCCTAGATTGGTCGCGAAAACCTAGCACAGCCTGACCCCCTGTAGCATAGGAATCGGCAGATGGAGGAGACCTATAGTATATATTCCTAAGCTTGAGCGCGTGTCACAAGAAAACGAGTTAGGCATTCTCATTAACAATATGTATTGTGGGCGTATCAACCCACTAAGGATAACAATGTTACAATGAACCGAAACTTTTCTAATATTGAGCGGAGTCAGATTTATTAGGTTTAACAGGGGTTTATAATCAATTGATATATTTCCAACAGCGCGCGGACAGCTTCACGATTTCCTTCGACCACTCCCAGTTCCCTCATTGGTCCTGACGAGTGACGTCTTACACTAAATATACTATATAAATTAAATGTAAAAAAATCCAGTGTGCTTGAGGGTGATCAAGAATGAGATGCTTGTACTGTAGTGACAGGGCCTGTAGTTCTGTGTGCATGGTGAGGTGCTCAAGAGAGTGAGTGTCATGGTGAAGGTGCAAAAGGTGCAAATTAAAGAGCTTGTTGGGCATTTCACTGCAACACCTGCCTTATAGTCTAACCACTTCAATAAAATCAATCATTTTCTTCATATGGGCACAATGAAGGCTGGAATGGTGTAATAGGTCAACACTGCCTCCTGACCAGGGGCCGTATTCACAAAGCCTTTTATCTTACCACTAGGAGTACTCCTAAATCGCACTAAAAGATTTTAGCTAGGAGTTTTCTCTTAAAAGTTATTCACAAAGCCTTTCAGACCTACTCTTAGTAAGGAAAAATGACAACTCCTAAACTAAGAGTGAGTCTTCGTTGCTATGGATGACGTCATTACTCATGTACGAGCTTGACTGAAGTGACCACCTTGATTGGCTGATGATTGTAACGCGGGAATGATTCCAAACACCTCCCTTACGATGATGAGTGACATGTGACAGGTCTGAGAATGTGTGCGCTACACAAGTAGTGCGAAGGACGGAAGATGATGAATAACTGAATAAAAAGGCCTAGGCATAAAAAAAAAAAAAAAGGTTTGGTTCCTGTTGGTTGTCAGTTGAGGCCATGGGTCGGTAGGGAATTTTTTTTTTTTTTTTTTTTTTTTTTCCAGTGGCAGTAAGGGATAGGTAGAAAATCAATCCCACCAGGATTTCGCGAGGTTTTTTGAGACTGTTGCGACCTAAAATGCCTGGATGGAAGTTGCGGTGATTTTAGCTGTTTCTTGTGGAGAAATTGCGGGAGGAAGTGAAAATTGCAAAAATAGTTTAAATTTAGGGCAATTAAGGTTAGTAAGACCAAAATCACACTGATAATCTTGATGCTTATTAAAAAGGATAATCAAAGGTAAACAGTAAGGATTACAGAAAATCAAAGTAGGCCTACTTTATTTGTGAAAATGCTTTGACTGAGGTAATTCACAAAGCATTATAGTAGAACTGTCCAAAAAAGACAGTCACCTAAAGAGATGGCATGTCATATGTTTCAATACATTCATATATTTTGTAATTCATATTAAGTTCATATCTTTTTAATAATTCAGTCTGTGGCCTGCATAATTACTAATATCCAAGTAAGTATCTAGTAATTTCATATTGATTTAAACTATTTGACTACACTTCTGTTTAATGTCATTACATTGGTGGTGTACGTCTAATTGACTGTCTGCCCCTTTAAGGACGTGAGAGTAGCCTAATTACATTTCTGAGTGGATTGGAAGGCTTGCATCTCACTGTGTTCAGCTATGAGTGTAAATCACTTTTTGCATAGTGCATTACCATATGTGGATGCAAGTGGGAATGTCTTCTATGTCATTAGTTAAAATAAATGTTAAAAAAAAACAACTCGAATGAAATCATTCTTGGATCATAGAAGAGGTAAATGTCAATTTTATTAATTTTTATGATTTTGGTAGCACTACTCAAACTAAGCCCACAAGCTAGCAAACATAAGCTTGACATAAACATGACATAAGCTAAAAGGACATATCCAGGTAAACGTTTGCCAATGGGTTGCATAGCCTACTCAAATGTCAGTAAAACAAGTAGGCCTTAATTAACTTACTTTCATAGCCTAGGTAGGTTAGCAACACCAGGTTGAGAGATGCAAGCAGATCGTTAACGTTAGCCTTCTATTTATTGTCATCAAAACTGCAGAGGAACGAACACTTAGGGCAGTCTTTGGTGTCATATGCAGAAGGTGCAGAAGTAAGTGTGCCATCTGGCTCAATATTCTGCGCGAGGGACTGTTGCGGTAGGTGACATTTCACAGTGAAACTACGATGACAAATTTGCGAAAAAGTTGCGGTGTTTGGACAAAATTGCGAGTGCCTTGGTAAGTGACGAAAACAATCGTCTTCGTGAACTGTGCATAGGCTACTTTGTAACAGAGAGAATACGCTCATCCCTATACATAACGCAAGGGGTAATTAATGTAATTATAGTTTATTTGTGGATTTATTTCATGTAGCCTAGACTATTTAGTGTTATTTCTTCCCCAAGCTCATAACATAAATTTGGGTCGCACATAAATTGACAGGGTCGGTCGGAAACCGTTTTTTTATGCCCTAGCCTAAATGAATAAAGAGTAAGGCAAAACAAATAGCCTAGTAGCCTAATGAAACATAGGCCTACGGATTGATGCAGTATCTTTGCAACATTATTCAATTAATCTGTCACCATATGCCTACGTCTGCAAAGAGGAGAACATTTTTAATTTTATTCACAATGAAACGTTACATTTAATTTACATGTTAACAATGAGTAGTTTTGGTTGTTGTTTAGGCGTTATAGCATCCCTTTTATGCCTAGGCTACAATGCAAAATTGTTCCCTCGCAATTGTAAGCTCCTGTTGCCGCATACCCATTTCAAAACATTGCAACGTGAAATGCCACAAAAAGCTGTTTGTGAATAGGTCTTAGTGAGTTAGGAGTCCTCTTGACTTCTTTTAAGCTGTCCCAGACTTAGGTGCTACTTTTAGGTCTAAAATACTTCGTGAATTACTTTTAGTGAAAAAAATTAGTCCTAAAGTTAGGAGTGACACGCCCATTATTTTTTAGAGTTGCTCCTAAATTCGCCACTTAGGAGCTATTTTTAGCCTTAAAATTCTTTGTGAATACGGCCCCTGATTCCTTAAAGGTTTTCACCAACTCAGACCCCCATGTATACGTGTTTTCCCTTGGAAAATCATTTTGAGCCTGGCTTTACACACAATCTAATTTGTTGTTTGTTCGCAAATGAGCGCATATTTAAACATTAAAATAGAAAAAATATGCGATGCAATACATTTTACTCAACTGAGGAAGTTTCATGGTGATAGCTATAATTTAACATTTTTACCCTATTCACCTGTAGTGTCTCGCCTTAATTATGTTATGCTAATAATGCAAATTTCCCAAAGTGCAACTTTTAGTAACCAAGTAGTAGCCAAGTAACCAACGTTCTTAAGGGTGACATTTAGTAACCAAGATGAAGTTGAATTCCATCCACTAGGCCTATAGATGACATTTCTGCCATAAAACTTTAGGGTACTCAACATTTCTGGGTTTATTATTGGCCCTATGGGGGATGCAACTAGACTAAATACCCCCCAGGTTAGTTCTGTGGCATAAATTCCCATTACATGGCTCTTCATAATGCTGCAGAATGCTCCATTCACTTGAATGGTCCTTCACAACGTTCGGGTGGTCTGATATTTTTCGATAACGCCCTAAATAACTGACTTGACTAATGACTTGTTTGTGATTTTTAATTATCAATAAATTTTGACATCATACAGCCTTAGGCTCCGTAATCTCTGGCAACTAACGTTACAAGTTTTATTGACATTCACCTATCAGTTCATGTTTGACATGGGTACACTGAAAAAGTGTTGCAGCCTTAGTTGAAAGTTTAAAGTTTAAAGTTTAAAGTTTTCCACATAATGTAGGCCAGGGGTGTCAAACATAAGGCCCGGGGGCCAGATCAGGCCCGCCAGCAGGTTTCATACGGCCCCCAGATGTTTTAGGTAGGAAGGGAAAATGAGAAAAAAAGATATTCACATCCAGTTGTCTTCAACAATGTGTAAGCAATATCTCTATGATAATGGATAAACTGATTAAACCTAGCACTACCCATCCTCAGGAAGGAAGAAGTGGAAAAATGAACATGGAAGTAGGACATTTCAAGAGAGAAAGAGCCATACCAGTATATGACAGCAGTACATTATTTGTACTTGTTTGCTCATAAAATCATCAAATGATACTCTGATACACATGCAGAAAAATGATAATGACCATGACGGCCCCCCACAAGGTCTCATTCCAACAAACCGGCCCATTACCTAATATGAGTTTGACACCCCTGATGTAGGCTAACCTAAAAGTAAAGCCTCTCTTTACTCATGATGACCACAAAATAAGTTGCTCACCTGACGGCAGCCAAGGCCTGACTGGCTGAACACTGGATGATCCCTTCTTTTTCGCTATCAAACGTCACCAAGAAGATAGGCTACCACCAACAGTCTCATCCTGCTCACTTGAAGTTAACCAAATAGTTGCATATCCTACTCTGACAATTAGGTGTGCCATTGTGCCCAGATAACCTAGGTTAAGTTGAAAGGAAGACGCAGTTACAACTCCGAGCTAACTGACCAGTTCATAGTATGAAAGTTGCCTGCTAGCGTTGGCAAATTTACATCGCTAGGAAACATGGTAGGCCTACAAACCTTGCATATTCAGAATGTCAAATGTGAGTTGCATGATACCAATGGCTATAGGCTATTATATGAAATACGCGACAGTGATTTTGCTGCTTGAATTTGTTTTCTCTCGGTGACTAATGTTTTTAGTAGACACAGCATTCCAAGTCATTGTTACTTTAAAACCAGGCTAGTCTGTGGCCGAAAACAGCAAAAAATTTTTTAAATTGATTTAGAGTAGGCCTGGGTTATGGGGGTCTCTAATAACTGGGGCTGAATGGTATGGACGATAGGCCGATACTCACAGATTGCTGACTCCATTTTTCTTCCATGGTTTGATTTCCCCCGGGAAGCCGTGCCCCCATTCGTGTAAGAGGGAATGCAACCATGCCACATCCACATGACTTAAGATGTCGGTGTTAAATCTTTTGTCACCACAAGGTCAGCCATTTTAATCACTTTAAAGAAATATAAATTAATATTTATTTATGTATTTTTATTGAAAAATGTGATCATATGAGGTCATGGGCCGTGACACAAAGGCTCTACCTACTTAAACAATATACAACAAATAGGAGTGTGGGGATCTACACAAACATCCACACAACACCTATATCACATGATGTCTTGAAGTCACATGACTAATTAGGAAGTGTTTGCTGGCTGCAAGTCAGATTTTTTTTGTGTTGGTGCTGGACACTATTGTCCGAGTTGGGCTCCCTTTTCATGCAGGTACTGTTGGTCATGGTAGAGCATGTTTAATCACTGCCATTTGAATTTTAATACTTATTTATTTCATTTTATCAGGGTAATTTCTAGAAGGTTGTGTCTACTCTTCACGGAGGACACAGGCTTCTGCATGGAGTTTTAACATTTGTGATCACCTCATTGTGACCTGGGCTGCATTGGTAAATTTCTTAATATGCACATTTTCCATTGAATGTTTTATACCTGCATTGGAACATGTCTTAAACTACTTTCTCTGTCCGTAGCAACGGAACATTCGCCTTTTTGCTCTCATGTGTCAATGAGCTGTGGACAGTTGAGCATATTGAAAAGTAGGCCTATATTTTCTAGCTATGTTTGAGTGGACTGTGCTATGTTGTTTAATGAGGCTGGCAACTAACATGCTTGTTCTCTCCTGACAAGGGACCAGTCCAGCCACTGTTTTCCTGTAATTAGTACGCATTTCTTTATTGCGTTTGTTTGTTTGTTTGTTTATCTGACTTTGCCTCTGGGCCTACCACCCATGTGCCCCGATCATAGTATTGTACATTAACAAGTGGTGCTATTGATGCTGGTGGTTTTCCTCCCTAACTATGTCCTTTGCTTAGGCTATCGCTGTACAAGGCCGGATCCACACTGATGCTTTGCCCCTTCTTGCCAAGGGACCACATTGGGAGACACTGTCTTGGTGTGTACTTATAACTACAACACGGTGTGATATTTTGTAGTGGTATCGAAAGACCTTAAGTGTGTAGTGCTTGCTGCAACAGGACACGTGTGACATTTTGTAGTGGTATCTGAAGATCTTGAGTGTGTAGTGCTTGCTGTGTTGCATGCTTCGTCTGGTGTTGGGTTGCTGTCTCCTGTTTTTCTGTCTCACCAGGGTCCTCCTGAGCAGGGGTTTTGCATTGGCTGATCCAACCTTCCTAGACTGAGGAAAATCCACCAGTTTATAGCAGTATTTTAAGATTTAGAACTTTTCTACTGCTTTTGTACTAAATTGTAATAAATTTGAAATACATTTACATATCTGCCTCTTGTCTACTGTCCCTTTGCGGGGAACATATAGAATTAGCCACACTACATTCAGGGAAAGATCTGTGGGTCCTCCTGCCCATCATCAGGGGGTGGCGTAGTCAGACTGTAAAGAAGGTATACCGCTTGATGGGTACCACAGGAGGTAAAGGTAAATAATCCTAACTTGGCTAATTGAAGTTGTTGATGTCAGGGAGATGGCTAAATTGCGTATTATTATATTGCTTATTCTTCCTTTATTCAAGTTGGCCTAGGCTACATTCAAAAAGAGCTAAAATTTATTTTTGCTTCACTAATGGATTTTAGTCAGAACCCACTGATGGTAGCCTATAGCCTGGGGCCTCATTTATAAAACTGAGCGTAGATTCCATCCTAAAACATTGTGTAGCCTACGCCCCAACCTTGAAATCTGCGTAGGCTATGCACGAAAATATTCTGATTTATAAAACCGTGCGCGTGCGGCGCACAATTTTACGCAGGCGGCTATTATAAATACCAACCTGCGTTGAATTGTCCGTGCGTACAGGAGCATCATAGTCCGGAGGGGTATTTCACAAAATCTAGATAAGGGATTAAGCTGGGATTTTTAGGTTATCCTGTATGAATTTAGCCTTGACTTGGTTTCACAAAAGAGATGGCACATAAATTACCATGGGGATTTATTCTCTGCACCTAGCCTGGTCCCGACCAGGCTAACAGCCAAGCTAAGTTAATTCTAATAGTAACTAGAAAAGCATTTCCTGAAGGAAATACAGTGCATGAAAATGCAAAAAATATGATGTAAAATATCATACAGAGTAAAAACAAACTATATTGGTTGCTAGGTAGATGGGGTTTAATATAGTTGGAATGACTGAACAGTTAAATAGGTGGATAGTTGATATAGTTAAATGATTTGCTTGGTAGATAAGGTTTAATATAGTTGGAATGATTGAACGGTTAAATAGGTGGATAATTTAAATGGTTAAATTATTTAGGTAGATAATTGACGATAACTGACAGTTGGAATGGCTCTAATGTTTGCTAGCAGTTATGCTAACTATGTTATCAAAAATAATAATGTTAACCAAGTTACTTAACTTAGCTAATGTTTTCATTTTTAGTAGTATGCTAACTATGCTAACTAGCATGCTAACATGTTAAGTATGCTAACCATGTGACTTAGCTAACGTAGCTAATCATTTTTAGCAGTTATTTTCATGCACTGTAATTATGTCGTCTTATTGGTTCAGCTAGTCATTCACATCAGACCTCTGTGCTAATTTTTAAGGAGCTTTATTCCATTTATAAACTATTTGCTAAATGTATTTGCTCGCAAAACAAAACAAATAGTCTGCCTACTACCATATGGTTATTATTTTAATTGGGATAGCCTTATAATTATTAACATAGGCCTAGGTACTCATTGTTTGCTTATTTTATTGATGGACGTTTGATGAATAGCCTACTGTAGTTGATTGGAAGTGGAGGGGCAAGTTTTCGAAGGTATTTTCAACTATAATATTAAGGTATATCATACTATGTGCATATTTGCAGTGGCAAGCGCTTTCTTAATGACGTTGCGTGCCGAGACAAGGAAGCACTCACACGTGGGTGCATATGTAAATTTGCATTCCGTTGGTCTACCACGCCTACTCCTGCTGTTTTACAGAAATAGCCGTGATTCCCCATTCCACAACTTTACTTCATTGTTATATCAAAAGCGGTTGTTCACTTTGTGTGACTGACGCTATTTTCGCATCTTTTTTATTCCAACCGTGGGCACTTTGGAGCAGAAACGAGAACGCGCACACATCCTGATTTACTTACACCTGGCTTACATAGTCGCTCATCCTGGATTGGCATTAGTGAAACGAGTTGAGCTAGGATGACCAGACAACGCTATGTCAAACCTCGCTTTATCACATCTTGGATGTCTTAATTCTGCCTTTGTGAAATACCCCTCGGGCCATGAATTCAAAACCCTGTAGGCATTTTTGAGGAAAAGTGATCGATCATACATGATATTGTGGTGAAACTGACCCGGGGGGATTATTGGATTATTGAATGATTGACTGCTGTGGAATGATTGACTGTTTGATTGACATGTGCTGGATGTAATTGCGCTCACCTGAGAGCGAGGGAACAAGAAGGGGGGGGGGAGACGCGGGGGCACGAGACGCGGGGAGACTGTTTGTGACTGGCACTCGGGGTGGGTGCTGTTCGTGGCTTTTAGTGTCACCGGCAGTGAAGCAAGGGGACGTGGGATTTAGTAAGTGCCTTACGGTCATACGTTCTGGTCTCCGCGGCCAAAGACTGGGCCTTTGCTCCGCGGCTATCTGCTACTTCCTCACCCAAAGACTGTTTTGCTCCGTTTGTTATCAGCTACCTCTTCCGACAAAGACTGTTGCTCCGCTTGCTATCTGCTACTGCTACAAGGACCATTTGCTACTGTTACAAGGACTATTTTGCTCCGTTTGTTATCTGCTAGGCCTACTTGGCCAAAGACTGTTGCCCCGCTCGCTATCTGCTACTTCCTCTGCCAAGGACTATTCCGCTCCGTTTGCTATCTGCTACTTCCTGGCAGTGTTGCCAGATGCCAGCAAGGTTTTCCAGCCCAAAACCTCGTCAAAAACCGCGAGAATGCACAAAAAACCGCCCAAATTTGCTTTTGCTTGTTTCTCATTTAAGCACATTGAAATCATTAACAAGCTTTAAAATTACCCATTTTTCGACTTAGCCTATCCAATTTCAGAAACAATATTCAATCAAATGAACGCAAAAGTAGGCTACACGGACCTCAGTCAGACTATTCTTCTATAAGCTTATGTTACGGAAAATAATGCAATAAACGTAGACTATCAATGAGTCTGTTTGTGTCAATAGACGCTTGGAACAAAAGCATTCAGTAGGCTAGCCTAACATAAAAACATTGAGTGGATATATGAACATACAAAATAGCCTAACGCACAACATTTCAATTATTTATAATAGCAACATGACATGCATATTCATGTATAACATTAGATGAAATCGCATTGATTATAGAACAGGGGTGTCGACTCTTTGCAGTGCGTTCATAACTGGTGGGCCAACTCTAGGCTACACAAAAAATATTTTCATAGGCCTACGCCAAATGTAGGCTAAAGGCTTGAGTTAAACTTGAGTCTGACACCTGTGATTTAGAACAATTAATTAATACATAGGCGCTATCTATTCCCTGAGACAGGCAGTTAGGCCTAGAGTTTTCATGAAAATCGCGCTGAACATAGGCTATTTAGGACAGTGTCAGTGCGCTCTTTGCAGAAGCAGTGCGTTCATGCATGGCAACTCTATACACGCAAAAAATATTTTCATACGCCAGATATAGGCTAAAGGCAAACTTGAGTTTGACACCTGTAATTTAGAACAATTAGTAGGCCTACCTGACAGGCAGTTAAACCTAGAGTTTTCATGAAAGTCGCGTTGAACAAACAGGGGTGTCAGTGCGCTCATGCAGAAGCAGAACTTCATGCATGGCGGGCCATCTCTACACAAAAAACATAGGCCTATGGCCTAGGCCCTTCGTGAAAATTGCTTTGAGCAATTGTTATTAGGCCTAAAAATAATTAAAAAGTTCTAGTAGGCTTTGTCAAACTTCCTCAACAACTGTCGGGCTGGACGGAACATGGGCCATAGTCCTATGTCAAGCCATTCGCGCAAGACCTGTGCGTACATCCATCAACCCTGAAAGAAGGGGAAAGTCCATCCTGTCTAATCTTTCAGCAGTGTGCACCCTCATGAAGAGGGGACGAAAGGGGGACATGGGGGACGAAAGAACAGCTTAAACTGTGCCCCGATCATAGTATTGTACATTAACAAGTGGTGCTATTGATGCTGGTGGTTTTCCTCCCTAACTATGTCCTTTGCTTAGGCTATCGCTGTACAAGGCCGGATCCACACTGATGCTTTGCCCCTTCTTGCCAAGGGACCACATTGGGAGACACTGTCTTGGTGTGTACTTATAACTACAACACGGTGTGATATTTTGTAGTGGTATCGAAAGACCTTAAGTGTGTAGTGCTTGCTGCAACAGGACACGTGTGACATTTTGTAGTGGTATCTGAAGATCTTGAGTGTGTAGTGCTTGCTGTGTTGCATGCTTCGTCTGGTGTTGGGTTGCTGTCTCCTGTTTTTCTGTCTCACCAGGGTCCTCCTGAGCAGGGGTTTTGCATTGGCTGATCCAACCTTCCTAGACTGAGGAAAATCCACCAGTTTATAGCAGTATTTTAAGATTTAGAACTTTTCTACTGCTTTTGTACTAAATTGTAATAAATTTGAAATACATTTACATATCTGCCTCTTGTCTACTGTCCCTTTGCGGGGAACATATAGAATTAGCCACACTACATTCAGGGAAAGATCTGTGGGTCCTCCTGCCCATCATCAGGGGGTGGCGTAGTCAGACTGTAAAGAAGGTATACCGCTTGATGGGTACCACAGGAGGTAAAGGTAAATAATCCTAACTTGGCTAATTGAAGTTGTTGATGTCAGGGAGATGGCTAAATTGCGTATTATTATATTGCTTATTCTTCCTTTATTCAAGTTGGCCTAGGCTACATTCAAAAATAGCTAAAATTTATTTTTGCTTCACTAATGGATTTTAGTCAGAACCCACTGATGGTAGCCTATAGCCTGGGGCCTCATTTATAAAACTGAGCGTAGATTCCATCCTAAAACATTGTGTAGCCTACGCCCCAACCTTGAAATCTGCGTAGGCTATGCACGAAAATATTCTGATTTATAAAACCGTGCGCGTGTGGCGCACAATTTTACGCAGGCGGCTATTATAAATACCAACCTGCGTTGAATTGTCCGTGCGTACAGGAGCATCATAGTCCGGAGGGGTATTTCACAAAATCTAGATAAGGGATTAAGCTGGGATTTTTAGGTTATCCTGTATGAATTTAGCCTTGACTTGGTTTCACAAAAGAGATGGCACATAAATTACCATGGGGATTTATTCTCTGCACCTAGCCTGGTCCCGACCAGGCTAACAGCCAAGCTAAGTTAATTCTAATAGTAACTAGAAAAGCATTTCCTGAAGGAAATACAGTGCATGAAAATGCAAAAAATATGATGTAAAATATCATACAGAGTAAAAACAAACTATATTGGTTGCTAGGTAGATGGGGTTTAATATAGTTGGAATGACTGAACAGTTAAATAGGTGGATAGTTGATATAGTTAAATGATTTGCTTGGTAGATAAGGTTTAATATAGTTGGAATGATTGAACGGTTAAATAGGTGGATAATTTAAATGGTTAAATTATTTAGGTAGATAATTGACGATAACTGACAGTTGGAATGGCTCTAATGTTTGCTAGCAGTTATGCTAACTATGTTATCAAAGATAATAATGTTAACCAAGTTACTTAACTTAGCTAATGTTTTCATTTTTAGTAGTATGCTAACTATGCTAACTAGCATGCTAACATGTTAAGTATGCTAACCATGTGACTTAGCTAACGTAGCTAATCATTTTTAGCAGTTATTTTCATGCACTGTAATTATGTCGTCTTATTGGTTCAGCTAGTCATTCACATCAGACCTCTGTGCTAATTTTTAAGGAGCTTTATTCCATTTATAAACTATTTGCTAAATGTATTTGCTCGCAAAACAAAACAAATAGTCTGCCTACTACCATATGGTTATTATTTTAATTGGGATAGCCTTATAATTATTAACATAGGCCTAGGTACTCATTGTTTGCTTATTTTATTGATGGACGTTTGATGAATAGCCTACTGTAGTTGATTGGAAGTGGAGGGGCAAGTTTTCGAAGGTATTTTCAACTATAATATTAAGGTATATCATACTATGTGCATATTTGCAGTGGCAATCGCTTTCTTAATGACGTTGCGTGCCGAGACAAGGAAGCACTCACACGTGGGTGCATATGTAAATTTGCATTCCGTTGGTCTACCACGCCTACTCCTGCTGTTTTACAGAAATAGCCGTGATTCCCCATTCCACAACTTTACTTCATTGTTATATCAAAAGCGGTTGTTCACTTTGTGTGACTGACGCTATTTTCGCATCTTTTTTATTCCAACCGTGGGCACTTTGGAGCAGAAACGAGAACGCGCACACATCCTGATTTACTTACACCTGGCTTACATAGTCGCTCATCCTGGATTGGCATTAGTGAAACAAGTTGAGCTAGGATGACCAGACAACGCTATGTCAAACCTCGCTTTATCACATCTTGGATGTCTTAATTCTGCCTTTGTGAAATACCCCTCGGGCCATGAATTCAAAACCCTGTAGGCATTTTTGAGGAAAAGTGATCATACATGATATTGTGGTGAAACTGACCCGGGGGGATTATTGGATTATTGAATGATTGACTGCTGTGGAATGATTGACTGTTTGATTGACATGTGCTGGATGTAATTGCGCTCACCTGAGAGCGAGGGAACAAGAAGGGGGGGGGGAGACGCGGGGGCACGAGACGCGGGGAGACTGTTTGTGACTGGCACTCGGGGTGGGTGCTGTTCGTGGCTTTTAGTGTCACCGGCAGTGAAGCAAGGGGACGTGGGATTTAGTAAGTGCCTTACGGTCATACGTTCTGGTCTCCGCGGCCAAAGACTGGGCCTTTGCTCCGCGGCTATCTGCTACTTCCTCACCCAAAGACTGTTTTGCTCCGTTTGTTATCAGCTACCTCTTCCGACAAAGACTGTTGCTCCGCTTGCTATCTGCTACTGCTACAAGGACCATTTGCTACTGTTACAAGGACTATTTTGCTCCGTTTGTTATCTGCTAGGCCTACTTGGCCAAAGACTGTTGCCCCGCTCGCTATCTGCTACTTCCTCTGCCAAGGACTATTCCGCTCCGTTTGCTATCTGCTACTTCCTGGCAGTGTTGCCAGATGCCAGCAAGGTTTTCCAGCCCAAAACCTCGTCAAAAACCGCGAGAATGCACAAAAAACCGCCCAAATTTGCTTTTGCTTGTTTCTCATTTAAGCACATTGAAATCATTAACAAGCTTTAAAATTACCCATTTTTCGACTTAGCCTATCCAATTTCAGAAACAATATTCAATCAAATGAACGCAAAAGTAGGCTACACGGACCTCAGTCAGACTATTCTTCTATAAGCTTATGTTACGGAAAATAATGCAATAAACGTAGACTATCAATGAGTCTGTTTGTGTCAATAGACGCTTGGAACAAAAGCATTCAGTAGGCTAGCCTAACATAAAAACATTGAGTGGATATATGAACATACAAAATAGCCTAACGCACAACATTTCAATTATTTATAATAGCAACATGACATGCATATTCATGTATAACATTAGATGAAATCGCATTGATTATAGAACAGGGGTGTCGACTCTTTGCAGAGGCAGTGCGTTCATAACTGGTGGGCCAACTCTAGGCTACACAAAAAATATTTTCATAGGCCTACGCCAAATGTAGGCTAAAGGCTTGAGTTAAACTTGAGTCTGACACCTGTGATTTAGAACAATTAATTAATACATAGGCGCTATCTATTCCCTGAGACAGGCAGTTAGGCCTAGAGTTTTCATGAAAATCGCGCTGAACATAGGCTATTTAGGACAGTGTCAGTGCGCTCTTTGCAGAAGCAGTGCGTTCATGCATGGCAACTCTATACACGCAAAAAATATTTTCATACGCCAGATATAGGCTAAAGGCAAACTTGAGTTTGACACCTGTAATTTAGAACAATTAGTAGGCCTACCTGACAGGCAGTTAAACCTAGAGTTTTCATGAAAGTCGCGTTGAACAAACAGGGGTGTCAGTGCGCTCATGCAGAAGCAGAACTTCATGCATGGCGGGCCATCTCTACACAAAAAACATAGGCCTATGGCCTAGGCCCTTCGTGAAAATTGCTTTGAGCAATTGTTATTAGGCCTAAAAATAATTAAAAAGTTCTAGTAGGCTTTGTCAAACTTCCTCAACAACTGTCGGGCTGGACGGAACATGGGCCATAGTCCTATGTCAAGCCATTCGCACAAGACCTGTGCGTACATCCATCAACCCTGAAAGAAGGGGAAAGTCCATCCTGTCTAATCTTTCAGCAGTGTGCACCCTCATGAAGAGATTGACTGTAATGAGAAAATGATCTTTGCCCACTTTGGCATATTGATATTGTCAGTCAGCTAGCTAAATTTGAAAACCCCGCGAGCTGTGTGTTTGAAGGGCGGTCTGCGCTGCAGTAGGGGAGAACCAGACTGAAACACTTTTTAATTAAACGTAATTTACAAAGACATCGTAAAACACTGAAAGCTAATATTTTGTCACAAGCAACCTACATCTGTCCTCTGTCAAATACAGTTGCATTTTCAGGTCTGAACAAAACCATTCAGGAGTTATTTAAGGAGAAATCGAACGTGCGTTTTGTTTAATTCGTCCCTCCTGGCCGGGATAAATGAAACGACATGGGGGACGAAAGAACAGCTTAAACTTCCCACAACTTCAATATTTGACAACATCATGAATGGTACTTAATATGTGTTATTTTAGATAAATTACTGCTGGGCTTTACTGTCTGCTATGAATATCTAACAACTAATTGCCGTCATTGTGAAGAGCATATCTCGCGGTTATGGAAATACCATGCACTATGCCATTTATAGCTAGAATGCATGTTTCGATACATAAGGTGACGTCAGCTGAGAGTGTCTGTTGTGAGTTTAGGGGGCACGTCAGCCAGAGGGTGTGTGAGTGAGTGAGTGAGTGAGAGACTGCTGCCTGCTGACCAGAGAGGGTCGCTGGAAGGGTCTGAAGTGCCTATGTGTTTCGGCTACAAAAACCCGCCGAACTGATCCGAAACCAGCCCAATTTTTATACACCCGCCCAAACCCATTTTTGCCCGCAAAATAGATTGCAAAACCGCCCAATCTGGCAACCCTGCTTC
The DNA here is from genome assembly GCF_046254945.1 of Alosa pseudoharengus. Taxonomy (NCBI): domain Eukaryota; kingdom Metazoa; phylum Chordata; class Actinopteri; order Clupeiformes; family Clupeidae; genus Alosa; species Alosa pseudoharengus. The sequence goes on along the minus strand of NW_027468674.1, from coordinate 34,324,701 downwards.
CTGGGCCAAAGACTGTGTCGCTCCGCTTACTATTGGCTACTCCTCTACCAAATATTCTGCTGGACGTCTGCTCGTTCTGGGCTGCTAGGTGGGGGGAGGGGGGTCTTGTCATCAGAAGGGGTAAGTCTATTTTTATACGAACATTTTGTGTGTGTGCGTGAGTGCGTGTGTGACTGAAGAGCTCTTTTCTACATGATTTTAGTATTAAAGCCTGTGACCGGATAGCCTGATCTGCGGGTATAGCCATTGGAACTAAGCAAGCATTTTCCCCCTCCTTAACTATTGGTTTTGACCACTACAGTAGGAGTCGGTCCTATGTGGTTTGCTGTGTGTGGTGTGTTGCATGCTGAGTGTGGTGAGATGTTAAGCATGTAGTGTGGAATGCTCCTGTTTTCATTCAGTGTCGTGCAGTAATTTATTTGCAGTGCAGTGTTGTGGGTTGGGGGGGGGGGGTCAAGGTGTTTGCTGAGTGAGGGTGGTCATATTCATTGGGGAGGTATCAGTCCGGGTAGGCCTATATAGTTTTAATGAATTGTATTGTTTAATAAATATTCTCTTTGATCCTGTACATCCTGGTGCCACCCCTGTGCCTCTCTCTCTTTACATTACACCGGACCATACCGGATGAACAAAGGTGGTGGCAGCGCCTAAAACATACCCAGAGCAAATAAGTACTACAATATTTTGAAAGTTCAATGTCATGTCTTCTAAATGTGAATCCACCGTATAACATTGAAATATTTTATTTAAAAACAATTACTTCCGCATTCATGAGCGATAGCTTAATCTACACTGCGGTAATTTTTTGTGTCTAACCTATAACATCAAATAAATCAATTGTCATCAGTTGTTGTATGGTATGCACGTCCACAGTGGGATATTTGCACGCACAGCACAGCACTATTAAAGCGCATTCGAGATCCAAAATGTAAGTAGAGGCGGAGCTCCACCTGTAAGATATATGACAGAATCCTACACGTGAGAGAACTTCGTTTTTAAGACAATTGATTGGTCAGTGGGCGGTAGATTACACGATTTGAGCTATAACTTAGCACATAACCTCCTCCCGATCAGGTTTGGTTGACAGATGCCATGGTGATATAGCGACACTAAAACAAATCCACTTTCGTGTCACAGCATACCCTATTTGAGCGCAACATACCTCGCCAACCCACTAATCGAGATTCGTAGTACACCCCACTGGCCTTTCTGGAGTTCACTCACACTCCTCTAGTGCTCTGGAGAAACCCCCCTTCTGCAGGTGCACTCCATAAGGCTGATGAGCTTGGTTTCCACATGTAGAGGAGGTGGTTGTTGCCTACCTTCCCAGCCACACAGGGTCAGCAGTAAGCCTACCTCCTACTGCTCCCAGAGAAGGCTTATGCAGGTCTTAAAGGTGCTCTAAGCGATGCCACACGTTTTTTAGGCTAAAACATTTTATGTCACTTACTGCAAACATTAGGCTACCTAACCAAACGCTAGCTGTCTGTGTCCTGAATTCACTGTTAAAAAAAAACACGATCTCTGTGGACAGCGCAGGCTCCAAAAACGGCAACAAAAACAACCTGGGCAAATCTAGCTCATAACAAACTGTTTCAGCAAATTACAGACGAGATGCGTGTTTATGAGAGTTCCAATTGCACGGGAGCAGCACGGGAGGGAGGGTGAGGAAGTAGCGAGCTAGCTCTCTGTTTTGTTTTAAAGTCAACAGAAGTGACGTTACCCAGCATCGCTTAGAGCGCCTTTAATGTTTTCAGGCGAGGGTCGTCCCATTTACAATTTCAAGACATATATGACTACTTCAGAAATGTTTGCACAAAGTTCAGGCACAGATATTTTCCTTGCTTTAAGCCATGCTCATGCACGTGGGCAGTCATGCCAAGCTTTCACACCAACCCAGCCTCAGGTGTTGTCCTGACGGCCTTTTTGTGCCCAGCATTTTCTGAGTGCTATGATGGATGAAACTGCTTTACAGATGCTCATTCCATGCAAGGTGGACCCAGTTGGGCAGCCCTCTGCACAGTTTCCACTTGAAAAAAATGGTGCCGGTCAAAGTGACCGGACCGGACATTTTGATGATATGCCGGTCAAATATCATATTTTTGCTTCTTAATTAGTCAAGTTGAGGAAAACTGGAGACAGGCTATGTAGCTTAAATAATGACATAATCAGGCCGTATAGAATGCGACATATTCATTAGCCAAACTTAAACATAACTAGTTAACTAGTGCCAACTTAACTAGTGTCAATTTAAAGATCAAGCAGTCACTATGCTGCCGCTTCGTTAGTTGTTTTAAATAGGCGTTGTGTGTTGCTGCTACCCACGTTATCTCCAGTGGTTCTCCAGAGTTTCACTTGCGCAGATGCGCACACACATTGAATGAGCGCTCACAACACTACCCCCTAATGCTCTTTATTTGATAACACTAAATTAAGAAACATTTTCTATTCTGGAAACTGTTTAGTTTCTTTGTCTTTCGGTCTGCGGTTCAATGATGGCCTACCATTCAATTGTGCCGCAAATTATCAGCGGACCAGCAATTTCCTCGTCGAGGACGCCCTAACCCTGCAGATCATAGACAAAGAAAGCAGCTTTGGGAACAGAACACAGTTTCATGTCCAGTGTAGCCATACTGTAGGTCTGTCTACACGGAAAATGACAAATGTCTTGGGACGGCCGCACCTCCACTGCGGTACCTTCACTGATTCCGATATGCCCGACACTTCGGCTTTTTCTCTGGTGGTGCAAAAAAAGGTTCCACATGGAACCTAAAAAGGTTCCATCCTTTGATACAAATAAGGCACCCTAAATGGTTCCAAATGGAACCTTTTAAAAAGGTTCTATATGATGAACCATCAGGGGTGCCATTATTTTACATTCTAATGGTTCTAAATGGAACCATAACAACCAGGTGTGTTTTATTACTACTAGGCCTACTACTACTTATTATTATTATTATTATTATTATTACTATTATTATTAGTAGTAGTAGTAGTATTACTTTTATTATTTCATTATTATTCATATTCATTCATTGTGCTAATTAATGAGAAGTAGCGTATAATGTGTACGAAATGTTAAATACAAATAGACAACAATACAAAATTGACACATCAGTCAAATATCAGTCAAATACTGTATTCAGTATTTCTACATTAATTTACATATTCATTGCTTTAGCATATCTTTTATATTACTCGCAAAAAAATGTGTGTCATAAGACACTCAAAACAACAATAGATACATATTTACATTAATTTACATATTCATTGCTTAAACATATCTTCTATATTACTTGCATAAAAAATGTCATAAATACGCTCAAAACAGCAATAGTTACATTTTTACAAATTAATAAATTTCAAATGATTATAAAACACACTTTATGATAACATTTTTTCCACACGCAACACTGGAGTGGAGGGTTTAGACATAGACAGGTTAAGGCGTCTTTCAAAGAATAGTAATGTGTGGTGGGCCTCTTTTGGGTACTGAACATCAAAAAGAAAATATAAACAAAAATATAGCTGCAAGCAGCAATGTGGGGGCCAAGCAGATAGTTCAGCAGGCCAGATTTGCCATGCAACTCAATGCCGTGGCATCAGGCATATAGCATTAAGCAGTCACAGCAAGTTCCATGTCAAACAACCCAAGAATGGCTGAGTTACAAGGTCAAGTTTCACATCAAAATATAACTGATTTTGTGGGGCTGAACCAGGGCTGAGAGTCGCCGCCCCCTCACCCAGCCAACCCACTGCCACTGCCCGTCCCACCCCGCCCCACCCTTGCACGCACGCATTAGAATGAACTTGATGGAAGTCGCTGTCATCAGTTTCACATCAAAAATAAAAGATCGATTGAGATATGATTATGCTTGCTGTAATTTCAATGCCCCCATAGAGGTCAAAGGTCACCAACTTATTTGTGCATCATCAGGATGAACCAGACGGTTCTATGGGCTGCCATTGACCTCCATTGCAGAATAATGCAGCAACTACAGGCCAAAATACATTTTTGCCAATTACAGAGACCCCTAGAGGTCAAAGGTCACCAAATTTCTTGAGCGTCCTCCTGGTGGGTCCTGAGGACCATGTACTAAGTTTGGTTTTGATACATGAAAGCATTGCTGAGATATGAGCTCACTTCCTGTTTGGCGGCTTCGCCGCAAATTTCTATTGGTTGTTACAGGCAAACGCTTTGGTCAATTGTTCCAGAAAAAAATACACTGATAAGGCATGGTCTGAAGATGGTCTCTGCCAATTTTGGTGAGGATCAGCTGAAATTTGTGACATGTGAATATTTATTCATGTTTTTTATTAAATCCAATATGGCGGCCGAATCAATTACGATGACATCACAAGTTGGCTTGGGTCGGCCTAAGGACTTCCAACAGTATTACCAGACACCACTAGTGCGTTTTAATTCTAAGCACAATAGCAGCTACAGGCCAAAAGGCATATTTCTTAATTACAGCGCCCCCTAGAGGTCAAAGGTCACCAGATTTTTTGAGTGCCCTACTGATGGGGTTATAAGTCTATGAACTAAGTTTGGTTATGACAGATGAAAGGGTTGCTGAGATATGAGCTCACTTCCTGTTTGGCGGCTTCGCCGCATATTTCGTTTGGCTGTTACGGGCAAACAGTTTTAGTTCCGAAGATGAAAATCGATAACTTTTGTGCGGCTTGGTCTGAAGATGTTATGTGCTAAGTTTCGTGAAAATCGGACAAACTATGTGAGGCGTGAAACTTTTTAAAGGTTTTTGACAAAATCCAAAATGGCGGAAAATCCATCATGGCGGAAATTGACGTCATAGGGTGCGTTGAACTCGGCTTGGTCAAAGGATTCCAACGATACCACATTTTTGACAATCGGGTCAACGGGTCAAAAGTTACGTGCGTGAACGCATGTCCAACTTTGGCCTGTTGGTGGCGCTAAAGGGTTCGACAGGGAGGCATGAAACTTGGTGAAATAAAATATTGGAGTGTCCCCAATCAGTGTGCCAAATTTCACAACTTTTGACCAGACGGTTCTATGGGCTGCCATAGACTCCCATGGCGGAGGAAAGATGTTAAATAAATATAGCTGCAAGCAGCAATGAGGGGGCCAAGCAGGCAGTTCAGCAGTCCAGAAGTCCAGATTTGCCATGCAACTCAATGCCGTGGCATCAGGCATATAGCATTAAGCAGTCACAACAAGTTCCATGTCAAACAACCCAAGATTGGCTGAGTTACAAGGTCAAGATTCACATCAAAACATAACTGATTTTGTGTGGCTGAACCAGGGCTGAGTGTCGCCACAACCTCACCCAGCCAACCCACCACTGCAATCGCCCCTGCCCGCCCCTGCCCGTCCCACCCCGTCCCACCCCGCCACACCCTTGCACGCACGCATTGAATTAACTGGATGGAACTCGCTGTCAACAGTTTCACATCAAAAATAAAAGATCGATTGAGATATGATCATGCTTGCTGTGATTTCAATGCCCCAATAGAGGTCAAAGGTCACCAAATTATTTGTGCATCATCAGGATGAACCAGATGGTTCTATGGGCTGCTATTGACCTCCATTGCAGAATAATGCAGCAACTACAGGCCAAAATAAATTTTTGCCAATTACAGAGCCCCCTAGAGGTCAAAGGTCACCAAATTTCTTGAGCGTCCTCCTGGTGGGTCCAGAGGACCATGTACTAAGTTTGGTTTTGATACATGAAAGCGTTGCTGAGATATGAGCTCACTTCCTGTTTGGCGGCTTCGCCGCAAATTTCGATTGGCTGTTACAGGCAAACGCTTCTGTCAATTGTTCCAGAAAAAAATACACTGATAAGGCATGGTCTGAAGATTGTCTCTGCCAATTTTGGTGTGGATCAGCTGAAATTTGTGACTTGCGAATATTTATTCATGTTTTTGATTAAATCCAATATGGCGACCAAATCAATTACGATGACATCACAAGTTGGCTTGGGTCGGCCTAAGGACCTTCCACAGTATTGTCAGACACCACTAGTGCGTTTTAATTCTAAGCACAACAGCAGCTACAGGCTAATAGGCATATTTCTTAATTACAGCGCCCCCTAGAGGTCAAAGGTCACTAGATTTTTTGAGTGCCCTACTGATGGGGTTATAAGTCCATGTACTAAGTTTGGTTATGACAGATGAAAGGGTTGCTGAGATATGAGCTCACTTCCTGTTTGGCGGCTTCGCCGCATATTTCGTTTGGCTTTTACGGGCAAACCGTTTTAGTTCCGAAGATGAAAATCGATAACTTTTGTGCGGCTTGGTCTGAAGATGTTATGTGCTAAGTTTCGTGAAAATCGGACAAACTATGTGAGGCGTGAAACTTTTTAAAGGTTTTTGACAAAATCCAAAATGGCGGAAAATCCATCATGGCGGAAATTGACGTCATAGGGTGCGTTGAACTCGGCTTGGTCAAAGGATTCCAACGATACCACATTTTTGACAATCGGGTCAACGGGTCAAAAGTTACGTGCGTGAACGCATGTCCAACTTTGGCCTGTTGGTGGCGCTAGAGGGTTCGACAGGGAGGCATGAAACTTGGTGAAATAAAATATTGGAGTGTCCCCAATCAGTGTGCCAAATTTCACAACTTTTGACCAGACGGTTCTATGGGCTGCCATAGACTCCCATGGCGGAGGAAAGATGTTAAATAATAATAATAAATATAGCTGCAAGCAGCAATGAGGGGGCCAAGCAGAATAGGCCGGAGTAGCCACGGTGACAAGATAGAACTCAGCAGACACCCAGCAGACACCCGGGATGAACAGGGCTGAAACAGGGCTGAGTATTGCCACCGCCTCCACCAGCCAGCCCCCCCCACCTAATCACCCCAGCCCGTCCCACCCCGTCCTGCCCTGCCCTGCCCCTGCACGCACGCATTAGAATTAACTGGATGGAACATGTTGTCATCAGTTTCACATCAAAAAATAAAAGATTGATAAAACACATCAACAACTACACATCAAAATGCAATATTGCTAATTGCAGCACCCCCTACAGGTCAAATGTCACCACATTTTTTGAGCGTCCTCCTAATGGGGTCATGAATATATGTAGTAAGTTTGGTTATGATACATTATAGGGTTGCTGAGATATGAGCTCACTTCCTGTTTGGCGGCTTCGCCACCAATGTCGATTGGCTGGTAGGGGCGAATGCTTTTGTCAATTGTTCCAGAGAGCAACATATTGATAGGTTATGATCTGAAGATGGTCTGTGCCAATGTTGGTGAAAATCATATGAAATTTGCGACCTGTGAAAACTTTTTGATGTTTTTGATTAAGTCTAACATGGCGGCCGAATCAATTACGATGACATCACAAGTTGGCCTGGGTCGGCATAAGGACCTCCAACAGTATTACCAGACACCACTAGTACATTTTAATTCCAAATACAACAGCAGCTACAGGCCAAAAGGCATGTTTTTTTAATTACAGCGCCCCCTAGAGGTCAAAGGTCACCAGATTTATTGAGTGTCCCCCTGATTGGGTCCTGAGTCCATGCACCTAGTTTGGCTTTGATACATGCAAGGGTTGCTGAGATATGAGCTCACTTCCTGTTTGGCGGCTTCGCCGCAAATTTCGATTGGCTGTTACAGCCGAATGCTTCTGTCAATTGCTCCAGAAAGCAATGCACTGATAAGGCATGGTCTGAAGATGGTCTCTGCCAATTTTGTTGAGGATCCGCTGAAATTTGTGACCTGCGAAAGCTTGTACGTGTTTTTGATTAAATCCAATATGGCGGCCGAATCAATTACGATGACATCACAAGTTGGGTTGGGTCGGCCTAAGGACCTCCAACAGTATTACCAGACACCACTAGTGCATTTTAATTCTAAGCACAACTGCAGCTACAGGCCAAAAGGTATGTTTCTTAATTACAGCGCCCCCTAGAGGTCAAAGGTCACCAGATTTCTTGAGCGTCCCCCTGATTGGGTCCTGAGTCCATGTACTTAGTTTGGTTATGATAGATCAATGGGTTGCTGAGATATGAGCTCACTTCCTGTGTGGCGGCTTCGCCACAAATTTCGATTGGCTGTTACGCGCGAACGGTTTTAGTTCCGGAGACAAAAAGCAATGCATTAATGAGGCATGGTCTGTAAATGATATCTGTGAAGTTTGGTGTCAATCGGACAAAATATGTGACCTGAGAGGACTTTTTAGTGTTTTTGATGAAATCCAATATGGCGGAAAATCCATCATGGCGGAAAATGACTTCATACTGTGCGTTTAACTCGGATTGGTCCAAGGATTCCAATGATACCTCATTTTTGACAATCGGCCATACGGGTCAAAAGTTACGTGCGTGAACGCATGTCCAACTTTGGCCTGTTGGTGGCGCTAGAGTGCTTGAGGTGCCATCATGAAACTTGGTGACATTAACCATGGGACTGTCCCTAATCAGTGTGCCAAATTTCACAACTTTTCACCAGACGGTTCTATGGGCTGCCATTGACTTCAATGGCGGAATAATAATAATAATAATAATAATAAATATAGCTGCAAGCAGCAATGAGGGGGCCAAGCAGAATAGGCCGGAGTAGCCACGGTGACAAGATAGAACTCAGCAGACACCCAGCAGACACCCGGGATGAACAGGGCTGAAACAGGGCTGAGTATTGCCACCGCCTCCACCAGCCAGCCCCCCCCACCTAATCACCCCAGCCCGTCCCACCCCGTCCTGCCCTGCCCTGCCCCTGCACGCACGCATTAGAATTAACTGGATGGAACATGTTGTCATCAGTTTCACATCAAAAAATAAAAGATTGATAAAACACATCAACAACTACACATCAAAATGCAATATTGCTAATTGCAGCACCCCCTACAGGTCAAATGTCACCACATTTTTTGAGCGTCCTCCTAATGGGGTCATGAATATATGTAGTAAGTTTGGTTATGATACATTATAGGGTTGCTGAGATATGAGCTCACTTCCTGTTTGGCGGCTTCGCCACCAATGTCGATTGGCTGGTAGGGGCGAATGCTTTTGTCAATTGTTCCAGAGAGCAACATATTGATAGGTTATGATCTGAAGATGGTCTGTGCCAATGTTGGTGAAAATCATATGAAATTTGCGACCTGTGAAAACTTTTTGATGTTTTTGATTAAGTCTAACATGGCGGCCGAATCAATTACGATGACATCACAAGTTGGCCTGGGTCGGCATAAGGACCTCCAACAGTATTACCAGACACCACTAGTACATTTTAATTCCAAATACAACAGCAGCTACAGGCCAAAAGGCATGTTTTTTTAATTACAGCGCCCCCTAGAGGTCAAAGGTCACCAGATTTATTGAGTGTCCCCCTGATTGGGTCCTGAGTCCATGCACCTAGTTTGGCTTTGATACATGCAAGGGTTGCTGAGATATGAGCTCACTTCCTGTTTGGCGGCTTCGCCGCAAATTTCGATTGGCTGTTACAGCCGAATGCTTCTGTCAATTGCTCCAGAAAGCAATGCACTGATAAGGCATGGTCTGAAGATGGTCTCTGCCAATTTTGTTGAGGATCCGCTGAAATTTGTGACCTGCGAAAGCTTGTACGTGTTTTTGATTAAATCCAATATGGCGGCCGAATCAATTACGATGACATCACAAGTTGGGTTGGGTCGGCCTAAGGACCTCCAACAGTATTACCAGACACCACTAGTGCATTTTAATTCTAAGCACAACTGCAGCTACAGGCCAAAAGGTATGTTTCTTAATTACAGCGCCCCCTAGAGGTCAAAGGTCACCAGATTTCTTGAGCGTCCCCCTGATTGGGTCCTGAGTCCATGTACTTAGTTTGGTTATGATAGATCAATGGGTTGCTGAGATATGAGCTCACTTCCTGTGTGGCGGCTTCGCCACAAATTTCGATTGGCTGTTACGCGCGAACGGTTTTAGTTCCGGAGACAAAAAGCAATGCATTAATGAGGCATGGTCTGTAAATGATATCTGTGAAGTTTGGTGTCAATCGGACAAAATATGTGACCTGAGAGGACTTTTTAGTGTTTTTGATGAAATCCAATATGGCGGAAAATCCATCATGGCGGAAAATGACTTCATACTGTGCGTTTAACTCGGATTGGTCCAAGGATTCCAATGATACCTCATTTTTGACAATCGGCCATACGGGTCAAAAGTTACGTGCGTGAACGCATGTCCAACTTTGGCCTGTTGGTGGCGCTAGAGTGCTTGAGGTGCCATCATGAAACTTGGTGACATTAACCATGGGACTGTCCCTAATCAGTGTGCCAAATTTCACAACTTTTCACCAGACGGTTCTATGGGCTGCCATTGACTTCAATGGCGGAATAATAATAATAATAATAATAATAATAATAAATATAGCTGCAAGCAGCAATGAGGGGGCCAAGCAGTATAGGCCGGATTAGCCACGGTGACAAGATAGAACTCAGCAGACACCCGGGATCAACAGGGCTGAGTATTGCCACCGCCTCCGCCAGCCAGCCCCCCCCCCCACCTAATCACCCCAGCCCGTCCCACCCCATCCTGCCCTGCCCTGCCCTTGCACGCACGCATTAGAATTAACTGGATGGAATATGTTGTCATCAGTTTCACATCAAAAAATAAAAGATTGATATAACACATCAGCAACTACACATCAAAATGCAATATTGCTAATTGCAGCACCCCCTACAGGTCAAAGGTCACCAAATTTTTTGAGCGTCCTCCTAATGGGGTCATGAATATATGTAGCAAGTTTGGTTATAATACATGGCAGGGTTGCTGAGATATGAGCTCCCTTCCTATTTGGCGGCTTCGCCACCAATTTCGATTGGCTGTTACGGGCGAATGCTTTTGTCAATTGTTCCAAAGAGCAATATACTAATAGGTTATGGTCTAAAAATCGTCTGTGCCAATTTTGGTGAAGATCAGATGAAATTTGCGACCCGCGAAAACTTTTTGATGTTTTTGATTAAATCCAATATGGCGACCAAATCAATTACGATGACATCAAAAGTTGGCTTGGGTCGGCCTAAGGACCTTCCACAGTATTGTCAGACACCACTAGTGCGTTTTAATTCTAAGCACAACAGCAGCTACAGGCCAAAAGGCATGTTCCTAAATTACAGCGCCCCCTAGAGGTCAAAGGTCACCAGATTTTTTGTGCGTCCCCCTGATTGGGTCCTGAGTCCATGTACTAAGTTTGGTTATTATAGATGAATGTGTTGCTGAGATATGAGCTCACTTCCTGTTTGGCGGCTTCGCCGCAAGTTTCGATTGGCTGTTACAGCCGAATGCTCCTGTCAATTGTTCCAAAAAGCAAAGCACTGATAAGGCATGGTCTGAAGATGTTCTCTGCCAATTTTGGTGAGGATCCGCTGAAATTTGTGACCTGCGAAAATTTGTACGTGTTTTTGATTAAATCCAATATGGCGGCCGAATCAATTACGATGAAATCACAAGTTGACTTGGGTCGGCCTAAGGACCTCCAACAGTATTACCAGACACCACTAGTGCGTTTTAATTCTAAGCACAACTGCAGCTACAGGCCAAAAGGCATGTTTCTTAATTACAGCGCCCCCTACAGGTCAAAGGTCACCAGATTTCTTGAGCGTCTCCCTGATTGGGTCCTGAGTCCATGTACTAAGTTTGGTTATGATAGGTGAATGGGTTGCTGAGATATGAGCTCACTTCCTGTTTGGCGGCTTCGCCGCATATTTCGATTGGCTGTTACGGGCAAACGGTTTGAGTTCCAAAGACGAAAAGGAATAACTTTTGTGCGGCTTCATCTGAAGATCAAGTGTGTCAGGTTTGGTGTCGATCAGACAAAATTTGTGACCTGTGAAGACTTTTAAGTGTTTTTGATGAAATGCAAAATGGCGGAAAATCCATCATGGCGGAAAATGACGTCATAGGGTGCGTTGAACTCGGCTTGGTCCAAGGATTCCAACGATACCTCATTTTTGACAATCGGCCATACGGGTCAAAAGTTACGTGCGTGAACGCAAGTCCAACTTTGGCCTGTTGGTGGCGCTAGAGTGCTTGAGGTGCCATCATGAAACTTGGTGACATTAATCATGGGACTGTCCCTAATCAGTGTGCCAAATTTCACAACTTTTCACCAGACGGTTCTATGGGCTGCCATTGACTTTAATGGCGGAATAATAATAATAATAATAATAATAATAATAATAATAAGAACAAATAGAAACACAATGGGTGCCTTCGCAGCTTCGCTGCTTGGCCCCCAATAATAAGAACAAATAGAAACACAATGGGTGCCTTCGCAGCTTCGCTGCTTGGCCCCCAATAATAATAATAAGAACAAATAGAAACACAATGGGTGCCTTCGCAGCTTCGCTGCTTGGCCCCCAATAATAAGAATTCATAGAATCACTAAGGGTTGCCTCGCAGCTTCGCTGCTTGGCCCCCAATAATAAATATAGCTGCAAGCAGCAATGAGGGGGCCAAGCAGGCAGTTCAGCAGGCCAGATTTGCCATGTAAGTCAATGCCGTTGCATCAGACATATAGCCTAAAGCAGTCACAGCAAGTTCCATGCCATACAATCCAAGATTGGCTGAGTTACGAGGTCAAGTTTCACATCAAAACATAACTGATTTTGTGTGGCTGAACCAGGGCTGAGTGTCGCCTCCCCCTCCCCCAGCCAGCCCACCGCCGCAACCGCAACCGCCCCTGCCCATCCCACCCCGTCCCACCCTTGCACGCACGCATTAGAATGAACTGGATGTAACTTGCTGTCATCAGTTTCACATCAAAAATAAAAGATTGACTGAGATATGATCGATCACACTTGCTGTGATTTAAACAGAGAGGTCAAAAATTGACGTCATAGGGTGTGTTGAACTCGGCTTGGCCCAAGGATTCCAATGATACCTCATTTTGCCATTCGGGTCAACAGGTCAAAAGTTACGTCCGTGAACACAAATCCAACTTTGGCCTGTCGGTGGCGCTAGAGCGCTTGAGGTGCCGGCATGAAACTTGGTGAAATGAATTATTGGACTGTCCCCAATTAGTGTGCAAAATTGTATAACTTTTTACCATACGGTTCTATGGGCTGCCATTGACTTCCATTGCAAAATAATGCACATCAGCAACTACTGGCCAAAATGCATTTTTGTCAATTACGGAGCCCCCTAGAGGTCAAATGTCACCAAATTTCTTGAGCGTCCTCCCGATGGGGTCAGAGGTACATGTACTAAGTTTGGTTTTGATACATGAAAGCGTTGCTGAGATATGAGCTCACTTCCTGTTTGGCGGCTTCGCCGCAAATTTCGATTGGCTGTTACAGCCGAATGCTTCTGTCAATTGTTCCAGAATGCAACGCACTGATAAGGCATGGTCTGAAGATGGTCTCTGCCAATTTTGGTGAGGATCCGCTGAAATTTCTGACCTGCGAAAACTTTTTGATGTTTTTGAATAAATCCAATATGGCGGCCGAATAAAATACGATGACATCACAAGTTGGCTTGTGTCGGCCTAAGGACCTCCAACAGTATTATCAGACACCACTAGTGCGTTTTAATTCTAAGCACAACAGCAGCTACAGGCCAAAAGGCATGTTTCTTAATTACAGCTCCCCCTAGAGGTCAAAGGTCACCAAATTTCTTGAGCGTCCCCCTGATGGGGTCATGAGTCCATTTACTAAGTTTGGTTATGATAGATGAATGGGTTGCTGAGATATGAGCTCACTTCCTGTTTGGCGGCTTCGCCGCAAATTTCGATTGGATATTACGGGTGAACGGTTTAAGTTCCGAAGACAAAACACCACAACTTTTGTGAGGCTTGGTCTGAAGATCATGTGTGTCAAGTTTGGTGACGATCGGACAAAATTTGTGACCTGTGAAAAATTAGTTTCACTTTCACTAAAATCCAAAATGGCGGAAAATCCATTTGAGTTCCGTTGAACTCGGCTTGGTCCAAGGATTCCAACGATACCTCATTTTTGACAATCGGCCATACGGGTCAAAAGTTACGTGCGTGAACGCATGTCCAACTTTGGCCTGTTGGTGGCGCTAGAGCGCTCGGGGTGCGGACTTGAAACTTGGTGAAATTAATCATGGGGCACTGCCTAACTAGTGTGCCAAATTTCACAACTTTTCACCAGACGGTTCTATGGGCTGCCATAGACTTCAATGGCAGAGGAAAGATGTGTAATAAATATAGCTGCAAGCAGCAATGTGGGGGCCAAGCAGGCAGTTCAGCAGGCCAGATTTGACATGCAACTCAATGCCCTGGCATCAGGCATATAGCATTAAGCAGTCACAGCAAGTTCCATGTCAAACAACCCAAGATTGGCTGAGTTACAAGGTCAAGTTTCACATCAAAACATAACTGATTTTGTGGGGCTGAACCAGGGCTGAGTGTCGCCGCCCCCTCCCCCAGCCAGCCCACCGCCGCAACCGCCACTGCCCGTCCCACCCTGCCCCACTCTTGCACGCACGCTTTAGAATTAACTGGATGGAACTCGCTGTCATCAGTTTCACATCAAAAATAAAAGATCGATTGAGATATTATCATGCTTGCTGTGATTTCAATGCCCCCATAGAGGTCAAAGGTCACCAAATGATTTGTGCATCATCAGGATGAACCAGACGGTTCTATGGGCTGGCATTGACCTCCATTGCAGAATAATTCAGCAACTACAGGCCAAAATACATTTTTGCCAATTACAGAGCCCCCTAGAGGTCAAAGGTCACCAAATTTCTTGAGCGTCCTCCTGGTGGGTCCTGAGGACCATGTACTAAGTTTGGTTTTGATACATGAAAGCGTTGCTGAGATATGAGCTCACTTCCTGTTTGGCGGCTTCGCCGCAAATTTCGATTGGCTGTTACAGGCGAACGCTTCTGTCAATTGTTCCAGAAAAAAATACACAGATAAGGCATGGTCTGAAGATGGTCTCTGCTAATTTTGGTGAGGATCAGCTGAAATGTGTGACTTCCGAATACTTATTCATGTTTTTTTTTAAATCCAATATGGCGGCCGAATCAATTACGATGACATCACAAGTTGGCTTGGGTCGGCCTAAGGACTTCCAACAGTATTACCAGACACCACTAGTGCGTTTTAATTCTAAGCACAATAGCAGCTACAGGCCAAAAGGCATATTTCTTAATTACAGCGCCCCCTAGAGGTCAAAGGTCACCAGATTTTTTGATTGCCCTACTGATGGGGTTATAAGTCTATGAACTAAGTTTGGTTATGACAGATGAAAGGGTTGCTGAGATATGAGCTCACTTCCTGTTTGGCGGCTTCGCCGCATATTTCGTTTGGCTGTTACGGGCAAACAGTTTTAGTTCCGAAGATGAAAATCGATAACTTTTGTGCGGCTTGGTCTGAAGATGTTATGTGCTAAGTTTCGTGAAAATCGGACAAACTATGTGAGGCGTGAAACTTTTTAAAGGTTTTTGACAAAATCCAAAATGGCGGAAAATCCATCATGGCGGAAATTGACGTCATAGGGTGCGTTGAACTCGGCTTGGTCCAAGGATTCCAACGATACCACATTTTTGACAAAAGGGCAAACGGGTCAAAAGTTATGTGCGTGAACGCACGTCCAACTTTGGCCTGTTGGTGGCGCTAGAGGGTTCGACAGGGAGGCATGAAACTTGGTGAAATAAAATATTGGCGTGTCCCCAATCAGTGTGCCAAATTTCACAACTTTTTACCAGACGGTTCTATGGGCTGCCATAGACTCCAATGGCAGAGGAAAGATGTTAAATAAATATAGCTGCAAGCAGCAATGAGGGGGCCAAGCAGAATAGGCCGGAGTAGCCACGGTGAAAAGATAGAACTCAGCAGACACCCGGGATCAACAGGGCTGAAACAGGGCTGAGTATTGCCACCGCCTCCGCCAGCCAGCCCCCCCCCACCTAATCACCCCAGCCCGTCCCACCCCGTCCTGCCCTGCCCTGCTCTTGCACGCACGCATTAGAATTAACTAGATGGAACATGTTGTCATCAGTTTCACATCAAAAAATAAAAGATTGATAAAACACATCAGCACCTACACATCAAAATGCAATATTGCTAATTGCAGCACCCCCTACAGGTCAAAGGTCACCAAATTTTTTGAGCGTCCTCCTAATGGGGTCATGAATATATGTAGTAAGTTTGGTTATGATACATGGCAGGGTTGCTGAGATATGAGCTCACTTCCTGTTTGGCGGCTTCGCCACCAATTTCGACTGGCTGTTACGGGTGAATGCTTTTCTTGGCCTGGGTCAGCCTAAGGACCTCCAACAGTATTACCAGACACCACTAGTACATTTTAATTCCAAACACAACAGCAGCTACAGGCCAAAAGGCATGTTTCTTAATTACAGCGCCCCCTAGAGGTCAAAGGTCACCAGATTTATTTAGTGTCCCCCTGATTGGGTCCTGAGTCCTTGCACCCAGTTTGGCTTTGATACATGCAAAGGTTGCTGAGATATGAGCTCACTTCCTGTTTGGCGGCTTCGCCGCAAATTTCGATTGGCTGTTACAGCCGGATGCTTCTGTCAATTGTTCCAGAAAGCATGGCACTGATAAGGCATGGTCTGAAGATGGGCTCTGCCAATTTTGGTGAGGATCGATCCGCTGAAATGTGTGACCTGCGAAAACGTGTACGTGTTTTTGATTAAATCCAATATGGCGGCCGAATCAATTACGATGACATCACAAATTGGCTTGGGTCGGCCTAAGGACCTCCAACAGTATTACCAGACACCAGTAGTGCATTTGAATTCTAAGCACAACTGCAGCTACAGGCCAAAAGGCATGTTTCTTAATTACAGCGCCCCCTAGAGGTCAAAGGTCACCAGATTTCTTGAGCGTCCCCCTGATTGGGTCCTGAGTCCATGTACCAAGTTTGGCTTTGATACATGCAAGGGTTGTTGAGATATGAGCTCACTTCCTGTTTGGCGGCTTCGCCGCAAACTTTGATTGGCTGTTACGGGAGAACGGGTTTAGTTCCGAAGACAAAAAGGAATAACTTTTGTGAAGCTTGGTCTGAAGATTATGTGTGTCAGGTTTGGTTTTGATCGGAGAAAATTTGTGACCTCTGAAGACTTTTAAGTGTTTTTGATGAAATCCAAAATGGCGGAAAATCCATCATGGCGGAAAATGACGTCACAGGGTGCGTTGAACTCGGCTTGGTCCAAGGATTCTAACAATACCTAATTGTTGACAATCGGATCAACGGGTCAAAAGTTACGTGCGTGAACGCACATCCAACTTTGGCCTGTTGGTGGCGCTAGAGCGCTCAAGGTGCCGGTATGAAACTTGGTGAAATTAATCATGAGACTGTCCTTAATCAGTGTGCCAAATTTCAGAACTTTTCACCAGACGGTTCTATGGGCTGCCATTGACTTCAATGACGGAAGCGTAATAATAATAATAATAATAATAAGAAAACATAGAAACACAATGGGTGCCTTCGCAGCTTCGCTGCTTGGCCCCCAAATATAGCTGCAAGCAGCAATGTGGGGGCCAAGCAGGCAGTTCAGCAGTCCAGAAGTCCAGATTTGCCATGCAACTCAATGCCGTGGCATTAGGCATATAGCAGTAAGCAGACACAGCAAGTTCCATGCAAAACAACCCAAGATTGGCTGAGTTACAAGGTCAAGTTTCACATCAAAACATAACTGATTTTGTGGGGCTGAACCAGGGCTGAGTGTCGCCGCCCCCTCCCCCAGCCAGCCCACCGCCGCAACCGCCCCTGCCCGTCCCACCCTGCCCCACTCTTGCACGCACGCTTTAGAATTAACTGGATGGAACTCGCTGTCATCAGTTTCACATCAAAAATAAAAGATCGATTGAGATATTATCATGCTTGCTGTGATTTCAATGCCCCCATAGAGGTCAAAGGTCACCAAATTATTTGTGCATCACCAGGATGAACCAGACGGTTCTATGGGCTGGCATTGGCCTGCATTGCAGAATAATGCAGCAACTACAGGCCAAAATACATTTTGCCAATTACAGAGCCCCCTAGAGGTCAAAGGTCACCAAATTTCTTGAGCGTTCTCCTGGTGGGTCCAGAGGACCATGTACTAAGTTTGGTTTTGATACATGAAAGCGTTGCTGAGATATGAGCTCACTTCCTGTTTGGCGGCTTCGCCGCAAATTTCGATTGGCTGTTACAGGCGAACGCTTCTGTCAATTGTTCCAGAAAAAAATACACTGATAAGGCATGGTCTGAAGATGGTCTCTGCCAATTTTGGTGAGGATCAGCTGAAATTTGTGACTTGCGAATACTTATTCATGTTTTTGATTAAATTCAATATGGCGACCAAATCAATTACGATGACATCACAAGTTGGCTAGGTTCGCACTAAGGACCTTCCACAGTATTGTCAGACACCACTAGTGCGTTTTAATTCTAAGCATAACAGAAGCTACATGCCAATAGGCATATTACTTAATTACAGCGCCCCCTAGAGGTCAAAGGTCACCAGATTTTTCGAGTGCCCTACTGATGGGGATATAAGTCCATGTACTAAGTTTGGTTATGGCAGATGAAAGGGTTGGTGAGATATGAGCTCACTTCCTGTTTGGCGGCTTCGCCGCATATTTCGTTTGGCTGTTACGGGAAAACGGTTTTAGTTCCGAAGATGAAAATCGATAACTTTTGTGCGGCTTGGTCTGAAGATGTTATGTGCTAAGTTTCGTGAAAATCGGACAAACTATGTGAGGCGTGAAACTTTTTAAAGGTTTTTGACAAAATCCAAAATGGCGGAAAATCCATCATGGCGGAAATTGACGTCATAGGGTGCGTTGAACTCGGCTTGGTCCAAGGATTCCAACGATACCACATTTTTGACAATCGGACAAACGGGTCAAAAGTTACGTGCGTGAACGCACGTCCAACTTTGGCCTGTTGGTGGCGCTAGAGGGTTCGACAGGGAGGCATGAAACTTGGTGAAATAAAATATTGGCGTGTCTCCAATCAGTGTGCCAAATTTCACAACTTTTTACCAGACGGTTCTATGGGCTGCCATAGACTCCCATGGCGGAGGAAAGATGTTAAATAATAATAATAAATATAGCTGCAAGCAGCAATGAGGGGGCCAAGCAGAATAGGCCGGAGTAGCCATGGCGACAAGATAGAAGTCAGCAGACATCCGCGATCAACACTTTCAACTAGTGTCACATCAAAACATAACTGATTTTGTAGGGCTGAAACAGGGCTGAGAATTGCCACCGCCTCCGCCAGCCAGCCCCCCACCTAATCACCCCTGCCCGTCCCACCCCGTCCTGCCCCGCCCCGCTCTGCCCTTGCACGCACGCATTAGAATTAACTGGATGGAACATGTTGTCATCAGTTTCACATCAAAAAATAAAAGATTGATAAAACACATCAGCAAATACAGATCAAAATGCAATATTGCTAATTGCAGCACCCCCTACAGGTCAAAGGTCACCACATTTTTTGAGCGTCCTCCTAATGGGGTCATTAATCCATGTAGTAAGTTTGGTTATGATACATGGCAGGGTTGCTGAGATATGAGCTCACTTCCTGTTTGGCGGCTTCGCCACCAATTTTGATTGGCTGTTACGGGCGAATGCTTTTGTCAATTGTTCCAGAAAGCAATATATTGATAGGTTATGGTCTGAAGATGGTCTCTGCCAAATTTGGTGAGAATCCGCTGAAATTTGTTTTCTGCGAAAACTTGTACGTGTTTTTGATTTAATCCAATATGGCGGCCGAATCAATAATGATGACATCACAAGTTGGCTTGGGTCGGCCTAAGGACCTCCAACAGTATTACCAGACATGACTAGTGTGTTTTAATTCTAAGCACAACAGCAGCTATAGGCCAAAAGGCATGTTTCTAAATTACAGCGCCCCCTAGAGGTCAAAGGTCACCAGATTTATTAAGCGTCCCCCTGATTGGATCCTGAGTCCATGTACAAAGTTTGGTTATGATAGATCAATGGGTTGCTGAGATATGAGCTCACTTCCTGTTTGGCGGCTTCGCCGCAAATTTTGATTGGCTGTTACGGGCGAACGGTTTTAGTTCCGAAGACGAAAAGGAGTATCTTTTGTGAGGCTTGGTCTGAAGATCATGTGTGTCAGGTTTGGTGTCGATTGGACAAAATTTGTGACCTGTGAAAACTTTTTAGTGTTTTTGATTAAATTCAAAATGGCGGAAAATCCATCATGGCGGAAAATGACGTCATAGGGTGCGTTGAACTCGGCTTGGTCCAAGGATTCTAACAATACATCATTTTTGACAATCGGGTCAACGGGTCAAAAGTTACGTGCATGAACGCATGTCCAACTTTGGCCTGTTGGTGGCGCTAGAGCGCTCAAGGTGCCGGTATGAAACTTGGTGAAATTAATCATGAGACTGTCCTCAATCAGTGTGCCAAATTTCACAACTTTTTACCAGACGGTTCTATGGGCTGCCATTGACTTCCATGGCGGAAGAAGGTATAATAATAATAAGAAAAGATAGAAACACAATGGGTGCCTTCGCAGCTTCGCTGCTTGGCCCCCAAATATAGCTGCAAGCAGCAATGTGGGGGCCAAGCAGAGAGTTCAGCAGTCCAGATTTGCCATGCAACTCAATGCCGTGGCATCAGGCATATAGCATTAAGCAGTCACAGCAAGTTCCATGTCAAACAACCCAAGATTGGCTGAGTTACAAGGTCAAGTTTCACATCAAAACATAACTGATTTTGTGGGGCTGAACCAGGGCTGAGTGTCGCCGCCCACTCACCCAGCCAACCCACCGCCGCAATCGCCCGTGCCCGTCCCACCCTGCCCCATCCTTGCACGCACGCTTTAGAATTAACTTGATGGAACTCGCTGTCATCAGTTTCACATCAAAAATAAAAGATCGATTGAGATATTATCATGCTTGCTGTGATTTCAATGCCCCATAGAGGTCAAAGATAACCAAATTATTTGTGCATCATCAGGATGAACCAGACTGTTCTATGGGCTGCCATTGACCTCCATTGCAGAATAATGCAGCAACTACAGGCCAAAATACATTTTTGCGAATTAGAGAGCCCCCTAGAGGTCAAAGGTCACCAAATTTCTTGAGCATCCTCCTGGTGGGTCCTGAGGACCATGTACTAAGTTTGGTTTTGATACATGAAAGCGTTGCTGAGATATGAGCTCACTTCCTGTTTGGCGGCTTCGCCGCAAATTTCGATTGGCTGTTACAGGCGAACGCTTCTACAATTGTTCCAGAAAAAAATACACTGATAAGGCATGGTCTGAAGATGGTCTCTGCCAATTTTGGTGAGGATCAGCTGAAATTTGTGACTTGCGAATACTTATTCGTGTTTTTGATTAAATCCAATATGGCGGCCAAATCAATTATGTTGATGTCACAAGTTGTCCTCTGTTGACCAAAGGTCCTTCCACAGTATTGTGAGACACCACTAGTACGTTTTAATTCTAAACACAACAGCAGCTACAGGCCAAAAGGCATATTTCTTAATTACAGCGCCCCCTAGAGGCCAAAGGTCACCAAAATGTTTGAGCATCCTCCTGATGGGGTCAGTAGTCTATATACTACGTTTGGTTATGATACAAGAAAGGGTTGCTGAGATATGAGTTCACTTCCTGTTTGGCGGCTTCGCCACAAATTTTGATTGGCTGTTACGGGCGAACGGTTGTATTTCCGAAGACAAAAAGTAATTCCTGAAAGTAGCGTGTTCTGTAGATGATGTGTGTGAAGTTTGGTGTCGATTGGACAAAATTTGTGACCAAAGAAGACATTTTAGTGTTTTTGATAAAATCCAAAATGGCGGAAAATCCATCATGGCGGAAAATGACGTCATAGGGTGCGTTGAACTCGGCTTGGCCCAAGGAATCCAACGATACCTCATTTTTGACAATCGGCCATACGGGTCAGAAGTTACGTGCGTGAACGCAAGTCCAACTTTGGCCTGTTGGTGGCGCTAGAGCGCTGGAGGTGCCGACATGAAACTTGATGAAATGAATCATTGGACTGTCTCCAATCAGTGTGCCAAATTTCAGAACTTTTTGCCAGACGGTTCTATAGGCTGCCATTGACTTCAATGGCGGAATAATAATAATAATAATAATAATAAGAAAACTAACAATCACAATGGTTGCCTCGCAGCTTCGCTGCTTGGCCCCCAATAAGAATTCATAGAATCACTAAGGGTTGCCCTGCAGCTTCGCTGCTTGGCCCCCAATAAATATAGCTGCAAGCAGCAATGTGGGGGCCAAGCAGGCAGTTTAGCAGTCCAGATTTGGCATGAAACTCAATGCCGTGGCATCAGGCATATAGCATCAAGCAGTCACAGCAAGTTCCATGTCAAACAACCCAAGAATGGCTGAGTTACAAGGTCAAGTTTCACATCAAAACATCACTGATTTTGTGGGGCTGAACCAGGGCTGAGTGTCGCCGCCCCCTCACCCAGCCAACCCACCGCCACTGCCCGTCCCACCCCGCCCCACCCTTGCACGCACGCATTAGAATGAACCTTATGGAACTCGCTGTCATCAGTTTCACATCAAAAATAAAAGATCGATTGAGATATGATCATGCTTGCTGTAATTTCAATGCCCCCATAGAGGTCAAAGGTCACCAGCTTATTTGTGCATCATCAGGATGAACCAGACGGTTCTATGGGCTGCCATTGACCTCCATTGCAGAATAATGCAGCAACTACAGGCCAAAATACATTTTTGCCAATTACAGAGCCCCCTAGAGGTCAAAGGTCACCAAATTTCTTGAGCGTCCTCCTGGTGGGTCCTAAGGACCATGTACTAAGTATGGTTTTGATACATGAAAGCGTTGCTGAGATATGAGCTCACTTCCTGTTTGGCGGCTTCGCCGCAAATTTCGATTGGCTGTTACAGGCAAACGCTTCTATCAATTGTTCCAGAAAAAAATACACTGATAAGGCATGGTCTGAAGATGGTCTCTGCCAATTTTGGTGAGGATCAGCTGAAATCTGTGACTTGCGAATACTTATTCATGTTTTTGATTAAATTCAATATGGCGACCAAATCAATTACGATGACATCACAAGTTGGCTTGGGTCGGCCTAAGGACCTTCCACAGTATTGTCAGACACCACTAGTGCGTTTTAATTCTAAGCACAATAGCAGCTACAGGCCAATAGGCATATTTCTTAATTACAGCGCCCCCTAGAGGTCAAAGGTCACCAGATTTTATGAATGCCCTACTGATGGGGTTATAAGTCCATGCACTAAGTTTGGTTATGACAGATGAAAGGGTTGCTGAGATATGAGCTCACTTCCTGTTTGGCGGCTTCGCCACATATTTCGTTTGGCTTTTACGGGCAAACCGTTTTAGTTCCGAAGATGAAAATCGATAACTTTTGTGCGGCTTGGTCTGAAGATGTTATGTGCTAAGTTTCGTGAAAATCGGACAAACTATGTGAGGCGTGAAACTTTTTAAAGGTTTTTGACAAAATCCAAAATGGCGGAAAATCCATCATGGCGGAAATTGACGTCATAGGGTGCGTTGAACTCGGCTTGGTCAAAGGATTCCAACGATACCACATTTTTGACAATCGGGTCAACGGGTCAAAAGTTACGTGCGTGAACGCATGTCCAACTTTGGCCTGTTGGTGGCGCTAGAGGGTTCGACAGGGAGGCATGAAACTTGGTGAAATAAAATATTGGAGTGTCCCCAATCAGTGTGCCAAATTTCACAACTTTTGACCAGACGGTTCTATGGGCTGCCATAGACTCCCATGGCGGAGGAAAGATGTTAAATAATAAATATAGCTGCAAGCAGCAATGTGGGGGCCAAGCAGGCAGTTCAGCAGGCCAGATTTGCCATGTAACTCAATGCCGTTGCATCAGGCATATAAAATTAAGCAGTCACAGCAAGTTCCATGTAAAACAACCCAAGATTGGCTGAGTTACAAGGTCAAGTTTCACATCAAAACATAACTGATTTTGTGTGGCTGAACCAGGGCTGAGTGTCGCCGCCCCCTCACCCAGCCAACTCACCGCCACAATCGCCCCTGCCCGTCCCACCCTGCCCCACCCATGCACGCACGCATTAGAATTAATTGAACGGAACTCGCTGTATCAGTTTCACATCAAAAATAAAAGATCGATTGAGATATGATCATGCTTGCTGTGATATCAATGCCCCCATAGAGGTCAAAGGTCACCAAATTATTTGTGCATCATCAGGATGAACCAGACGGTTCTATGGGCTGCCATTGACCTCCATTGCAGAATAATGCAGCAACTACAGGCCAAAATACATTTTTGCCAATTACAGAGCCCCCTAGAGGTCAAAGGTCACCAAATTTCTTGATCGTCCTCCTGGTGGGTCCTGAGGACCATGTACTAAGTTTGGTTTTGATACATGAAAGCGTTGCTGAGATATGAGCTCACTTCCTGTTTGGCGGCTTCGCCGCAAATTTCGATTGGCTGTTACAGGCGAACGCTTCTGTCAATTGTTCCAGAAAAAAATACACTGATAAGGCATGGTCTGAAGATGGTCTCTGCCAATTTTGGTGTGGATCAGCTGAAATTTGTGACTTGCGAATAATTATTCATATTTTTGATTAAATCCAATATGGCGACCAAATCAATTACGATGACATCACAAGTTGGCTTGGGTCGGCCTAAGGACCTTCCACAGTATTGTCAGACACCACTAGTGCGTTTTAATTCTAAGCACAACAGCAGCTACAGGCCAATAGGCATATTTCTTAATTACAGCGCCCCCTAGAGGTCAAAGGTCACCAGATTTTTTGAGTGCCCTACTGATGGGGTTATAAGTCCATGTACTAAGTTTGGTTATGACAGATGAAAGGGTTGCTGAGATATGAGCTCACTTCCTGTTTGGCGGCTTCGCCGCATATTTCGTTTGGCTGTTCCGGGAAAACGGTTTTAGTTCCGAAGATGAAAATCGATAACTTTTGTGCGGCTTGGTCTGAAGATGTTATGTGCTAAGTTTCGTGAAAATCGGACAAACTATGTGAGGCGTGAAACTTTTTAAAGGTTTTTGACAAAATCCAAAATGGCGGAAAATCCATCATGGCGGAAATTGACGTCATAGGGTGCGTTGAACTCGGCTTGGTCCAAGGATTCCAACGATACCACATTTTTGACAATCGGACAAACGGGTCAAAAGTTACGTGCGTGAACGCACGTCCAACTTTGGCCTGTTGGTGGCGCTAGAGGGTTCGACAGGGAGGCATGAAACTTGGTGAAATAAAATATTGGCGTGTCCCCAATCAGTGTGCCAAATTTCACAACTTTTTACCAGACGGTTCTATGGGCTGCCATAGACTCCCATGGCGGAGGAAAGATGTTAAATAATAATAATAATAAGAATTCATAGAATCACTAAGGGTTGCCCTGCAGCTTCGCTGCTTGGCCCCCAAATATAGCTGCAAGCAGCAATGTGGGGGCCAAGCAGGCAGTTCAGCAGTCCAGAAGTCCAGATTTGCCATGCAACTCAATGCCGTGGCATTAGGCATATAGCAGTAAGCAGACACAGCAAGTTCCATGCAAAACAACCCAAGATTGGCTGAGTTACAAGGTCAAGTTTCACATCAAAACATAACTGATTTTGTGGGGCTGAACCAGGGCTGAGTGTCGCCGCCCCCTCCCCCAGCCAGCCCACCGCCGCAACCGCCCCTGCCCGTCCCACCCTGCCCCACTCTTGCACGCACGCTTTAGAATTAACTGGATGGAACTCGCTGTCATCAGTTTCACATCAAAAATAAAAGATCGATTGAGATATTATCATGCTTGCTGTGATTTCAATGCCCCCATAGAGGTCAAAGGTCACCAAATTATTTGTGCATCACCAGGATGAACCAGACGGTTCTATGGGCTGGCATTGGCCTGCATTGCAGAATAATGCAGCAACTACAGGCCAAAATACATTTTGCCAATTACAGAGCCCCCTAGAGGTCAAAGGTCACCAAATTTCTTGAGCGTCCTCCTGGTGGGTCCAGAGGACCATGTACTAAGTTTGGTTTTGATACATGAAAGCGTTGCTGAGATATGAGCTCACTTCCTGTTTGGCGGCTTCGCCGCAAATTTCGATTGGCTGTTACAGGCGAACGCTTCTGTCAATTGTTCCAGAAAAAAATACACTGATAAGGCATGGTCTGAAGATGGTCTCTGCCAATTTTGGTGAGGATCAGCTGAAATTTGTGACTTGCGAATACTTATTCATGTTTTTGATTAAATTCAATATGGCGACCAAATCAATTACGATGACATCACAAGTTGGCTAGGTTCGCACTAAGGACCTTCCACAGTATTGTCAGACACCACTAGTGCGTTTTAATTCTAAGCATAACAGAAGCTACATGCCAATAGGCATATTACTTAATTACAGCGCCCCCTAGAGGTCAAAGGTCACCAGATTTTTCGAGTGCCCTACTGATGGGGATATAAGTCCATGTACTAAGTTTGGTTATGGCAGATGAAAGGGTTGGTGAGATATGAGCTCACTTCCTGTTTGGCGGCTTCGCCGCATATTTCGTTTGGCTGTTACGGGAAAACGGTTTTAGTTCCGAAGATGAAAATCGATAACTTTTGTGCGGCTTGGTCTGAAGATGTTATGTGCTAAGTTTCGTGAAAATCGGACAAACTATGTGAGGCGTGAAACTTTTTAAAGGTTTTTGACAAAATCCAAAATGGCGGAAAATCCATCATGGCGGAAATTGACGTCATAGGGTGCGTTGAACTCGGCTTGGTCCAAGGATTCCAACGATACCACATTTTTGACAATCGGACAAACGGGTCAAAAGTTACGTGCGTGAACGCACGTCCAACTTTGGCCTGTTGGTGGCGCTAGAGGGTTCGACAGGGAGGCATGAAACTTGGTGAAATAAAATATTGGCGTGTCTCCAATCAGTGTGCCAAATTTCACAACTTTTTACCAGACGGTTCTATGGGCTGCCATAGACTCCCATGGCGGAGGAAAGATGTTAAATAAATATAGCTGCAAGCAGCAATGTGGGGGCCAAGCAGGCAGTTCAGCAGTCCAGATTTGGCATGAAACTCAATGCCGTGGCATCAGGCATATAGCATCAAGCAGTCACAGCAAGTTCCATGTCAAACAACCCAAGAATGGCTGAGTTACAAGGTCAAGTTTCACATCAAAACATAACTGATTTTGTGGGGCTGAACCAGGGCTGAGGGTCGCCGCCCCCTCACCCAGCCAACCCACCGCCACTGCCCGTCCCACCCCTCCCCACCCTTGCACGCACGCATTAGAATTAACTTGATGGAACTCGCTGTCATCAGTTTCACATCAAAAATAAAAGATCGATTGAGATATGATCATGCTTGCTGTGATTTCAATGCCCCATAGAGGTCAAAGGTCACCAACTTATTTGTGCATCATCAGGATGAACCAGACGGTTCTATGGGCTGCCATTGACCTCCATTGCAGAATAATGCAGCAACTACAGGCCAAAATACATTTTTGCCAATTACAGAGACCCCTAGAGGTCAAAGGTCACCAAATTTCTTGAGCGTCCTCCTGGTGGGTCCTGAGGACCATGTACTAAGTTTGGTTTTGATACATGAAAGCATTGCTGAGATATGAGCTCACTTCCTGTTTGGCGGCTTCGCCACAAATTTCGATTGGTTGTTACAGGCAAACGCTTTGGTCAATTGTTCCAGAAAAAAGTACACTGATAAGGCATGGTCTGAAGATGGTCTCTGCCAATTTTGGTGAGGATCAGCTGAAATTTGTGACATGTGAATATTTATTCATGTTTTTTATTAAATCCAATATGGCGGCCGAATCAATTACGATGACATCACAAGTTGGCTTGGGTCGGCCTAAGGACTTCCAACAGTATTACCAGACACCACTAATGCGTTTTAATTCTAAGCACAATAGCAGCTACAGGCCAATAGGCATATTTCTTAATTACAGCGCCCCCTAGAGGTCAAAGGTCACCAGATTTTTTGAGTGCCCTACTGATGGGGTTATAAGTCTATGAACTAAGTTTGGTTATGACAGATGAAAGGGTTGCTGAGATATGAGCTCACTTCCTGTTTGGCGGCTTCGCCGCATATTTCGTTTGGCTGTTACGGGCAAACAGTTTTAGTTCCGAAGATGAAAATCGATAACTTTTGTGCGGCTTGGTCTGAAGATGTTATGTGCTAAGTTTCGTGAAAATCGGACAAACTATGTGAGGCGTGAAACTTTTTAAAGGTTTTTGACAAAATCCAAAATGGCGGAAAATCCATCATGGCGGAAATTGACGTCATAGGGTGCGTTGAACTCGGCTTGGTCAAAGGATTCCAACGATACCACATTTTTGACAATCGGGTCAACGGGTCAAAAGTTACGTGCGTGAACGCATGTCCAACTTTGGCCTGTTGGTGGCGCTAGAGGGTTCGACAGGGAGGCATGAAACTTGGTGAAATAAAATATTGGAGTGTCCCCAATCAGTGTGCCAAATTTCACAACTTTTGACCAGACGGTTCTATGGGCTGCCATAGACTCCCATGGCGGAGGAAAGATGTTAAATAATAATAATAAGAATTCATAGAATCACTAAGGGTTGCCTCGCAGCTTCGCTGCTTGGCCCCCAAATATAGCTGCAAGCAGCAATGTGGGGGCCAAGCAGGCAGTTCAGCAGTCCAGATTTGGCATGAAACTCAATGCTGTGGCATCAGGCATATAGCATCAAGCAGTCACAGCAAGTTCCATGTCAAACAACCCAAGAATGGCTGAGTTACAAGGTCAAGTTTCACATCAAAACATAACTGATTTTGTGGGGCTGAACCAGGGCTCAGTGTCGCCGCCCCCTCACCCAGCCAACCCACCGCCACTGCCCGTCCCACCCCGCCCCACCCTTGCACGCACGCATTAGAATGAACTTGATGAAAGTCGCTGTCATCAGTTCACATCAAAAATAAAAGATCGATTGAGATATTATCATGCTTGCTGTGATTTCAATGCCCCCATAGAGGTCAAAGGTCACCAACTTATTTGTGCATCATCAGGATGAACCAGACGGTTCTATGGGCTGCCATTGACCTCCATTGCAGAATAATGCAGCAACTTCAGGCCAAAATACATTTTTGCCAATTACAGAGACCCCTAGAGGTCAAAGGTCACCAAATTTCTTGAGCGTCCTCCTGGTGGGTCCTGAGGACCATGTACTAAGTTTGGTTTTGATACATGAAAGCATTGCTGAGATAAGAGCTCACTTCCTGTTTGGTGGCTTCGCCGCAAATTTCGATTGGTTGTTACAGGCAAACGCTTAGGGTCAATTGTTCCAGAAAAAAATACACTGATAAGGCATGGTCTGAAGATGGTCTCTGCCAATTTTGGTGAGGATCAGCTGAAATTTGTGACATGTGAATATTTATTCATGTTTTTTATTAAATCCAATATGGCGGCCGAATCAATTACGATGACATCACAAGTTGGCTTGGGTCGGCCTGAGGACCTTCCACAGTATTGTCAGACACCACTAGTGCATTTTAATTCTAAGCACAACAGCAGCTACAGGCCAATAGGCATATTTCTTAATTACAGCGCCCCCTAGAGGTCAAAGGTCACCAGATTTTTTGAGTGCCCTACTGATGGGGTTATAAGTCCATGTACTAAGATTGGTTATGACAGATGAAAGGGTTGCTGAGATATGAGCTCACTTCCTGTTTGGCGGCTTTGCCGCATATTTCGTTTGGCTGTTACGGGCAAACAGTTTTAGTTCCGAAGATAAAAATCGATAACTTTTGTGCGGCTTGGTCTGAAGATGTTATGTGCTAAGTTTCGTGAAAATCGGACAAACTATGTGAGGCGTGAAACTTTTTAAAGGTTTTTGACAAAATCCAAAATGGCGGAAAATCCATCATGGCGGAAATTGACGTCATAGGGTGCGTTGAACTCGGCTTGGTCAAAGGATTCCAACGATACCACATTTTTGACAATCGGGTCAACGGGTCAAAAGTTACGTGCGTGAACGCATGTCCAACTTTGGCCTGTTGGTGGCGCTAGAGGGTTCGACAGGGAGGCATGAAACTTGGTGAAATAAAATATTGGAGTGTCCCCAATCAGTGTGCCAAATTTCACAACTTTTGACCAGACGGTTCTATGGGCTGCCATAGACTCCCATGGCGGAGGAAAGATGTTAAATAATAATAATAAGAATTCATAGAATCACTAAGGGTTGCCTCGCAGCTTCGCTGCTTGGCCCCCAATAATAATAAATATAGCTGCAAGCAGCAATGTGGGGGCCAAGCAGGCAGTTCAGCAGGCCAGATTTGCCATGCAACTCAATGCCGTGGCATCAGGCATATAGCATTAAGCAGTCACAGCAAGTTCCATGTCAAACAACCCAAGATTGGCTGAGTTACAAGGTCAAGTTTCACATCAAAACATAACTGATTTTGTTTGGCTGAACCAGGGCTGAGTGTCGCCGCCCCCTCACCCAGCCAACCCAGCGCCGCAATCGCCCCTGCCCGTCCCACCCTACCCCACCTTTGCACGCACGCTTTAGAATTAACTGGATGGAACCTCGCTGTCATCAGTTTCACATCAAAAATAAAAGATCGATTGAGATATTATCATGCTTGCTGTGATTTCAATGCCCCCATAGAGGTCAAAGGTCACCAAATTATTTGTGCATCATCAGGATGAACCAGACGGTTCTATGGGCTGCCATTGACCTCCATTGCAGAATAATGCAGCAACTACAGGCCAAAATACATTTTTGCCAATTACAGAGCCCCCTAGAGGTCAAAGGTCACCAAATTTCTTGAGCGTCCTCCTGGTGGGTCCTGAGGACCATGTACTAAGTTTGGTTTTGATACATGAAAGCATTGCTGAGATATGAGCTCACTTCCTGTTTGGCGGCCTCGCCGCAAATTTCGATTGGCTGTTACAGGCAAACGCTTCGGTCAATTGTTCCAGAAAAAAATACACTGATAAGGCATGGTCTGAGGATGGTCTCTGCCAATTTTGGTGAGAATCAGCTGAAATTTGTGACTTGCGAATACTTATTCATGTTTTTGATTAAATCCAATATGGCGACCAAATCAATTACGATGACATCACAAGTTGGCTTGGGTCGGCCTAAGGACCTTCCACAGTATTGTCAGACACCACTAGTGCGTTTTAATTCTAAGCACAACTGCAGCTACAGGCCAATAGGCATATTTCTTAATTACAGCGCCCCCTAGAAGTCAAAGGTCACCAGATTTTTTGAGTGCCCTACTGATGGGGTTATAAGTCCATGTACTAAGTTTGGTTATGATAGATGAATGGGTTGCTGAGATATGAGCTCACTTCCTGTTTGGCGGCTTCGCCGCAAATTTCGATTGGCTGTTACGGGCGAACGGTTTTAGTTCCGAAGACAAAAATCGATAACTTTTGTGCGGATTGGTCTGAAGATCATATGTACTAAGTTTCGTTAAAATCGGACAAACTATGTGAGGCGTGAAACTTTTTAAAGGTTTTTTACAAAATCCAAAATGGCGGAAAATCCATCATGGCGGAAAATGACGTCATAGGGTGCGTTGAACTCGGCTTGGTCCAAGGATTCCAAAGATACCTCATTAATGGCAATTGGGCATACGAGTCAAATGTTACGTGCGTGAACGCACGTCCAACTTTGGCCTGTTGGTGGCGCTAGAGCGCTGGTGGTGCCGGCATGAAACTTGGTGCAATTAATTATTGGCATATCCCCAATCAGTGTGCCAAATTTCACAACTTTTCACCAGTCGGTTCTATAGGCTGCCATAGACTTCAATGGCGGAAGCGTAATAATAATAGGGAAGAAAACATAGAATCACTAAGGGTTGCCCTGCAGCTTCGCTGCTTGGCCCCCAAATATAGCTGCAAGCAGCAATGAGGGGGCCAAGCAGAATAGGCCGGAGTAGCCACGGCGACAAGATAGAACTCAGCAGACATCGTGATCAACACTTTCAACAAGTGTCACATCAAACATAACTGATTTTGTAGGGCTGAAACAGGGCTGAGTATTGCCACCGCCTCCGCGAGCCAGCCCCCCCACCTAATCACCCCTGCCCGTCCCACCCCGTCCCGCCCTACCACGCACGCATTAGAATGAACTGGATGGAACATGTTGTCATCAGTTTCACATCCAAAAATAAAAGATCGATAAAACACATCGCAACTACAGATCAAAATGCAATATTGCTAATTGCAGCACCCCCTACAGGTCAAAGGTCAACACATTTTTTGAGCGTCCTCCTAATGGGGTCCTGAACCTATGTAGTAAGTTTGGTTATGATACATGGTAGGGTTGCTGAGATATGAGCTCACTTCCTGTTTGGCGGCTTCGCCGCAAGTTTCGATTGGCTGTTACAGCCGAATGCTACTGTCAATCGTTCTGAAATGCGAGGCACTGATAAGGCATGGTCTGAAGATGGTCTCTGCCAATTTTGGTGAGGATCTGTTGAAATTTGTGACCTGCGAAAATTTGTACGTGTTTTTAATTAAATCCAATATGGCGGCCGAAGCAATTATGATGACATCACAAGTTGGCTTGGGTCGGCCTAAGGACCTCCAACAGTATTACCAGACACCACTAGTGCATTTTAATTCTAAGCACAACTGCAGCTACAGGCCAAAAGACATGTTTCTTAATTACAGCGCCCCCTAGAGGTCAAAGGTCACTAGATTTCTTGAGCGTCCCCCCGATTGGGTCCAGAGTCCATGCACCAAGTTTGGCTTTGATACATGCAAGGGTTGCTGAGATATGAGCTCACTTCCTGTTTGGCGGCTTCGCCGCATATTTCGATTGGCTGTTACGGGCGAACGGTTTGAGTTCCGAAGACGAAAAGGAGTATCTTTTGTGAGGCTTGGGCTGAAGATCATGTGTGTCAAGTTTGGTGACGATCGGACAAAATTTGTGACCTGTGAAGAATTAGTTTCACTTTCACTAAAATTCAAAATGGCGGAAAATCCATCATGGCGGAAAATGATGTCATATGGTGCGTTGAACTCGGCTTGGTCCAAGGATTCCAACGATACCTCATTTTTGACAATTGGGCCTATGGGTCAAAAGTTACGTGCGTGAACGCACGTCCAACTTTGGCCTGTTGGTGGCGCTAGAGCGCTCAAGGTGCCGGCATGAATCTTGGTGAAATTAATCATTGGCCTGTTCCCAATCAGTGTGCCAAATTTCACAACTTTTCACCAGACGGTTCTATGGGCTGCCATAGACTCCAATGGCAGAGGAAAGATGTTAAATAATAATAATAATAAATATAGCTGCAAGCAGCAATGAGGGGGCCAAGCAGAATAGGCCGGAGTAGCCACGGCGACAAGATAGAACTCAGCAGACATCGTGATCAACACTTTCAACAAGTGTCACATCAAACATAACTGATTTTGTAGGGCTGAAACAGGGCTGAGTATTGCCACCGCCTCCGCGAGCCAGCACCCCCACCTAATCACCCCTGCCCGTCCCACCCCGTCCCGCCCTACCACGCACGCATTAGAATGAACTGGATGGAACATGTTGTCATCAGTTTCACATCCAAAAATAAAAGATTGATAAAACACATCGCAACTACAGATCAAAATGCAATATTGCTAATTGCAGCACCCCCTACAGGTCAAAGGTCAACACATTTTTTGAGCGTCCTCCTAATGGGGTCCTGAACCTATGTAGTAAGTTTGGTTATGATACATGGTAGGGTTGCTGAGATATGAGCTCACTTCCTGTTTGGCGGCTTCGCCGCAAGTTTCGATTGGCTGTTACAGCCGAATGCTACTGTCAATCGTTCTGAAATGCGAGGCACTGATAAGGCATGGTCTGAAGATGGTCTCTGCCAATTTTGGTGAGGATCTGTTGAAATTTGTGACCTGCGAAAATTTGTACGTGTTTTTAATTAAATCCAATATGGCGGCCGAAGCAATTATGATGACATCACAAGTTGGCTTGGGTCGGCCTAAGGACCTCCAACAGTATTACCAGACACCACTAGTGCATTTTAATTCTAAGCACAACTGCAGCTACAGGCCAAAAGACATGTTTCTTAATTACAGCGCCCCCTAGAGGTCAAAGGTCACCAGATTTCTTGAGCGTCCCCCCGATTGGGTCCGGAGTCCATGCACCAAGTTTGGCTTTGATACATGCAAGGGTTGCTGAGATATGAGCTCACTTCCTGTTTGGCGGCTTCGCCGCATATTTCGATTGGCTGTTACGGGCGAACGGTTTGAGTTCCGAAGACGAAAAGGAGTATCTTTTGTGAGGCTTGGGCTGAAGATCATGTGTGTCAAGTTTGGTGATGATCGGACAAAATTTGTGACCTGTGAAGAATTAGTTTCACTTTCACTAAAATTCAAAATGGCGGAAAATCCATCATGGCGGAAAATGATGTCATATGGTGCGTTGAACTCGGCTTGGTCCAAGGATTCCAACGATACCTCATTTTTGACAATTGGACCTATGGGTCAAAAGTTACGTGCGTGAACGCACGTCCAACTTTGGCCTGTTGGTGGCGCTAGAGCGCTCAAGGTGTCGGCATGAATCTTGGTGAAATTAATCATTGGCCTGTTCCCAATCAGTGTGCCAAATTTCACAACTTTTCACCAGACGGTTCTATGGGCTGCCATAGACTCCAATGGCAGAGGAAAGATGTTAAATAATAATAATAATAATAATAAGAAATCATAGAAACACAATGGGTGCCTTCGCAGCTTCGCTGCTTGGCCCCCAATAAATATAGCTGCAAGCAGCAATGAGGGGGCCAAGCAGTATAGGCCAGAGTAGCCATGGTGACAAGATTAAACTCAGCAGATACCCGCCATCAACACTTTCAACAAGTGTCACATCAAAATATAACTGACTTTGTAGGGCTGAAACAGAGTATTGCCGCTGCCGCCTCCGCCAGCCAGCCCCCCCCACCTAATCACCCCTGCCCGTCCCACCCCGTCCCGCCCCGCCCCGCTGTTGCACGGACACATTAGAATGAACTGGATGGAACATGTTGTCATCAGTTTCACATCAAAAAATAAAAGATTGATAAAACACATCAGCAACTACTGATCAAAAGGCAATTGCTAATTGCAGCACCCCCTACAGGTCAAAGGTCACCAGATTTCTTGGGCGTCCCCCTGATTGGGTCCTGAGTCCATGCACCAAGTTTGGCTTTGATACATGCAATGGTTGCTGAGATATGAGCTCACTTCCTGTTTGGCGGCTTCGCCACCAATTTCGATTGGCTGTTACGGGCGAATGCTTTTGTCAATTTTTCCAAAAAGCAATGCACTGATAAGGCATGGTCTGAAGATGGTCTCTGCCAAATTTGGTGAGAATCCGCTGAAATTTGTGTTCTGCGAAAACTTGTACGTGTTTTTGATTTAATCCAATATGGCGGCCGAATCAATAACGATGACATCACAAGTTGGCTTGGGTCGGCCTAAGGACCTCCAACAGTATTACCAGACATGACTAGTGTGTTTTAATTCTAAGCACAACAGCAGCTATAGGCCAAAAGGCATGTTTCTAAATTACAGCGCCCCCTAGAGGTCAAAGGTCACCAGATTTCTTAAGCGTCCCCCTGATTGGATCCTGAGTCCATGTACAAAGTTTGGTTATGATAGATCAATGGGTTGCTGAGATATGAGCTCACTTCCTGTTTGGCGGCTTCGCCGCAAATTTTGATTGGCTGTTACGGGCGAACGGTTTTAGTTCCGAAGACGAAAAGGAGTATCTTTTGTGAGGCTTGGTCTGAAGATCATGTGTGTCAGGTTTGGTGTCGATTGGACAAAATTTGTGACCTGTGAAAACTTTTTAGTGTTTTTGATTAAATTCAAAATGGTGGAAAATCCATCATGGCGGAAAATGACGTCATAGGGTGCGTTGAACTCGGCTTGGTCCAAGGATTCTAACAATACATCATTTTTGACAATCGGGTCAACGGGTCAAAAGTTACGTGCATGAACGCACGTCCAACTTTGGCCTGTTGGTGGCGCTAGAGCGCTCAAGGT
Organism: Alosa pseudoharengus; assembly: GCF_046254945.1. Classification (NCBI taxonomy): domain Eukaryota; kingdom Metazoa; phylum Chordata; class Actinopteri; order Clupeiformes; family Clupeidae; genus Alosa; species Alosa pseudoharengus. The sequence continues at coordinate 34,288,802 of NW_027468674.1, read as the reverse complement.
GCCGGTATGAAACTTGGTGAAATTAATCATGAGACTGTCCTCAATCAGTGTGCCAAATTTCACAACTTTTTACCAGACGGTTCTATGGGCTGCCATTGACTTCCATGGCGGAAGAAGGTATAATAATAATAAGAAAAGATAGAAACACAATGGGTGCCTTCGCAGCTTCGCTGCTTGGCCCCCAATAAGAAATCATAGAAACACAATGGGTGCCTTCGCAGCTTCGCTGCTTGGCCCCCAAATATAGCTGCAAGCAGCAATGTGGGGGCCAAGCAGATAGTTCAGCAGGCCAGATTTGCCATGCAACTCAATGCCGTGGCATCAGGCATATAGCATTAAGCAGTCACAGCAAGTTCCATGTCAAACAACCCAAGAATGGCTGAGTTACAAGGTCAAGTTTCACATCAAAACATAACTGATTTTGTGGGGCTGAACCAGGGCTGAGAGTCGCCGCCCCCTCACCCAGCCAACCCACCGCCACTGCCCGTCCCACCCCGCCCCACCTTTGCACGCACGCATTAGAATGAACTTGATGGAACTCGCTGTCATCAGTTTCACATCAAAAATAAAAGATCGATTGAGATATGATCATGCTTGCTGTAATTTCAATGCCCCCATAGAGGTCAAAGGTCACCAACTTATTTGTGAATCATCAGGATGAACCAGACGGTTCTATGGGCTGCCATTGACCTCCATTGCAGAATAATGCAGCAACTACAGGCCAAAATACATTTTTGCCAATTACAGAGCCCCCTAGAGGTCAAAGGTCACCAAATTTCTTGAGCGTCCTCCTGGTGGGTCCTGAGGACCATGTACTAAGTATGGTTTTGATACATGAAAGCGCTGCTGAGATATGAGCTCACTTCCTGTTTGGCGACTTCGCCGCAAATTCCGATTGGCTGTTACAGGCAAACGCTTCTATCAATTGTTCCAGAAAAAAATACAATGATAAGGCATGGTCTGAAGATGGTCTCTGCCAATTTTGGTGAGGATCAGCTGAAATTTGTGACTTGCGAATACTTATTCATGTTTTTGATTAAATTCAATATGGCGACCAAATCAATTACGATGACATCACAAGTTGGCTAGGTTCGCCCTAAGGACCTTCCACAGTATTGTCAGACACCACTAGTGCGTTTTAATTCTAAGCATAACAGAAGCTACAGGCCAATAGGCATATTACTTAATTACAGCGCCCCCTAGAGGTCAAAGGTCACCAGATTTTTTGAGTGCCCTACTGATGGGGATATAAGTCCATGTACTAAGTTTGGTTATGGCAGATGAAAGGGTTGGTGAGATATGAGCTCACTTCCTGTTTGGCGGCTTCGCCGCATATTTCGTTTGGCTGTTACAGGAAAACGGTTTTAGTTCCGAAGATGAAAATCGATAACTTTTGTGCGGCTTGGTCTGAAGATGTTATGTGCTAAGTTTCGTGAAAATCGGACAAACTATGTGAGGCGTGAAACTTTTTAAAGGTTTTTGACAAAATCCAAAATGGCGGAAAATCCATCATGGCGGAAATTGACGTCATAGGGTGCGTTGAACTCGGCTTGGTCCAAGGATTCCAACGATACCACATTTTTGACAATCGGACAAACGGGTCAAAAGTTACGTGCGTGAACGCACGTCCAACTTTGGCCTGTTGGTGGCGCTAGAGGGTTCGACAGGGAGGCATGAAACTTGGTGAAATAAAATATTGGCGTGTCCCCAATCAGTGTGCCAAATTTCACAACTTTTTACCAGACGGTTCTATGGGCTGCCATAGACTCCCATGGCGGAGGAAAGATGTTAAATAATAAATATAGCTGCAAGCAGCAATGTGGGGGCCAAGCAGGCAGTTCAGCAGGCCAGATTTGACATGCAACTCAATGCCGTGGCATCAGGCATATAGCATTAAGCAGTCACAGCAAGTTCCATGTCAAACAACCCAAGATTGGCTGAGTTACAAGGTCAAGTTTCACATCAAAACATAACTGATTTTGTGGGGCTGAACCAGGGCTGAGTGTCGCCGCCCCCTCCCCCAGCCAGCCCACCGCCGCAACCGCCACTGCCCGTCCCACCCTACCCCACTCTTGCACGCACGCTTTAGAATTAACTGGATGGAACTCGCTGTCATCAGTTTGACATCAAAAATAAAAGATCGATTGATTGTTGTGATTTCAATGCCCCCATAGAGGTCAAAGGTCACCAAATTATTTGTGCATCATCAGGATGAACCAGACGGTTCTATGTGCTGGCATTGACCTGCATTGCAGAATAATGCAGCAACTACAGGCCAAAATACATTTTTGCCAATTACAGAGCCCCCTAGAGGTCAAAGGTCACCAAATTTCTTGAGCGTCCTCCTGGTGGGTCCTGAGGACCATGTACTAAGTTTGGTTATGATACATGAAAGCATTGCTGAGATATGAGCTCACTTCCTGTTTGGCGGCTTCACCGCAATTTTCAATTGGCTGTTACAGGCAAACGCTTTGGTCAATTGTTCCAGAAAAAAATACACTGATAAGGCATGGTCTGAGGATGGTCTCTGCCAATTTTGGTGAGGATCAGCTGAAATTTGTGACTTGCGAATACTTATTCATGTTTTTGATTAAATTCAATATGGCGACCAAATCAATTACGATGACATCACAAGTTGGCTTGGGTCGGCCTAAGGACCTTCCACAGTATCGTCAGACACCACTAGTGCGTTTTAATTCTAAGCACAACAGCAGCTACAGGCCAATAGGCATATTTCTTAATTACAGCGCCCCCTAGAGGTCAAAGGTTACCAGATTTTTTGAGTGCCCTAAAGATGGGGTTATAAGTCCATGTACTAAGTTTGGTTATGACAGATGAAAGGGTTGCTGAGATATGAGCTCACTTCCTGTTTGGCGGCTTCGCCGCATATTTCGTTTGGCTGTTACGGGAAAACGGTTTTAGTTCCGAAGATGAAAATCGATAACTTTTGTGCGGCTTGGTCTGAAGATGTTACGTGCTAAGTTTCGTGAAAATCGGACAAACTATGTGAGGCGTGAAACTTTTTAAAGGTTTTTGACAAAATCCAAAATGGCGGAAAATCCATCATGGCGGAAATTGACGTCATAGTGTGCGTTGAACTCGGCTTGGTCCAAGGATTCCAACGATACCACATTTTTGACAATCGGGCAAACGGGTCAAAAGTTACGTGCGTGAACGCACATCCAACTTTGGCCTGTTGGTGGCGCTAGAGGGTTCGACAGGGAGGTATGAAACTTGGGGAAATAAAATATTGGAGTGTCCCCAATCAGTGTGCCAAATTTCATAACTTTTTACCAGACGGTTCTATGGGCTGCCATAGACTCCAATGGCAGAGGAAAGATGTTAAATAATAATAATAATAATAGTAAGAATTCATAGAAACACTAAGGGTTGCCTCGCAGCTTCGCTGCTTGGCCCCCAAATATAGCTGCAAGCAGCAATGTGGGGGCCAAGCAGGCAGTTCAGCAGTCCAGATTTGGCATGAAACTCAATGCCGTGGCATCAGGCATATAGCATCAAGCAGTCACAGCAAGTTCCATGTCAAACAACCCAAGAATGGCTGAGTTACAAGGTCAAGTTTCACATGAAAACATCACTGATTTTGTGGGGCTGAACCAGGGCTGAGTGTCGCCGCCCCCTCACCCAGCCAACCCACCGCCACTGCCCGTCCCACCCCGCCCCACCCTTGCACGCACGCATTAGAATGAACCTTATGGAACTCGCTGTCATCAGTTTCACATCAAAAATAAAAGATCGATTGAGATATGATCATGCTTGCTGTAATTTCAATGCCCCCATAGAGGTCAAAGGTCACCAGCTTATTTGTGCATCATCAGGATGAACCAGACGGTTCTATGGGCTGCCATTGACCTCCATTGCAGAATAATGCAGCAACTACAGGCCAAAATACATTTTTGCCAATTACAGAGCCCCCTAGAGGTCAAAGGTCACCAAATTTCTTGAGCGTCCTCCTGGTGGGTCCTGAGGACCATGTACTAAGTATGGTTTTGATACATGAAAGCGTTGCTGAGATATGAGCTCACTTCCTGTTTGGCGGCTTCGCCGCAAATTTCGATTGGCTGTTACAGGCAAACGCTTCTATCAATTGTTCCAGAAAAAAATACACTGATAAGGCATGGTCTGAAGATGGTCTCTGCCAATTTTGGTGAGGATCAGCTGAAATCTGTGACTTGCGAATACTTATTCATGTTTTTGATTAAATTCAATATGGCGACCAAATCAATTACGATGACATCACAAGTTGGCTTGGGTCGGCCTAAGGACCTTCCACAGTATTGTCAGACACCACTAGTGCGTTTTAATTCTAAGCACAATAGCAGCTACAGGCCAATAGGCATATTTCTTAATTACAGCGCCCCCTAGAGGTCAAAGGTCACCAGATTTTTTGAGTGCCCTACTGATGGGGTTATAAGTCCATGTACTAAGTTTGGTTATGACAGATGAAAGGGTTGCTGAGATATGAGCTCACTTCCTGTTTGGCGGCTTCGCCGCATATTTCGTTTGGCTTTTACGGGCAAACGGTTTTAGTTCCGAAGATGAAAATCGATAACTTTTGTGCGGCTTGGTCTGAAGATGTTATGTGCTAAGTTTCGTGAAAATCGGACAAACTATGTGATGCGTGAAACTTTTTAAAGGTTTTTGACAAAATCCAAAATGGCGGAAAATCCATCATGGCGGAAATTGACGTCATAGGGTGCGTTGAACTCGGCTTGGTCCAAGGATTCCAACGATACCACATTTTTGACAATCGGACAAACGGGTCAAAAGTTACGTGCGTGAACGCACGTCCAACTTTGGCCTGTTGGTGGCGCTAGAGGGTTCGACAGGGAGGCATGAAACTTGGTGAAATAAAATATTGGCGTGTCCCCAATCAGTGTGCCAAATTTCACAACTTTTTACCAGACGGTTCTATGGGCTGCCATAGACTCCCATGGCGGAGGAAAGATGTTAAATAATAAATATAGCTGCAAGCAGCAATGTGGGGGCCAAGCAGGCAGTTCAGCAGGCCAGATTTGACATGCAACTCAATGCCGTGGCATCAGGCATATAGCATTAAGCAGTCACAGCAAGTTCCATGTCAAACAACCCAAGATTGGCTGAGTTACAAGGTCAAGTTTCACATCAAAACATAACTGATTTTGTGGGGCTGAACCAGGGCTGAGTGTCGCCGCCCCCTCCCCCAGCCAGCCCACCGCCGCAACCGCCACTGCCCGTCCCACCCTACCCCACTCTTGCACGCACGCTTTAGAATTAACTGGATGGAACTCGCTGTCATCAGTTTGACATCAAAAATAAAAGATCGATTGATTGTTGTGATTTCAATGCCCCCATAGAGGTCAAAGGTCACCAAATTATTTGTGCATCATCAGGATGAACCAGACGGTTCTATGTGCTGGCATTGACCTGCATTGCAGAATAATGCAGCAACTACAGGCCAAAATACATTTTTGCCAATTACAGAGCCCCCTAGAGGTCAAAGGTCACCAAATTTCTTGAGCGTCCTCCTGGTGGGTCCTGAGGACCATGTACTAAGTTTGGTTATGATACATGAAAGCATTGCTGAGATATGAGCTCACTTCCTGTTTGGCGGCTTCACCGCAATTTTCAATTGGCTGTTACAGGCAAACGCTTTGGTCAATTGTTCCAGAAAAAAATACACTGATAAGGCATGGTCTGAGGATGGTCTCTGCCAATTTTGGTGAGGATCAGCTGAAATTTGTGACTTGCGAATACTTATTCATGTTTTTGATTAAATTCAATATGGCGACCAAATCAATTACGATGACATCACAAGTTGGCTTGGGTCGGCCTAAGGACCTTCCACAGTATCGTCAGACACCACTAGTGCGTTTTAATTCTAAGCACAACAGCAGCTACAGGCCAATAGGCATATTTCTTAATTACAGCGCCCCCTAGAGGTCAAAGGTTACCAGATTTTTTGAGTGCCCTAAAGATGGGGTTATAAGTCCATGTACTAAGTTTGGTTATGACAGATGAAAGGGTTGCTGAGATATGAGCTCACTTCCTGTTTGGCGGCTTCGCCGCATATTTCGTTTGGCTGTTACGGGAAAACGGTTTTAGTTCCGAAGATGAAAATCGATAACTTTTGTGCGGCTTGGTCTGAAGATGTTACGTGCTAAGTTTCGTGAAAATCGGACAAACTATGTGAGGCGTGAAACTTTTTAAAGGTTTTTGACAAAATCCAAAATGGCGGAAAATCCATCATGGCGGAAATTGACGTCATAGTGTGCGTTGAACTCGGCTTGGTCCAAGGATTCCAACGATACCACATTTTTGACAATCGGGCAAACGGGTCAAAAGTTACGTGCGTGAACGCACATCCAACTTTGGCCTGTTGGTGGCGCTAGAGGGTTCGACAGGGAGGTATGAAACTTGGGGAAATAAAATATTGGAGTGTCCCCAATCAGTGTGCCAAATTTCATAACTTTTTACCAGACGGTTCTATGGGCTGCCATAGACTCCAATGGCAGAGGAAAGATGTTAAATAATAATAATAATAATAGTAAGAATTCATAGAAACACTAAGGGTTGCCTCGCAGCTTCGCTGCTTGGCCCCCAAATATAGCTGCAAGCAGCAATGTGGGGGCCAAGCAGGCAGTTCAGCAGTCCAGATTTGGCATGAAACTCAATGCCGTGGCATCAGGCATATAGCATCAAGCAGTCACAGCAAGTTCCATGTCAAACAACCCAAGAATGGCTGAGTTACAAGGTCAAGTTTCACATGAAAACATCACTGATTTTGTGGGGCTGAACCAGGGCTGAGTGTCGCCGCCCCCTCACCCAGCCAACCCACCGCCACTGCCCGTCCCACCCCGCCCCACCCTTGCACGCACGCATTAGAATGAACCTTATGGAACTCGCTGTCATCAGTTTCACATCAAAAATAAAAGATCGATTGAGATATGATCATGCTTGCTGTAATTTCAATGCCCCCATAGAGGTCAAAGGTCACCAGCTTATTTGTGCATCATCAGGATGAACCAGACGGTTCTATGGGCTGCCATTGACCTCCATTGCAGAATAATGCAGCAACTACAGGCCAAAATACATTTTTGCCAATTACAGAGCCCCCTAGAGGTCAAAGGTCACCAAATTTCTTGAGCGTCCTCCTGGTGGGTCCTGAGGACCATGTACTAAGTATGGTTTTGATACATGAAAGCGTTGCTGAGATATGAGCTCACTTCCTGTTTGGCGGCTTCGCCGCAAATTTCGATTGGCTGTTACAGGCAAACGCTTCTATCAATTGTTCCAGAAAAAAATACACTGATAAGGCATGGTCTGAAGATGGTCTCTGCCAATTTTGGTGAGGATCAGCTGAAATCTGTGACTTGCGAATACTTATTCATGTTTTTGATTAAATTCAATATGGCGACCAAATCAATTACGATGACATCACAAGTTGGCTTGGGTCGGCCTAAGGACCTTCCACAGTATTGTCAGACACCACTAGTGCGTTTTAATTCTAAGCACAATAGCAGCTACAGGCCAATAGGCATATTTCTTAATTACAGCGCCCCCTAGAGGTCAAAGGTCACCAGATTTTTTGAGTGCCCTACTGATGGGGTTATAAGTCCATGTACTAAGTTTGGTTATGACAGATGAAAGGGTTGCTGAGATATGAGCTCACTTCCTGTTTGGCGGCTTCGCCGCATATTTCGTTTGGCTTTTACGGGCAAACCGTTTTAGTTCCGAAGATGAAAATCGATAACTTTTGTGCGGCTTGGTCTGAAGATGTTATGTGCTAAGTTTCGTGAAAATCGGACAAACTATGTGATGCGTGAAACTTTTTAAAGGTTTTTGACAAAATCCAAAATGGCGGAAAATCCATCATGGCGGAAATTGACGTCATAGGGTGCGTTGAACTCGGCTTGGTCAAAGGATTCCAACGATACCACATTTTTGACAATCGGGTCAACGGGTCAAAAGTTACGTGCGTGAACGCATGTCCAACTTTGGCCTGTTGGTGGCGCTAGAGGGTTCGACAGGGAGGCATGAAACTTGGTGAAATAAAATATTGGAGTGTCCCCAATCAGTGTGCCAAATTTCACAACTTTTGACCAGACGGTTCTATGGGCTGCCATAGACTCCCATGGCGGAGGAAAGATGTTAAATAATAATAATAAATATAGCTGCAAGCAGCAATGTGGGGGCCAAGCAGGCAGTTCAGCAGTCCAGATTTGCCATGCAACTCAATGCCGTGGCATCAGGCATATAGCATTAAGCAGTCACAGCAAGTTCCATGTCAAACAACCCAAGATTGGCTGAGTTACAAGGTCAAGTTTCACATCAAAACATAACTGATTTTGTGGGGCTGAACCAGGGCTGAGTGTCGCCGCCCACTCACCCAGCCAACCCACCGCCGCAATCGCCCGTGCCCGTCCCACCCTGCCCCATCCTTGCACGCACGCTTTAGAATTAACTTGATGGAACTCGCTGTCATCAGTTTCACATCAAAAATAAAAGATCGATTGAGATATTATCATGCTTGCTGTGATTTCAATGCCCCATAGAGGTCAAAGATAACCAAATTATTTGTGCATCATCAGGATGAACCAGACTGTTCTATGGGCTGCCATTGACCTCCATTGCAGAATAATGCAGCAACTACAGGCCAAAATACATTTTTGCGAATTAGAGAGCCCCCTAGAGGTCAAAGGTCACCAAATTTCTTGAGCATCCTCCTGGTGGGTCCTGAGGACCATGTACTAAGTTTGGTTTTGATACATGAAAGCGTTGCTGAGATATGAGCTCACTTCCTGTTTGGCGGCTTCGCCGCAAATTTCGATTGGCTGTTACAGGCGAACGCTTCTACAATTGTTCCAGAAAAAAATACACTGATAAGGCATGGTCTGAAGATGGTCTCTGCCAATTTTGGTGAGGATCAGCTGAAATTTGTGACTTGCGAATACTTATTCGTGTTTTTGATTAAATCCAATATGGCGGCCAAATCAATTATGTTGATGTCACAAGTTGTCCTCTGTTGACCAAAGGTCCTTCCACAGTATTGTGAGACACCACTAGTACGTTTTAATTCTAAACACAACAGCAGCTACAGGCCAAAAGGCATATTTCTTAATTACAGCGCCCCCTAGAGGCCAAAGGTCACCAAAATGTTTGAGCATCCTCCTGATGGGGTCAGTAGTCTATATACTACGTTTGGTTATGATACAAGAAAGGGTTGCTGAGATATGAGTTCACTTCCTGTTTGGCGGCTTCGCCACAAATTTTGATTGGCTGTTACGGGCGAACGGTTGTATTTCCGAAGACAAAAAGTAATTCCTGAAAGTAGCGTGTTCTGTAGATGATGTGTGTGAAGTTTGGTGTCGATTGGACAAAATTTGTGACCAAAGAAGACATTTTAGTGTTTTTGATAAAATCCAAAATGGCGGAAAATCCATCATGGCGGAAAATGACGTCATAGGGTGCGTTGAACTCGGCTTGGCCCAAGGAATCCAACGATACCTCATTTTTGACAATCGGCCATACGGGTCAGAAGTTACGTGCGTGAACGCAAGTCCAACTTTGGCCTGTTGGTGGCGCTAGAGCGCTGGAGGTGCCGACATGAAACTTGATGAAATGAATCATTGGACTGTCTCCAATCAGTGTGCCAAATTTCAGAACTTTTTGCCAGACGGTTCTATAGGCTGCCATTGACTTCAATGGCGGAATAATAATAATAATAATAATAATAAGAAAACTAACAATCACAATGGTTGCCTCGCAGCTTCGCTGCTTGGCCCCCAATAATAAGAATTCATAGAATCACTAAGGGTTGCCTCGCAGCTTCGCTGCTTGGCCCCCAATAATAATAAGAATTCATAGAATCACTAAGGGTTGCCCTGCAGCTTCGCTGCTTGGCCCCCAATAATAATAAGAAATCATAGAAACACTAAGGGTTGCCTCGCAGCTTCGCTGCTTGGCCCCCAATAATAATAAATATAGCTGCAAGCAGCAATGTGGGGGCCAAGCAGGCAGTTCAGCAGGCCAGATTTGGCATGAAACTCAATGCCGTGGCATCAGGCATATAGCATCAAGCAGTCACAGCAAGTTCCATGTCAAACAACCCAAGAATGGCTGAGTTACAAGGTCAAGTTTCACATCAAAACATAACTGATTTTGCGGGGCTGAACCAGGGCTGAGTGTCGCCGCCCCCTCACCCAGCCAACCCACCGCCACTGCCCGTCCCACCCCGCCCCACCCTTGCACGCACGCATTAGAATGAACTTGATGGAACTCGCTGTCATCAGTTTCACATCAAAAATAAAAGATCGATTGAGATATGATCATGCCTGCTGTAATTTCAGTGCATCATCAGGATGAACCAGGCGGTTCTATGGGCTGCCATTGACCTCCATTGCAGAATAATGCAGCAACTACAGGCCAAAATACATTTTTGCCAATTACAGAGCCCCCTAGAGGTCAAAGGTCACCAAATTTCTTGAGCGTCCTCCTGGTGGGTCCTGAGGACCATGTACTAAGTATGGTTTTGATACATGAAAGCGTTGCTGAGATATGAGCTCACTTCCTGTTTGGCGGCTTCGCCGCAAATTTCGATTGGCTGTTACAGGCAAACGCTTCTATCAATTGTTCCAGAAAAAAATACACTGATAAGGCATGGTCTGAAGATGGTCTCTGCCAATTTTGGTGAGGATCAGCTGAAATTTGTGACTTGCGAATACTTATTCATGTTTATGATTAAATTCAATATGGCGACCAAATCAATTACGATGACATCACAAGTTGGCTTGGGTCGGCCTAAGGACCTTCCACAGTATTGTCAGACACCACTAGTGCGTTTTAATTCTAAGCACAATAGCAGCTACAGGCCAATAGGCATATTTCTTAATTACAGCGCCCCCTAGAGGTCAAAGGTCACCAGATTTTTTGAGTGCCCTACTGATGGGGTTATAAGTCCATGTACTAAGTTTGGTTATGACAGATGAAAGGGTTGCTGAGATATGAGCTCACTTCCTGTTTGGCGGCTTCGCCGCATATTTCGTTTGGCTGTTACGGGCAAACAATTTTAGTTCCGAAGATGAAAATCGATAACTTTTGTGCGGCTTGGTCTGAAGATGTTATGTGCTAAGTTTCGTGAAAATTGGACAAACTATGTGAGGCGTGAAACTTTTTAAAGGTTTTTGACAAAATCCAAAATGGCGGAAAATCCATCATGGCGGAAATTGACGTCATAGGGTGCGTTGAACTCGGCTTGGTCAAAGGATTCCAACGGTACCACATTTTTGACAATCGGGTCAACGGGTCAAAAGTTACGTGCGTGAACGCATGTCCAACTTTGGCCTGTTGGTGGCGCTAGAGGGTTCGAGTTGCCGACAGGAAACTTGGTGAAATTAATCGTTGGACTGTCCCCAATAAGTGTGCCAAATTTCAGAACTTTTGACCAGTCGGTTCTATGGGCTGCCATAGACTTCAATGGCGGAAGCGTAATAATAAATATAGCTGCAAGCAGCAATGTGGGGGCCAAGCAGTCAGTTCAGCAGGCCAGATTTGCCATGTAAGTCAAAGCCGTTGCATCAGACATATAGCCATAAGCAGTCACAGCAAGTTCCATGCCATACAACCCAAGATTGGCTGAGTTACAAGGTCAAGTTTCACATCAAAACATAACTGATTTTGTGGAGCTGAACCAGGGCTGAGTGTCGCCACCCCCTTCCCCAGCCAGCCCACCGCCACAATCGCCCCTGCCCGTCCCACCCCGTCCCACCCATGCACGCACACATTAGAATGAACTAGATGGAACTTGCTGTCATCAGTTTCACATCAAAAATAAAAGATTGACTGAGATATGATCACACTTGCTGTGATTTAAACATAGAGGTCAAGAATTGACGTCATAGGGTGTGTTGAACTCGGCTTGGCCCAAGGATTCCAATGATACCACATTTTGCCATTCGGGTCAACAGGTCAAAAGTTACGTGCGTGAACACAAGTCCAACTTTGGCCTGTTGGTGGCGCTAGAGCGCTTGAGGTGCCGGCATGAAACTTGGTGAAATGAATTATTGGACTGTCCCCAATTAGTGTGCAAAATTGTATAACTTTTTACCAGACGGTTCTATGGGCTGCCATTGACTTCCATTGCAAAATAATGTGCATCAGCAACTACTGGCCAAAATGCATTTTTGTCAATTACGGAGCCCCCTAGAGGTCAAATGTCACCAAATTTCTTGAGCTTCCTCCCGATGGGGTCGGAGGTACATGTACTAAGTTTGGTTTTGATACATGAAAGCGTTGCTGAGATATGAAATCACTTCCTGTTTGGTGGCTTCGCCGCAAATTTCGATTGGCTGTTACAGGCGAACGCTTCTGTCAATTGTTCCAGAAAAAAATACACTGATAAGGCATGGTCTGAAGATGGTCTCTGCCAATTTTGGTGAGGATCAGCTGAAATTTGTGACCTGCGAAAATTCGTACGTGTTTTTGATTAAATCCAATATGGCGGCCGAATCAATTATGATGGCATCACAAGTTGGCTTGGGTCGGCCTAAGGACCTCCAACAGTATTATCAGACACCACTAGTGAGTTATAATTCTAAGCACAACTGCAGCTACAGGTCAAAAGGCATGTTTCTTAATTACAGCGCCCCCTAGAGGTCAAAGGTCACCAAATTTCTTGAGCGTCCCCCTGATTGGCTCCTGAGTCCATGTACTTAGTTTGGTTATGATAGATGAATGGGTTGCTGAGATATGAGCTCACTTCCTGTTTGGCGGCTTCGCCGCAAGTTTCAATTGGATATTACGGGTGAACGGTTTAAGTTCTGAAGACAAAACACCACAACTTTTTTTAGGCTTGGTCTGAAGATCATGTATGTCAAGTTTGGTGACGATCGGATAAAATTTGTGACCTGTGAAAAATTTGTTTCACTTTCACTAAAATCCAATATGGCGGAAAATCCATCATGGCGGAAAATGACGTCATAGGGTGCGTTGAACTCGGCCTGGTCCAAGGATTCCAATGGTACCTCATTTTTCAAAATCGGGCCAACGGGTCAGAAGTTACATGCATGAACGCATGTCCAAATTTGGCCTGTTGGTGGCGCTAGAGCGCTTGTGGTGCGGACTCGAAACTTGGTGAAATTAATTCTGGGACGCAGCCTAATTAGTGTGCCAAATTTCACAACTTTTCACCAGACGGTTCTATGGGCTGCCATAGACTTCAATGGCAGAGGAAAGATGTGTAATAATAATAGGAAAAGCTAGAAACACAATGGGTGCCTTCGCAGCTTCGCTGCTTGGCCCCCAAATATAGCTGCAAGCAGCAATGTGGGGGCCAAGCAGTCAGTTCAGCAGGCCAGATTTGCCATGTAAGTCAATGCCGTTGCATCAGACATATAGCCTTAAGCAGTCACAGCAAGTTCCATGCCATACAACCCAAGATTGGCTGAGTTACAAGGTCAAGTTTCACATCAAAACATAACTGATTTTGTGGAGCTGAACCAGGGCTGAGTGTCGCCGCCCCCTCCCCCAGCCAGCCCACCGCCGCAACCGCCCCTGCCCATCCCACCCCGCCCCACCCTTGCACGCACGCTTTAGAATGAACTGGATGGAACTTGCTGTCATCAGTTTCACATCAAAAATAAAAGATTGACTGAGATATGATCACACTTGCTGTGATTTAAACATGGAGGTCAAAAATTTACGTCATAGGGTGTGTTGAACTCGGCTTGGCCCAAGGATTCCAATGATACCTAATTTTGCCATTCGGGTCAACAGGTCAAAAGTTACGTCCGTGAACACAAATCCAACTTTGGCCTGTTGGTGGCGCTAGAGCGTTTGAGGTGCCGGCATGAAACTTGGTGAAATGAATTATTGGACTGTCCCCAATTAGTGTGGCAAATTGTATAACTTTTTACCTGACGGTTCTATGGGCTGCCATTGACATCCATTGCAAAATAATGCGCATCAGCAACTACTGGCCAAAATGCATTTTTGTCAATTACGGAGCCCCCTAGAGGTCAAATGTCACCAAATTTCTTGAGCGTCCTACCGATGGGCTCAGAGGTACATGTACTAAGTTTGGTTTTGTTGCATGAAAGCGTTGCTGAGATATGAAATCACTTCCTGTTTGGCGGCTTCGCCGCAAATTTTGATTGGCTGGTACAGGCCAATGCTTCTTTCAATTGTTCCAGGAATCAATGCACTCATCAGGCATGGTCTGAAGATGGTCTCTGCCAATTTTGGTCAGGATCCGCTGAAATTTGTGACCTGCGAAAACTTGTATGTGTTTTTGATTAAATCAAATATGGCGGCCGAATCAATTATGATGACATCACAAGTTGGCTTGGGTCGGCCTAAGGACCTCCAACAGCATTATCAGACACCACTAGTGCGTTTTAATTCTAAGCACAACAGCAGCTACAGGCCAAAAGGCATGTTTCTTAATTACAGCGCCCCCTAGAGGTCAAAGGTCACCATATTTCTTGAGCTTCCCCCTGATGAGGCGTGAAACTTTTTAAAGGTTTTTGACAAAATCCAAAATGGCGGAAAATCCATCATGGCGGAAATTGACGTCATAGAGTGCGTTGAACTCGGCTTGGTCCAAGGATTCCAACGATACCACATTTTTGACAATCGGGCAAACGGGTCAAAAGTTATGTGCGTGAACGCACGTCCGACTTTGGCCTGTTGGTGGCGCTAGAGGGTTCGACAGGGAGGCATGAAACTTGGTGAAATAAAATATTGGCGTGTCCCCAATCAGTGTGCCAAATTTCACAACTTTTTACCAGACGGTTCTATGGGCTGCCATAGACTCCAATGGCAGAGGAAAGATGTTAAATAATAATAATAAGAATTCATAGAATCACTAAGGGTTGCCCTGCAGCTTCGCTGCTTGGCCCCCAATAAGAATTCATAGAATCACTAAGGGTTGCCCTGCAGCTTCGCTGCTTGGCCCCCAATAAGAATTCATAGAATCACTAAGGGTTGCCCTGCAGCTTCGCTGCTAGGCCCCCAATAATAATAATAGGAAAAGATAGAAACACAATGGGTGCCTTCGCAGCTTCGCTGCTTGGCCCCCAATAAGAATTCATAGAATCACTAAGGGTTGCCTCGCAGCTTCGCTGCTTGGCCCCCAAAAAACAGACAAGGCCTAAGGAGGCATCAATGTCAGGGGAGGGGCCAATGACAAATTCGCATTGGAGGGCATGTGGTACATCCATCTCTCCACTTGCTATTGTGATGCCATCCATCTTTATGGATGCTCTCCTGGCAAGGAGGGGAGTATCGCCACCCTGGAAGATGATGGTTGGAAACACGCTTCGTGGTTCCAATGCAAATGAGAAATGTACAAGGGATCTCCTGTAAGAGTCTATGATGTGAATTGACAACATAAAGCAATGTTAATTGTAATGTTAAAAACATCAAATACCTCATCTAAACAATACAGAAACTTGGCATCCTCCTTAAAAAGGGCAGGCAAAATTAGGACAGCAGCACTTTTTTGAAGGTCTGAAATGTCAAAAGAAACAAAGAATGATTTCATTAAAACATAGTTTTAGAAGAAGCTGGTGACTTACCATCTGTGCTAGTATCTCGTAGGCTTGACAGCCTCTCCCTCTGACTCCCACTGTCAGCCACTCTGATGACGTTAGGGGTCAATATACTGAGGGTGTAATGCAGGCTTAGCTTTAAGTCCAGTCCAAACCGCAACTTCATTTCATGATGCATCTACAAATAAACAAACAAAACAAAACAGAGGAAATTGTAGTTACCAATAAATGGTTATAGAACTTACTCCTGAACAGCACTGAACTAATACTACTGTAAGACTTTGCTACTCACCAGCTCTGGCACCCAAAGAAATTGGAACATCTCCATCACCTCCTCAGTTGGCTTTCCCATTTGCTCTACCCTCTTATAGACAGTTTGCCTCATCCTGTCCATTATATGACTAATATCTGGCTGACGACAGCACAACTAATTGTTTATGGCGTTTATATGCTCTTGAAAGCTGTGGTAGTCCTCCCTAACTGCTTCAAGGTCCAACATAATCTGAAAAAAAAAAAAAAGACATGCAGAGAATGCAAAACGTATGTGAGCAATGATAATATAAATTTTCTCAAGCCAGATAGTCTTTCATTCAATCAGAAATAAATAAATAATGTAGCCGGACCTAACTGCTGTATGATTCAACATTTCATTCACAAACATATTACAAACCTCTTGTGTTGGCTCGTAATCAGAAGACATCTGGACCCCCACTCTGTACTTTTTTGCTCTCTGAAATTAGCAAAGAGAAATGTGTAATATTAAGATACCTGTACTGACAAACAGTGGCTACTGTGACTAGCTAGCATATAGACATACAGACAAGAAAACAAACGGGCTAAAGACAAGCAAGAATGTAAAAATGGCACCTGATGTCCAGGTGGGTCCTCCAGAGGCACATGGTCCACAATTCTTTGTCTTCTGACACCAAACTTTCTCTTAATCTCCTGCACCGTCGTCAAGTTTATCAAAGGAGACCTTTCCTTATTCTTAAGACACTCCAGCAGGGTCTCCTTTGAGTAAAGACATAATTATGAGGCTCAGACAGAGTCAGAGTAGTATAGGAATTCAATTGAGGAATAATGTTTTCCATAACAAAACGTTAAAAAATAACATACATAACCAGATTAGCTGTGGTCATTAAGAAATGGATATCTAGCGATCAGACACCACCGGACATCAGTGTATTTTTTATGGTTTGGGTACCTGAAAGAACAATCATTGGAATTAGAATTTTCCTACTCATCCTTTTAGTAGCAGAGGAGATGCTAAGCGTTATTAAACAATAGGCAGGAAAAAAATAACAAAAGTCTATAGGCAGAAAAAAATAACATGTGGTCCTAAAAACCTTCATGAAAAAAATTATTGAATTAATGAAGTATACTCACTGAACGAACGATGATTTGCGTAACTTTTCCACCTCTCAAAAACAAGACAGTTTCATCAGAGGAAACAGTTGTTCAACCATACTCTCTGTCAACCCCAGCAGTCTCCCCATCAATTTGCTGTTCTGTTAATGCAAGTATGACAATAGACTTTCATTACATTAAATATAATGCAAACAATGCAGAAATCAGGAAGATGCTGATGAAGTAGCTGTAGATGTTGCACATTTTTGGGAAGGTAAAACTTTACATCACAAATTGGACACTTAAAGATAGTATCCATTACCTCTGACTATCTTTTTGCCATCAATTACATTGATGGACTGAAGCCATTGACAGACATCTTAATCTAAAATAAAAAATAAGACATAGAGACATTAAGTACATATTGTAGTGAGTTAGTGAGTTCCATCCTCTTTTAGATGCCTGTATTGTCTTACAGACACCAGAGCCGTAGCGTTAGCTATGCACTAAATAAGTATGACAATAGACTTTCATTACATTAAATATAATGCAAACAATGCAGAAATCAGAAAGATGCTGATGAAGTAGCTGTAGATGTTGCACATTTTTGGGAAGGTAAAACTTTACATCACAAATTGGACACTTAAAGATAGTCAGAGGTAATGGATACTATCTTTTTGCCATCAATTACATTGATGGACTGAAGCCATTGACAGACATCTTAATCTAAAATAAAAAATAAGACATAGAGACATTAAGTACATATTGTAGTGAGTTAGTGAGTTCCATCCTCTTTTAGATGCCTGTATTGTCTTACAGACACCAGAGCCGTAGCGTTAGCTATGCACTAAATACATTGTAATTTGCAATGAGCCCAGCATGATGCAAGAACGAGGTTCAACTGGTAGCTATGTGTTTCAGAAGTCTGTTATAGCACTATTGGCTACTGTTAGCTATCCTAACTTGTTGGCTGGGTTCCCTGTAATTTAACTAAACAGTCTGCTAATGAAGTATTAGTTATTGCTAAATCATTTGCATCGTATGTTAGCTGACGTTAGTAGCTGATTACTCTGCTTTGCTTCTAATGCTATGTTCACTAGCTAGCGACAGCTAGAAGCTAGCGCTAGCAGGCTAGTTGTAGATAGCTTTAACTCAATCGGGGAGAGGGAGGATATTGAACAGTAGTGCTAGTGTCGTTCTACACAAGCTCGAAATCATATAATCGATAGTTGATTTTATTGCCAGGCTGACAAGAAAGTACAAAACGTATCTTAATGATGGATCCATTAACGTTAGGGTGAATCAATGTCTATGATAGCTAGCTGCTGCTAACATTATTCAACGAACCTCTAACATTACAATTTAGCAGCTAGTGCTACTGTAACTTCTGACAGCTGACCGTCATGTGTTAACGCCCACCAACGTTTACGGGGAACGCCCCTTGCTTTTGCTTAAAGATGTATCGATTTGCAGGCCACACGGGCAATGATTATGAATGGGAGAAAAGCAGAAAAAACTTTGTGCCACTTACCGTTAAATCCACTGCAGCAGAGTGAGCGTCTCCGGGAAAGGGTTCCATAAACGGTCGTTTAAGTTCAAATAATCCTCGCGAGTAAGAAATAGCACCCTTTTCAGGCAAAAGGTTCTATTTCCTTGGCAAAGAACCCCAATGGTTCTATTTAGCACCCACAAGAACCCTTTTTTCTAAGAGTGTGGTGGAGCTGACCAGACATCTGAGGCTTCAGGCGTTACCGATTTACCATCGTTCATTGCATCTGGCCTCTGAAAAAAGCTTTTAAAGCTAGTCTGCCTTGGCCATGTTTGAACCGTCTCACTCATTCGTTCGTTGTTTAACAGACGTTTTATGCGTGTGCTTCCTATTTGAAATGCAGCATATGCGTGTTGTTTATTAACTTTCAAACAGTAGAGCCTGTTCCTTTAAAACATGGCCAAAATACGTATTCTTACTTTAGTAGGCCTACATTTTAGGCTTATTCTCAAATTAAGATTGTTTTAGGGGGACAGGATTATTATCCAATTTCAATCAGACAATTTGACGGACAATGTCTGGCAATTACCGGACAACGGAAACCCTGCCTCTGCATAGCTGTCCTTAAGTACGCTACCCAAGCAACCTAAGCAGACTATGGCCCCCCAGCCTCAGCCCTGTCTCCGCCCCCAATGTCAGCCCTTAGAGGTTGGATATGCAACAACATGATGCTCACACTCTCCAAAGGTGCTGCTGCATCCTGCTCCTGAATGCCAAAGTCAGACAAACACAGGGCGGATATCAATCTGGATACTGTAAGTCTCCCTGGTCAGAGTGAAGCTCCACGCCTCTCTTGCTCCAGAGTGTATAAGCCTGTGCATTTTCACACCTACTTTTACAATGGCAACTGTTATTCATGACACCCCCTCTTAGCCCCATTCAAGGTTCATTACCTTCCACAATAATTCTACCCATGGTAGTGCCTCCTCATTGCACTCCTATTCTGAGACAGGAAATAATGCAGCACACCACAATGAAACATGCCATCCACCCAATTCCTGCACAAGACAGACTGAGGGTGTTTTACAGCACTTTATTTTGGCAGAATATG
Source organism: Alosa pseudoharengus (assembly GCF_046254945.1). NCBI lineage: Eukaryota > Metazoa > Chordata > Actinopteri > Clupeiformes > Clupeidae > Alosa > Alosa pseudoharengus. The sequence goes on along the minus strand of NW_027468674.1, from coordinate 34,269,310 downwards.
GAGGAATCAACGAATGCTAGCAGGAGTCTCTATGTCCCTCTCTTGCTCCAGCATCCAAAACAATCATAAACAAAACAGCCAGATGCCTCTTTATAAAATAATAAAGACACCTTCATAAACAATAACAAGTTTTATCGTGAGACTGCGTGTCGTTTGGAGCAGCGTATCAGTAGGCTAGATTAAAAGCAGAAGATTTTCAGTTTGCTTTGGGATTTAATTCACTTTTGGATTGTTTGATTATAGTGCTAAATGTTGGGACTGTCGCAGGAGACGTACTGTAGGCCTATCAGCAATCAAAATGAAAGCTCATCAGGGGGTAATATTGTGGAAACAACTGAAAAAACATTGGGTAAATATAATGCAATGAGGGGGCCAAGCAGTTGAGCAGGAGTTGGGATTGGATTGGATTGGACTGGTCTGGACTTGACAGTGTTGTGTTAGATTGGATTGGATTGGATTGGACTTGATTGGATTGGACTGGACTGGATTCGAAGGTCACCGAATTTATTGTACTCCTAAGTCCACATACCAAGTTTGGTTTAACTTGGTGAAAGTGTTGATAATTTTAGCACCCCCAGAGGTGGGCAGTAACGAAGTACATTTACTTAAGTACTGTACTTAAGTACAGATTTTGAGTATTTGTACTTCACTTGAGTTCATTTTTTAAAAAATACTTTCACTTTCACTTCACTACATCTGAATGACAAAAATCGTACTTTTAACTTCACTACATTTCTGGTAAGGCTCTCGTTACTTTTAACTTTCAATAAACTAGGTCTAGCCTATATCGAAACTCTGTCCCCCCCTCCCCTCTCTTCTAAAATGTGATGGTTTGTTCGCAGGTGACAGCCTATCACTAATCAGGGTTGCGTCACATCTGTGCGCTAGGCTATAAAACCAAGTTCAACGTCTAACTGTTCTCTATTCCTAAATCGACAGCAAGATGGAGGTAGACGGAGACGGAGATGAAGGCGGATGCCCTGTCGAGTACTCGCACCCATGGCCGTATCTCGACAAAATGTTTAAGTTTACTGAACGGATGAACGATTCCTATCGTTTTAAATGCGTGCTTTGTTTGCCGAAAGTAAACCACATCACTGCTTGAATGTTGCTTTCATGTCAAGCCAGTTTGATAGAAAATAAACATTTTCTTTCTGTCAGTTGGGTTTCTTCATTCTGTAACATTCTATAATCCCTTATTCTGCAGTTTATACAAGCTAGTCAGGGGCATGCATTTAAGTGTTAAACCTTACACATGTCATTTCAAATTGTACAATTTTGAATATGCAACTTTTACTTGTATCGGAGTAACATTTGACCAGTAATATCTGTACTTTGACTTAATTACTGAAATTGAGTACTTCGCCCACCTCTGAGCACCCCTAGTGGTGAAAGCACACCAAATTAATTGTGCATCCTCAGGATGTAGTCCCAAGTCCACATACCAAGTTTGGTTGCGATATGTGAAAGTGTTGCTAATCATAGAGCCCCTAGTGGTCAAATGTCACCAAATTTATTGTGGGTCCTTAGGATGTGTTTACGACGCAACGTACCAAGTTTGGTGTCAATGCGAAAAAGTCTTCCTAATTATAGCGCCCCTAGTGGTCAAAGTACACCAAATGTATTGTGTTTTCTCAGGATCGGGTCCCGAATCCATATACCAAGTTTGGTTTCGATAAGTAAAGGCGTTGCAGAGATATGAGCTAGTTTCCTGTATCTCTAGCGCCCTCTAGTGGTCGAAGGTCACCAAATGTATTGTGGATCCTTAAGATGTGTTTACGACGCAACGTACCAAGTTTGGTGTCAATGCGAAAAAGTCTTCCTAATTATAGCGCCCCTAGTGGTCAAAGTACACCAAATGTATTGTGTTTTCTCAGGATCGGGTCCCGAATCCATATACCAAGTTTGGTTTCGATAAGTAAAGGCGTTGCAGAGATATGAGCTAGTTTCCTGTATCTCTAGCGCCCTCTAGTGGTCGAAGGTCACCAAATGTATTGTGGATCCTTAAGATGTGTTTACGACGCAACGTACCAAGTTTGGTGTCACTGCGAAAAAGTCTTCCTAATTATAGCGCCCCTAGTGGTCAAAGTACACCAAATGTATTGTGTTTTCTCAGGATCGGGTCCCGAATCCATATACCAAGTTTGGTTTCGATAAGTAAAGGCGTTGCTGAGATACGAGCTAGTTTCCTGTATCTCTAGCGCCCCCTAGTGGTTGAAAGTCACCAAATTTATTTTGTGTCCTCAGGATAAGGTCCCAAGTCCATATACTATGTTTGGTTTCGATACGTGAAAGCATTGCTGAAATATGAGCCCACTTCCTGTGATTATAGCGCCCCCTAGTGGTCAAAGGTCATTAAATTTATTGAGCCGCCTCCTTATTGGGTCCTGACCCCATGTACTGACTTTGTTTTTTTTTATGTCAAAGCGTTGCTGAAATATGACTATACTTCCTGTGATTATAGCACCACACAGTGGTCAAAATGTACCAAATTTCTTGGGCGTCCTCCTAATTGGCTCGTGAGTCCATATACCAAGTTTGGTTTTGATATGTGAAAGCCTTGCTGAGATCACTTCACTTCCTGTTTGGCGGCTTTGCCGCCAAACTTGATTGGTCGTCACAGGAAACGGGTTTTGAATATAGGTCCAAAAAGCAATACGTTTGTGAATCATGGTATGACGATCATCTGCGTCAAGTTTCGTGAAAATCGGATACACTTTGTGACCTGTGAAAACTTTTAAGGGTTTTTGATTAAATCTAATATGGCAGCCGGATCAATTATGTTGACATCACAAATTCACATCTGTTGGACTTAGGACCTCCTACAGTATTAACAGACACCACTAGTAAGTTTTAATTCCAAACACATCACCCGTTACAGGCCAAAACGTAATTTTGCTTATTATAGTGCCACCTATAGGTCAAAAGTCATCAAATTTATTGAGCATTCTCCTTATTGGGTCCTGACCCCATGTATTGAGTTTGGTTTTGATATGTGAAAGCTTTGCTGAGATATTACTTCACTTCCTGTTTGGCGGCGACGGCCGACAGGTTTTGAATATGGCTCCAAAAAGCAATGCCTTTATTAGTCATGAGCTGACGATGATCTGCATCAAGTTTCGTGAAAATCGGACACATTTTGTGACTAGGGATGTAACGATTACCGGTATAATGGTAAACCGCGATAAAAATGTTGACTATAATAATTACCGTTTTCATTTCAAATATCATGATTATCACTGTTGATTACCGCGGTGTGGAAACCGTGTGTTTAATCCTTCCCAGCTTCATCCAAGCCTGCTTTTGACATACAGTAGGCCTGGTACAATGGAACAAAACTGGTACCCTACTGATTCTGTTGTCTAATTGATGGTTTTAACTACCATTCGGATTAGGCTACTCCTGATTTTAAAAGGCTTTTTTCACCGCAAAATGTGCACTGTATCATGTAGCCACTCTGCGTCTTTTTATGTTCGCGTCCACATTAAATCCATTCCACTCATGTTATCAGGAGAATACAGTAGCCTAAAGTTTTATTTTGAACGCTTACTTTGGTCTCACTCATTGCATCCAAATAACAGAAATAGCAAACTCCAAGTTATGGTAGGGTAAATTAAGCTATAAGCACATAGCCAATTAAACATGAAGAAAAAAGTGAACGGCTTACTTTTTGAAACTATTTTAGCTTGTGTAGGCCTATCAGTGGTTTCTGAACATATTGAACACACTTTTAGAAATACCGTGATAATACCGAAAACCGTGATAATTTTGGTCACTATAACCGTGAGGTTAAATTTTCACACCGTTACATCCCTATTTGTGACCTGTGAAAACTTTTAAGTGTTTTTGATTAAATCCAATATGGCGGCCGGATCAATTATGTTGATGTCACAAAATCACATCTGTCATCCTTAGGGCCTCCGACAGACACCACTAGTACATTAACATTAACAGACACCAACAGCAAGTTTTAATTTCAAACACATTACCCGTTACAGGCCAAAATGTAATTTTGCTCATTATAGCGCCACCTATAGGTCAAACTTCATCAAATATATTGAGCCTCCTCCTTATTGGGTCCTGAGCCCATGTACTGAGTTTGGTTTTGATACGTTAAAGCTTTACTGAAATATTACTTCACTTGATTGGTCGTGACAGGCGACAGGTTTTGAATATGGCTCCAAAAAGCAATGCGTTTGTGAGTCATGGTCTGACGCCAAGTTTCGTCAAAATCGGACAAACTTTATGACCTTTGATTCCTTTTAAGTGTTTTTCATTAAATCCAATATGGCGGAAGATCCAACATGGCGGAAATTGACATCATGGGGTGCGTTGAGTTCGGCCTCATCCAAGGATTCCAAGTATACCTCAATTTGTATGGTTGAAATTTTAAAGCCTGTTGCAGGTTAAACACCACTGTTGATTAATGGGTACATAAAGCACTCAATATATGTATATCATTTTAAAAATGTCTCCAAATGGTGTTAAATGCCAGTTTTTGTTGTTTTTAGCATTAGCGGGTTTTTTGCAATTCGGTGATGACGTCACTTTGGGGACTACTTGATCTGCGCTTCATTAATTTCAATGCATTTCAATGGACATCGCGGTTACACTTTCAACATAAAGTTTGTATATTTACACTTCGAATTTCGTCACAGCATTTATATCACATCTACCCTATGATCTACCAATGGTAATAACGGTGCCAGATATCAATTTAGTAATTTTTCTGAATTTCGGGAGGTCTCGTTTTGGAGGGTATGTTTTACATTCATTCCTATGGGAAACGGTCGCGGTTACACTTTCAACATAAAGTTTGTATATTTACACTTCGAATTTCGTTACAGCATTTATATGACAACGACCCTATGGTCTAACAAAGATAACAGTGTCTTCCGATTTTAGTTTAATGCAATTTTCTGAATTTGAGAGGCCTTGTTATGAGGCTACATAATGCACCTATTCAGTTCGATGTATTATGCTTATAACATTACGACACTTTTTTTTGTTACTGTCAGTGAACAGCACCGAATGAAAGTCAACATGTTCTTTATATCTAGTGATAGTGATCATGTCGTTAGTTCAGATAAGTAGGCTACCGGGCAAACTTAGTCAGAAGATCAGAATATGAAGCATCATGATAGCTAGCTGGGCTAACATTTTAGTCCCACCTGTGAGCCAGCCAGTTACTTAGCTTCTAGCCGCCGCTGATTAGGCTGGTCGTGTCTTCAGCATGAATATTTTCGATAACTACTGCTAAGAGGGAGATAATATGGGCAAGTCGCAGTTTTGCAGGTGCTTGTGTGGGCTGTGCCGTCCCGATGGAAACTGTGGTGGAGAGCTGCAGTAACTAGGGAAGCGAGTGCATTTTGCCCGCTGGTCGAGGAGCTCCCCTGTGACCAGCATAATGACATGATCTATCTAGCTATCTATCTGTCTATATGTAACAGGTCACATTTCTATTGTTTTATAATTACACAAAGATGGTTTTTGCCTTGACACACTGCCTTGTATCGCCAGTACAGTGAGAGTCCTAGTGGGCCTCCGTAGTCTCCCGCCCCCTCTAATGTATCAATTTTTCATATTCATATTTCGCTGTGCCCTTCACCTCTTCCCTGTCTCTGTCACTCTGGGGAAGAGGTATGTTATCTGTCTATCCCTCCTTTCATATTATATTACATATCTTCACCCTATACTGTCTTTCACTACTATCATAACTATCACTTTACCTATATTTACTTTCTGTACACTTTGTTTTATCTATTATGGAGCTTTCTTGTTTATTTCTTTATATTTGGTACTTTCGTGTCACATGGTGTAAAATAAACCTGTGACTAGCCTGTGGCTGTAGCCTGTACCCTGTATAATGCTACTGTATGTTGTTAGCGATCGCTAGTACTTAGCATGCTATTTATAATTCACCACAGGAGTTGGGGAAGGAGAACCTACTGCCTGCTTCACTGTATTGTCCCTATCGTTTTGCAGGTGTGTCATTGTTTTCTGTTTGTTTATCACTTTGTCATGGTGTTATTTTGCTTGTAACCTTGTACAGCTATTTAGCATGCTAGCTCCCGCTAGCATAGTTGCTAACTATGTTAGCCATACTAGCTAGCTACTTCCATTAGGTCTCTATCAGGAGCTAGGCTAGGTAGCATAGTTTAATGGTTAAATCTTAGCGACTAGTTGTGTTAACCTTTTAAATGTAATGATTGATGTTACTTTTATTTTATATCTTTTATTTTGTATTTAGTATGTTTTGTGTGGGTTACCTGTGCTTTGGCCCTGTCTCTGTCACTCTGGGGAAGAGGAGTTGGGGAAGGAGAACCTACTGCCTGCTTCACTGTATTGTCCCTATCGTTTTGCAGAGAATAAAAGCCCGCGAATACATCGTCATCCCGTGTCACGTCAGTCACTGAAAAACAGCAAATCACAACGCAGAGTGTATTCCACCGGTCACACTTGGTGCCGTGACTTCGTGACGTCTAGATCAACTCCTGCTTGATCGCCGGGGACTGCAGCCCCTCCCTCTCCTGCTTCTTCGCATGGTATTCTGTACAGTTGTCTGCATAGTATTGTTGAATGCTGAGTAGTACAGTATATCTGACTCGGGTCGCTGTGTAAATATTAATGTATATATTTTTGTAGCTGTTTGCTATTGCCATTGTTGTCACTTATAATACTGTCTGTGTGGTCTGGGGTATTTCATTTTAGAGTGACATTTAAGAATTTTAGTATTAAGAGCTCCACATTGTTTTACAAGTTAGAGTGTGTTGAGCTGAGTAAATATTTAGATTTTTTTTTAATTGCATTTTGAATTTGTACTCAAGTCTTCAATTTTGAGTTGATTGATATTACTGTATATATAAGATGGCGGCACGCGGTGATAACCAGGATAGAGACTCACCAGATGCAGCTGAGCCTAGTGATGCACCTGGTGTGCGTAGGGATAACAGGCCACGCCCATTTGGGTTTGGGAGGGCCCGCCCTCGTGGCGCACACAGTCATGGTAGCGGGAGGTTTGGTAATACGGTAGGACTAGAGGATATGGTTAGAGGTCCAGTGGCCACTTCCACTCCCCTGAGGGATCCTGCCTGTAGGCCCCGTACAAACAGACCCACACTAGTGTCATGTGCAGCCCCTATGTCTACACCAGTGTCATGTGCAGCCCCTATGTCTACACCAGCCACATGTGCAGCCCCTATGTCTTACACACAGATGATAAGTGCAGATACATTAGGGATTGTCATGTCTGATTTAGCTAAACAGATCAGTGATAACATCACAGCCAGCATACACACACTGCATCAGACCAGTGGTCAGCCACACTCCAGCCACTCGTCACCATCCCTGGCGGCGGTAGATGCCTCAAAGTTGAATGTGACTGTACAGTCAGATGCCAAACTCCCACCGTTCTTCAGAGGTGACCACACAGATAAGTTTTCGGTGGATGAGTGGGAAGATATAGTGATGAGCAGCCTCCGTCGCATGAATTGTTCAGAGCAGGAGAAGTTTGACTTCGTCATGAGCCGTCTTTTAGGCAAAGCAAGGGATGTAGTGAAAGTCTCCCTTCGTTGCAGCTCAGGACTGACCTCTAGTGGTGACGTTTCTGTTGTCTTTGACATCTTGAAGAGGAATTTTAGCGAACTGACATACTCCAACATGCCAATGAGGGATTTCTATGACACTGTCCCACACCATGGTGAGTCCGCTATGGCATACTGGATTCGTCTTAATAAAGCTATTGATGTGGCTGAAGAGTGTTTGCTTAGGCAGCAGAGAACATTGGAGGATCGTGGGACAGAAGTGGTCACGATGTTTGTGTCTCATTGTCCAGACTCTAGTCTTGCTGTGTCTCTCTCGTTCAAGCCTGCAGAGAGATGGACGCTGGCAGAGATTCAGGAGAGGCTGGATGTGCGTCAGAGGGAGTTGAAGAGGAGTGGGGGTGTTGTTCGTCAGCCTCCTTTGCCTGTGTCCACAGACAGTGCACGCCCACTCACTCAGTCCACTGTTCAACACGGAGAGCCACAGCCCACAGTTATGGCTCTGCAGATGCCCCAGTCATATGGCCCATCTCCACCTGAGTCTGTCCTGCCACCCAGTTCCACTGCAGCTGAGCCGAACTTGTCTCATGTGGTCAGCATGTTAGACAAAGTGCTTTCAGTGTGCACTGCCTCCATGTCTCCACGCTCTGTGCCAGCTCAGCAGAGCCGTTCCCCAGACAGTCAGACACGCCAGCCTTGCAGAGTGTGTGGCACACTACAACACACCACATTCAATCACTGCAAATTGGACCGACTCTGCCATCACTGTCTGCAGCCTGGGCACATCAAGAGTGGGTGCCCAAGAGTGCGTCAGACACAGAGCACTGTTGCCCACGTCTCATCCACACAGTTAAACTAGAAAGCCCATGTAGTGAGAGGGGAACCATGGGCTCCTCTAGTCAGACCCTCAGTGAAAAGGATTTGGAATCTATTTATGTAAATAGTTGCACTCTTTTGCCAGCCAACACCACAGCCATTTACCTCAATTCACAGCGGCTTGAGGGCGCAAGTGATCTCTTTTACACTCCAGTCGTAGTCAGTGGCCTTGTTACATTGAAGGGCATGTTGGATTCAGGATCCATGTCATGTACGCTGAGTGAGGAGGGTGAAACGCGGTTAAAAACTTCTGGTGTTCTCCCCTGTCCACAACCAGTTCCCAGCAATATCGTTCTCATTGGTTGTGGTGGGCTGTCCACGCGCCCTAAGTGCATATACGAGCTGGAGATTGAAGTGTCTGGATCAAGGTTCCTTGTGCCCACTTTTGTAATATCTGGTCAGCGTGATGAGTTTATCATAGGCACCAACGTCTTAAAGCCTTTCCTCAATAGGATGAAGTCTGAGAAGAAATACTGGGATCTTGTCTCTTCTCGTGACTCTGCCCCTGAGTGTGAGCAGGTTCTAGAGCTCCTCACTTGTGTTTCTCGCTGGACAGGCCCAGAGTCAGTAGGTCCTATTGGTACAGTTAAGCTGAGGCGAGCAGTCACTCTGCTTCCAAAACAAGAACACTTGGTGTGGGGCAAGCTGCCTAGCAATGTTGCAGTGTCACCTGGCAGCACAGTAGTAGTGGAGCCCACAGCAGCACGTTCAGGTCCTAAGAACATTCTGGTAGGGAGAGTCATTACGCCTATGTGGGGAGACCACTGGATCCCAATGAGAGTTCTGAACCCCACCGAGAACCCAGTCAGGTTGCGTCGCAACACCAAGCTGGCCGACGTGTCACCATGTCTGGCTGTCGAGGATCTGCCATTGACCCAGGGCTTGGCCTGTAACAGCACTGTTCAGTCCTCCACAGACTTCCAGGCATCACTGTGCCCACCCAAGCGATGTTTGGATGCCTGTGGCCTAGGAGATATCGACATTGATGCCTGTGAGATTTCAGATGAGTGGAAGTCCAGGCTGGCTGAGCTACTTTCCAGGTTCCAAGATGTCTTTTCCAAGGACAAGCTCGATTGTGGAGAGGCCAAGGATTTCGTCCACCGCATCCACCTCACTGATGATCGCCCGTTCAGGCTTCCTTACCGCCGGATTCCCCCTGCCCACTATCTCAAGCTGAGGGAAGTCCTGGGAGAGATGGAGGAAAAAGGGATAATCACTAAGTCCATCAGTGAATACGCCTCGCCTCTGGTTATGGTTTGGAAGAAGAACGGGGACCTCAGAATATGTACAGACTTTCGCTGGCTTAACGCTAAGACTGTGAAGGATGCACATCCATTGCCACACCAGTCTGACTGCCTCGCTGCCCTTGGTGGAAATGCACTGTTCAGCACCATGGATTTGACATCTGGGTTTTACAACATCCCCCTCCATGAGTCTGACAAGAAGTACACGGCCTTCACAACTCCACTCGGGCTTTATGAGTACAACAGGCTCCCTCAAGGCCTGTGTAACAGCCCTGCTTCCTTCATGCGCATGATGTTGAGCATTTTTGGCGATCTCAATTTCTCCACTCTTCTGTGCTACCTTGATGACCTCCTTGTCTTTGCTCCATCTGAGACTGAGGCTCTGTTGCGTCTTGAGGTTGTCTTCACCAGACTGAGAACATACAACCTGAAGCTCTCTCAGAAGAAATGCCACTTTTTGCGCAAGTCTGTGAAGTTTCTTGGGCATATCGTCAATGTGAGTGGCGTGTCTGTTGATCAGGAAAAAGTTGATGTCATCTCTAGCTTCACCACACAGGACCTTATGATGGGGGACAGCTGCACACCTTCTCAGAAGAGAGTTCGCTCCTTCTTGGGTATGGTGATGTATTATCAACATTTTATCCCTGGCTGTTCGTCCATTGCCAAGCCACTGTTCGCGCTGACTGCTGGCCAGAAGCGTAGAGGTAGGCATGACAGGAAGCTCAGGAGACCTGGCACCTACCGTGAGCTGACTCCAGGGGACTGGACTCCAGCCTGTGAGACAGCTTTTGAAGACCTCAAGAGAGCGTTGATGACCAGTGTGGTTTTGGCTCATCCGAACTTCAACAAACCGTTCGTCCTGTGCACAGACGCTTCACTTGATGGCTTAGGAGCTGTTTTATCTCAGGTTCAAGATGGTGAAGAGAGAGCCAGACCTATAGCATTCGCCAGCAAATCCCTCAGTCGGAGCCAGGCCAACTATCCAGCACATAGGCTTGAGTTTTTGGCTTTGAAGTGGGCCGTGTGCGATAAGTTTAGTCACTGGCTCAAAGGCCACACTTTCACCGTCTGGACGGACAACAACCCACTCACGTACATTCTGACAAAGCCAAAGTTGGATGCATGTGAGCAGCGGTGGGTTTCCAAGCTGGCTCCATATACCTTTGATATTAGGCATGTCCCCGGGACCAAGAACGTGGTGGCTGATGCTCTGAGTCGTGACCCTTTCGTGAAGCCTGTCAGCCAGCGGCTCCTGTCTGAGTCATACACAGATCTGTTGCAGCAAGCCTCTGACGTGGACAACAGTTGTGTTCAAGATGTATTTCGCCTCACTTGTCATCCTCAGGCCATGACTGACTCCTCCCTCAGTGCTGAGCAACCCCTATCCATGTCAGGTGATGACGTGTCAGCTGCTTTGGACACACAGGATGCCTGGGACCGTGGAACTCAGCAGAGGGCCCTTTCCCTTGGTGATCATCTGGAGGGCCTGGGTAATGGTGGTCAAGACACACTTCACACATGGTCGACGGAAGAGCTGAGGGCTCGCCAGCTTCAGGATGCTGCCATTGCAAGAGTGATTTTCTTCGTTGATCGGAAACTGAGACCATCAAGGCGTGAACGTGCCCACGAGGACAACCTGGCCTTGAAGTTACTGAGGCAATGGCAGAGGTTCCAGCTGAAGGATGGAATTCTGTACCGAGTTTTTAAAGACCCACTTACCAACATCAAGAGGTTTCAGTACGTCGTGCCTGACTCTCTGAAGAGTGATGCGTTGGCTGGTGTTCATGATCTGGCTGGTCACCAGGGTCAGCCCCGCACCCTCTCCCTTGCCCGGCAGAGATTCTTCTGGTATGACATGGAGAAGGATGTCAGAAACCATGTCAAGACCTGCATGAGGTGTGTTCTCAGCAAAACCCCTGAGCCAGCTGCCAGAGCTCCCCTGCGGAGCATCAGAACATCTGCCCCCCTGGAGCTTGTCTGTATTGATTTCTGGACAGCTGAGGACAGGAACAACAAGTCTGTGGATGTCCTGGTCATCACCGACCACTTCACCAAAATGGCCCACGCGTTTCCCTGTCAAGATCAGACTGCTAAGAAGGTAGCAAAGAAGCTATGGGATAACTTTTTTTGTGTCTACGGCTTTCCCACCCGCCTGCACTCTGACCAGGGAGCATCTTTTGAGAGTGATCTCATCGCGGAGCTTATGGAGTTAGCTGGCGTCCACAAGTCTCACACGTCTCCTTACCATCCGATGGGCAACGGTGGTACAGAGAGATTCAACCGGACGTTGGGAAACATGCTGAGGTCCCTGCCTCTACAGTCAAAACAGAAGTGGCCCCAGATGGTTCAGACCATGACGTTTGTGTATAATTGTACAGTACATGAAACGACTGGGTTTGCGCCATTCTATTTGATGTTTGGCAGGGTGCCGAGGCTGCCTGTTGACCTGATGTTCAGGAATGTGAGCCATGATGAGGGGATTGCAGACTACGACACGTATGTGAAGTCCCTGGCCTGCGATCTCCAGTCAGCCATGCAAGTCGCTCAGAGGAACTCAAGGCTTGAACAAAGACACCAGGCTGACCAGTACAACAAAAGAGTGAAGGGGCTGGCGCTCTCCATCGGTGACCGTGTTCTTGTAGCCAACAAAGGGTGCAGAGGAAAACGTAAGCTCGCTGACAGATGGGAGCATGATGTTTACATTGTTGTGGCCTCGAAGCCTAGTCTCCACATCTACAAAGTCCAGGACAGCGAAGGTAACACGAGAGTGCTTCACAGAAACCTCCTGCTTCCTGTCAATTTTTTGCCACTCAGTGCCTCTCCGGACGATGCCACTTTGAGCCAAGAAGCAGGATTTGACTTTTCGGGTGAGTTTGTGTCTGAAGCCCACCTGTCAGACCACTCTTTTGAGGATGCCCTGCCCCCTACTGGCGCTGACCTGTCATGCCAGGATGGCTCTCTTGACCGCACCTCTTCCTGGGTCGCTGAACAGTCTTCCATCCAGAGTGACTTTGATGTGTCGGATGTGGCTGTTCCTGGTTCCTTCCATACTGATGTGGCCTCTGATGTGGCTGTTCCTGGTTCCCTCCATCCTGATGTGGCCTCTACTGTGGCTGTTCCTGGGTCCCTACATTTAGATGTGCCTCTTTGTGATGTCCCTGATGCCTCTGTTGGTGCTGAGGTTGACCCTGGTGATGCTGCACAACATGTCACATTTGCTGCCCCTCCTAACCCCCCACACAACACTGACCATACTGACTTCACTGCCCCTCCTATCCCCGCACGCAACACTGTTACTGACCATCCTGACTACGTTCATCCCCTTCCTACATCTAGGTTTGGTAGAGTTATTCGTCCTGTATGTAGATTGATAGAATCTATGGCTCAGTTGCAAAGCATCCTGGGTGGGGATGAGGCTGTAGGTCATGTTATTCATGTGTAGCTTACTGTGTGAGGTTATTTCAGGTTTGCCTTACGGCATGACTTCAGAGTCAGTTTTCCGTGTGAGAATTGTTTTTCTGGTGTGCATAATGTATGCCACAGTTGTTGTGAAATACTGTTAGTTTAGCCATACTGTTGAGGTGTATATGGCACCTCATCTACCCAGTGGGTGTTCTGGGACTTGATCCCCCCAGTTCACGTCTGACCTTTCTAGGTAGCTGCCATGCTGGTGTTTGTATTGGCTGTTGATAGGATTTTTTTTTTATTCTTGTATGGGTTCCTTATCTTTGTGTAATTCTAGAGGGGTGAGTGTAACAGGTCACATTTCTATTGTTTTATAATTACACAAAGATGGTTTTTGCCTTGACACACTGCCTTGTATCGCCAGTACAGTGAGAGTCCTAGTGGGCCTCCGTAGTCTCCCGCCCCCTCTAATGTATCAATTTTTCATATTCATATTTCGCTGTGCCCTTCACCTCTTCCCTGTCTCTGTCACTCTGGGGAAGAGGTATGTTATCTGTCTATCCCTCCTTTCATATTATATTACATATCTTCACCCTATACTGTCTTTCACTACTATCATAACTATCACTTTACCTATATTTACTTTCTGTACACTTTGTTTTATCTATTATGGAGCTTTCTTGTTTATTTCTTTATATTTGGTACTTTCGTGTCACATGGTGTAAAATAAACCTGTGACTAGCCTGTGGCTGTAGCCTGTACCCTGTATAATGCTACTGTATGTTGTTAGCGATCGCTAGTACTTAGCATGCTATTTATAATTCACCACAGGAGTTGGGGAAGGAGAACCTACTGCCTGCTTCACTGTATTGTCCCTATCGTTTTGCAGGTGTGTCATTGTTTTCTGTTTGTTTATCACTTTGTCATGGTGTTATTTTGCTTGTAACCTTGTACAGCTATTTAGCATGCTAGCTCCCGCTAGCATAGTTGCTAACTATGTTAGCCATACTAGCTAGCTACTTCCATTAGGTCTCTATCAGGAGCTAGGCTAGGTAGCATAGTTTAATGGTTAAATCTTAGCGACTAGTTGTGTTAACCTTTTAAATGTAATGATTGATGTTACTTTTATTTTATATCTTTTATTTTGTATTTAGTATGTTTTGTGTGGGTTACCTGTGCTTTGGCCCTGTCTCTGTCACTCTGGGGAAGAGGAGTTGGGGAAGGAGAACCTACTGCCTGCTTCACTGTATTGTCCCTATCGTTTTGCAGAGAATAAAAGCCCGCGAATACATCGTCATCCCGTGTCACGTCAGTCACTGAAAAACAGCAAATCACAACGCAGAGTGTATTCCACCGGTCACATATATACATATCTAGGCTATCTATAGCCTATCTATTTATCTATAATCTGCGCTATCTACTGCTGAACAATCCCTTACTCGTCTCTCTTTACTCCTCTCTCGTTACTCTCAAGGGTCTCAAGGTGGGCTTTGGTCTGTAGTCTCCCCAAGGTGACGTAATGCAATGCATTGTGGGGGAAAGGAGAATCACTTCAAATGCTGTGAAATAGTACCTGCTTTTTCGTATTATATTCCGTTTTGTGATACCCAACAACATCAAATACAATGGATAACAGTTTAAATGTTTATTATCAACAAGCAAATTGTGCAAATTCGTTGGAAAATGAACCCTGCAACACGGCCTTTAAGCGCATAGATGTAATGCAAAATCTGACACATTGGGGGCGCTAGAGCACTTGACATGAAACTTAGTGAAATAAATCATATGACTATACCGAATCAATGTGCCAAATTTCCTAACTTTTTACTGTATGGTTCAATGGCAAATGAGTGTTTCGTTATAATAATAATAATAATAACACATAGAATCACTATGGGTTGCCTCGCAGCTTTGCTGCTTGGCCCCCAAATATATGGTCCATACTGTAGCATACTGGCGGTCATAGACTCAAAGTGGCAAAAGCCGACATTCCTAACCCTGCTCACAAGTGCCACCTGGTGGTTGTTTGGGTCATGGCAGCTTCACTGCCATGGGGGGGAAATATAAATAAAAGACGTGAAAATCACGCGTGAATCCAGACAATTCGAAGTAGTAGGCCTACCCACTGTAACTTATGTATGTTAAAATGAGTTCTAGTTAACCATGCATCCATCTCTCATGCTTTATATAAAAATACACCAGGTCTAATGCAGATCTTAAAGGATATCTTAAATTGTGAAATGAGCTTACTTGCCGTTTAACCCAGATGAGATGCTGTTCTCTTCTCTGTGCGTGAAATAACCCAATTTTACATTATTAGCCTAGCTTAGCATAAGTCACACTATTTAGGCTATAGCTGCCTTTTAGCTATAGGCTACTGTAACTGGTGTTACCTACGCACAGTGATAGATAGTGCATCTACCTGTTGAGTCCCAGTAATAAAGCACTGGAGGTGGACATAAGGTAAATTATAACTCCCACATATCCCATAAGGCAAGTGACATCAGCCTCTTTTATCATACACAACTGATTTTTTTCAGTTCTCTACCTGTAATAAGCTTCACACTGACACCTTGTTGTGTTGCTACAGCAATTTCATTTTTTTTTAATAAAAAGAAAAATACAGACACAAACTCAGAGACAGAACACTAATTAATTTGATGAGGACTGGAAAAACAAGTGGATGATTACTGTGGGTTGACAGTTGCAAAAAATGTGTAACTGTTCATGCATGTGCATAAATAATAGACTTAAGTATTACTTAAGCAGAATGCTCGTAGGGTGACTTGCACACATGGGAAAATATAACCTTAATAGCAGTGTGGTAAACTGCAATGTTATCATTTACATTTTTCAAAATGTATGAAAACATTGGCAAAAACATCTGAATTGTATGAAGAACAGGGAATTGAGAATTATTCATTTGGAGAATTTTTTGTTATAGTGCTTTACTGTGTCTTCAGGAACTAACAATGTAGCCTACAAAGAGTGTAAGGCATGTTTTCACAAGTAACTCTAAGAGCAGTCTAATAACTACTACTAAACAAAGAGTGAAACAAAGCCTTTATCCTAAAGTGGCTCTTTTTTACGAAAGGCCGGTGCCTGCCTTTGTTGAAATTGTGGCTTATTCTGCTTCTGCATATTCCATTGACAGAGTAGGATCATTTTGAATGTATCACGGAAATTCTTGTTGCAGAGGGCATAGCACATAGGGTTGATGGTGCTGTTCACATAACAGAGCCAGTAACCCAGAGCCCAAAGTGTTTCAGGAATACAGCCAGTACAGAATGTGTTTACTAGGACCATGATATTATATGGTGTCCATGTAATGATGAAAGCCAACAGAATGGCACTCAGTGTCTGAGCAGCTTTATTTTCCTTCACCACTGACTGATTTTTACGTTTGCTGAAGTGTGATTTGGCTTTTGAGGCAAAGCGCTTTGCCATGGTGACACTAGAAGAGGGAGACTTTGAAGCTGGTTTGCCAGTCTGACTTTCTTTAGTATCCTCATCTGACTCTGTCTGGTCATTCTGTACTGGTTGGTTAAGATCAGTGTTGCTATTGCTCTTGGAACCTCCGGTGGTAGCCTTGTCATGTTTGCCTTGATTGCCAGAGCACTTCAGGCCAGCTAGGTCTTTGGAACGATTCTCTGTCTCCTTGTACATCTTCCAGAAGAGAAATGTCATGATGGAGACCGGCAGGTAGAAAGCGGCAATGGCTGTGCAGAATGTGATAATTGGCTCAGACAGGAACTGGATATAGCACTCTCCAGGTGGCACAGTGCGTTCCCCAACAACAAACTGCCAGAACAGGATGGCAGGGGCCCAGAGCACAAAGGAGATGGTCCAAGCTGAGCAGATCATGGTCATAGCCCGTTTAGTTGTTCTTTTAGCTCGATATGTAAGGGGTTTAGTCACAGAGAAGTATCTATCAAAACTAATGACTAGGAGGTTCATAACTGAAGCATTGCTGGCTACATAGTCTATAGCAAGCCATAAATCACATGCCCAGTTTCCCAAAGCCCAAGTATCCATAATGATGTATGTAGTATACAGGTTCATAGAGAGGGTGCCAATAGTCAGGTCCGCAAATGCAAGGCTGAGCAGGTAGTAGTTGTTCACTGTCTTGAGTGCTTTGTTAATTTTGAATGACACTAGTACCAGTATGTTGCCAATCACAGTGACCAGGGACAAAGAACCAGTAAAAAAAACAATCACAATAACCTGCCAGACTGCATGTCCACCCAGTGGGTCAAATGGCACAGTCAAATTCTGTAAACTAGTTAAAGGGCTGCTGCTGTCGAGAACAGTGTCATCCTGGTTTGAGTCCTCATTCTCGGGCCAGTGATATCCATGTTGGATGCCAGCGTCTCTCATCACTGGATATGTGTTCGTCAAGGACATCGTTACTGAACTGGTGTTGAGGCTCATATTGGAAGCATGGCATATTCTGTGAACAAAACTGACAAAAAAGGCATCATTCCCACATGGAGGAAAAGCTTACAGCAGCAATTCAGTGTAAATAAATTAAACTTTATTCAGTGTAAATAAATTAAACCATCAGTAATATTTTTCTTACTTAAAGGGGAAATCTGTTTTAAAATGGATTTTGGATATGCTTAGCATGATAACGAGTTCGAATGTTTGTTGGGGAGCAAAACAACGCTAATCCGATGCATTCTAAACTAGCCTTTTTTTAGCCGATGCCTCCAAATTGAATTAGCTTTTTTTTGCTCCCCAACGAACGTTCGAACTCATTATCATGCTAAGCATATCCAAAATCCATTTTACACCGAATTTCCCCTTTAAGGATAAAGGTCTGATTTGGTCTTCACCAAAATTGCACTCTCAAATTTTCAGGACATGAATAAGGCAGTAAGTCAGTGCCCATGTTAATTAGACAATTTTAAATGATCATATTACGGAATATTTGTACATGACATGACTCATTAAAAGCCCACAATTAGTATGTTATACAAGTAAATGAGATTAGTTGTAAGTGAAAGTGGTCCTAATTATAATTGTTTCTCGCAGTTTGAAAGATGCAGTGCATCATGAATGATGCTGAGTTAACTGGTTAGCATGATAAAAATAAATGTAGTGTGTTAAAATGCATTCCGCCAATGGTGGATGAAACAGTATAAAGCATAAAATCTTGAATCTGGGTGGTGGAGAAATTTTGGGAAAATGGTGACTTCTGGTGATTTTTTTTTTTTTTTTGTCTGGACAATCCCGTTCAAATCCACTGAGCCTGCAGATTCCATTGCACTGCTGATTCTGGCATAGATTAGCATAGCCTGTAAAGAAATATTGTAATCACTAATACAGGCTATACTAATTAAAGCCAGAATCATCAATTTCGGTCTTCACACAGCAATCCAGCCTACCTATGTGTAACTATGCCAATATACAGTAGAGCAGAGTCCAAAAAGTAACTGCTGAGCACAAAGGGAGGTATAGAATAAGCAAAAATTAATACATTATTTCACACAAAGCTTCTTTAGAATACAGGTTCTTTCATCCGTTGTAAAAAGATTTGAGGAAAAGTACGTTTGGTGTCGACGCACAGTATAGTGATGTATTTTACCCCTCAAGTTAAGGGTTAACCTAACATAAATTTAAAATATGTTTGTTCTGATTGAAAATGACACCGCCACATGGCTAAAGGTTATAGGACAATGTGGTAAAAAACATGGAATAAAAAAAAAAAGCATTTTCATCTTTTTTTAAAAAAAATTATGAAAAATGGCATGTCCAAAATGATTCATTATTTTATGTTCCCAATACCTACCATGATAATCTGGAGTACATAGGACCCTTGAACAGATTTGTCTAAGCGTAAGGTGGGCTTCAGCAACATCTTTTTTACTGCCCGGATGTGGCTAGCACGGTTGCCTGCTATGCCAATGAGTGCCCCTTATACGCCGGGAGCCCCCACCGTTCATTTCAAGGCTGTGTATCTACCACGGCTAGACTCTGATCTTATCATCATCTTAGCTTTTCGCTTCAGCTAAGCCTCCTGTGCCAGCGAGTGGACATAAAAAAATCCCAAAACACAGTTGTCATGCATGCGCCATGCCTCAGAACAAAAGCAGGATGGACAAGCTAGAAGCCAAGACCAGGGAGCAAGTGTGTCTCTACAGGCACCAGCCACCACATGTTTGCTAAGTTCTCTCATAAATTAACAGAGGACAATAGCAGCCCGACATGTCAGCATTTCATATAGCCCATATCCTAAATAAATGAAAAAAACTTTAGTAAAACTAGATGTACTGCAAAGCAGTAAAAAATGACCACCGCTCAGTCCTGCACATTCTCTCCGCAAAAATAAACCACGCTTGTCAATTTGTCTCCATCTCCTACTCCATCCCCTACTCTTGAAACTTGTGTATGTAAATGAGTGTGTGCATGTATGTGCTTCTTTGTGTGTGTGTTTTCGCTTGTGAGTGTGTGTATGTGGGAGTAATGGTGTGTTTGTGTGTGTTTTATGTGTCTGTGCGTGTGTGTGTTTGTGTTTGCTTGTAAGTGGGTGTGTGTGTTTTTTTGTGTGTGTGTGCATGGGCCTGCTTGCCTGCATGTGTGTGTTTTATGTGTTCGTGTGTGTGTGTGGGTGTGTTTGTGCATGCGTGCATGTACATGTTTGTGTTTATGTGTGCGTGCGTGTGTATGTGTATTTTTATGTGTGTGTGTGTGTTTGTGCATGTGTGTGTGTGTGTATCTGTGCTTGTGTGTGTGTGTGTACAGTCACTAAATGTACACATTATTCATTTGTTGTAAGGTCCCCCATGAATGGAATTCCACAAAACTTGGCATGCCCTTCAGCGAGTGTCATGATCCTTCACTTAAAATTTCATGCTGTTTTGAACCTGTTAACTAGGTGGCGCTATACATCAAATGAATGGTTATGGGATGGGCTGACATGGCCCCTTGACACTAACATACAGAAAAATGTGGTCCTCCTAGGACCTACGGTTCTCAAGATATTTACAGAAAACTGTGTCCGGCCATCTACAGGCCAATTGGTGTACAGTCACTATGTACACATAAATTCATTTATTGTATGGCCCCCATAAACAGAATTCCACTAAACTTGGCATGCATTCAGAGGGTGTTATAATCCTAAAATGATCCTACACCTCCAATTTCGAGCCAGTGATACCTGTGATTACAACACCTCATTTTTGCTTTTTCATTTTAACTAGGTGGTGCTATACATCAAACGAGTGGTTATGGGATGGGTTGACATGGCCCCTTGAGACCGACATACAAAAAAATGTGGTCCTCGAGATATTCACAGAAAACTGTCTTCCCTACCCTCCCAAACACAAAATGACTGTAGAAAAAAACGCTTGGCTGCACAGCGGTTATAATAATGAAGATAAATTCTAAAAATGGGGATCAGAGGGTAGCCTACATGACTTGGGGCAGAATTCTAATTTTTTGTAGAGTCAAGAAGTGTGATTGTTTGACTACCGTAATTTCCCAACTATTAGTAGCTGCTTATGTTGATTTTGCAAAATTTCTTCAGCTACGAGGTTAAAACTTCAGGTTAACATCCTAGTCGCTGCTCAACTCTCCACCACACACAAATGGAAAAGTATGGCTTGTCATATGTTTTCAAAGAAAATCTTTCTGGGATCATAGAAGATAGGCTAAGTGACTTGCAAGGCTAATTTCTATGATTTTAGTGAGCACTACATGATCGCGGTAGACATGACGAGTGACCTAAAGGGATAGTTAGGCTGCCTAGAAGGAGCTCAAGATGTAAACGTTAACGTGGTTAGTTTATTTCGGAAATGTCATTAAACCCAACAGTATGCCTAAATGAACTAAATTAGCAACACAAACTTGAGAGGTGCAAGTCAGCAAAGCAAATGTAACATTAGCCTACTATTATTTGTTGCTGTGTGGCCACAGCATCACTTAAACTAGCGGCCGTCTCGCTACTTATCACATGACAGCTGCAGGTTAAAAGCTGCGTGTGTGTGTGAGGAGAGGATGCTACGGGAAGCACTGACTGTCATTCATAAAGTAGGCCTAGGCCTATATCGATAAAGGATCTTTGTCGATACTAATAGAGTTTCAGGGTATTGCGATACTTTTGTAGTACTGGTGCACTGTGCAACACTAGTCAAAGGAGAACACGCTTAGTTCGTGGAGAGCAGCTGCGAGGAAAGTCTAGCGCTCACTCTTATGACCTTATGTGCACCAGGACCCAGGACATTTTTTAGTCGCACCCTTAAAAATGTTGGTTGAATGTGCGACCAAAGAGCCCTGACTGTAGAGAGAGAGCTAGAGAAACTAAATGTTTGTGAAATAAATAGCCTGGACATTTAGGCTAACACTTTGAAGTAGGCTACAAAGTCAACATGCAATTGAATATTGCTAACATTTGTAAATTGTCTTCTCTTCCCATTTTGCAGCCTAGGCTACTTCAACAACAGTGACTTAAAGAGCAATTCTTTGTCCATAACTGCAGTTTTTTTTTCTCGTAAGGGTGGGCATAAGGGTAACCTACAAGAACGTAGCCTACATCTTAGCGGCCTAATATTACTTAATTGGCAATTGTTTCAAACCGCATACGATGCCTATTTATAAGATGCTTACCTTCCTTTGAGGGCTGTAGACTTCTACTAAGCGAGGTTTGTCCAGGCAGACAAGTTTATGGCTTGTCCGGGCAGCCTAACTTAAGCAGTAATTTTGTGACTTCCCGATTAACCCATAGCCTGCAACGAAATAAATTGTAACCTACTCATGGTAAGCTGCCATGGCAATTTACTTTCGCATCTCTAAACTGCTCTAAGCAGGTAATCTTCTGTTTCACACGCTGTTACCAAATTTTAAGCACCGCCCCAACGCCCTCAACTTGGGAGACCCAATCGACTATTGGAGCACAGATATAGAGATGCTCACTCTACGGACTGTCAAAAAATCTGATCTCGCTCTAAACTGGATGTAGGCTGTTTGTCATGTTCCAGTCATTTGAGCATAACGACTGTTTTCATTAAGAGATTCTTGTGTTGTATTGAGAAAATCCGAACTCATTTGACAAAATTACAAAATTGTGAGTTTGTTTTACTTAATTGTGCCCTCATTATTCTAAATTGTATGGTAATTTTACTAAATGAGCATGCTTTTTACTGAAATGATTGCACTATTTTGTAAAACAAGTGCATGATTTACTAAAATGAGTGCAAGATCTAGTGAAATGAGTGCATAATTTAGTAAAATGAGCACACAATGTAAGAAAATGAGCACATAATTTAATTAAATGAGTGCACATTCTCTCGACATACAAACATCATTCTGTTATTTTAATATGGCACTGTCGAGGCAGTGTTTTTTTCAAGGATAGCACTTAGCAGATGGGGTGAGGGCACGTTGTCACACTGTTTTTTTTCTTTTTCTAACAATTAAATGGAAACCTATATTCATTGAATTGTTATGTGATATTTCAAAGATAAATTAACCTAAATTAACTTTGTTACTGAGTTATTGAGTTCACTTCCCCTATACCTGTTGCTGAGTTGAGTCTGGTGTAGCCTATTTAAGCCAGCCATTGTGCCCTCTTCTGTTAGATTCTAACACGTAGTTGTTTATTTCCAGACAATATCCATTTCTAAATTAGTATTTCTATTTAAGTATTACACAAATACTCATTTCATTAAGTGTTTTCTTACCAATGGTGTTGACTCAAGGACTACTATATTGACATCTGTTCAAAACAGCAGATAGATTAAAGGATCCGATCAGACTATGCAAAATAAAACTGACAAGGCTCCTTAATTACAAATTTATTTATGAATTAAAGTAAAAATAAACAAGCACATACACAAACGTGGATAATGGATTTCCACACAAGCATACAAGTGTGAGAAGCATAAATAGTACTATGTGTTTATTTGAATACATATCTCAGGAAATATATTTAGTCATAAAATTGCTGCGTATGTTGGTAGCTTGTGAAAATAAAGGTGTAGGCTAACATCATTCTACCAACACAATTTGTGATCTAGCAGATAGAGAAATCCTCTAGGATTCCCAGACAATATGCAAACAGAATTATATGACTCCAACAATTGTATCACTGTAGTCCTAAGCCAACTATGGGGTGCTATACACTCTTCAAAAATTGGTGGAAAAAAAACCTTTATGTTGTTTTGTGAGTTAAGTGACATGATCTTCCCACATTCTCTTCCAATATCATGCAGAGTGGATTTTTTTTTTTCTTCAACTTTTTTGAACATCTGAATATGTGGCCTGGACACCCTTTGTAAGGGTCAAAAGCCTTCAAAGAACGATTCCTATAATAGTAACTGGATGACCACTACAATGTAATAAAATAGCTGACAGTTAATTGATAAGATAATCAGAGACTAGAATAAAATCACATTCTTTAAAGGTGCCATGTGTAAGAATTGAGGTAAAAATATCCAAAAAATGAGCTACACGCATCAAAAGAATGAGAAGAAATAAGGGTGATGTTATTAAAAAAATGACAAGGTATAGTGCTGCAGAGATATCAACCTGAATTAGCATGCTAAATTAGTAGCCACAGCCCGACAGCCGTCATAATACCAGTTTCGGCCATGGGAGGTGGTATGCGGGCAACATAACCGCCAGCCAAAATGCAATACACGTTTCTCGGTTGTTACTCTAGGGTAGACCAACTCACTTTCTGGAGGTATACTGCCCCCATCTTTTATGGAATGTGGAGTATGAATTGATTTTTGGCGGACATTACACATGGCACCTTTAATGGAAACCAATTTGTCAGTATTTTCTGTCATGTTATGCATATTTCTTGACTGTTCATGTATAGTATCCATAATGTAGATTGTTTTGTAAACCAGGTAAAACTGTTGGTTTGAGTAAATGACAGTTAATGGGGTAGCTTGTCTAATTAATTTCACTATATATATCTGCAGGTCACTGATTGTCAGAAGCTATATCACAGCAAGAAGGTGATCTACAAACTTCAATAAATAATAATTTATTATTTGAAAACCATGCAGATCCATTCAATCCTGTGTTACAGTTAACATACAGTATATACTAACAGCTCTACAGAGTACTAATATGCGTCAGATTTTTTTTCTCCACAATATTGTGATTTTGGTCTTCAAAAATCTTCACGAGTAAAACATCACTTATTGTTTTGTTGTCTGTTTACTCATTGTTATTGCAGTGATTTTACATTATATTATACAACAACAAAGCACTTCTATCACCTATGGAATGGGTATGTAGACTGTGCAGTGGTTAAACCATTCTATGTGATTGTAGATTCCAGCAGTGCTTTCTAAGATTAGGCCTCCAGCTCCAAGAGGGTCATAAGATCATGATCCTGACTGGTGTCAACTAGAAGAAGAAAACAAGAATACTCTGGCTAAAAACAATTATACAAACAAAGGATATGTCATCATCTTGAAGCCTAAGAATGCCTATTAGAGTCCCTGAATGGATATTGCTTCAAATTTGCGATAATCAGTGCTTGGAAAAATATAGGTTGGGAAATGATATAAGTTTTCCTGGACAGGTATGACATTTTTGGCCAAGGTAAGACGTAAGAATTCAACAACACTTGGATATTATCGAGATACTGCAAATGATCCTTAACCTTATAAAACATTTGTGATACATTGATCTTGCATCTTTATTTTATTTTTCCTTAAACTTGCATTATAAACATGCAATTAAACATTTTATGAGTAAAATTTCAGATCTTTCTAGATTTCATACAAAGTATAACTCTGTCACTCTGTTGCATAATAGCATTGCAAACCACAAGAAAGAAAGAAAAATGGACAAATATAAGCTAAAGAAGGGCTATACATGTATCTTATCAGAAAATGAATAACATTTGTACTGAGGGCCACCCCTATTCATTACCCATGACTCATTCTGTCTCCACAGTAAACCACTGTATATCCAAATTTATTTTCTTTTACTTTCCTCTCTCTCTCTCTCTCTTCTCTTTCATTCACTCACTGACTAAAACACTGTCATGCACACATTCATGCAGAGAGACAATCACACAATTGCAAAAAAATCAGAGAGATAATACGTCTGTGGTGCAGTCCTGTAAACTACCACGCAGCTTTGCATAGCTCGACCTAAGCTTAGTAAGGCACTATTGTATCATGTCCTCTGGGTCTACAATCATGGTTTCAGTTCTGATAATCCATCAAAGATCCATATCTCATTCTTGATGAACAAAAGATGTTTAGGATGGCCAAGCCAATGCCCATTTCATACATAAATTCTGAAAGAATGCATTTTGCCAGTTTCCATGGGCAGTCTTCTCGCTTTCTCCATACTTGTAGATATATTTTCTTTTGTTTTCTTCACTTCATTTTCCATCTTGTATTTCAGCCTGTTTTTGCTTGTCAATGAGATTAAAGCAAAATGTAAAGATAAAGCATTCAGTCATTAAAACACAGTCTGTGTGCTCCAAACAGCACATAGGGTTAATTATCCAGAATATAATGTATATACAGAGTCTGAAAAGCATTACAGACAAAAGGGAGGCAGAGTGGGCCTCTTTGATTGCTCAGAAAAGAAAAAGTGGAGTGTCTGGCCCTAGTTGAGCTGGTCTTCATACTGTTTACGGAAACAGTCTCCTGCAGGGAAAAATTCCCAGCACCGTTCCTGATACATTTTCCAGACATATGATTCCTGTCAGGTGAAATGAACACATAATTGTTAATATATTAATTTGATGAAAAATTAATTGACCAAAAAATACTAATGACTAATTTTCTTTTTTATAGAACATCATGGTATCTAAATACAGGTTCTAAAAATATTCTGATAACCTAGTTTTAGTTTTCTAGTGGTGGGCAAAGCCATTTACCTGTCCGGTGTGCTCTGTTTCATCTTTATTAATGAGATACATCACAAAAAATCTGTGAATTACATAAAATGTCATATTATAATATAGTAATTTATCATAATACACCAGCAGACTTACCCATAATTTGAAGTGCATATCTCAGAAACTAAATAAGATATAAGACTGAAATGTAAGTCAATCTGGTTCTCACTGAATACCAGCTCTTTCATGAAGAGCATACCATGCTGTTTTCCTTTACAAAATGGTTCTCCACTTTTATTTCTAAATATAACACAATCCCCTGCTTCTGGTGAATTCTCTTTTAATGACTTCCATGAGGGATATCACAACTGCTCTACTGCACTTAAACACAAACAACTGGCAGCCTATACTCACAGATAGTTTGCCAAGTTGTGCTCCTGCAGGGTATGTGTTTCAAAGCCATGAGGTACAGTATCAAAGTAATCATTCCCTATGCCACAGATGAAGCATTTGGTCTGCAAACAAAAGGAAGGTTTGTTGGGCTGTTAGTGGTTGTTTTTTTTACAACTAACATTACACAAGAAAGATCTTTTTTACATTTTTAAATGCAATACAGTAACAAAGGTTTTGAACATGACCTACATATTGCCATGTAGACTTCATCTGTTATACTATCTATTAAAAAGTGAAAGTGTGAGTGTTTTACCAAAATACAATATCATTTCAGGTATTCAGGTATTTTACCTGAATAACTTAACTAGAATTAAGATTTCTCTTACCTCCATGTCTTCCTTCACCTGTTCCTGTTGGTCTCGCAGTTCACCAAAAGCATCAATTATGAGACCTGTAGGTACATGGATGAATAGCTAATCAAACATAAAAACATCCAAAGGCAATGTTTTCTTTCTGTTAAAACAAAATATCATCTTAAAAGGGACAAAATGCATGCATGTAACTTGAATTTAAATAATTATTCATCTACAGCTTCTAGCCATGGATCTAGTGTCTACCCATCATCATTTAGTAAATGTTGGGGGACTAAAGACTGATTTATGATTCCGCGTCGACTCCAAGCAATGACTACCCTGTTGCCTCGATGCCGGTGTGACCCTTTCGAAGTTCTGTGTGTCCTGTGTCTGCATCACTTACCACCGGAACGGTAGTCAGAATGGCCAACTCCATAGACTACCATGCTGAAATATCGATCTTATTTGTTTGGCCGTTTCTTGCTTAGATTTTGTAAAACTTATCGAGAAATAGACACAGTACATTCCAATGACCTAGTTACTGTAACCAGAAAATAAGTCTGTGGTTATTTGCGAGGTGTCTGCCAGCTAGTTAATGTTATATTAGCAAGCAAACTTTCCCACAATATCCTCAAAGTACTGCTTGCTGGTGAAGTGCTGATTTTAAAACGTTACTGACAAATAGAGACTTTACAAACAGATAACCCAGTAACTGTAAACAAAATATGTCTTGTTTATTTGCAAAGCTTATGTCTGAACTAGCATGTTGCTACTCCCCACAGTAGGCAGTCGGCTATCAACACACAGGACAGGTCGACCAATCACAGTCCTTGTGGTCTGGGTTGTCTCAACGCGAGGCTAGAATTTTTTGGAGGTGCGTGTCGAGCAACAGTGGAGGGCTCGACGCAGAAGCATAAATCAGCCTTAATGCCTTATTTATTCTCTCTTTTCATACAAACATAGATCAGTTTGTTGCTCAATTTCATTCGTATCCGTAAGCTTTCAGCAAATGTGCAAAAGATGGATGAAATTAACTCAGAGTATGGACAGAAGGTTCTGTCCATCTCCATATTTGAAGATCAATGACCTTAGGTCAGATTTTGCCTTCGATGGGAGAAACAAGTGTTGATAAATACTCTCTTTCTCTCACCTTGAATGATGGCTAGCAGAATGACAATAACAAAAAAGAAAAAGGTGATGTCAAAGATGATACGGTAAATCTCGTATTCATCTCCAGCCGGGTCCTCTATTTGGTCACCAATGCCACCTCCTGCCCTCACACCAACGTACATGTGGAACATATAGCACTGTGGAGAAACAAACATAACAGTCCTTACACATCAACAACGATAAACAATTTCAGGTTTATGGTATGTAGAGGCAAAAGAAAACATTTTAAACATTTAACAAAAGAAACATTTCATAAGAATAGTGTAATCATGTAGGTAGGTATCAGAGGCAAAGTAAGGATTAACAATAGCTATGTGGTGGCTTCTAAACTTCATGATCATTCCATATGATATACAGTGGATACCACCATCCCTGCCCCCACAGTTACTTCCAGAGTAATCTGGGAATTTAAATGGTTTGACAGTCTATCTACCTATGCAAATGTGTATTAAGGTGCAACCTGAACTTTACTGTAATTTCAAAACTATAATTCTCAACTTTACTAGGCTACATTTTCCACTGTAAAAGAGTAGGTTATGCTCATTGCAGCTTATTATTAGCCTTTGTGATGCCATCTTCAAAATTCACTAGAAACGACAGCAATTTACAACCAAAAGTTTCCTCTGGAGCACAACGAGAAAGAAATGTCATAGACATGACAATGTTGTAGTAGGATGCATAAAGGATGTGACCATTTATGCGTTTTTCAATATAGTAGTATAAGTATGTGTGTGTATACTTACTATATATATATATATATATATATATATATATATATACACATACATATACACACTCTTTTGATCCTGTGAGGGAAATTTGGTCTCTGCCATTTATCCCAATCCGTGAATTAGTGAAACACACTCAGCACACAGTGAACACACAGTGAGGTGAAGCACACACTAATCCCGATGCAGTGAGCTGCCTGCAACAACAGCGGCGCTCGGGGAGCAGTGAGGGGTTAGGTGCCTTGCTCAAGGGCACTTCAGCCGTTCCTACTGGTCGGGGTTCAAACCGGCAACCCTCCGGTTACAAGTCCGAAGCACTAACCAGTAGGCCACGGCTGCCCTAAGTATCCGTTTCACAAAGGGGGAATGCCAAACAAATGCATGTTTAATATTTTAGTCCACTGTCAAGAGTGCTCCACTAATGTATGCATTAGATCACCTCAGTGTTCTTCCTGACGGTGCAAATTCAAACCGAAAAACACCCTTAGGAACTCTGTAGTTCTAGTAGCCTCTCCAGTCAATAGTTCATAGAACTTTGTTCTAAGAACTGTTATGTCCGAAAACATGGGGAATAAGAAGTAGCAGAAGAAGCCTGGATAAATTAGCAGTGCTTAGATTTAGTAGCTGAATTTCAAGGTCTCATGATTTTCATGGGTGGACACTTAGAGTAACATGAAAATTGTGAAAGGCTGCTGAAGGTGCTAGTCTTTGGTTGGAGATATTTCCTGGAATTTGATTGAGCAAATACATCAATATTTAATCTGTATTCCAAACCTTACACGCATACCAAGGTTTCATTATAAAATACCATTGAGCAACCATTTTCCCTTTAAAAAATATAAGAAACCCTCCCATTCTCTATTTTGTTCTAGTAGTGTTTTTTTTATAAGAAAATATACACCTAAAGACAATAGACGGGCAATCCAGTTCTATTCCCATCATCCAACTCCAGACTTCCACCAAACGTTTCCTGAGCCTACCAAATAAAGACAAGGGAGACACAGGACCGCTTCAAGGGCTACTGCGTTGGTCCTTGTGCTTTGCAATGTCTGTATAACCTGTTCTATTCCTGAGATCCAGTGTTTATGTATTTCCTTTGACCCCTCTTTTAGAGTCCTTAATAGGGATAAAGAGCAAAAAGTTCAATGCTATGGTTGGTTGACTGAGCAGGATTAAGAGATGGGGGTGGCTGTTCTGCTGTGGAGTCTGTCAGTCAGCAGAGGTGCACAGAGAGAGCTGATATCCACCGGGGATGTATTATACTTCCTTCTTGAGGGCAATTCTCCCTACTGACCCATGATTCAGGGCATATGTCCATTATTGTACATCACATTCCTTTTATGACTAAAGGTTTTTTTCTTTCTTTTCTTTTGTGCACCATGGACCAACATATGTGTTTTTTACTACACCCCCATGCAAATTAATTGAAACAAATCCTGATTTCCCTGAATTAAAATGCAATCCCATTTACATCCCAAGGAGGTTATATTTTCAGTTTGTTAGTCTGTCTGTTGGTCTGTCTGTTTGTAAACAGGATTATGTAAAACCTACTAGTCTGATTTTCATAACACTTGGAATAAAGGAGTAGCATGTCCCATTACATTTTGGACCGTATTGGAGTCACAGGCTGGATCCACAAATGTAGTTTTGGCCTTGACTGAGGTCTGCACTCTCCAAGTATACTTAAAGTAATTTAAAGTGGTCTAGTGCCATTTAAGTTGTCCGACTTGGACATGCAATTCAGAGAAGAAACTCACTGTAAGCATGTCATCACACTTCATGTCTGGTGACTCGCCATCCTCACTCTTGTTGTAGAATTTGCGGAAGAAGTTGAAGGCCACCACAGTGTAAAGATAAACCACTACTGCAAGTAAGCCAACTGTAAGGACCAACTGATCACACATACATACACACAAACAGAATGAGAGAGAGAGAAAGAGAGTATACAAATTTGTACAGTATACAAAAGTGAATATATCCTTGCAATATTTAAATGTCAAATGACTCAAAATTTCATCACCTTAAAGGGAGACACAGGTTTAATAACGACCTGGGGTCTATTTGTTGATGAATGTACATTTTTGTTTGGGACTTTAATGACCTCAATCGGTGTAAGACCGGAATAAGCATTTACAACTATATAGCATATAACATAGCCCTTGGGGGCAACTTGGGTACGTCAAAATAAATCTCTTTTTAAAGCCATTAACTAGTCTAAAAGCATTAAACATCTACAGTATGCTACTATGGAGAGGGTCTCTTCTTCAGGTTGCCGCCATCTTGTGAGGAGAAAGTCAGTACAAGCCGGTTAACTGTCCTCTTTTTGTGTCCAGTGACAGTAGCTTGTACCGTATTTGCTAATCGACTTGGATAGACTTTCTCCCCACAACATGGTGGTGACTGGAAGAAGAGAAAAGTAATTCACTTAGCAAGGTAATGCACCCAGACTTCTTTGCAGCATAGTGGATTTATGATTTCAAATATATTTCATAATAACTTAAACAAATTATGTTTGTTACTGTGACATTTATGTACGCTTTGGCTTACATGAACATGATGACAACAACTGCACCATACACCTGTATTTGAAATGGGCAATGATGAAAGTGAAAGCAAAGGTAAAAGTATGGGAAAGTTGGTGGAAGCAAACTTTTATAATGAAGGTGGAAGAGATGAAAGAGTGAGCAAGTCCTGAATAAGGTTGTTAAAAAATGGCTCAAGTACTGAGGTACTGCATGGAAAGAAATCATTATGATCATCTTAGTGGCACTTTATATATTTGCGAAAGAAGGAGCAAACATAGGACTCCTATTATTTCAGTGAGAGTAATTCACAAAGCCCTTTGGGACTAAAAGCAGCAAATATGAATGGAATAACTTAGACGTAGTGAAGAGGACTTCTAACTCACTAACTGGGATTTTACACCATAGCTACTTTTTAAGTGTAATTCATTCGCCCCTCTGATGCCTGTGTATTGTTAGCAATTAGAATCAGTGTAGCAATGTAAACAGGCAGAGCTTTATGCGTATATTACGGACGGTGAGAATGCACATTGAATTACCCGTGTTAGAAATGGCCTATATAAATAACATTGACTTGACTGATTGATTTGGTGTTATTTTAATGGTCAAATTGGGTTTTCCGATAAGTGAATTCAAATTTTTGAACGGTAGTATGTGTCAAAGGAGAAAAAACTTCAGATTTGGATCTTGCACTATGTAGTATGTAAACACAAGCATTGTGATGTGACGATGTAAGATGTTTAGTAGTGTTATTCACAAAGTTTGCTGTGATGGATTAGAGAGTGCCAGACACATAGTTTCATAGCAATTACTGTACAACACAGACTTGCATATTCACATTATGGCAAATGCATGCACCCATAGACATGTGTTAACTTTAATGCTTTGCATATCACTCAGCTGTTTACCTGTTTTCCATTGTGGGTAACAGAGGACAAGATTGTCCTCAAAGTCTTGAAACCCATGGCTATGTCCAGGAGGTGAGCTGCAAAGAAGAAGTTATTGTAGTGTCCCAGGATGGACATTGTCATGTACCAGGCCAGATACAGGAAGGACTGTAAACAGAATTGAGCATGAAGAAAAATCAGCACTCTGCCCTTAAATGTGAGGGGAAAGCAAGCAGGTATATTTGGACATTTTTAGAAAAAGTGGAAGAAATCAACAACAATACAAATAATCAATAAAGGGGTACATTTACATTGTCTGTGAAGACAACTCCTAATTTCCATATCTGGTACTTCAAATCAATGGAATTTATTCTGTAAAAGAGCAAGAATAAAAAAAATCACAAAAGGCTCTATACAAAGTAGTCAGCCAAGTGTCCTGAGTCCTATGCCTAAAAATAAAGCAGCAACCAAAAGCAATCAGGTCAATATTTTAACTACAGAAATGGATCTGGTTAATGCATTTCAAACCTCACAAATAATATAAGGACATACTGTACAAAGAAATACAATGAAAGACTGTAAAAGCAAGTGCATTCACAACAAATCTGGTGAAGTATTTCATTGCAGATTTGGCAGCTACAGTATTTTAGTTGTAATATGATAGAAAAGTTGTATATGGTTCACTATTGATGTCTGAGCAAGCACATGAAATCAGCAAAAACATATTTCTCAGCAAAAAGTACTTCTAAGTACTTTCCATGCCTTGTTTACTTCACTCACACAGCAGCTAATGAACTGTCCTTTTTGGGCTTCTTCTTCTCATGTGCATCACTAAAATCCAAAGCAGCTTTGTCCATCCCCAGCAGCTCACTGATGCGGTCATGCCCATAGAACTCACCATACTTGTCCATTACCTTCAAAAAAAGGGGAAGATTATGTAAGTGTCTTGGTGAACTTTTTGTGACTGTCTCTCACCATTATCTGCACTTCCTAACATATTATTTGTCCTATTAGATGTATAAGTCTACTTTTATTCCCAATCCTAAAAGAAAGTCCAAACACAATGTAAGATTTGATGTAGTGGAAATATAATGAATGTGTCTATAATGAGAAGATATTAGGTGCACAGTGAGATATATTGGGTGCACAGTATACAGCATAATGGTGTACACAGCAGTACAGCATACAGTACAAGCTGACGGTATAAACTGAAGGTATAACCACAGACTACTGCCACAGACTCTACAACATAAATGCAATATATATTTAGACCTTTGCTGTTCTTGATGGCAGGAGTGTCTTAAGGCTTTCTAATGCCTTAGTATTGCAATATCATTAAAATGAAATAAAATTGTTGACAAAACAAAGGCTTGAATTTTTAATCCAACCCACCTTTCTTTTCACAAACTTATCCCAGTAATTATTAGGAAATGACCTACAAAACAAAATTAAGTTATTATCAACTAGAGCATTACACCAGATTAATGAATTAATTCTGTAATTACTCATGTTGCACAATACATGCAATATATTACATATTTTACAATTGATTACAATTAGAAACACAAATAACATGTCCCAAGGATACCTGCAACTCCTCTGGAAGTAACCCTTAACTGGCTCCCGGTAGCTGCCGAAATCTAACTCTCACAAATAGGACTGCCACTGGATTGCCACCATCTTATTTCAATTCTATTATTCATCTTTACGCCTGCTCTTATCCACTTCACTCATCTGGTAAGCAAGAGTCTGCAGTATTTTCTTTCATGGCTCCTCAGTGGTGGAATTACCTTCTTAGTGCTGTTTTGACTTAACTAACAGTTTGAAGGGCATTTGTCAAATCAATTTGTTTCAGTCATACATTTTAAAATATAACCATAGTTATTGTAGCTATGTAGCTATAGTTACATTGCCATCATCACAATTTTTTGTAAGTCACTTTGGATCTGCTAAATAACATTACATTACATTTATTCATTTAGCATACTGTATGCTTTTTCCAAAGCAACTTACAGAAAGAGGAATATTACTCAAGCTACAGTGCAGAGGAGATTTTAGGTAGGAATAACTACTGCATCAGTCAAACTACAAGGTAGGAGTGCAGACATTATAAGCACTAGTCATAGTGTGCTAGTAGAAGTGATAGAAGAAGGAGGTAGAGGAGAGAAGAGAGGGAAGTGCATATTAGGTGTGTTAGAAGTGTTAGGAGAGGAGGTGTCCTTGGAAGAGTGGGGTCTTCAAGAGCTTCTTAAAGATAGAGAAGGATGATCCTGCTCTGGTGTCACCATCGGGGAGATTACAAATAAGAAAATGGGCTGGATTGCCGTATGTGTAGGGGTGGCAGTGCCAGACGACGTTCCTAGGAGGAGTGCAGTAGCTGAGGGGTAACCTTTCTAAGCCTTTATGAGAGAATTTATGTAGGTGGGGCAGACCCAGCCATCACTTAGTCACACACAGCATTAGTGACTTGAATTTGATGTGGGCGGCTAAGGGTAGCCAGTGGACGTCATTGAACAGCAGGGTCACTTGTGTCTAAGTAATTGAAACTGTAATGCACACATTGTTGCTCCCACTGTTCAGCAGTCAGCATTTAGAATTGAGAATGTGAACACAATCAGTGGCTTAGGGCTACCATCTAGTGGGCAAGAGTGTAGGTGTCATTTTGACATGATGGCTGTTAAAACTAGTGTGCCAGGAACATTTTTGTGAAGTTTTGGTTTCTATTAAATCCAGGTGATTTGGGCTGAAAAAGTTTGAATGTTTTAGGAGTCCAAACAGATAAGCTTCCAGATACCTTCCAGAGGATCTTTTCAAAAAGAGTTTATATTTGCAGGTGGTATATCACACTCACTGAGTATTGATGACCAGCCTATCCCACTGGCCTTTGATGTCATCCTCTGAGGGCTGCTCAGTAATATACAGGCCATCAAACTCCAGCTTTCTAGCCACCTCTTTTTCACGCTTGAAGATCACCAAGGGAACCTGGGTATAGATTGTATTGAGCAAATAGTCATAATGGACTTGACACAATACCACAAACACACCGATCTGGAAAAAACTATACCTGTGGCAGAACATGGAGCATAATGTAGTTGCAACTCATACCTGCATGTTGCCATGAATCCTCAAACACTATTACAAAACTAAACTGCCACTCTGTCCCTGTTCTTAATATTTTATTTTATTTTATCTAATTTATTAGTTTAATAGTAGGGCCTACAAAAGTATTGTTTAGACACCAACCTTCAGGCAGTAGTACCCTATGATGCAGCAGAACGAGATGACTGTGTGCAGGATGGCAAGGATGCGCAGAGTAGGCTCCATATAGCCACTACTTTCCTCAAGGACAAAATGCACAGTCATGGTGCGGTCAGGGGTAGCACCCAGAGGATTCCAGTGAAGGCCTGCATCTACTGGGCTTCTAAAGACCTCCTTCTCCTCCATCACAGCTGAAGATGTAGACACCTACCAACAAGAATAGGCAAGAGCATTTAACATTACTTTTGCTGAAATACATTTAAAGGAATTTAGGAAATACTACAGCATCATCTAGTATCATTGCACTAGGCTACACTATAACAGGTCATTCTCAATATGTTCTATAATCATGATAATGTATATACAAATACTTCAAAAACATATCTACTATGGTACTTTCAATCAGGTCAATATAACAGCATTATTATGAAATTCAATCTTTTATCTATGACAAACTTAAGAAGTACCTTATAGAAGAGAAGGATAAAGTTGATAGCAAAGGCCACAAACAATGCCAACATCCTCATGTTGTAGAAGTTCCTGGCAAAGTAGTTCTACAAAGGGTCAAGATACATGCTGTTAAATTAGTCTGACCTGTCCCGATAACTAGCTTCGGTAGCAATGTGTTTTGTGTTCCTGTGACTCAACGTGTCAGATCAAGGTCTATTAAAAAGAATATGTGCAACTGTAACTGTTAACAGCCCAAGAAAATTGCTACCTGTTGCACAACACAGGACAGTTAATAGGTCAGATATCCCTCCATCCCTATCTGCTTCTGTATTCAGGTATTTTCAGGTATTTCGATAATGTAGACGTAAACACAGCTTAGCTGTACACAGGTGCATCGAAGCATGCTTTTTTCCTATCTGGCAGCTGTGTGATATGTATCTTGATCTTGAGGTGTTTAGTGCACCTCAGCTGATAACCACAGGGCTTTACTGAACTAGATATGCCACAAAGCGGTACAAAATATGACTGCCGCTCTGTTCTGCACATTCTCTCCGCAAAAATAAATCACGCTTGTCAATTTGTCTCCATCTCCTACTCCATCCCCTACACTTGAAACTTTTGTGTATGTAAATGAGTGTGTGCATGTGTGCGTTTGCTTTTGTGTATATGTGTGCTTCTCTGTGTGTGTGTTTTCCCTTGTGAGTGTGTGTGTGTGTGTGTGTGTGTGTGTGTGGGGGGGGGGGTAATGGTGTGTGTGTGTGTGTGTGTGTACGTGTGTCTGCTTGCCTGCATGTG
Source organism: Alosa pseudoharengus (assembly GCF_046254945.1). NCBI lineage: Eukaryota > Metazoa > Chordata > Actinopteri > Clupeiformes > Clupeidae > Alosa > Alosa pseudoharengus. The sequence continues at coordinate 34,232,871 of NW_027468674.1, read as the reverse complement.
TGTTTTATGCGTCTGTGTGTGTGTTCGCTTGTGAGTGGGTGTGTGTGTGTGTGTGTGTTTATATGTGTGTGTGCCTGATTGCATGCATGTGTGTGTTTTTATGTGCATGTGAATGTGTGTGCGTGCATGCATGTGTGTGTCTGTGCGTGTGCTTGTGTGTGTGCTTGTGTGTGTGCTTGTGTGTGTGTTTGTGCATGTGTGCGTGTTTGTGTTTATGTGTGTGTGTGTGTGTGTGCGTGCGTGTGCTTGTGTGTGTGCATGTGTGTTTATGTGTGTGTGTGTTTATATGTGTGTGTGCCTGATTGCATGCGTGTGTGTTTTTATGTGCGTGCGCATGTTTGTGTGTGAATGTGTGTGCATGCATAAATGTGTGTGTGCGTGTTTGTGTTCATGTGTGTGTGTGCTTGTGTGTGTGCGTGTAAGTCTGTGCTTGTGTGCATGTGCGTATGCCTGAATGTCTACTCTGTGTATGTGTGTGCGTGTGTCTTTATTTGTGTGTGTGTGTGCATGTGTGTTTATGTGTGTGTGTGTGTGTGTGCGTACCTGTGTGTGCGTGTGTTTGTCTGCATGTGTGCGCATGTATCTTTATGTATGTGCTTGCATGTGTTCATGAGTGCGTGTGTGTGTGCATGCGTAGTGTAGTCACTAAATGTACACATACAGTATATAAATTTATTGTATGGCCCCCGCATGAACAAAATTCCACGAAACTTTGTCATAATGACCTCCAATTTTGTGCAGTTTTGACCATGTCATCCAGAGACACCTGTGTGAGTAATGAGTGGCTATCTGAGAGGTATGAGTGGTAATGAGTGGGACGGATCAAAATGAAAAACAATGGTTCGTGCACCCCGTTTCGTGCACCCTGGTCTTTCAGTGTCCTGGGAATCGTTGACACAAAATTACTGAAGAAAACAAAAGAATCCGGAAGAAAAAAAACTCTGACTTATATGACCTATATGACTGCCGCTTCGCTGTAGCCAGGGTTTCCCCATGCTGCCTTACACGTGCAATTTTATTCACGCTGCTAGGCAGTCTGGATTCCATGGACCCGATTTTCACCTCAACGAAGGAACCAATCACAGAACGGAGGGGGGCACAGCAAGACGATGACGACACACCGAAGCGGTTATGGGCTACGTACAGACTCATTTGATAGACATTCGTAAGGCGCAATAAACGGCTCTGGGCATTCGTAAACCACGTCTCAAATACGAGAAAATGAATGTGTAGTTCCCAGACCCCATCTCAATGAGATGAGGTCTGGCGTTAGCCAGGCTAGCTTCGCTGCGCGGTGGTCATAATTATAGTTATTTGCACAGCCTGGATGTGACCAGACATTACAGCCCTTGTAAACCCCCCCCTCTATGTGCTGTATAATTTGAATAGTTTCCCACTCTTAAATGGCCTACTTACCGGTAGATACTAGTTCTCATTTATTTTCAGTAATAAACATACAATGTATTATTGATTTCAGTACCGGTAGTTGTTTTTGACTTAAATAAACTGTTTATCCTATCAGAGTGGATAATTAGACGGTTACAATTGCATGTTTATTACCGGTACTTAGCAACAGCAATCTTGTTTGTATTGTACCTTATTCATAAGTCACTTTGAATAAAATGATTTGCCACAATAATAAATGTAAATGTAATGCCATTAGTGTGATCTTACAAGAAGCTTCCTCTGGTAAACAATGATTTTTTTGCAGAATGCAGATTCCTGCAGGTCTGGCTCATCAGATTTGGAGATATGGATTTGTCTGATCCTCTGCTTTGGCTTTAGCTGTTCCTTATCTTCTACTTTCTCCACACGTTCTCCTCTGAAACAAATAATGTGAATATCCCATGACCCAGAAAGAATGATCCAGAAAGACATATTCTTTTAAATAGGCTGTTTAAATAGTCAGATTAACAGATTGATGAGAACATACGCTGCTTGCTCTGGCTTACTGTCTTCTGTTCCTCCTTTGTCTTCTTTAACCTAAAGTGCACAAGACATCAAAAAAAACATCACTGGCAAACATTTCATGAAAAATCCACTCGGTGAGTTGCACAGTTTTCTAACCCTAGGAAAACGAACATTAAGGGTTGTTTTAGGACATGTTTGAGCATGCCTGTTGGCAGCCACTATGAGTAGTCAAAGGCGATTCAAAACGAGTCAGAAAAGTCGAGACGGGACCAATCGTCAAAATTTCGGTGTCCACCACTCTAGTTCATCGAAAACAAACCAGAAATGGGACTCAAAGTGCTAAATACTGGAATTTTCCTTTAATGCCATGGGGCATTTTCTAATTCCCAACATTCTAGTGGACAATAAGATGAAACAGAATGGTAACAAGAATAATTTGTAAAATAATAATCATAATAAAAAAAAATCCCAATATTAAAAAAAACAGCTATAGATAATTAATGAAGATTTATCAAGTACCTGATGTTGTCTTCTAAGCTCAGGGGAGGGACTAGGAGGAGGTATTGGGGCATTTAATAAATCAGTCAGGCTGGCATTTGGATTGTGAGGCATTATCTTGTACTGTCCCCCTTCTCTTCGTAAATCTAAGCCAAAGATGTCTGAGAGAAGTTCTGTTTCATCTGTAGCAATAGTGAGGTCGGCTAAGTCCTCCTTTGTCAAGGGCTTCTCCATTGATTTATTTTCCCCACCTTCTTCAACCTCCCCACGCACCTCCTCGTGTGTTGGGTCAGGCATGCTGGTTATGAGCTCAGACATTTTCATGGTCTTGGCACCTTCCAACAGATTACCCCCAAGGAAGGTATTGTATATAATACGGAAGAACCCACGTGAGACGCTAAATGCAAAATGCAGAAGTCCAATCAGCACACTCCAGTAAAAGGCTGCCAGTGCCATCACCATGTCCTGCAATGTCATTTTCTTGGCCCTCTTCACCTGTTTCTTCAGGCTCTTCATGGAAAGCACTTTCATTAACACTATAACATTATAGCGTAGAGCTAGAAGGGCTGTCCTTACAGTAGTAACGGAGAAGAAGCCCATCTCAGGGCTCTCCACCTCAGGTTTTTCTCCACGCTCTGTGTCCTCCTTGCTGGCCAAGCGCTCACTAGCATCTGACATTTGTGCTGCAAGCTGCATCTCAAAAATGGTGTCTTCACAGAAATTGACAAAAAGCTCCATCTTTTCCTTCTCACCACCTTCGTTGACAACATCAAAGATAAACTGTCGTTTGGACTCTTTTACCTGTGGCTTCTCCCACTGCGTGCGGCTAGACTCACTAATTTCAAAGTAGACACGTTCGATACGCTTGGCACTACCCATGATCTCAATGCGGCCCAAGAAAGGCTGGAAGTAATTAAGTACACTCTCAGCCAACTCCAAGAAAGTCTGAAGGCGTGAATCATGTGGCATATGCTCAGAAAGGTTGGTTAGTAGTACAGCCACATTAAAACCAATGTCTTTTGCTGGTTCATGGAACCTTTCCACAAACTCCTCATAGTCAAGAGTCTCATTCTCATCTGTCTCTACACAGGAGAGCAGGAAGTCTGTTTCAGATTGTGTGTAGTGTTTGTGACTCTCCATTGCTTTATGGAAATCTCGCTTTGAGATAACCCCTTTCCCATCAGGGTCATATTCTTTGAAAGCATCAGAGGACGTTAGGTCCTTAAGCTTGAGGAACATGTCAAAGAACTTCAGTATCATCTCCACATTGTTGGAAGATTCCACCAGCATGTCCACCATCTGTTTACCAATGGTCCCATTCACAACATTGCCTGCCAAAACAAGAGTAGGATGACACAACATGACAGATACACAATCCTTTACAATAACATACACTGTTTAAAATATATACTGTAAAAAACAAAACATCAAAATGAATCATGTTACGAGTAAGTTATTCAAAATGCCACCTTCCAACATGGACAGCAACATCACAACCATGTCTTTTTGTAGATCCATTAACTCCTTCAGCAAATCAATTTGGCTAGAATCCTGCAAATCACAAACGATTCATGAGCTGAAAAGGCTTAGCTACATTCAAGTAGTAGTGAAATAAGATAATGGGTGACTTTGTGTTCGCATTGTGGCACACCTGAGACAACTTCATCTGCATATGAGCAAACACATGCAGGAAGCCAACCACTGCATCCCATAAGCGACTATGTGCTAGACTCTGCTGATTTCCTGTGCATGGGCCCTTTGAAATAAATAATTAAAATGTGTACTTATTTAATTTGAAAGCATAAAATAGACATAACAGAACTAAATGTATATTTACCTGTATATACTCCGTCAGTGTGTTGAAGACTTGCTTTGCTACATTGATAGCTTTGGAGAAATTGCGTTGCCCCTGTTCATCAATGACATCTTTCCCAGAATAATACCAATAGAAATCACTGATGGACTCCTGCAGACCAGACCAAACAGCAAGTGTTTACATTACATTAAAACACTGACACAACTGCTAAATAGCTTAAAAGAAAGCCTTAATATCTTAAACTGGCCTGGACTCTGAGGAGGTAGTCAACTGTAGATATAATGATGTTGACAGTTGTGTTGTTTCCTGTCTGTGTTCTCAGATAATTCTGGAAATCTGGAGCATATAATCAAAACAAATGAATTGGATATATTTGCATTGTGAAAGCACTACTTGCCAAAATGATAGAACAAACAGTTGCAACAGGGGCAATTATGCTACATAATTATGCTTACCATAATTAAACTTTCCTCATGTGACCTACCTGAGTTATGTCCTTCACAGAGAAGTTGCAAGAAGCGAAAGAGGTCACAGGTGAACTCATCATCTTGCATCACCTTCTCTCCTGTATTATGATTGACAACAATTAACCATCAGTTTCACAACTTCTTTTTCAATTTACAATGACATACAAATGCACATGTCAATAAATATGCCTGAAAGCATGCCCTTATACTGTCTGTGGTCTTTCCACTGTGGATTCAGATTACCCTCCATCTGAAATATCTTACTAAATGTATTTCACAAAGATTTTCCCAGTGTTCATGCAGACTAAAATCCAGGACCTGACGGTCACAATCACAAACTGATGTGTCAATATCCATCAGAAGACTCCTGGATTGAATGGGGGATCCACTATACCCCAAAATATAATGTTATATAAAAATACATGTATGTTATTTTACCTAAAGTTTAAGAGGAGTAATAAGCATCCTACTGTGTAAATTATTACCGTATTTTCCGGACTATAAGTCGCACTTTTTTTCATAGTTTGGCTGGTCCTGCGACTTATAGTCAGGTGCGACTTATATATGAAAAAAAATATATAATTGAACATGTTTTTAAATGTTAATTTATATTAACTGACATGAACCCTACATGAAACATTATCGTCTACAGCCTTGAGAGAGCGCTCTCAAATGCACAAGTCTTGAAACACACGTGCATACTTAAATCCTCAAATTACTGCCGGGATTCTATTTATAGCTGGGCCTCAGATTTGGACAAATAAAAGCCAGTATAATTTTGTTTAAATTTAACTCATAAAATAGCTCTTCTTAATAATTTATGTTGTTGGTTGGTTTAATATTGTTGCCAATGAAGTCATTGTCCTACACCATGAGTCTCCAACATATTGCTCTCAAGCTACCAGTAGCACGCAGCCCCAGGTTAACCTACATTTAAACACAATTGTTGCTGCCAGGCATCAGCCTATGAATTTTATAAAAAAGTAAATCATGCATAATTTAAAAAATAACTAAATTTAGGCTATCTTAGACCTCTTTGGCTATACGGAATAAGGTTTCCCTTGCAGCACAGCACACGTTCCATGAATGAATGAATGAATGAAAGCGGATGCCTTATCTCGCAATAAGCGGATGAACATCCCGACACACTTTCATACATGAAACTTAATAGTGACCCAATGCCATTGATAGCCTACCGGTATGCTGCTCCAAACGAAAAGTATAGGCCTATGTCTCACAGTAAAACGCAAGAAATGAAGGCCTATAGCTGACTCGAATAGGCTACAAGCCATGGTCCAAATAGGCCTAAAGGTGCTGTGCTTTGCCCAGCCATAAATTCAGGATTCACGATAGTCTGTCCCCTAAACATTCCTCACCCGTTATCTGGACATGCATGAAAACATTTGAAAACAAAACTCACTGCCATGTAATATTTGATCGCTGTTTTGCTACTAATTATCTTTCACGTGAATACGCACAGGAAGTGAAAGTAGGCCTATGCGCTCCGTGTCTGTAGCTGTCTGTTCACGTCCGCAATCGATTATAACGTTCCTCAAATGGAGAACACATCCATGTTCTCTCGCGTTATATTATAGGCTGTCATGCTTCTGTGTTTGCGGTTCCTGATCGCTAAACGTTTGTTTTCCTTTCCTGACGATAGCGGTTGATGTAGAAGCACGTAATAGGCTATAATAATTTGACTTTAGCGGTGACAAATCCTGCTGAGAGAGAGAGAGAGAGAGAGCAAAGAGAGAGAGGCACCCCCAAAGTGGTCCTGCGCACGTGTGTGTGTCTCTGCATGGGGTTCAATTGAAGTCAGAGTCGGTCACATTATTAGATTAACGTCAGACAGCGCTGTAAAATGTGTGGGAATTTCTCGCATTATGATGGCTAGCGTTGCGGGACTTTTATTAGTATGCTCAATACTTTATAATTTATGCGCAATCCTGCGCTGAAATTTAGGCCCTGGTTTTAAATGCGCATCTTTTTTTCTCTCGCTCTCTCAGCGAGCATTTGTTCTGCTGCCAGCTTGTGCCAATACGCTATATCGTCCAAAATGCTTGATTGCATTGCATTCTCCACATTTTTAGCTAAAATTTCATGTACCACATCAGCATTTTTGTTCAGTGAATCTTTTGTAAATTGCTTTACAATAGCGTCGGGCACTTGTCAGCAGCCTTCGGCTTGCCTCTTGCCACTATTCACTCCTTCATCTTCAAGATTCCCTGTAGAATTCTCAATATTTTTGGCCTCAATGTGTTCAGTTACATAGTCTGTCTGTTCTTAGTCTTGGATTTTGTGAAATAAATTTCTAAATATCACTTGCTTGCTGCAGCTTCGGTCTGCACGTCCTTTTAAAACCGCATATTTTTCTCTCTCGAGCATTTAATCTGCTGCCGGCTTGTCTCTCCACATCGTCCAAAATGCTTGATTGCATTGCATTCTCCACATTTTTAGCTACATTTTCATGTACCATATAAGCATTTTTGTTCAGTGAATCTTTTGTAAATTGCTTTACAATTACCGTCGGGCCTATATGCCTATTGCCTGGCTTGCCTCAGCTTCGGTCACGTCCTTTTAAAACAGTCTTTTTCTCTATCGTGAGCATTTAATCTGCTGCCAGCTTGTGACTCCACATCGCCCAAAATGCTTGATTGCATTCTCCACATTTTTAGCAAAATTTTCATGTATCATATCAGCATTTTTGTTCAGTGAATCTTTTGTAAATTGCTTTACAATTACCATCGGGCCTATAGGCCTATCGCCTGGCTTGCTTCAGTCACGTCTAAAACTGCATATTTTTCTCTCTTTTGAGCATTTAATCTGCTGCCAGCCTGTGACTCCACATCGCCCAAAATGCTTGATTGCATTGTATTCTCCACATTTTAGATACATTTTGGTGTACCACATGGTATTTTCTTTCAGTGAATCTTTTGCTTTGCAATGACCTTCCTGCCCTCCTCTTGGCTGCCTTCACTCCACATTCACTTCACATTCGTCTTCATTAACATTAATCTTTTTGGCCTCAATAATCCAGTTACATAGTCTCTGTTTTTGGTTTTGGATTTTGTGAAATACATTTCTAAATAAATGCCACTTATAGTCCGGTGCGACTTATATATGTTTTTTCCTGTTCATGACGCATTTTTTGACTAATGCGACTTATACTCAGGAGCGACTTATAGTCCGGAAAATACGGTACTACCCCAATTTGAATATGTACACTGTCTATGACACACTACACAACTATGTATGAAATGTTTAGTAGAAAAGAAATTACTTCTGTCTTCTACTTAAATCTCATTCTTCAAGTCTTACATTCATTGTCCTTACCCTTTCCTCTGATTTGCCTGTACATTTTAAACAAAGCTAAGCCTTGGAAAGCATTAAGAAATTGATAACTTTAAATGTCATTACTGTTCTGAGAAACTATGTTTATATTCTTAAATACTGTAATCTGTGAATGGTCTTACTGAACAGAAATATGGAAACAATGGGAAAACACAACGATTAGAAATAGAACACAATATTGATTTCCAGGGATGGGGAAAAACAAATGAATACCACATATTGATATAAAACAATTCAGCACATCCAACCAAAGGAAGAGACAATAAAACAGAGTACACAGTGACTACATCACAAAACACATAGTCAACAGCTGGACCTCTGGAGAGGTATTGAGGGGTTTGCTGATGTGCTATTGGCCAACCCCTTCACATTAGCGCAGCCATTTCCAAGCCACGATCAGAGTTTAAAAATACAACAAGAGACTACAGAGAAAAGAGTACACCACAAGGCCTTCAAAAAGACAAAACAACAAGAAAACAACATTACACCCAGCCAACTGCAAAACACTTGAGGATGGGAGACTTCAACAGCTTCACTGTTCTTACATGTACATCTAGTGTGCCAGATACTGTGCAAATCCTGAGAGGGGAGAGCAAAAATAGGATGACTTATGTACAACTCTAATGTCATAGTCTAATGTATGCTACATAACAACTCCACAAGCTCGGCTTGATTATACAGACAAGGGTGGAATCAGCACAGGCTATGCATCAGAAAGTAGCAAGATAGGTAAGGATTTGTTAAGGACTCAGGACCTGGACAGCGCTGACACAAAGGACAAGAGCGAAATCACAGGAAATGGCGTAAGTCATAATTACCACGCTCATGAGTGATGACTGAGGAGGGGGGGGGGGAGAGACATACGTTAAAATCAAAGGAAAAAGGGAGGGAAAAGAAAGAAAAGAAAAAAGTGAGAATTCAAAAAGAATTGTTCAGAAATTCCAAATCATCAAAAATCATCATCAATAGCTTTGACTACAATGCTGAAATGGGTGTAATGACAAAAAAGAGTGGGCTGTTTAGAAACAAAAGCAACAGAGGCAGGGCCTAAAACTTTGCCCATTTGTCTGGTAATTTTTGCTCACTTTTGCTGCAACGTGGGACTAGAATAACACAAGGGCATTTTGATCATGCCTTCTCTCATCTTCCATACACACAAATTGTAGAACAAAATAGTTTATGTGTTGCTTGATTCCGATGGATCATTTGCGATGTATTTGAGTGTTACACTAGATCAACACATACATAAACAAATGAACTATAACAAGTACTAGGATACCTCTACAAGGTGAGCAAACTGAATTAATTCAATATACATTCAATTTATATTCAATTCAGTTCAATTAACTTGTTGAAGCTCAATTCAAATAGAGGCTGGGAGGTTATACTAATCCCACGAAAATACAACATCCAAAAACAATGGCAAATTTCTCAATTTTAAGAAGCATTCCTGGAACAAGCAGCTCATAAATGTGCATCTTTTTTGTTTTGAAAAAGGACCACTAAATCTAAAATGGGTATATCAACTAAATAAAGCAGGATGTGAGCATGGCAGGAAGCTGACTGTTCAAAACTCTTGACTATCAAAGACACTATAATGAAGGTCATTTCTTAGATCTTACATATTTATATTTTAATGTTTATTAATATGTGTTGTCCCTGCTCTAAATAAATAGGCTATAATGCAAATTACAAATTAGATAGGCAGGCATTGTTCTCTGGAAGTTGAGTATAATTACTTAATCTTCATCTTTTGACATTTAAAATTTCAGATAACAAGCTTCATGGTGCACCAGCCTCTGGATATTAGCAAATAAAAATAAGTAATATTTCCATTTAAATATAGTGAAAATTGTTGATAACCAAACACAAAATTGAAACAAGGAAACTTGCAGGGTTATGTTCTGTGTACGATTATATTTTTAGTTGCTTACTGTATGTGAAATGGTTTACTGACAGTGCAGAAATGTCTTTTTTGTCATTGAACCCTTGCCATTTTTTCTTTTACAGATAAATTTAAGTGAAACAACCAAAAACAAAACAGTGCAAAAACAAGATCCATCATAGCAGGTTATGTAATCTGACCTCTGTCTGACAAAATGAGGACAGAAAAGGGAAATTACAGAACAAAAATGCATCCAGTAGCGAGTGAAACATGAATTAAAATACATGCGTCATTGACGCAAAAAAATAATGAACGTGGACAACACAGAAATTAGAAAATACATATTGATAAAAATAACAAATAAATCAGAAAAATGAAAAAGGTGTCAGAACACAAATGCTATACAACGGTCAAAGAATTTGACTTAAACCCACTTCAGCTGGGTTTATTTATGTTAAAAATGAACATAAATAAAATAATATGCTTTAGCCTTGGGACATAAAAAATAAACTTAATTAATCATTAATGTGTTTCCATGTGTTTTACCTTGACTCTCAGTGATGTATTCACTTGTTAATGAATGTTGAATTCAAACAATTGTTACAATGTTGTTAACATATCCATTTTCATACCAAAAAAATATTTTCATTTTCTTATTATTGAATCTGCAAAGAAAAATGGGCCCATAAAACTTTTTCCTTGAGCCTAAAAAAAGTACCTGAGCCTTCCTCAGTCACCATACCCAAGCCTTCAGCTTTGTTTTGTCTCTCGAATGCATTGAGATCTAGAACACTGGGGGAGAAGGGGAAGAGGAAAGGGTACAGAGGTAAAGATGCTGAGGACACTGTGTTCGCTTTCATTGAACTTTCATGATCTTTAAAGCACAGGTAGGGATAGGTGTCTTACCTGCAGTACTGCATGAGACCTGCCAGACTCTGAAAAAAACCCACATCTTTCTTATCTTTCAGATAGTCCAGCATTTTCTAAAAAGGAGAGGAAAACAGGCATTATAGCATAATTAACTAAAAAGTTGACTGAATGCTGATTGCATGGGTGAACGTCATTTGAGGGTTATTTGGGTATGTTACACCCAGAAATGTAATAACTTACCACTTTACCAACATCATAACATACGTATATTAGCCTGACGAGCCAGACCCATATTAAAATGTAGGGTCTGGAGAATCGAGGGGCGGGATAATCGGTTGTCTTTCAAATTCCCTCTGCACGCAATAGGATAGCGCTACAACGCCCATGCGTTTTCCCACCAGCGGAGCTAGTTGGCTAGTTCAAACTTTTGGCAACTTAAAAAAAGCTTAACTCGTGTCACGCTGTTCGCCAAAATCCACCTTCTTTGTTTTCAAGTAGCAGGGAATTCACGCCGAACTGTTTCAACTCTGCCATCAATTATTATGTTAAGCCCGCCTAATGACTCTATACACGATGTGATTGGCCCTATCAAAGTTAAATTTTTCCAGCTCACGAGCCAATGGAGAGTTGCTAGACTAGCTGCTAGGGTGCGTCTAGATTACATTGAAAAAGTGCAATCATGACCTCCAACAAACATGTTATTTCCCAACACAATATACTCAACACTATACGTTCATTTTCACTCACATTTTCCAGGGGGTTGTAAAATATCTAAGATGTCTTCTATGTACACAAATGGATTACTTTTCTGAAATTATGACCACTTAAGTCATTCATATGCAAAACTTGCCATTTATGAATTTGGACGTGAGCAGAGGCTCAACTTGTGTACGCAAGATTTCCCGAACCCACATTTTGTGGACAGGGTAAATTTGGACTGGCTTCCAGGCTAATATAATGCCCCTCCATGTTGTAAATTATATAAAGGCGTGACCTCTAAATCAAGAACATAGGGGCATGATATTTAAATAACGATTGTTTTAAACTGGGGGTGGGGGGGGGGGGGCATTTTGGTTGTTGCTTTTCGGTCATTGCTTTTTTTACCTTACAGATACGCATGCCAGTTATGTATCCACCACCTCCAAAACTCCAAAGCTGCTGTCAGATTATGTTTCGAGGACAAAAGTTTCCTTTCCTTTCCTTTCACTCAATAACAGTTTATGTTATGTGTTAATCACAACATTTCTTCCCTAACAATTTAGCTACAGCTAGTTGTGAAGTAGGCTAGTTTTCTGGGAGAAATAACAAAATGGGAGGGGAATGGGAGAAACCCGGGGAAAAACGGGAGTGTTGGCAGGTATGTTTAAGATGGCCTTTTAATCTGACCAGTCCAAGGCTAAATATGGGTTCACAAGATTTGTATATTATCACATTCTGTTTATATTTGCATTTTACACAATGTCCTTTTTCTGATTTTGGGTTGTAATACAATATTGCTTTATCCTCCCACAAACTCCCTGCAAACATCCGAAAATGTTAAACATGCGTCATGTTATTTATTTTTTGGGAAGTTATATGATAGTGGGACTATAATATTTCTACTGCAAATTTGTATGTTTGTGATTTTTTATTACTTTTGAGAAGTCATTACGTTTGTGGGTTTAAAAAAGTAGACTCCATTCATTGCATTGTATGCATAATATACAGCATTGTAGACACATGACTCCAGATCAGATACCTGTTGCACAGTGGAATTTCCTCCATTTAGTCCGGCAATCCCCAGCTTTAATGTGGATGCAACCATTGGTCCCATCTCCCCTGAAGAACAAATGCACATGCACAATATAGTCAAAATCAGCTGCTCACAGTCAGGTTCTACACTTGTCACCTGTCTTTGGAAGAACTGAATTGATAAAATATACAATGCCATTCATTAAATTAAGGTCATAACCTTTAAATATCACAGTGCACAAAAAGGTGATAGCAAGATTCAATAATCTTTCAAATTTCAAACACACCACTGTGGTTTCTTCTATGAGACAGGATGTCCGAACCTCTCAAGTGTACTTTCCTTTCACTGTTTGCTGGAAGCTTGTTCCATGAAGTAATTAAGTTTATCATGTTAGCGTTAGAGCTAGGGGTGTAACAATTCTCACAATCCACTCTCTGATATTACACTTGCTTTCAAGTCTGATATTTGCATATAAAGGAGGAAACGACCATGTTTATAGTTCACGGAAACTTTGTGGACAAACTCTCATTATTTAACAAAGCCAAGGTACAAGCGGTTTTCCCATTCTGTTGATACAGTATATGGAGTAGGTTGAATATACAATTTAACATCTATTAACTAATTAACTATGGACTCCTGCTGCCACTGATACCTTTACTCGCACTGATAGTTTGAAGGACCATCTCCGCAGCACCTCGGTCATGTAGTCGGGCCTGTTGGTAAAGTAGTTTCTGCTTTTCCATCTCTTTTTCCTGATGGAGATACGAACAGGTGGAAAATGAACATGGACCATCCATTTAGGTTGACATCGGCCTTGATTTTGGGAAGGCATGCAATGATGTGAAATAAAAATAATCAATGATGCATCAAATCCATTAAAACAAAAGTAACACACCTATTTTGAAAAAGTAAGCAGTACAACATACAGATATTTACGACTGAGTATTAGGGCCACACATGAAGAAAAACATATTTTTGCCATGTCGACATTAAACTCAACATTTTGACAATAAAGTTAGTTTGGAGAGAGAACGACAGCTCTGGACGATTGAAAAGGAGGACAAATGAAACATTCCAGTTTTCTTCGAGTGCAACAATGATTAGGTCTACATCATGTTGACAAAACATAGAATTTAACCTCCGTTGCTCAGCCAAATACAGTCCTAGGTCCTTTTATCACGGGGTTACAGGCGATAAATGCGATGGTCAAAAGTAAACGTCATTAGCGGTTTATTTATTTATTGTAGGCCTATTATTAAAGAGTGTTTTTCCTCTAAAGGTTCAACTTCATGCTTATGCACTAGACTAGGCATACTAAGTGCTCTCCCCAATCGCAGACTTTCACATTGCATGTTTGTTTGTAATGGACGCAAAACAGCCTATTGCTGAATGTCTATGGAGGGACGAATGAAGCTGTCCTCCCGACCAGGCAACCCCATGTATTCTAAGTAAATGCACATATATCTGTGTTTGTAGCCTCCTATATTTATTGCAGGTAAGACATGGAAAAGCAGTTTTAGAAAAATGAGTTTTGCCATCATACCTATGGAGAGTGACGGCCTGTGTGGGTCATGAAGGGCAGTTATTTGGATGTGCGGTGGCCTTACCCACGTAAAACAGAGTAAAATAACATTTTGTAGAAACATTATATCATTGGAAACATTTATTATTCTAGCTATATAAATGGCATAGTGCATGGAATTTCGAGATGGAACCACAAGATACATGGAACCACAAGATACAGCGCTTCACGATGACTGCAATGAGCAGTTAACAGACAAGACGGAATCTATCTGAATATCTGCAATCTACAGTAGCAATCTATCTGAAATAACACCTATTTGAAGTAGGCCTATTACATTTATGTCACATATTGTGTGTTAGTGTAGGCTACAAAGCTTAAACTGTAGGCCTAGGCTATGTTTTAAACTGTATTTCGAGTTTAATGTCGGCATGCGACTTTAAAGTCAACACGTCGAGATTAAAGTATGATATTTCAACTTTATTCTCGAAATGTTGAGTTTAATGTCGACATGGCGACTTTAAAGTCAACATGTCGAGTTTAATCTCGCCATGGCAAAAATATTGTTTTTCTTCATGTGTGGCCCTAATACTCCGTCGTAGATATTTCTGTTTAAATGTAGGGAAGTAAAAAGTTGTCAGAAATTATAGATACCTGACAATGCAACTCAAGTACAGTACTTGGGTATTTGTACTTCATTACTTCAAACCTCTGCAAATAGCTTTCACTAGTCAGATGAATATGAAGGCTATGTTTCAAGGCTGTCTGGAAACTATCCCATGTTCATTAAAATCAGAGTACAAATGGCCACCAACAATATTTAAACCTATTTCTTAAACATAGCCCACCAAACACAATGAATCATTCCATCATTACTTCTGCAACAATTGTTCAATTTCTGAGAAACATAAATCTAAATTTAAGTGTCCTGGTTGGAACTGAGGGGCAGCCATGGCCTACTGGTTTGTAACCGAAGGGTTGCCGGTTCCCCGACCAGTAGGAAAAATGTGGGTGGGGGAAGTGGTTGAGCACTGCTCTCCCATGCCCACATCCATGACTGAAGTGCCCTTGAGCAAGGCACCTAACCCCTCACTGCTCCTCGAGCGCCGCTGTAGCAGGCAGCTCACTGCTCCGGGTTAGTGTGTGCTTCACCTCACTGTGTGTTCACTGTGTGGGATAAATTGGGATAAATGCAGAGACCAAATTTCCCTCATGGGATCAAAAGAGTATATATACTTATACGTATTGTCTCCCAATTCTATGGTGAAGAAAATAGTTTTCAAAAATATTTAAGTTGCAATTCTTGGCAATGAGACATTAGCAATACACAGGGAATGGTACATGATATCACCTACTTCAAAACTTTTCACTTCCTCACCATCTTCATCCTCTTCATCGTGGCAACTCTGACAGACAGGCATTGCAAATAATTAATTCACTTAGGGGCGAATTCTCCCATTTGCACGTAAATAGCGATTCAGTTACGCACTTTTCAGTTATGCGCATTCTCCCACATCGTGCAAGTTTGAAAGCAAGGCGGCCTTATGAAAGAGGCGTGATTTATTTAAAATAGAACTAGACTGATCCACCACCTCGTTAATTTAGGTTGATATGAAAAAGTGGAACATGGACTTTCTCATTGACCTTCTGAATGCCATTTAAATCCAGAAAGAACATAAAACCAGTCTTTGATTTTGAAAACGTAAGCATGGTGAACTGAATAGCGAACGGCCTACAGTAAAATGGTAAAAAAGCCCAACAAATAATTGCCTTAAAACTCACTGTTGAGAAAGAAAGTTTCAATGACAGCTGCTTTTAATAATATCAATTTATCTATGCTAACGGAGCTGTAGACTGACCTGCAGTTGCAGTTTCAAATACAGTAGAGAGACTGGCATAACAATACCAGCTTCCACTACAAACTAATCAGAGACAGGAAAATATTGATGCTGCTCGACAATAGTGCAGGCGTCTGTGCAAATGTATGGATGACTTCGGTAAAGTTGGAAAGAAATGGACAGATTCAAACAAAGTAGGCTATGGGATTATGACTTCACATCAAGTTAAAACTGAAGATGCACAGTCGGTAGGCTCCAATATCCAAAGTGGGTGATTATAACAGGGTTTTCCCTATTTATTCCCAATGTAGCCTCATGGATAAGGTAATATCGGGAAATATGCCACCATGTGATACTGTAATGGGGAAAAACATAAAGCCGTATCAGCATATTAAAGGTCCAGTATGTAGGAAATAATGGAAAATAAATGGTAACCATTCCAAAAATGAACACCATGTTGTCAGATAGTAAGGAAACACGATGAATTGAAGTAATGGCTTATTTGACAACATTATAGCCCTATAACCTGTAAAACCCCTTAAAACCCATGAAAAAAAATGAGTTACGGGACGGAATCTCTTGGAATTTTCGTTTATGTTTTGAATGATTAATTCTAGAATAGCGCATTTAATAATGGGCTGGCGAGTCCTCCTATTTGTGTTGCCAAATTAGCAAAGGCCAACTGTCAACTTGCTGTCAGTGTAGTCATGAACGCCTACGAGAGTCAGGCACATTTCCAAAATTAAAACAAGAAACAAATTAAGTGGACATTGGAGGAGCTTGCTGATATGGCGACGTCTTCGTCAAACAAAGAATATCAAGTCTGACGCAGAGCTGGCCATATTTCTCCACGACAGGTAGCCTAGGCTAAACTGCATCGCTACTACTGCATCTGCATCGCTAACTTCAGCTAAATATGTCACGTTGTTTAGAGAGGTATTTTTTGTTTTCACTGTTTCCGTAAGGTGTAGCTGGGTCATGGTTGGAGAAACGTTAAAGCAGCTGCAGGTCAACTAACGTTATTAGCTAAGTGTTAATTACATCTGGCAACCCAGAAGAGGCTCGCGTCTGGTAGTCTTGAGAACGCACCAGTGTTTTGATTTTGGCCTACAGAACGTTCGGTAACAATCCTACAAATGTGATACTGTAATGTCAATTTGAAACGTTCTGTGTAACCTAACGTATATGTATTTAGAACTGTTTCACCTTGTCGTGGCGCTCGACCTTAAAGTGCGTATGTCAGGTTAAAAAAATGTTTTGACAAATGAAGGGACATGAAGCAAGATAGTAGTGAGTAGTGATTTTTCTTGAAAAAACAACTTTAAATGCAATAGAACAATATTTACAGTCATTTTTATAACTGAATTTATGAACATTCCAGACACAGTGATGACCTCATAAGAGGGAGTCCAGCAAAGTTGAGCATAGGGGAGAATGGGTTTTAACTGCATTTTCTTTTACACTGATAAGGCCAAAAATGTTTTCTATGACATACCAGTGGTTCATAAGCATGAGCCTGACTGGCAGGGACAAAGTAAAGACGAATAGGCTACAAATGGCCATCAAATCATCAGTGAGAAATTGATTAGGGGTGTGAGTAGGATCAGATCACTATTAGTATGTATCATGGCTTAGAAATGGCAGTTGTGTCATTTGCCATAACATAGGCTTTCATATACAACAAGTTAAGTAGAATCAGTAAGCAAATTAATAGTCTGTCGATAGCTAACATTAGTTGATAAGCAGATGTATATATATAAAGAGCAAATGTGTGGTAGCACATATACACTGATGGTATTATAGTCAGGTCTCTAAAGAAAAGCATATGCCCATGGTTGGCTGAACACAGACTAATGAGTTGCTTACTGATTCTACTTAGTTTAGGCTATATAATGGCCTATATGTGGTGGCAAGTGACACAACTGGCATTTTCAAGCATTGCTACTTATCCATATCCTCTTCATCACATTTTAAGATCAATGATGGTTGCCAGTAAAGAAAAAAGGTATCAGGATATTTTTATGTCAGGCAGGTAGTAGACTAGCATGACATACTGGAATGAAGTCATGTTTTTGGCCTCATCAGTGTAAAAAAACCTACTTTATGATCCCTTATCCCATGTGTTTTAATTGACCAACTTTGCTGGACTCCCTCTTATGAGGTCATCAATGTGTCTGGAATGTTTCCTGGAATGTTGATAAATTCAGTTATAAAAATAACTGTAAATATTGTTCTATTGTATTTAAAGTTGATTTTTCAAGAAAAATCACTACTGACTACTATCTTGCTTCATGTCCCTTCATTTGTCAAAAATGTTTTTTAACCTGACATACGCACTTTAATACAGCCATCGGGTGCACGTAGATGAAAAGGTGAAGTCGGAGATAAAAAGATGTAGTCAGTGGCAGAATGCTGCAAGAGTTGTATACATAAGAAACGCCCAGATTTAGATTCAAGGGCGTCAGTTTGTTTTTAGAAGTGGTGGGGACAATAACCATAAGCTTGAGTGTGTTTTGAAAAGTGCGGGGTACCCTTATGTAAGCTATTCATCCATTCAACGCTGCATTACAATATGCTCAACAGTAGTGTTGCGCCGGTTAAGGTTTTTTAACATCCGCACCCACCCGACCCGTCAAGAGAGTCAATCTGCACCCACTCGACCCTCAATATGCACTGATTAACTACCCGAAACTTACCCGACCCGACAAAAAAAAAAAAAAAGAGACGTCTTTTTGCCGCAACGTGTGTCTGAAAACGAGGTGAAAATTTGCGTGTAGTGTGATAGGCGTAGGCCTTATTATGCGTGGGCCTTCAGATGCAGCAGGTGTGTGATTTCCAAAACCATGGCGGGAGAACCGACTGCACTTTGGTTATCTTGCATTTGCTTTGATGTTGCTTAGAATGTTAGATTCTTGCGATAGATGTCTTCAGACAATAAAAAGTAATTTGGAAGGGAAATTGAAGAGAAGAGTTGCCCCCTGCGTTGGTCGTGATTCCCCTTTGAAAATCAGAGGTTCACAGGCTACTGTGGCCTTGGTCAGTGGCGCCGCCAGCTGTAATCCTGTAGCCTACGCACTGTGCGTACAATTCATTCATGAAATCATTCAATACAACAATAAAACTAGCTTGTGTACTGTCTTAATTGAAACATGCTTCACGCACAAATGATAGCCTAGGGCAAAGACATCTCAACACAAGGATAGGCCTACATTAGAAGATGATGGTTGGTGTAAACTTTGTCACACGACATGATAAGCAGTTCTGGCGCTTAAAAACGCAACGTTCCATTCAGTCATAAATCATTCAAACGTAGGCCTAGTGCTCGTCATGAAAAGAAAACAGCAGCTTAATATTTTTCAGGTGTTTAACAGTAGGCCTAGGCGCACTGTATCAGTTATGCCGTAGGCAGTGAGATTATTAGGCATTGCATCCTGTCACTCTGTTTGGAACATCGCAGTTCGGGTTGATAAGATTCAGTTAATGCGAGTATGGGTCATCTCAAAGTTTGGGACAACCAAACATCAGAGCAGGCAAAGCAAATCCTACTTGTTAGGTTACCAATAGCTGTCTTTTCTCTAGGCCTAGGCCTATCGGAAATCGTAACATAAGCTCATTGGTTTCTTTTTTCTTTTCTTTCTTGTTCGCGTGTTGGATAGTGAAACGATAATGCATTTAAATCAATGTACATCAGAGCCGATATGGCCAGCCCTGATCTGCTGCTCTGTAAAGGTATTTCTGTCCCACCCAAATTTGCTGAACTACTTGCGAAGTAGCCTATTCATCACAGACATCACATGTATCACACGAACGAGCTTTTTCTCAGCTTTTAAACAATGTTGGTGGTTAGTTGTTGTGGTAAACGGTTCGCGAGAAAAGTAGCCTAACTTTAATTTAATTTAATCATAGCCTATTTTCTGCTATGCTAACCCATTCATCTTGGCTTCGCGAACTTTCCCTCAACACATGACAAACCATATATCAGAATAAACAGCAGACCTTACCGAACACAAAGGTGTAATTAAAGTTTAAAGTTTTAATTAAAGTTTAAAGCACTCCCCTGTACAGTTAGCCATTCCAGAGTAAATTTGCAGCAATGTCTATATGCATGTCTCCAACTTTGGGGTTCACAATGTGTTTAAATTGTTCAATAGGCCAACATGATTTTATAACAGACCAAATACAAAATAAATGTTACAAATATCGCCTAGATAGCCTAGTAAACATTACAATCAGAGGATATACATATAGGGCAGACCGACGCTCATGAGTTCTTTGTTTTATCGCTGGATTTTAGGATAGCCTACTATGGCAACCGATTGCATTCCGAGCTACAGTCAACTCTAGCAGGCATTACATGACTGGAGGGTCGGGTGGGTGCGGATGTTAAAAAACCTTAACCGCGCAACACTCGATCCACACATATCTAGGCAGGTGTGCATGCTGTGAGGATGTCATTGTGCGCGCCTATCGCATTGATGATTTCAGTAGGCTATGTGGGGATTTTTTCGGTCACAATTGGTTTGCACCAGTGTTGCGCGGTCTGCCCGAAATTAAGCGGTCACCCGCGGATGACCGCGGTCACCCACGGTTATGAGTCATAAACAAAATATTTTAATGATATTCGGGTCATTTGCGGGCGGGTCATAGCCTGACGAGCCAAAATATCACGAGAAGGCATCAATACAGTAAAGCATCAATACAGTAAAGTCAACAGTAAAGAAGCAAGACGCGAGTTAAAATAATATAGACACCCCTTCAGGAAAAGCGATATAGGCTATGGGAAATATTGGGAAAAGTTGTTAAAGAAGATGACAGTAGTACAAGATATGGTCTAGGCCTACTTCTTGTGAAGCCATTTAAAATGACGGCCAAAACGGGCAGCCTGCAGGAAAAAATTTTTTGGCACAGACTACACAGCCATATCTACCGGTATGTATAGGTTCGCGCATGCATAAAAGTTACCTTAGTTCGTTGTGTTTGTGACTTTAAACAGTGGATGTGCTTTAGTAAAGCTTTGTGCTTCATTCCATATTATAAACCAGTTCTTACGCTAACGTTTTGACCAGCAATGTATCTGTCTTGCCTACCTTGCCTCACCATTTCTGTTTTCGAAAGAAAGATATGTCCATGGCCTTCAAATTTTATCCTAGTGTTCTAATCCTTGGTGGTTGCGTGCGTGCTTGCGCTCTTATTCTCATTCTCTCTCCTGCAAACATTATGTCCTGCATGCCTATTGCGTGTAGTTTTACTGCATAAAGTTTCGCAAATAAATTAGTTTGTTTTACAGAAATGGCCTACTGTCACACTGCATGCAGGCTATAACCAAAAGCACACATTTTGTAAATAAGCGGGTCGGATCGCGGGTCGGTATAATTTTGTCCTAATTAATATTCGGGGTCCGAGTTGCGGTCGGGTTCATTAAAATATCGGGCGACCGCGGGCCGCTTGTGACCAAACCCGCGCAACACTGGTTTGCACATTTTTAGAAGTGGTGGGGACAAAATTCCAATTATAAATAGTGGTGGGGACATATCCCACCCGTCCCCCGTAATCTACGCGTATGTTTAGATTGCTCCTCCCAAAACGTGTAAGTCCCTCCATTGCGCGTAAATTACAGATTTAAGTGAAGAGGAGAATTCGCACAGGCTGAAAAGCACTTAGTTATGCGCTTTTTTGACTTACGCACCCTTACACACATGGGAGAATTCGCACCTTAAATAAAAGTAAATAAAAAAAAAAACATGTCTGGCTGTGTAATTACACAGAACCATTATGCTGATACACAATGCAATTATTACGAATATGATGTCTCACTGAGAGCTATGCTAATTATAGTGGTATAGTTTCGCAAAGGGTATTGTAGAAACTTTACATAAAAAAGTACCATATGTATTATAAGATAATCATATACCTTAATATTAATAGATATATTTCAATTATGAAATGTTTTATGAGAAATAACAGGAAAAAATCTTGTATTTTGTATCACTATCATTTTACCATCTTCTATTTTGTATCACTTCTAATAAAGTGAATTAGCATGTTGTACAAACTACAGAAAATGTATACCTTTGCCATGATATCTGCATAAGCCATGTAGAGGGCGTCTTCCTCAAGTTTACTGAACAATAAAAGAACCAGTGAGTAACAGCACATACAACTTTAACCTGATAATTGTTCTAAACAAAACAGACTTACCATTTCTCGGTCAGTGCAGTTCTACTGAATAACTGGATAAGCTGGTGCAGGGGGTCTATGTGCTTGGTGGCTTCATCTTCTTCAGGGGGTTCCTCTCCTCCAGGTTTCTAATTTTGAAAGTCACAGGCAATAGCAAAAGTATAGAGTACAGAGTTTGCCATACTGTCATGATCAATGTACTTCATAGACTGAGCAGTATCAGTTATATTTAGTTAAATATTGGGTAATGCTGAGTATTCCACTACTATACAGGTACTCAAATTGTATTTTGTAATCATCATTATTTTGAATCTGCTGTTATACTTCATAATAGTACCAAAACAATACATACTGCCAAGTCTTCAATAAGCTTGTCTTCAAAGTAGTGTTCCTCTGTTTCTATCCAGGATCTCAAGTAACCCTGCAGAAATAGATTGACTGCTCGGTGCCTGGGGAGAGCCAAATGGTATGGCATTAAAAATGGAAGAAATTGCAGACTTTTACTCATCAATAATGATTGATTAAAGTTGATTATGGAAATGCAGGACTAAATTGTCCCATATCATGTCATCTAAAAAGTGATACTGTCCTACTTTTGAAGAAAAAGTCCATGCAGCACTACCTGGGCAGGTTATAAAGAGGCGCCATCCTGAAACAGGCCACCACTGCTCTCTTTCTCTGCTTAGACAGGAGCTTGTGCCACACTGCTTTCTTACTCCTCTGGGGATGTTCAACCTTAAAGAAATGAGCGTAACTTTAGGACATCTTTTGATATATTCCATTGGATATTTTGGAAAGCAATTTCACACAGTGTTTGAGTAATGTTAATGATGGTCATTCTTTTGGTAGAATAAGGCTTTGATTCGAAAAAACTTTCAATTATGACCACAGGTGACAACATATCTAGGATTTATGGTAGTAACTGTTGTGCTCCTATCATAACATAACAGTTTCTCATTCCACTGTGACTCAGACAATGTGGGCTGGGTTTATTCAGACCTACCTGGTCCAGGTGGAAAAGCACATGGGCAATATCAAGCACCCTCTCCACTGTTTTCTCTGGGTCTGAAGTATCCTCACTTCGATTGGGCATGTCTTTATATAGTGCCATCTGCCAGCGAATAGCAGGATCCTCCAGCTGAGAAGACACATGATTTAATAACTCTGTGTAGCTATGCTGCAATGATTCCAGTCCAGTGTAATTGTAACCCCAAAACACATCTGTTCCCTCCCACATCTTGACTCATTGGTGCAATGATACAACCAAAAGGGCTCTGTACAGTCATGACATTCATGTAACTTACTGACATAAGCAATCATGTTCTGGGATTGGTACTGCCTTGGCATGCTGTGTGCTTTAACATGCCATGGCGATGTAATCATTTATGCATAGGTGGCAATTTATGCCCAAGCAATTCAGGTACAAAGTGCTTAGCCTGATGGCTACTGATCCACTTCAGAATGAAGATGAGGCGCTTTGCTGATTTGAAAGACGCTGTACTGGTGGTGAAGATGCAAAGGAGAAAAACACATGCAAAGGAAAAAAACAGATGTGTAGAACAATGGAAAAGACAGAGTGGCATGGAATATGGAAGAGAAAGTGACATACTGAGCACAGAACAATTCAAAACAAACTCCTCTCTTGTCTTACATTAAAATATGCTGCTGCTGTTGAGCACTTTGCACAATTGTGTCTTCTTATTTACTGTGTAAATTGTGCTAAAAAAATCTTACATAACCGTGTTCGCCAAATACTCAGAAGTAATACTCAACACCACAAGAAGCCTTTGAAAGGTAAAAGCTGAATCCAGGGAGAAAGCCTGGCAAGCACACACAAGTGGACATAGGTGCTAGAAGCTTTCTAGCGAACCAACCACCAATCAATCAGAACTTTGTCTTGTTTGAGGCTGCTGAAAAGATGAGGTATATCTTGAGGTGTATCTGGTCATGATTTCTTTCAATCCTGGAGGGATTGCTTAAAGGTGCTCTAAGTGATGTTACACAGTTTCTAAGCTAAAACATTTTTTGTCACATACTGCAAACATCACCTCACCATCCGCTAGCTGCCTGTGCCCTGAATACACTGTAGAAAAATGCGGTCCCTGTGGACAGCCCAGGCTCCAAAAACGGCAACAAAAACAACCATAAAAACATAACAAACTGTTCCAGCAAATCGGGTGACGAGATGTTACCTGACTCTCGCCAGATTAATTTCGTTCCGCCTAGCTCCATTCACATCCATCTGGGATCAGTTCCGTTGAGAGTGATTTCAGCACAAGATTGTATGGTAGAGCCAATCAGGACTCTGAAGCACCACTCCAATGGATCGATCCCAGATGGATGAGTGGAGCTAGGCGGAACGAAATTCATCTGGCGAGAGACAGGTTAGACGAGATGTGCATTTAGGAGAGTTTCAATTGCGCGGGAGGGATGGGGAGGGAGTAGCGAGCTAGCTCTCTGTTTTGTTTGAACATCAACAGAAGTGACATTACCCAACATCGCTTAGAGCGCTCTATGCATTTTGTAGAAGTCTGGGCATTTGTTTGGAATCCTATAGGTTAACCCTTAGAACCCGATTGACGCAAAGTGCGTCAAAAAACACACCCTTTCTTCTCTGTTACATTGCTCCGGAACGGTTCATCGCAGCGAGATGAAACCTTTATTGAACGACAGAGCAGAAGTGGGGCTTTCCAACGAGACTACACACTTGTCTGTACGATCAAGTATGAAAATTAAAAAAAATCATGAAATTAAATCAAATTGCATCATATTTACAGTCTATACTTCTCTGCATTCACCTGCACACACATTACTCTAGTTTGAATTACTCGGCGAACCCGTGATCGCATCGATATGGCAAGCATATCAGATGAAAGAGGGGGCACAGGGCTATCCATTGGTACCATGTTTATCGATCCTTCTGGCTTATAAAATCAGACAAAGTGACTGCAAAATAATGTCATGTACACAAACCAACGCTGCACACTCATTACTCTCGTTTGAATTACTCGCGGACCCGTGATCGCATAGATATGCCACGCATGTCAGATGAAAGAGGAGACTCAGAGCTATCATTTGATACCAAGTACATCCTTCTGGGTTATAAAACAGACGAAGTGACAGCAAAATAATAACTTCATATAGCTGGACTTACCCCACGTTTTTGTCTGTTCTTGTGGCAAAGCATGTTTATAATCCAATGCTATCATGTGTTTCTCTATGGCAAAGCATGTTCATATTCCGGTTTTGAGATCCTAGCAAATTCCTGCATGGCATCCAATTCAAGGCTCACATTGCATCCCAATTTGTTCAACAAATAAACACCTTTTTTGCCTTTACTTTGTTCATGGCAATGCAGTAAAGAGTTGAGAATTATTATGACTGCATACACACAGGCACGCAGGCTAACACGCAACCTCGGGTCAAGTCAGGTCAGATCAGTTCGTGTCACAGATATGGAGCGCAGAAAGGTCATTTTTCATCACTAAATAAAAAATGGCATTTTATTTCCGTAAATCACACAGCAAATATTTCTGTAAATTGCTCAGCCCCAGAGTATCCCTCCAACATGGCAATTATATTGCCCGATTCAGGACAGTCTGCCCTACACACACATGAAATGCATGTAGAGCTGTGAGCTTGCAATGGTGAGATACATGTCGAAATATAAGAATTTTTATAATACACTTTTTATATTTTAATTCTTTAAAAATCAAAATAAAATCAATGCTAGTATTAATACATGAAATGATGATCAGATCTGAATAGCCTAAACTCTCCTGAAAAAAACAATATATAATATATGTGTGTGGCACTTACAATGACCAGAATAAATCCTTATGAATAAAGGTAGTGAAAATGCCCTAAAAACAGCTTAGGGTTCTAAGGGTTAAATGAGTGTTTTGGAGTAAAAAAAAAACACAAAACATGGAGGGTAGAATGACTGTTCATGCAGGTGGTTGAAAACAATCCATACTTTTCCCTGAAGATGGAGATTGTTGCGTATAGTCTCCCGCACCTCCTCTTCAGTATCTTTCTGTACAAACAAACAAGCACAAGAAAGAAATTGTTGCTACTGACAAACCTAGAGTAGGCCTATAACTAGACCACTGCCACATAAACCTAGAGTAGGCCTATAACTAGACCACTGCCACATAAACCTAGAGTAGGCCTATAACTAGACCACTGCCACATAAACCTAGAGTAGGCCTATAACTAGACCACTGCCACATAAACCTGAGGCAGAGTGGTGGTGGCTTATGAGTGGATGCCATCAATTGTTATTTCTCCAAATGAAACATCAAAAGCAAAAGTCAAAAGGTTAGGTTTGTGGATTTTGTGGTTTGTTTGAAAGGGTGTATTATTCTGAACACATCCATGGCCAAGTAACCCTTGAATGCAAGCATGGGGAGGCTGGGACTCAGCCTTTGCCAGCCATTTAGCTTAATTTGAGTCAGACACTTAGGGCCCTATCTTTGATATCTGAAACGTCTGGTCAGAAACACAAAGTTTAAAGGCATTTAAGGCGTGTCCAGTCCACATTCCCTAATTTAATGCGTGATTTTGTGATCAGACGCTGAGCGCACTGTTCAAAAGGGTTGTTCTTATGTGTTATGTTTGGGTGTAACATCCTTTGAACCAATGAGAATGACATCTGTCATTCCCTTTAAAAGAGCCAGCAGTGCAACATCAAACAGCCCGTATTTTGACAGTCAACACATCTGAAGGAATCTGCTTGCACAATTCCACTAGTACTTGCTATACTAAAACCTGTGTGTGACTAGCAGAGTATTGCCTATATGCATTCTGCACTAGCAGAATATATTTTTCATTTACATACATTTACAAAGATACAAGGATACAAGGAAGTTTATTGTCACATGCATATAGTTACTGGAAGTAAGAAATGCAGTGAAATTATGTCTGGTGTCAGCCTATTTGTGCATTTATGGGGGGGGGAGCAACAGGGGCAAGGAAAAACTCCCTTACCAAGGAAGAAACCTTGGGCAGATCGATCCACAGCTCAAGGGGCTAACCCAACTGCCAGGGGTCTTGGTGTGTGTGTTGGGGGGATGACAGGGGAGATGGGATAGTGTGCTGTGTATGTGGGGAGAGGGCAGTGTGCAATATAGACATTTAATTTAGACATTTAGAAGACATTTAATTTAATGACATTTAGTCATTTAGCTGATGCTTTTATCCAAAGCGATTTACAAAATAAGGCACAAACAAGGTAGAGTGTGACAAGGACAAAGTTAGAGCAGCAGCAGCAGTAGAGGGTAAACTTATGCTTATAAGGGCATTCAAGTAAGTGGGTGCAGAACTGGACACTACCGTATTTTCCGGACTATAAGTCGCACTTTTTTTCATAGTTTGGCTGGCCCTGCGACTTATAGTCAGGTGCGACTTATATATGAAAAAAATATATAATTTAACATGTTTTTAAATGTTAATTCATATTAACTGACATGAACCCTACATGAAACATTACTGTCTAGCCGCGAGAGAGTGCTCTCAAATGCACAAGTTCTGTGCACTTTCAGTCAGAGATTAGTGGTTGCGCTATGCCTGAAACACACGTGCATACCTAAATCCTCAAATTACGGCCAGGATTCTGTTTGGGCCTCAGATTCGGACAAATAAAGGCCAGTAATAATTTTGTTTCAATTTAACTCATAAAAGAGCTCTTCTTAATATTTTATATTGTTGGTTGGTTTAATATTGTTGCCAATGAAAAGTCATTGTCTTACACCAACATGTTGCTCTCAAGCTATCAGTTGCATGCCGGCCCCTTCTGAGCTTGCCAGAGGCTGAAGCAGTAACCTAGCCTACATTTAAACACAATTGTTGCTGCCAGGCATCAGCCTATGAATTTTATAAAAAAGTAAATCATGCATGATTAAAAAATAAATACATTTAGGCTGAATAAGGTTTCCATTTCAGCACAACACACGTTCCATGAATAAATGAAAGCGGATGCTAGGGCTGCACGATTATGACCAAAATGATAATCACGATTATTTTGATCAATATTGAGATCGATCACGATTATTTATCACGATTATTAATTAATTTTAGTGACAAAAATATTTTTTTCCCTAAACATATTGGACTTGCTATCTGGCTCACCCAAATTCTTCCCCTCACATTTACTCCCCTAAATTTCTGCAAATATAGATTTGACTGCAACTTCCAAACTTCCAAACAACTTCCAAACAAATGTTTTGTGCGTGCTACTTTGTTAATATTTGGGAAAACGCCCACCGGGAATCCTCCCAACGCTCCCCATTAGCCACTTAAGCTCTGCTTGTTCATGAGTTTACTGTAATCGTTAGTCCAAGGGTGTCCGAACTTTTTGACTGAAGGGCCACATTGGGTTTTGAAAATTGGCCAGCGGGCCACACACAAATAATAATAATAATAATAATAATAATAATAATAATAATGTTTTGTATTATTTAAATGACAAAATAATTTTGTTGTAGAAAATTAATTTCTTAAGAAATACTGTTAATTTGATGCTGTTTAATTCATTTATAAATGGTGCACTGTCACTTTAAGACTCTTTGCCAGCTCCACTCAAATATAGCCTATGGCTAGTGCTGTGCCTATGGCTGTGCCCTCTCACAGTTTATAAATGGTTAGTAGTGGGAACTACTGTCGCCATCGCCCTCTCTCCCACGCTCAAATGCATAGACAGTAAAAGTCAAATGCGTCCCCAATTAAATGAACTAGACTAGCATAACGTAGTTAGATCTGCTGCAATGGAGATACTATGTATCTCGATGTGACAAGCTGTTTTGACATTGTAAACGTTCTCTAAGAAGAGTGTAAAGCAGTTTGCAGTAGCCTAAAGTTAACCACAACGTCGTCTATCGCTGGAAAAAAATAGCGAGCGGCCTATGATAAACTAATAAATGCTCGGCGGGCCGGATTAAAGTGCATGGCTGGCCGCAGTTTGGACACCCCTGGTTTAGTCATTCGTTGATATGTAAAACACTGACGTGTAGGCTACATTTTCATTATTGTTCACTCGTTTTGAGTAGGCTGTGTCTTGAAACGCATATGCATTGTAGGTTGCACATGTAGCTTATAAAATACATGAATAAAATTCACGGATCCCGTCGTTAGCTCAACTCTTATTACAGTATAGGCTATCGGAGGAAGCAAACAAGGACTAAAAGTTAACGTTATAAAAAAGGCATGTGTGGTTTACGTCATGTGATGTGTTTCACGGTATGAGTTGAGAGCCCTGCTTTGCTTATATTTTTGGTTAACTTAACTTGCCTGAAATCCGAAATATTTTCGAACAATGGATGATCGAGGGACAAGCTCTTGGCCTTCTGCTGTGCCACACATTTGATTTGTGCCACACGCTTGATTTGTTTTGTAGCGGAGCGTTCTATGGGTTGCCAGGTTGGTTCTATGGGTAGAGCACGCATTTGAAATATCGCTCGATCACGCAAATTTGATCGTGGGAAGCAAAAATCGTGATCGTGATTAAAATTTGATTAATTGTGCAGCCCTAGCGGATGCCTTATCTCGCAATAAGCGGATGGAAATCCCAACACCCTTACATGAAACTTAATAGTGAACCATCAAATACCCCGCAGATTTCAGTGGTCATCAGTCCCGATATTTAGCAATATAATCAAACAGTAAGCCATGCCCCAAATAAAGGTGCTATGCTTTGCGCAGGCTAAATAAAAAGACCCCAGCGATAATTTGAAGATTTACGATAGTATGTCTCCTAAACATTCCTCACCCGTTATCTAGACATGCATGAAAACATTTGAAAACAAACCTCACTGCCATGTAGGCTAATATTTGATCGCGGTTTTGTTACTAATTATATTTCACGTACTACGCAACCTAGAAACTGAAAGTAGGCCTACTTTGCGTTCCGTGTATGTCTGTTCATGTGCGCAATCAATTATAACGTTCCTCAAATAGAGAACACATCCATGTTCTCTCGCGTTATAGGCTGTATATGGTAAATTTTCATGTACCATATCATCATTTGAAGAGTTCAGATGCAAAACCCTCTAAATCCGTCTGACTACTTTTCTTTTAAATGAGCATTTAAATTTAGGCTCCTATAGGTTTTTGCCTATAAATCGATATTTCAGACCAGGATGAGTGGTATTTAGTGGGTTTAGAAGTTAAATTATTTGATTAGCGTATAGTATGTGTGGAGAGCATCCCCTCGCCATCTTTATCACATTTTTGACATAGGTGGCATTTAGAGGCTTTTGCATCTGAACCCTTCATTTTTGTTCAGTGAATCTTTTGTAAATTGCTTTACAATTAACTTCGGGCCTATAGATCTATGCCTGGCTTGCTTCGGTCACGTCTTTTTAAAAGCATCTTTTTCTCTCTCGTGAGCATTTAATCTGCTGCCAGCTTGTGACTCCACATTGCCCAAAATGCTTGATTGCATTGTATTCTCCACATTTTAGCTAAATTTTGGTGTACCTCATGGCATTTTCTTTCAGTGAATCTTTTGCTTTACAATTAGGCCTATCCGGCCCTCTTCTTGGCTGCCTTCACTCCTTCTTCGTCTTCATTAACATTAAACTTTTTGGCTTCAATAGTCCAGTTACATAGTCTCTGTTTTTGGATTTTGTGAAATACATTTCTAAATAAATGCGACTTATAGTCCAGTGCGACTTATATATGTTTTTTTCCTGTTCATGATGCATTTTTTGACTAATGCGACTTATACTCCGGAGCGACTTATAGTCCGGAAAATACGGTACTTTGTAGCCAAGCATTAGCGATTTGAATGAAATGTGAGCAGTTACAGGTAGCCAGTGGAGCTAAAATGGACTGCGGGGTAACATGTACCCTTTTGGGTTGATTTCACCAGGCCAGGCTGGGAAGCCCGTCAAGAGGGTGTTACAGTAGTCGAGTCAAGAGATGACCATGGCCTGTATCAGGAGTTAGGTAGCGTATTGAGCCAAGTACATTGTACGACCTGATTGTTCTTGTGTTGTAAAGTGCGAACTGACGAGACCTGGCAACCGAGGCAACATGATCAGAGAAGGTTAGTTGGTCATTGATCATAACTCCTAAGTTTCTCGCTAGAAAGAGATGGGGCAAGAGATAGGGAGTGATTGTGATGTTAATGTCATGGTGTATAGTGGGTTTGGCTAGGAGAACCATCATATCATTTTATTCACATAAAAAATACAAACACTGGCCCCACTGACTGCTTTGCACATACTCTCTCTACAATGTGTCAAAGTGCTACAATACCTGAGAGAAGCGATTCTTAGCAAGTCCAATCAATTCCTGATCTCCTGGAGCACAAATATTCAGGCCAACAGGCAGCAACCTCTTGAGAGCAGCTACAATAAGAGAGGTCTGCATAGAGTAGCGGTCACCTTTTTTCTTCATCTTTTTCCTCTCCTGGTCTGACACACCTCCCTATTTTACACATCAAGAGATCAAAGATGTCCTATGAAACACACATCTTATACTAAAAATGATAGAAATACAGCTTTTTCCTTGTTGGCTATAAAGGATTTCTTGTGCAAAGTTTCATTACATTTGGATCACAAAATTTCACAGCTAATATTCTCCGAACCATATTTTCTGTTAAGATGATGATACCTTAAACATTTTGGCTAAATTCTCTGGATTGGCTGCATATCATGACCCATATTCTGATTCCATGGAATCTTTGGAATAGGTCTAATTACAATGACACACACCATCAACAACAGAGTATTCAGACATACACTATCAACATACAACCCTCAATATACTGTACTTACTTTTGACATTTTTGATTTGGTATCCGTAATGAGGAAAGACATGTTGTTTATCTCATTCTGAACAACAAAGTTTTGCTCCTCCCTTTTGAAGTTCTGCAATCGGGAAAGATGAGCACTGATTCATTTGTATATACTATACTGTGCAAATGTACTACACCACTGCAGGAATCACACTAAAGAATTTAGACAGTGGAACCATTACGCAGAAAAGAAGGTGTGTGTGTATGTATGGGTGTGTGAGTGAATGAGTGAGTGAATGAGTGAGTGAGTGAGTGACTGAGTGTGAGTGAGTGAGTAAGTGAGAGAAAGGGAGAGAGATAGCAATTTGATTTACATGTGATTTTGCCCAAAATATGAAGATTTCTGCCACCATGCGGAATAACTCTTCTGCCTCTGGGTTAGGTTCTTTAAGCCATTTTGCCCTAAGAATAGAAAATATTAGAATTAAAATATAAATGAAGAAGTCCCAACATGCCATTAGTTTTATCAATTTTAAATGACATGGTACCTGTTGTAATCCACAAATCGTATGAGGAGAGGGTAGAAAGCATATAGATCACGAACAAGGATGGTGAATTCATCCAGGATGAGAAGCTCAGACTCGGACATCTCTCCCCGTCCCTCAGCCTTCATGTTCTCCTCATCTGTCAGAACGATGGCGGCTTTCTTCTTCAGTTTCTCCATCAAAGGTAGGAAATGGGACTTTAAAAGCTGAGGCTTGGCCTTGCTTATGATAGGCTGAGAGAAGACTGAAAATTGAAATATGGACATGAGTTTTACTCTGAGGTTAGTAAAAACCATTCCAAATATACAGTAAGGTTGAGTATCAAGCTTTAGTGGGCCTACAATATCATGTTCCCAAAATATATATCTATACCAAAAAACATTTGGTCAAATGACAAAATTTGAATTTAACTTGATCTATACCACAGCTTGTCAATTATTTATAACATAGCTGTGTGAATTACAATTAGCTGTTGATAAGTATGGCATATTGCATGCGGGTGAAGCATGGTAAATATGGAACTGGCCACAGTTGGAACACCTTTGATGTCATCAGGAATTTGGTTCCAGAGCTGAGCAGTAGAGCAACCAAAACCAAAAGCTGCTTTATCATCTAGTGACCTGAGAGATGTAGCAGATGTGTAGGGGGGAGACATGTCTGACAGTGGACAAACACAGAGATACTACCTCTCTATCATACTGTGCCTACCTGCCAACCGCTTCATCCAGGCTCCTTCATCAATTCCCAGATTGTTATAGATTATTTTCAGGATGTTCCCCAGCAGCGTGTTCATGTGATTGGATGTGAGTGAGGTGCAGCAGCTCTCTGCTCGTTCAGGGTTGTTCTCTGGCCCATGTTCCCACCAGCGTGACATGTAGCTGCATAACATGGGTAACACCACCTCCATCACATGAGGCATCTGTGTGTAGCACATGCCTGACTCCGCTAGCTCCATAATCTCTTCCAAGGACTTCTCAAGAGATGGAATGAGAGGACACATTTCCTCCACCTGAGCAGGTAGTCCAAGAGCTGAAACAAAATAGAGCAAAATAAACTAAGCGACAATGCAGTAAAAGGAGAGACATACATTTCAGCAGGTTACCTATGTAAGCCACAAGTAACCTGCTGAAACATATCTGTCTTTACAACAAGGTAAGTAACAATGTAATGACAATTTATCAAATTACTGATTAGAACAGTCAGGATTTTCTGTGCAATGTATGCAACTACTGTATTGGACACGCTCCAAAATCAGTCAGTTGAAATCAATGAAAAATGCTCAAACAAAATGATCTGTCGTTGATGTTAGTGCAAGGAAAACATTCTGTGGTCATAATTGTTTAATCTTACTGACAATTTACACATTAAACGAGATATAGATGTAACTGAAATGTAGTGGTGAAGGGTTAGATGAAAGGAGGTTTTTTGTATGTATGTAAGGATTTACCATATATTTATTCATGTACATGCAGTTTACAAAAACTGTAGTAGTCTCTCCTTTAGACATGCATTTTACAATGTTTTATGGAAGTCAAATGTTTTATACAATGACAGTAAAAAATGAAGCCATACTTGTTCTCTCCCTTGAGGGTTTGACATTATAAATGGAGTGACTATTAAATGTGTTGAGTTGAGGTTCCAAAAAGGCAACAGGGAAAGCTCCTGAAAAAGCTGCCAGGCATTCCCCTATGGCTGGTCGCTGTCTAGAAAGGGGAGACAAATTCTACTAACATTATCACTGAAACACTAATACCTACATGTGAATCTCTTCCAGCCCAAATATTTCTTTATTTTACTCTGTATATCTATTACTTTTCAAGATACATTTTACATATTCGGTGCTTATAAATTAAATTAAAAAATAGTTGTTATGACTTGACACTGTTAAATGAGAGAAATTGTTTTAACATACCTTTCAACATAAATGCTTTTGCTAGTGCCCAGTAAATACAGGCTGTTAAGTAGCCTATAGCATGACACCTGAATATCATCAACTGTAAAGAAAACATAATAATAATAAGTCTGTTCAAATAATGAGATTCTAAGGACATCATTATGGGTTATATTTTTGGAACAGCCTCAGTTAGTTCAAAGTTTGTCAAGGAAATTTTACATTATAATGAGTGAACAAGAGGTCTGATAATACTTACGTATGATATCCTCCCCAAACAAGTTTTGTGTGATGTGCTCAAAGAGGGAGGAGAGCACAGGCAGCAATGCCACAGTTGTGTAGTTGATGATCTGAGTTACTCCCTTAGGCTGAGCACGGGTGTGAGTGAACTGGCCCTGTTGCAGGTTCTCTATAGTTTTCTCCAAGTCCTCAGCAGCATTGTCAAAGAATGCCCGCAGTGCTGCTTTCACTGTGTCCAAACCTGTCTTCATCACAGTTCTCAACACAAACAGAGATACAAACTCACATAAATCACATAATCTTATAAAAATATAATAATATACCCTTTAGATATAGACTAGCTGTACTGTCAATGTCTAAATTGATATGAAACCTGAAATGTTTGAGTCTGATAAAGTCTGAACTTTATCTCATCTATTAACGGTGGTCAAAACAGATAGAAAAGAAAAATACCAGAGCAACACATGAATTTGAGATCAGTTCAGCCTTGTGATTGAATATTTACCTGGCATCAAGTGTTTGTCCTAGTATGTGGAGACAGTTCACAATAGAAGCCGCATCATTTCCTAAGAGAGAAAGTGAAGTGAGTTGTTGCTGAAATTCATTATTCTAAGCACTAAAGCGCTAAATTCCCTCTTCCCAAAGGGTTCCAATAAATTCGTCCAGAACTGTATGATGCACATGCATTATGAATGATCAATCATATCAATCAATAATACACAGAACACATGTTCTATACTTTATTCATAATATACGATTAACCTGTCAGGCACTCTCATGCCACAAGTCAACTGTGAAGTGTACAAATTGCAGTATTATTGTGTAAAATGTCCTCAAAATGGCTTACCGTATATTGAACAGTGTTGTATATTCTATACTAAATATTTGTGTTTTTTTATTTGTGTAATTTCATCATGTATGCCATTTACAGTAGTTTATTCAATGTTAATTAAAGTCATGACAATGCATACAATGAATGTGGGAAATATCCTGTATATGAAAACAATAAGAACTTAAAACTAGAAATGCAATTCCAAGGAATTACCAGTGCATGAAAATGTTAAAGTTGTGATGTAAAATATCATGTATAGTTAAAACAGATAATACAGAGATGGTTACTACGGTGATGCTAGGATAGACATGGTGGTTGCATAGCTTAATAAAAGTTGATAGTTTAAAAGTAGACTGTTTAAAAGCTGAATGTAGATAGTTTAAAAGTTGTTGATAGACAGTAGATAGTTTAAAAGTTGTTGATAGACAGCTAGTTTAATAGGTAGTTTAATGATAGTTTAAAAGTAGACCGTTTAAAAGTTGAAGGTAAATAGTTTAAAAGTTGTTGACAGACTGGAAGTTGAATGAATGTTGATATTCAAATAGTTTAATGGCTGTGTATAGGTAGATATTTGACGATAACTGAAAGTTGGAATGGCTCTAATGTTTACTAGCAGTTATGTATAGTAAACCATGTGACTTAGCTAACCAAGCTTATCATTTTAGTAGTTATGCTAACTATGCTAATTAACATGCTAACAATGCTAACTATATTAACCATGTTACTTAGCTAATCATTTTTAGCAGTTATGCTAACTATGCTAACTAGCATGTTGACATGCTAACTATGTTACTTAGCTAACCTAGCTAATCATTTTTAGCAGTTTTGCTAAAAATGCTAACTAGCATGCTAACATGCTAACTATGCTAACCATGTTACTTAGCTAACCTAGCTAATCATTTTTAGCAGTTTTGTTAAAAATGCTAACTAACATGCTAACATGCCATCTATGCTAACCATGTGACTTAGTTAACCTAGGTAATCATTTTTAGTAGTTTTGTTAAAAATGTTAACAATGTTAACATGCTAACTTTGTTAACCATGCTAACTAGCTACAGTGGGTAGGAGTCATAGTTGATGAAAAATGTTGACATAGTTGATGACAAGTTAAAAAGTTGTTGATAGACAGCTAGTGAATGTATATAGTTTAAAAGTTTAAAAGTTGAATGTAGATAGTTTAAAAGTTGTTGATAGACAGCTAGTTTAATAGATAGATAGTTTAATGATAGTTTAAAAGTAGACCGTTTAAAAGTTGAATGTAAAAAGTTCAGTAGTTTAATGGGTTACATTGTTTAACAGTGGATTATTGTAGTGAGGACTTTTATTTTGAAACAGTTTTGGGCAGAGGAAACAGTTGAATAGGATGTGTAGTCTTAATTGACCCAGATTGTATGCTTAAAGCCTGAGGCTGCAGGTGGCCTGAACACCTGCCATAGGATTCTAATTGCTTAACGGCCGTATTATGTCACAATCAGCAATGTTAAATCTATGGGGATTTTTAAAAAGTTTTTCTTTAGTTTAAAAAGTATAAAAGTTTCAAAGTTGAAAAGACATAGCAGCTTCGTCCATTTGAATACCTACGTTACAAATTTTGAATGAAGTTTCTAAGTTAAACTGTTCAAGAGAAATAGCGTACGGAAAAAGTGGTAAGCGGAATAATAATAAGTTGTTGCCTAGGAAGAACAGTACAGTGCATTTTCATGCACTGTAACTAGTCAAAATTTCCCCATTGACTTAATATTGCCCTTTATGATATCACAGCAATTAGAATCCTATGGCAGGTGTTCAGGCCACCTGTCCCAACTGCCATTCTCAGGCTTTAAGCATACAAACTGGCCCTATTAAAACTACACACCCTATTCAACTGCTTCCTCTGCCAAAAACTGTTTCAAAATAAAAGTCCTCACTACAATATTTCACTGTTAAACAATTTAATCCTTTAAACTACTGAACTTTTTAACTGTTCAGCCATTGTAACTGTTACTTGTCATCAACTATGACTCCTACCCACTGTAGCTAGTTAGCATGGTTAGCATAGCTAGCATGTTAGCATAGCTAATATTGTTAGCATTGTTGACATTTTTAGCAAAACTGCTAAAATTAGCTAAGTAACATGGTTAGCATAGTTAGCATGTTAGTTAGCATAACTGCTAAAAATGATTAGCTAAGTTAGCTAAGTAACATGGTTAGCATAGTTGGCATGCTAGCATGTTAGCATGCTTGTTAGTATTTTTTAGCAAAACTGCTAAAAATGATTAGCTAAGTTAGCTAAGTAACATGGTTAACATAGTTAGCATGTTAGCATGCTAGTTAGCATTTTTAATAAAAACTGCTAAAAATGATTAGCTAAGTTAGCTAAGTCACATGGTTAGCATACTTAAAATGTTAGCATGCTAGTTAGCATACCTACTAAAAATAATTAGCTAGGTTAGTTAAGTCACATGGTTAACATAGTTAGTGTTGCTAACATGCTAGTTAGCTTACTAATGTTTTCATTTTTAGTAGTTAAGTTAAGTAACTTGGCTAACATTATTATCTTTAGCAAACATTAGAGCCATTCCAACTGTCAGTTATCGTCAATTATCTACCTAAATAATTTAACCTTTTAAATTATCCACCTATTTAACCGTTCAATCATTCCAACTATATTAAACCTTATCTACCAAGCAAATCATTTAACTATATAAACTATCCACCTATTTAACTGTTCAGTCATTCCAACTATATTAAACCTCATCTACCTAGCAACCAATATAGTTTGTTTTTACTCTGTATGATATTTTACATCATATTTTTGGCATTTTCATGCACTGTATTTCCTTCAGGAAATGCTTTTCTAGTTAATTTTTGCTACACTGAACAATACCTTACAAAAGTTGTTAATATATTCATTATGTTTACATTAAGTCTGAACTGGTCACAATGTAGAATACATTGTGACTACTTTTATTATCTTAATTTACATTATTTTCTCCCAGTTGGAACATAGCAATACTGAAATAAATTCACAAATAATATTCACAAAACCAAATTTTCTGACAAACATGCAGTGAATAATTGTTAGAAGACAAATAGCAACATGCACACAAAGGAAATTTGTTGTGGAAATGATTTCAGAGTCTGAAATGATCAGGCAGAACTCAAGACAATACTGGAACGTTTCCACACTATCCTTACCAAACAGTGATATCCTATGTCTGACAAGAACTCCAAGTTTGCAGAAGAGGCTAGGCAAGAGAGGTTTGAAAACAAGAGAAAGGTAAAAGAGAAAAAAACATTTCTAATAGTGTTAGAAAACTGTTAATATTGAAAAGATTGCAGAAGAAGTGGAGTTAGAATTTCGGAATGGCTCTATTTGTATTTATAATGTGCTTTTCTACATAAATTTTCATTCTAATAAAATGTTGATTCATAAAACGAGAGAATAAAATTAAAAACAGAACAAAGTCTTTTCACAACCTTAATTCAAATTAATATTTTTGCTCAATGCCCTCAAAACACTTCCACACAAAGCTCTTTTATGATCATTGTTCAAAAGAAATGTCTAGCAGGTATCTACAACTGTTGGCACATCAAGGACTAGCTTACCTTAACTAGCACCTCAAGCAAAAACTACTTTTGAGAGATCATAA
Organism: Alosa pseudoharengus; assembly: GCF_046254945.1. Taxonomy (NCBI): domain Eukaryota; kingdom Metazoa; phylum Chordata; class Actinopteri; order Clupeiformes; family Clupeidae; genus Alosa; species Alosa pseudoharengus. Next base: position 34,193,925 of record NW_027468674.1, on the reverse strand, counting down.
AGCTGTACAAACACCATAACTCATGTTAAGGTGGGGATTAGGGTATATATTAGGGAATGCCCGGCCAGATATTTTCACTCATAGATTGTCTATACAGTACATCATCTTTTCTATTAAACATATTATTTTCACAATTCAAATGGGTCATCTTTTGCATAACAAATTTGAATTAGTGATTAATTAGTAAAAAAAAAAGTCTATTTAGCACTCTATCTAGCAATCTTACCTCGTCACCATTTCTTTCTCTTTGTTGGAGGCATGGCCACCACTGCTGATAGGGTGTAATGCAGTAGACAGGAAGTACAGGTGATGGTTTTTGAAGTACTGATCCACGAGGGGTAAGACCACCTGTGAGAAAGGACACACACATCAGATTGAAATGAGTCACTCAATTACTCACTCAAAATGAGTGATGACTGTTTTTGCAATTTTCTTAAGGATAATTGTCATTCAGTTACACTTTGGAAATCAAGTATTGTGCTGTTCTCCTCAGTAAAGTTTCAAAATATGTCACAATGCATCCTTTATAGCTGAACAGGTACAGTAGCTTCACCAATAATAAACTTGAGGCCAGCACTTTAGATTGGTAGAAGGGATTCGGATGGAGAAGGATCTTAAAAACCTCTGCAGAGAACAAGCATACAAGCAGGGTTCACTGACAAGGTCGTTAGGTTGCTCACTGGCTTGACCGGTGTCAGGGCGAGGAGTAGATTGGTTTTGAGCTACACCATTTTGAGTTTAATATCGTCTAGGGCAGGGGTTTTCAAATTGGTGTACAAGGACAGCTGCCACCAAACCAGGGTGCTTGAACTCAACACTGTGACTGCAAGCCCAGTCCAAGAAAATCACAACTTTAAATTTATATCATGGTCATACTATCTACGTTTTTTGCTTGGCCCAGTCTCCTCTCTTACTGTAAACTTCTTTACTGAAGTTACTAAAAAGCGATAGATTTTTTTTTTGCGTCCTTCGGATCCATAGACAAGTGGTTTCCAAATGGTGAGGTGCGCCTCCCCTGCAGGGCGTCAAAGAGTCTCAGAGATTTTAGCACCATCATGAGGTCCCACAGGGGCACTGACGTGGAGGTCGGGCTGAAAGTGCCAGGCACCTTTCAGGAAGCGGGATGCGAGGGGTTGAGCTGTAGTTTTGTAAATGCATTTCTATTTTTCTCATCTCCCTTTCCTCTTCCTCTGTTGCTAGATATATAAATGACTACTTTTCTACAAATGCAATCTGCCCGCAACACTAATTTTTATATATTTATATCTAGATCTCTCTTTACCATGAAATTGTTGGTGCTGTGTTTTTCTGAAATTCCAAGACTCTAATTATGGGTAAACACCACATTCTTGAGGCAAATGTACTTTTTGCCTTAATTGTTAAATTAGGCATCCCAGGGTGTATAGTGGTTGAAGTTGAGACCCTTTGGTGTGAGTGTGGTTGGACATTCTAAAGAAGCCTAGTCTAGTAAATTAACTTACTTTCTATACATAGTATGCAAAAGGTGTCAATAAAAACAATAAAATAACTGCTAAATTATAGTCTGCTTCTTACCATTTTGGAAACAGTTACTATGCAGAACAAAGGAATTACTGATGGACTTACAGCTGAGAAATAGCCCTTTTATTGTCTCAGCCCAAATCCAAATTACTGTAAATTCAATTTAGGATCTCAAAATATTCTGTTTATCTGCTCAATCTATTCTTATCTTACCTTATTTCTCCTAAGGGTCCCTTAGGAGAAACAGGTGAGATCTCATTTCCTATGGGTTGATACAGTAAAATAAATAAATGATTTATGAACTGATATGTTCAAAACATAAATAGCCAGTACTATTTTACAGGGTATCACATAGTGGTATTAGATACAGAACTATTCCAAACCTGCAACCAATTTTCAAAAAATATACTAACCTTCCCAAAAAACTTCATCTGCTGGTCATGACACATTTTTTCTCCCTTTGGCTGATTACTGGCATCTGAAATCAAGTGCAAAATAGCATCACAACCAATTGCTGTATAATGAATATGGTGTAAGAATGTAGTCTAAATATTCTCAAGAACACTACACAGGAAAAAGCACAAAGCATTATGATTTCATAATAAATCGTAGAATGTGATAGAAATAGTCTATTTTCACCAAATTCCAGCAAATGTTCATGGGCTTGGTCCACATAGGTAATGAGTTGCAGTAGGAAAGTGTAAGCAAATCGCTTCTCTATGGAGGGTGTGTCAAGATCCTGCTCCTTTTTAGCCCTGTGAATTGTACAATACATACATACAGTTTAGTGTCACTGCTAAAAGAGCACTGAGCTTTTTGCTTTTATTCAGATAGAACAGTGAAAAATGGCAGGAAGCGAGTGGGAGAGATATGGTGGGATTGGGAAATGACTGCGAGTCGGATTTGAACCCGGGTCCCTGTGGGCACTTGAACTCAAATGTAGCATGGACGCTGCAGCTGCTTGTGCCACAACTCCCCCAGACTCTGGTTTGTCTTATTCCTTGACGGAAATCACTTGGTCAGGTGTACCGATTGGGTGTAGACCAAAACCACCACAGAGACCCTTGAAAAGAGGTGGTCTCGGTACATAATTCCAAAAGAACTTTGAATTAGTTTGTCTGTGGTGGGAATGTGATCAAACTTTAACCTGGGCTAATCAATGGTTTGAGCTAATTGGTTCATGCAGCCAGGTGTGCTTTGCCTTCTAGTAAGTGGTAGAGCACAAACTAACAGCATGCATAATAGTAGCAAGTAAGTAGCTGACGGATAAGCCTTGATCACAAGACAGCATGTTTTCTCTGTAAAGTGTGAAGCAGAATAGTATTTGGAAGACGTTTCTTCAAGTAGCCAATGGGAAATCACTCAGTTCTCTTTCAAGTTCACTCAATGGGAAGTCAACGTTAACCAATGTGAAGTTATTCCCATATGATGTCATTGATCTCCAATCACCTGTTTTAGGGAAATTGTCACATGCCTTACACTATATAAGGCAGTGTGTGTGATAAACTAGTCCTCTTTTCTTCAGAAAATTCTTTTACAGTATATTCATAACAATACATTTTTTGGAGTTCATTAACTGATTTGGACGAGAGCAAACAAACTGTAAGCGAAACACCCTCACTCACTCACCTAGACACAGTATAACCATTTATCTGAAAGAACTTCAGGATGTCTTGTGCTTTTTCTCTGTCTCTTGATTTCTCTTTGGCCGTTAGAGTGTCATAGGGCACCAGCAAAGGATGGCTCCCTCCACCTAGCAAAACACAAACACTTAAGAAGTCATGTGAGAATGCATGGCAGGTATGCAGAGGTGGGTAGTAATGTGTCTTGTCTACTTGTCTACTAACTAATTGTTTCTTGTACTCATAGGAGTAACTTTAATCCAGAGAACGTTCCACTCTTACTCAAGTACATTTACTTTCTTATTAAATAGTTTGATCCTCAAGTAGACAGCTTCTAGCTTACAATTTCACCTGCTTTGACTATATAGACATATAAAATTATACACTACATTTGCCTCTGGTTCGTATGTGTGGTTTGTTAACTCAACCTGGAAAAATGGGCTGCATTGGGGTAATGCAAATCGTAACACTTTCCAGATGTATTGGAGTGACCTTTTGTATGAAAAGCTGCAGTTGTTTTTTTTTTTTTTGCTGTTGTATCTGTACAGGTACAAAGTATTTGTATAATGAGCGTCTTTTCTATACTATACTATACTATTCTATACTATACTATACTATTCTATACTATTCTATACTTCTGAAAGAGAGCTGATGGTGTGAGGAAAGAAAGTTAGAAACACAGGAAAAATAGATCATCAGGTGATTGCGCTGAAATAGAGACTACCTTTGGCTTCAAGCTCAGATTTCTTATTCTTGGCCCATATGTTATGATAGTTTTCTGCAAGTAGTTCAGCCATGGCCTGAAACAGAAACAGACAAACAACTCATTGAAAAATCTATTGACATCAAAATTCTGTATGGGTAGGTAGAGATTGTTATTCCATTAAACATCACTACCTAAAATAGACGGGACTTTACTACTATTGAGCAAATACTTTATTGATACATAGAGGCAATTAAAAGATTCCCAAGTTGACATTTTCTACAACCACTCCTTCAGATATTTGTATCAATATACTCAGATTTACATTGGCTATAAATTTGCCACTGAGATTAGCTCAAGTTTGATGGACAAAGTGCCATATTTTATATTTGATCAGAACTATAAGGAAATGGGAATGGGATATACTGTATATGTGCATAATCACAATGTATTTTAATATATTTGTGATTACATGAATGTAACACAACTAAATTTCAGGAACATTTGCTGTTCCCGTCTTGGGGTGCATTTGTAAAATCAGATTCCATTTATCCAAACAATATTATTCTAATGATTTGCTTAACTCGCATTACGACCGCCGCTAGCACAGTGCAGTCATCTAGGCACATTTGGAACTCATCAAAGAATACTCTTTTTGTTATTGAAGACTTGTCTTAGTGAGGTTGCACACATGGCGAGTGAGGCTTTTTAACACACATATATTTTTTGTAGAAAATGTGAAAATTTGAGATACAACAACCATTGAGCAACCATGCGGAGTGCATGCACAGTTTATAAGGAGTTGTACTGTACTGTAAGCCAGAGAAGCATTATTTGGATTGTACATGCAGCACCATACGGTGGTCATATTATGTACTGCTATGCGGTGCATCTAGTTATTCTAGCCTTTGAAGTAAGATTTTAGGGCTACCAGTTAATATATATTTTCTTTTTTCTCTAAAATGTTATGTCTTTTAATAATTTATTTTTTAAATGTAATGCATTTTTACATTTCACTACAACTATTGCGTACTATTTTACTGTGTAATATTTCATTATGATCATAATCTCAACATCATTGAAAATGAGGCCTACCCTTCATGAATTTCCGCAAATTAAATAAAGGTTGAATAAACATTTAGTCTGCAAGTTACACTAATGTGATGTTCTGCTCCACCTTTAGTGCTGGGGTGTCTAGAGTGTTCTAAAGGACCCTGAATTTACAAATAGCTTTAGAGTTCAAGCGTGTGCTTGGGTGGCAGTTTACCAGTACACCCAAGATACTCTCTGTTGGTAAGAGCCTACAGCATCACTCACGTGTAAGTCTCTAGAGAGAGTCACATTACTCATGTCGATTGGTCTAGGGCTGAATCCATGAGTGCCTTCCATAGAATGCTGCTTGCAATGGAATATAATGCATAAAAAATGTTAACACAACATTTAGACATCATGATCCTTCAGTACATAAGGAATGAGGAATCATAATGTAAGCAAATCAGTTAAATACTAATCATGCTACTCATGCCCATCTTGTTTGTTGTTTTTGTACAATGCAGCCTGGGTTGAATTACAAATAAATTACTAGTAAAATTAACTTTACTCATGTCACATATCCTGGTACTGTAGTTACCAGCATGTACGGATTATGAGCCACTGGGCCCAGACATGAAAAGGGCACCCATGCCCATCTCAGAAAGTTACACTTACGTATGTTAATTCTATTACAAGGGACTACATTGACTACATTGACTCCAGAGCAACTTTTGGTTAAGTGTCTTGCTCAAGGGCACAATGGTGGAGACTGAAACCACAACGTTTCAGGCTACTGCATGCTAGCCAAGCTACTTCTACCTCTATGCTACCACCACCCTAACTCAGCAATGCTAGAGGGGTCCAGGGCCATGGCCCCCCGGAGGATTTCTTTTTTAAATAACCGCTTAAAGGAACACGCCACCCAATGTCAGTAGTAATATATGTTCTTACCTTAACTTTCACGAGTTGAGTCATACCTCTCCCGTGTCCGTACGTGCACTCAAACGCTCTGGTGCGCGGCTGGACTGTGTTAGCATGTTGCTATGCTAGCGGGCTTTGACGGCAACTAAGCGTAGAAGTAATCAAAAACATCCACGTTTTACCGACTTAAATACAGTTGCACGAGTAGTTGATAGAAATGCTACGGCCACGCAACATGAAACGTGGCGATTTTCCAAGCGAATAAACCGGAGAACTACAATGTGTGGCGCAATAGCACTTGGGAGTACTTCGACCTAGCGTAGTAGTATTGTTAACACCTAATTGTAGATCCTATCCACCACAGAGTTTAGAATCCATGCTGGATCGACCCTCAGCCTCTCCCTCCCCTCTGAGCGAGAGAGAGGCACACACACTAGAGATGCGCTGATGGGCTATTATTTCAACCATAACTGCATAGCAAAACTTATCATCCATCAGCCATCCATCAACACCAAAGTTTTTTGACCAATCTTCGAAACGGCACCCGCCCACCATCCGCTGGTTGTTTTAATGTAGGGGGTGATGCAGCGCTGCTGACGTGAGGCTAGAAAGCCCTTGCCTGTTCTAGGAAGACTGATCCAATGCAGCAAATATATTAAAAGGCTAAAGTCCTACATTGGCTATGTTGTAGCCTATCCCCAGAATATCAGCAGCAAACTCAGTCTCTGTCTCGCAAAACAGTCTCCAAATAAAACGCACATCGGCCTGTTGCCTATACTGCCAGCTTGTGACAATATATCGTCCAAAATGCTTGATTGCATTGCATTCTCCACATTTTTAGCTACATTTTCATGTACCACATCAGCATTTTTGTTCAGTGAATCTTTTGTAAATTGCTTTAAAATGAATTGCGCTGTCTGTCTGAAAAAGACGCGCTCGTGCAGTTAAAATAATGGGAGTCTTCAGAACAGGCTTTCAGTCACCCTGACATAACAGTGTGTAAAGTAGCCTATAATGTGAATGACTTGTTATTTTATCAAGGATTTCTTTCTTTTTGCAAAAAATAAAGTACAATAGGCATTAATTAGTAGGCCAGGAGCATGTTGAAATTATGTGGCAAATTGCGTTTTTTAAGGACGTGACCGAAGCTGAGGCAAGCCAGGCAATAGGCCTATAGGCCCGACGGTAATTGTAAAGCAATTTACAAAAGATTCACTGAACAAAAATGCTGATGTGGTACATGAAAATGTAGCTAAAATGTGGAGAATGCAATGCAATCAAGCATTTTGGACGATATATTTTCACAAGCTGGCAGAAAAGGCAACAGGCCGATGTGCGTTTTATTTGGAGACTGTTTTGCGAGACAGAGACTGAGTTTGCTGCTGATATTCTGGGGATAGGCTACAACATAGCCAATGTACGACTTTAGCCTTTTAATATATTTGCTGCATTGGATCAGTCTTCCTAGAACAGGCAAGGGCTTTCTAGCCTCACGTCAGCAGCGCTGCATCACCCATATAGCCTAGGGGAGAACCGGCACAATTGTAACACTTTTTTATTTTTCCAATTCAAACTCGATTTACACAAAGACGATAGACTTGAGAGTTGTGAAATTTGACCAGAACAGAGTCGTACATGTCTACTCCATGAAAGTTGAAACAGAATTTAAAAAAGATGTTATAGTTTGTCAATAATTTAACTTAACAGCCATAAAAAAGTGCGGTACAGTTGTAACAGTAGCGTCATGAATGTAACAGTGCTAAAATCGTGAATCCTATATCATATTTTAACACAAAACAGTGCTGGGTTAAACAAAGAGCATCTGTTTTCATATATAATCAAGAAAAAAAGTCCAAATGTATGACTGTTAAAGCTAATTTATTGCATTATTGATTAGCCATTGCAGACCATATTACGGTGTTATGCTAGCTCACAATAACCTTTAGGCCTAAATATGCTTATTTTGGCCATATCCACTTGATAAAACCAGTAGTTGATAAACTGCTTATTTCTTAGGCCTACATGTCTGAAGCATTTGGTCCAACAGTGATATTTCAAGTTGCTGTGTTAACTTTAATTGGGTGATGGCGGCACAAAAATCATAATCCATAACTCGCAATGAGAATGTTCGTGCATTCGCGATAAAATCAGTTCATTTTGCCATAGAGACTGGTGTTACAACTGACCCGCACAGGTCATGTTTTTATTTTCATTTAATTGCATGTGCTGTGACTACATAAATCAAATAGGACTCATGTTAACTTGAAACAGAGGGACTGAAGATACACTCTAAAAATTGCTGGGTTATTTTTTCAACCCAAACGCTGGGTCGAGGCTGTTGGGTCATTTTGTTTGGTTGTTTTTACTCATATTGGGTCATTTCTGTAACCCAGCTTGCTGGGTTGATAGTTTATCACTGCTGGGTTGATAGTTTAGGGCTGTGCTCCCTCCTGTCCCCCACCTGAGGTGGAGTACACTACCCAGCACCAGGGTGACTTCAACACAGCTGCATAGTTATTTGAAGGTTGAGAGAGAAAAAATCGGCAGGCAGGCAGGCATATTCTCTCAACCGTCCAGTCCAGCAGCTGTGAACATGCAATGGAAATCAGGTGATTTCGGAAGGTATGTATCTGCTTTTATTTATTTATTTTTATCCAGACGGATTTTAAAAGTCCACCCAGAGACATACCCTTCCTGGTATCAAGGAATATTCTGCCTGCCATTTCGTTCAGCTTCAAGCAGGTTAGCAGGTGTCATTCATTCCAGCTAATATTAGCTACTGTTAATGTTAAATCTACACAAAGACAGACTCATAAAAACATAGTTCTGTATTCACTGGGTAGGAACTGCTGAACAGAAACAAAACAAACTTTTACAACGAACTACAATTAGCATACCAACAGCTGGTAGGTAACGTTAGCAGACTTGGAAACGTTATGCTAATTAAATATGCTTCGTGGCTAACGTTTGTCAACTAGCTAACACAGTCGAAGTAGTCTCTTCACAACACACGTAACTTACGATAATAATCATGCCAAACAACATCTTATTAAATCATTCAAGGTAGCCTCATAGCCATGTAACTTACTGGGTGGTTCTTGGTGGTAACATTAACTTGGATTCACTAACTGAATGTGTTAACATAGCTGGCTAACGTTAGCACTGCTGACTGTCAGCCTAATGTTAGGCTAATGGTAATGTTAGCTCATCTGACATAAACGCACGTTTTATATTACAGGTATTATGTTTAAAACAACTCCAAATTAGGTGGTCATAGTTTCCGAGTGTGTTGCACTAATAATTTGTCTCCTGGTGGATTTTTATGTCTGTCAACATCATTCACTGGTAATGGTTCATGCACGTCTTGCTATAAAGTTTTGTAGGCTAACAGTGATTAAAATGCACTCTTTTTTTCTTTGATTGACAGGACTGACCCCCAAAACGGACTTTGGAATCTGCCTGCCTTCATGGAAGTATCATGCATTTTATACTAGGCAAACTATTCAAAAATAAAGAAAACTATCAAATAAATAATTATGTCTGTTTTATTTCATTGCATGGCTTTTGATGGCCATTTAATATCTAGACTGTCTATATCAGGCCCAAAGCTGTTAACAGAAGGTGTGACTTTCAAGTAAGTAAATACAAACTTTGAGTTATTAAAAGTTTGTACAAGCAGAGTATTTTAAAAATCAACCAGTAGTTTTTGGGGGATTTGGTTACATAACCCAAACATTACGTAACTTTAACTAAACAGTTGTGTCAACATAACCCAACATATTGGTTAAATTTCAACCCAGTTGTTGGGTTAAATTTAGTAACCCAATTTGCTTGGTTAAGATAACCCAATGCTGTGTTGGACCACATTTTACTCAGCGGCTGGGTTGAAAACAACCCAGTTTGGGTTGTTTTCAACCCAGCATTTTTTAGAGTGTATGAATGACATGTGATTGAAGTCCACACGCTCAAATTTCACAAAGCAAACTTAAACAAACAGTTGCGGTTAAAAATAAATAAAAAATCGCAATGCTTGAATTTTGCACCTTTTTGCTTAATCTCTGGTCGTATTTATAGTAGACCATTCATATTTGGATGGCTGTAAGATTATACATAATTACATGATATGTGTCTGTTTACGTTTCCGTAGCTACACCATATCTTGAGAATAAAACACTGTTACATTTGTACCGCTGTTGTACCAGTTCTCCCCTACATTAAAACAACCAGCGGATGGTGGGCGGGTGCCATTTCGAAAATTGGTCAAATAACTTTGGTGTTGATGGATGGCTGATGGATGATAAGTTTTGCTATGCAGTTATGGTTGAAATAATAGCCCATCAGCGCATCTCTAGTGTGTGTGCCTCTCTCGCTCAGAGGGGAGGGAGAGGCTGAGGGTCGATCCAGCATGGATTCTAAACTCTGTGGTGGATAGGATCTACAATTAGGTGTTAACAATACTACTACGCTAGGTCGAAGTACTCCCAAGTGCTATTGCGCCACACATTGTAGTTCTCCGGTTTATTCGCTTGGAAAATCGCCACGTTTCATGTTGCGTGGCCGTAGCATTTCTATCAACTACTCGTGCAACTGTATTTAAGTCGGTAAAACGTGGATGTTTTTGATTACTTCTACCCTTAGTTGCCGTCAAAGCCCACTAGCATAGCAACATGCTAACACAGTCCAGCCGCGCACCAGAGCGTTTGAGTGCACGTACGGACACGGGAGAGGTATGACTCAACTCGTGAAAGTTAAGGTAAGAACATATTACTACTGACATTGGGTGGCGTGTTCCTTTAAATGAAGATTTCTGGCGAGTTTTGTGAAAAGAAATGGATAGATTGAGACCTACACATCACCAAACCATCAACAGATTTTAGGCATCTTGCTGTGCAAAAAGATGCTGATTACAAAGCATTGTTATCACACAGATATCAGGGGTGGAGAACATAGTAGTGACCTCAAAACAGAGGCTTGAGCTTTAGGGCACCCTGGGTCCGGTAGGCCCGTTCAGTAATCCATCCCAGGTTACCAGTACTTATTAAACATGTTTAGAACAAAGAAAAGATACTCTTAACTAAGGCACCATCATGCATATAGAAAGGTTGGGGCAATAGGCCCAGATGCAAGTACAACAACCCTGTTGCCAAATGGTGACACAATTATATATAATTAAGGAATAAATCATTAGAGTTTTCTCTTTGGTCACCTGACTTGATAAAGATATCCGGCGTGTGCGGTTGTGAAGGCTAGCTGTGTCACCCTCTCGAGTCCTCTCAATGAGCCAGCCCCATGCCAGGATGGTTTTTAGGGATTCCTTTATGGGACCCCGATAAATCTCTTTGTCCTAGTAAAACAATAATAGATATCAGGGCAGTTACAATATAGAAGATTTGGCATAATGTATTCATGGGTACTGTAAGTATCATGGGTACTGTACTGTTGACTGTGTAAGGGCTGTTAGCAACACTCAACATTATATCTTCCTTTTTTAATGAAACACTGGGAACAGGGATTTAGATCACTATTTAAATGAAAACATATCAATGGCACATTATATAGTCAACCCATGACTACATACCCTATAAAACCCTTGGTCAAAACAGCGGACATTTTTAAAAAGTATACAGGAAGAGCCTCACCTTCTCTGACAAGCTTTTGTATGGTTTTAGAAGGGGGTGTGTCTTGGTGAATTCACAGAGCTGGTCACCATGTACCCAGCCTTTGGTAAGCTGAGAGAAAATGGCATAAGCTGATGATTTGTTTCTTATCCAAACCACACCACTTCACTCTCCAAAAAAGATGAAAATACCTTATCCATAGACCACCTCTCGTGAGAATGCTCAGCAAATTTGATGATGAAATTATCCAGTTTTTCAGGGATAACCACACTGTGTGGAAGAATAAGCATTACTTCAAAATGGCAAGCATAGTATGTAAAGAATTAAACTAGTTTTTAATGACAAACAGACAGACTTTGAAGTATCGACTGGCTGGGGGTTGAAGTTTCCCTCTGCATCCATCGAGGACTGCTTCTCCATCATGGCCACATAATTAGATTCCATGTAGTCTGGTGGCAAGGCTCCGGCCACAGCACTTAGGCAGGGCAACGCCAGCTTGAACAGCTCGTGTTCGTACTTCTGAGGATCACACCAAAGCCAGTGCACAGGTATATAAACACTAAGAGCACCACCCCTTTTACAGAAAACTTAGCTTAAGTCAAAAGTTTTGAAACACCTACTCTTTTATGGCTTTTACTACTATAACAATGTTTACTATTGTTACATTGTAGAGCAAAACTGAAAACTATGAATTAACGGATGTGGGATAAGGGTAATGTAGTAAACAAAAAAAAGAGTAAACAAAGCTGTTTGTTTACATGTTTTTTTTATTTTAGGCTCTTCAAAGCAGCCAACTTTTGCTATGATGACAGCATTTCACTCTTGCCATTCCCTCAACCACCTTAGACCACGTTAGACACTGGGAATGGTTTTCTAACAGACCTGAATGAGTTGCCATACGTGTTGTATGGGAACTTTTTTGCTTACTACATAACACCTAAAAGAGAAGGTGTTTCAAAACGTTTGACCAGTAATGTAGCAAAACACACACCAATGAGCTGTGAACAGTGAGGGGAAATGTAAACACAAGTCTAGCATCTCCATTAAACATCTCATGTTCTCCAAGGGCCTGCAATTAAATGTATTGTTTTACCTTCCTTGACAACGCATCAAAAATCCCCCAGAACAGCTTCCTGGAGAGATGTAGCTCTTCATCAGAGGCAGCTCCAAAGCTACCCCAGCCTCCAGACAGGCAATAGTACTTCCAGCAACGCTCATAGTGGTTGGTCAACAGCTGGAGATCACAATCAAAGCCACTCTTTCATTAGTTTCTTATTATTCAATGCCAGTGCTAACGTAAAAGGCAAAACATGTTGAGGAGAACTTGGGACTGATAGCAATACATTTATGGTTAAAATGGATAATAATTTAACTTCAAGACTACTTTTAGTTAGCCATGTAACCCTTCTTGGTTTTAAACAAAGACACCATCCCCTCCCCCAATGGAATGCTAATGTGCTGGTTCAAGGCCTATCAGTTACACAGGACAAAGGATATTACCTTGATATAATGTATCCATGTGTCATGAAATGTAAATGTATTCATGTTTGGTATCATTCTGATAGTCTCAGTACAAGGATTGTAATGATTTGATTGTGAGAATGTTTGGAACATTCTACAAGTGATATTTCTGATTTATTATACGGCTCTTCACAATGGGATTTCCGAAAGTTCTAGCGGTCATTATTTCTTGGGAAAGGACCTCTGAAAACAAGAATGACCGCTGTCAATGGCAACGGAGTTTGCGCTTGGAACTTCATTCAAAAGTGAAAGCAGACGGTTGATCAGCTGTGTTCTAAAGAATGTTTGATTCAAGTTCAGCGTGTGTTGCGAACTATTTGTTTCTCAGCAAAAGCCACGACGAAACGGTAACAAATAAGTGTAAAGAGACATATCATGGAGTTTATTTTTTCGTTTTGGCAAGTAGCAGTGTAATAAGCGGGGTAATGTATAGAACGCCGGTCATTATGGGAAAATAAGTCCCTTCAGGGCGAAACAAGACCCCTCCGCTGGCGCGTCGGGGTCCAGTTCGCCCTGTCGGGACTTATTTTCCACATAATGACCGGCGTTCTATACATTATCCCTTACATATATGATATCTCTCCTCATGCTATTCTGATAAGAATGGATAGGTGTGAAGTGGGTGTGAGTAGGTGTGTCAGATACCAAGTGGAGAACCAACCAAGTGGGCTTGTTTTTGGCGCCATTTTCTTCTTTGTTTAAAGCATTTAAAAGTAACTAAACTGAAAGGTTTGTCAGATTTTGGATTTTTAGAACATGGATAACTGAGAGAGAGAGGGTGATCCAACAGAGGCCATGGCCTTGTGCCATGGCCTGGGCTAGGCCTACATAGACAATAGACCATTTTTTTACCCTCTCTGCTTGTAACAGAATAAACTTGATTCCTGAGTTTTGCCAGTCTAAGATTAATATTAAGTAATTATTCACCACAATTACTTTCAGGACTCTCGGTAACACTTTCTATGAAGGTTGTATTAATAACACCCTATGAATGCATTCATAATGTTTTATAAGGTGTCTATAAAGCATTGTAATGCTCATTATTACCATCTATATGTATTCACAAGTCGTCATAACCAACTTCATGATGCATTATGACAGCTAATTATGAATGATTATAATTTTAATCTGAATAATGCATTATAAATATGTCAAGATCTGCCTACTCACTTGTCAATTTTATGATGCATCATAACTACTTTGCTTTGCTAAATGCGTATAGTGATAGAAAGTGTTACCGGACTCTCTTACCTTAAGGGGCATTTTAGTGTGTTCATTCAGCAGGGGGACATCAAATACCAGCCTTCTGAGCAAATGTTGCATCATGGAGGGCCTCAGTTTCCTACACACACACACACACACACACACACACACACACACACACACACACACACACACACACACACACAATGAAGGGAAACTTTCATTAAGTGGATATAAAAGATAAGGATTCTGGGTTTTTATATTTTGAATGGTAATATTACAAACACAACAAAGGGTTCCATTTAGCTTCATCTAGGTACCCAAAGTGCTGCACAGTAAAGGGGGGAAACATCCTCCAATCACCAACAATGTGTAGCACCTACTTTGACTTCAAGCCATGACTCTAAACTACACTGTAGTTGTTCATACATAAGTCAAGCTTGGTCTTGGCCATGTCAAGAGGGACACACTTCAGGCAAAGACTTACACGTAATAGCATGTATCTAAAAGTAGTAATCACAGAGGCAGCAGCAGGGCCACATACCCAGAGGCCAGGAAAAGGTGATGCTAAAATAAGACTGTTGCTAACTGATCAAAATGATATCAGTTTAGATAATTACATCTGGATAATCCCCTCAATAATCATTTCAATATAAGAACAAAACATTAATATTTCATAAAAAGAATTGCAACAACTAATTGATTAACTGATCTGTTTTCAATTTTGGCAGACTATTTTCAGAATTGATTTATCACATGAGTGATTCTAGCTAGCTTCTAATTTTTTACAAATCACCCATACAATTAATCATATTTCTAGCAAGCATCTTATATTTTAATAAGCTTTCTTTACTCCTCTTTGACAGTAAAACACTGAATATATTTGGGGTGTGACCAAAAACAAGACACTTTGGGACATCATCTTACACTTTGGGGAACAATAATCAACATTTTTCAACATTTTCTGACATTAATTTAGTAGATTAATCAAGAAAATCAACAGATTGATTGACAATGGAAATAATTGTTAGTTGCCCTAAATAATCATTAGTTGCCCTAAAGCAGACATAAACCAAAAGATGCATGAAGGCATTATCTCATATGAAATTAAAACATGTTAAAATACTGTATATCAGCATATTAATGTATCACTAATGTGGTGGCATGTTACATAGATGGTATTACAGTAAACTGAACTCACCCACACACAGCTAGCAAGCACTCCTCTATGGCATCCCTCTGGGCCTTAGTCAGGCAGCAGCCCTTTGACAGGCGGTACACAGTGTGCAACAGAGAGTCAATGAGCGAGGCAAAAGGCTCAGTGCCAGCAAACAGTGGGGCACATTTAGTAAGCAAAGGCAGCACAGCTGTGCACAGGTAGCGGTTCAAGGCTAGGGCCATATCTGTAGCACTCAGGGCTGGCTGCAAGAGAATACAGGAGCATTAGACTGGATGAATGAGAGAGAAACTAATTTAATGAAGCAAAGAGAGGATTCATGGATGACAGTGCCTTGTGGACCTTTAAAGTAAGTTACAATTAAGTATAACAAAAAAACGCACTGTGTCAAGTGAAGCCGCTGCACGAAGGTCAGGCAGGAAGCCCACTTCCAAGAGATGTAGCAGGAAGTTCTGATCCTCAATCCCATAGACCCGATCCAAGAAAAGAACCATGGCTGCCTTGTGGTCAGGACAGAAGCCTGCTGACATGTCAGGCTCAACAACTGATCCATCTGGAAGTAAAATTTCACAGTAAAGTCATGTCAATATCTGCAAAATATAAAGCAGGACCCAAAAACTATTACAAATACACCCAATATCTTAATATACAGGTGGGTCTCAGAAGAATTAGAATATCGTGAAAAAGGGGGGCGCTGCTGAGCAAGTAGGATGCAGACGTGAAACTTGGCAGCTCCCAACAGGTGAAATTTCAATCGATTAAAAAGACCATTTAGCCTTAATTTTTCTCGGGAATCAGTTGTGGGACCTTTATTTAAGTATCTCAAGGTTGTAGCAATATCACGTTAGAGCGCCAGACATGTCGGGTTCAGGCAAATCCACCAAGTCGAAGCAGCGGGCTACAGCATCTGCTAGCCAAATGGCTCATGCTAGCGATGAAGAGGAGGTAACTGCGACTATGCTCCGTGATATGATGTCATTAAAAGCAAACATTTGTAACACCATTGAATCTGCGGTCAAGGGCCTCCAAGCTGATGTCGCAGCTGTCAAGTCGGAGTTACGAACAACAGCGGGAGCCATACAACAGACCATCAATCTTCAGGAGGAGAGGATAGCTGCTGTGGAGGATTCAGCCACTAAAACTAGCGATACCATAGTTGAAATGGAAGTAACGGTGTCAGCTCTAAAAAAGGAGGTCCTCGCGCTTCAAAATAAATGCGAGGATCTAGAAAGCAGGTCGAGGAGGAATAATCTGCGGATAATCGGCATTGCTGAAGGAGAGGAGGGTAATGCACCGACTCAGTATATCTCCAGCCTCCTTAAGGACCTGTTGAATCTCGACGAAAAGCCACTTCTTGACCGAGCTCACCGATTAGCTCTACCCAAGCCCAGGCAGGGGCAACCACCCAGACCGTTTATACTGAGGATTCACTTCTTTCATGTTAAAGAACAGATTCTCCGCCTGGCTCGAGAGAAAGGACGACTTCTACATCAGGATAAACAGGTGCACATCTTCGCAGACTTCACGGCTGCCGAGGCTAAGAGAAGGGCTGCGTTCAACGAAACGAGGAAGGCGCTCCAGAATATATCGGGTGCTCGGTTTGGCTTCAGACATCCCGCCACATTCAGAATCACGCTACCGGGTGGGACTGAGCACCGTTTTACGGATCGATCCACAGAAGGCAATGGACTACATCAAATCGACCACGTCTTTGGATATTCCGGACCCAGATTAAACGCTGGCTTTGGGTGGCTTCAGAACTTTAAGGTTAAAACAATCTCTACTACATTTATAATTAGCACCCGTTTTCCTAAAATATGGTAACCATAAGCCACATTTTCTCATAGCTATTTTGTTCGCGTTAATAACTTGAGGGATAGGGTTAGCCTAGCCTACTCCTTCACTTGTATTTTTCCTATAATAGAATTAGTCATGTAGTGGTCTTTGCAGTCATTCATTTCCCTTTTCACCTGAATTTTGACTGATTTTTTGTTTTACGGTTTGAATTATTCGCTGATCTGTAGTTAAGCAGCGATAAAGCTGAAGCTTTCTATGTTGTGGTATAAAGGGAGTTCACACCCATGTTGGGGGGGTGTATGGGTGGGTGGGCGCTATGGGGTACATGTAGTAATATGCTTTTATGTGTTTTATGAATGTTTTGTTTCTTACCTCCCTTGTGTGTTGTGGCCACGTGAATCTTTCTATGTTTTTGTATGCTGTCTCCATTATAACTATATATCCTTTCGGCAAATACAGTATATACGTTATTGTGACTGGAACCCTGTTTAATACTCCTGTGGTGTTGGCCAACCTCTATACTCCTAACTATGATGATGAAGGTTTTTTTGTTAGATTTCTCTCATCTATCCCAAATCTTGACTCTCATTATCTGATCATTGGAGGGGACTTTAACATTTGCCTAAACCCAACGCTGGACAGGTCATCCCAGAGACAAATAGCCACATCTAGATCTGCCAAGGTGATTAACAACTTCCTCAAAGACTATGGAATGACTGATGTATGGCGTACCCTCAACCCATATACAAGGTCCTACTCTTTCTTCTCTCATGTTCACCAAACCTTTTCTCGTATAGACTATGTTTTGTTAGACAAAAGGCTTCTGCCATTAGTTAGGGATTGTTCATACAAAGCAATTGTCATCTCTGATCACTCGCCACTTTCTCTCACATTGGAATTTAAACCTATGCCCCTCATTCGTCCACGGTGGAGGTTTAATACCAATATGCTCTCAGCTGAGGATATGGTCCAGTTTATTGCCACCAACATTGATGTTTATATCAAGACTAACTCTCTTCCTGGTGTATCCCACAAGACAGTCTGGGAAGCTTTCAAAGCATACATGAGGGGTCAGTTAATATCTTCGTCATCCTTTGCTAAGAAGCAGCGTGAACAAACATTAAATCAGCTTACTAATAAAATCTCTCAAATTGATAGTCAGCTCGCCAATGCCCCATCATCCGACCTTTTGAAAGAACGCCTTCTTCTACAGACAGAATTCGACTCATTCACATCTCAAGACATAGAGAAACTATTGCTAAAATCCAAGCATTCTCACTATGAGTTTGGCGAAAAAGCACATCGAATCCTGGCTCATCAGCTTAGACAGTCCTCTGCTTGTAATGTCATCCCTGAAATTACAACACAGGACGGTCTAACCCGGGACCATCTAGAAATTAATATAGCATTTAGGGACTATTATATATCTTTATATACCTCTGAACAAACATGCACCCTCCATGAGATGGAACAGTTCTTTGCCGATATCTCTCTCCCCCAGGTTAAACCAGCCACAGTACAGTCTCTAGACAGCCCCATATCTCCTGCTGAGGTAGCACATGCAATATTTGCCCTGCAAAGTAACAAAAGCCCAGGCCCCGACGGATTTCCGGTTGAATTTTATAAAAAATTCTCTACGGAATTGGTACCTTTATTATTAAACATGTACAATGAATCATTTGAATCAGGCCATCTGCCCAAAACACTATGTGAAGCCTCCATCTCATTAATACTAAAGAAAGGTAAAGACCCCCAGTCATGTGGCTCATTTCGACCCAAGTGCTCCGGTGGCATGGCTCTCCCTGATTTCTTGTTTTACTACTGGGCCTGTAACACTCGCTCCATAATACACTGGTTATTTGAGGACCCTGGAGCAGATGCTCTGTCTTGGCAATCTATTGAATCCCATTCTTGTCGATCATCTTCACTGGCTGCTCTTGTTTACGCCCCTCTCTCCTCGTCCTTTGCGGCTCACACAACAAACGTTTTAGTTAGATCCACCCTGAAAATATGGAATCAGCTAAGAAAGCACTTTGGATGGCAGTCTTTTTCATTTAAGTCTCCTGTCCATGCTAATCATTACTTCAAACCATCCGTAATGGATAAGGCCTTTCTTATTTGGAGCAACGCAGGTATTAAACAATTCTATAATCTCTATCATAATGGAACTTTTGTCTCCTTTCAACATTTGTGCGATAACTTCAATATCCCAAAAAGCCACTTTTTTCGTTTTCTTCAAATTCGTGACTTCACTAGGAATATATCCTCAGCATTTCCAAATCAACCCCAATGCACCCCCTATGATCATATACTTGATCAACCTCCATCATTTAAGGGAATTATATCAGCCATATATAGCAAACTGATGGCACTCTCACACTCTACTCTTTCTGATGTAAAATCTCAGTGGGAAGGGGAGCTGGGGGAGCCTATCCCCGAGGCATCTTGGGAGGCCACCTTAGGCAGAGTACATAACTCATCAATCTGTGCAAGGCATGGACTATTACAATTTAAGATTGTACATCGCATACATTGGACTAAACTCAGATTATCCAAAAGGTTCTCGGATGTAGATCCACTATGTGATCGATGTAAAAGCCACCCGGCATCACATACCCACATGTTCTGGTCTTGCTCAAAGCTGGACTACTACTGGACTTCTATCTTTAACACTATTTCAGGCTTCCTGGGTCAATCGGTCTCACCATGTTCTGTTACTGGGTTATTTGGTATTATGCTCGAGTCCAGTAAGCTAACTAAGGCACAGTCTGATAGCGTTGCCTTCCTCACCCTCGTTGCTAGAAGGCTGATTTTGATCAAATGGAAAGACAGCAAACCCCCAACATTTACACACTGGATCAAAGATACTCTTTATTTTCTTAAACTTGAAAGAATTAGATACTCTTTGAAAGGATCAGCAAATAAGTACAATAAAATATGGGCACCTTTCTTAGACTATGTTAGGGAACAAATCACATTGCCTGACTCCCAGTAGAATGAGCAGAGACATGCTTTATATTTTATTTTTTTCATTTGTGGTGGTGTATACAAGCACCGTAATGTATAAGGCAGCAGTGTTAACCTTACTACAGTGATGGTTCTGTAGACAGTGGTCACTCCCTTCCCTTCTCCTTTTTGTGTGATTTTTTTTTTTTGTATACTTGTCCTTATTGTCTTCCTTATTATGATTTTATATTTTAATTAATTTTTTTAGTTTCTCATTTTTATTTTATTTTTTTTGTCAGTGTTTGTTAGTGTTGTCAATATGTTTAATGTAAGAATGTCTTCTTGAAATGGACAACTTGCCATATCCAGGTTGAACTGAAATAATGATAATAAAGAAAAAAAAAAAAAAAAAAAAGAATATCGTGAAAAAGTTCATTAGATATAAAGTTAAATATATCAAGCCATTTTTGTTTTAATCTTGATGATTACGGCTGACAGCTCATGAAAACCAAACATCAGTATCTCAAAATATTAGAATAAAGAGGTTATAATACAGAAATGGTGACCTTTTGAAAAGAAATGGACTAATCTGACTAATTTGACTAATCTAAAATAGATTATAAACTCAATAGTTGCTCGGGCTGCTTTTGCACAAATTATTGCATCAATGTGGCGTGGTATGGAGGCAATCTGGCCAATTTAGACCAGACAAGTTGTCTGGCCAGTCAAGCACAGTAATACCATGGTAAGCAAACCAGTTACTAGCAGTTTTGGCACAGTGGGCAGGTGCCGAGTTCTGCTGGAAAAGGAAATCAGCATCTCCATAAAGCTTGTCAGCAGATGGAAGCATGTAGTGCTCTAAAATCTCCTGGTAGAAGGCTGCATTGACTCTGGACTTGCTAAAACAGAGTGGACCAACACCACCATTATTAGGCTATTGATTGAATTGATACTATTGTGTACTACAACTATTCTCCTTACTATATTTGACCTACATTTTAATCTGTTCCCTGTTCAATTTTAAATATTATTATGTTGTTTTGTATTTATGTGTCGCTTTGGACAAAGGCGTCTGCTAAATCCATAACCATAACCATAACCACCAGATGACATTGCACCCCAGAACATCACTAACCGTGGAAACATCAAACTGAACTCCACTCTTCCTCTAGACTATTGAGACATTGGTTGGACCCCGATATCCAAATGAGATGCACATTTTGTTTTTATGTGAAAAGAGGAGTTTGGACCACTGAGCAACGGTCTAGTTCTGTCACTTCTTAGCCCAGATAAGATGCTCTAACCTGGTCTTTGATTCAGGAGTGGCTTGACACTAGGAATGTGCTACTTGTAGCCCATTTCCTGGACACGTCTCTGCATGCTGGCTCTTAACGCAGACTCCAGCCTCAGTCCACTCCTTGTGAAGTTCCCCCAAGTTCTTGAATGGGCTTTTAATGACAATTCTCTCAAGGCTGCGGTCATCCTTGTTGCACACCTTTTCCAACCACACTTTTCACTTCCAGTCAATTTCCCATGAATATGCTTTGATACAGCACTCTGAACACTTTCAGCAATGACATTCTGTGGAGGATGTCAATGAGAGTCTTCTGGACAACTATCAGTTCAGCAGTATTTCCCATGATTGTGATTGTGTTTACTGAACCAAATATAATATTTTTATTTTAATATGTTAAGAAACTGATTTTTGGTTTTCATGAGCTGTAAGCCGTAATCATCAAGATTAAGATAATGGCTTGAAATATTTCACTTTATATCTAATGAATCTAGAATATATGGTAAATTCACTTTTTGAATCTTTATCATATATTGGTTCTGTTATTTAGAACACCTCAATAACTTGAATGAGGTACTTAGTCTTTATCAACACAAAGACTCACCTTTCGCCAAAGTAGGCATACGAAATGGGATACTGATGACACCCTCAAGGTCCTCAATGGGAATTAAAGAGCGCAGAATTGCCCTGATCCGAATGGCTTCGCCCTTCCCAGCATGGATCAGCTGAAAAAGAAACATCAACTCTTAGGTTTTATTCCTAACCAGCATATGTGCTGAGGTCAACTATTGGTACCATACACCCCTCTTCCTAGTCAAGTATCAATATCAGGTCTCTTTATTATTCACATAAGTTTAGGAAAACAGCATATCTACTTGAATGATATCCATTCCGCTACACTTTTCCGCTACATTTTTGTAAGCACATGTATATCACTCATCACATTGTTAATATTATTACACTACTTCTACTCTACACTAGTTTACTACAACAGGCAGGAAATGGAACCCTCCCCTGTTACCTAAATTCTGAATGAATGT
Organism: Alosa pseudoharengus; assembly: GCF_046254945.1. Classification (NCBI taxonomy): domain Eukaryota; kingdom Metazoa; phylum Chordata; class Actinopteri; order Clupeiformes; family Clupeidae; genus Alosa; species Alosa pseudoharengus. Next base: position 34,171,551 of record NW_027468674.1, on the reverse strand, counting down.
AGAGAAATTTGAGGCATGCCTAAATGGGTTGCAGAATGAGCTGCATCACCCTTACATGCATCTCTGGAGCACAGCGTCCCAGCAGGTCAATGAGGGCGGAGTAAAATGTCATGATGGCATTGCCCATGTGGATGGTGTCATCTTCCTCATCCTCCAGAGAATCACTCCTGCAGAGGGATAAAAGAACTGCTCAGAGTGGAAGAGGATAAGATATATTCTTGTGGCACTGGTAAAACATCTTGATTAATTATATGAGACCACGGTGGCAGGTTAGAATGTTGATGTCAAAAAAGAGTAGTTAAAAAAAAAAAAATGCCTGAACATACAGTGTTCTGCTAGCTTCAGCGATGGGTGAGGGTCCATCCCTACAAGGGTCTTCTGAGAAATTGATGGCCTCTTCCATGGCAGCCAGAAGGCCATTCCCGCCCTCCCCTCTTAAGGCAGGACCGAAACATTCAGGTCGCCGAATCAGGAGCCTCACAACCACATTAGCATTCTCCTCAACACTCTCTCCTATGGAGAAACATTCAACACGAAAGCATTCACTCCACAACATTCACTTTAGAATTAGACCCAGGGCAGCTATCTTAAATATAACGTTGACTAAGTATGCATCAGAAGAGCAAGGTTAAAGCTGGGAAATGGTAGAGAATGTCATTACCAGGTTTCTAACTGGAAATAAATCCATATAACACATCCATATTTGACCTCTATCTATTTACATGTACTGTAAGATCAATCACCATTGCAAAAGACCGCAAACCGCAGAAAGTCCAAGTAACGCTCTCCTTCAACAGGGTTCCAGCCAATGTCAGGATAGCCTTTAGAGACTAACATCATGCAACTCTGGAGTCCACAGCCGGCCAAATACTGCACCACCTGGAGTGGCACATGCACACATTATTATACACACTGCATCATCACTGTCTGTTGAATACTTTTTTTAATTAAATACATCACCACAAGTCAGCCTGTTTTAGAAATCTATGTAATAACCCATTAAACTCTGTCCTTCTGTCCACAGCAGTTAGCTTGATATTGGGGAATGATCTAGAAAGAATCAAGACTATTAAAGCAACACCAAATTTAGTTTTTTGTACCTTAAAATAATGTTTCCAAAATTGTTTCCGTGGTTCATCAACTCATAACAGGGTGAACGGCACTTCTGCATTCGCTTCGCGGGCCTCTATCGGCTATAACCGCACTATTTAAGTTTGCCAGATCGGGTAGCGGATCTGTAGTTCGATGGAATGAGACATAAGAAACTACAAATTTGACTTGCATGATATCGCAATACATCATACTTTCATAAAATCATGCAACATATTCTATCTTGTCTATGGACATCGTTATTTGCAAAGCCGTTGCTGGATAAACAAATAGCGTGCGTGTGACAGAGGAAAAGTTCTTTGGTGTTGCTTTAATGTTGTTGTTTAAGTTTATAAGTCAGTTTATTTTTTCACAATGTCTTCTTTCCACTTTGCCCTGTGTCTGTGTATTCTTGTTCTATAACATCCATAACCTTTTAATTGTACAGTGTCCTAGAGTGACTTGAAGGGCACTTACAAAGTAAATGTATTATTATTATTATTATTATTATTATTATTATTATTATATACATGTGTATATATAGTTTATAAGGTTTAGTTGAATGGAGTAACCTTCATTTTCATTTAACCTTCAAACCTACAAAAAATTAAATATATTATACAATGTCCTAGTCAAGGCACTATTTATGCCTTCACTTGACAGGAGAATCTTTATTAGTTTGAAGTGGCATAATATGTAATCTGTTGACCTTCAAAAGTAGGGGTACAATGACAAATTACCACATAATTTGTGCAAATATTTGTTATTGAGTGTTACAAGCATAATTCAGGTAATGATATGTATACTGGTGCATTGACTGCAGTGCTTTGAAGAGCATCCTCTAAATACCAAAGGCTTGATCACATTGTGCTGCTTTCAAGGTGAACATCCCAACTCTCTTGAGACGTTTAAGTCTGAAATATAGCTGCTATATGTACTGTTTGGCCTAAATAAAAGTTTTCCCTACTTTGAAAGAAAGACAAACTTACTTTCTCCAGGTCTGGTTCCCTAAGGGCCAAAGCAAGCTCATTGTTATCCATCACTGAGGCAGCAGCCACATCCAGAGGAGTTGAACCCCGCATAGAAGGAGAGGCTGAAGCAGAAACCGACACACACACACACACACACACACAATGACTGGAGCATGAGCAATACAAAAATCACTACATTTATCAACAATTTTCTTCAGATATACAGAAAGCATGTTATAGGTGTGCTATAGGTTGGGTATTTCCATAAGAGGCCAATCAACAACAAGCATATTTATCATGACACAAGATGCAACCACCATTCACAATTGCAAATGTTGTAACCGGGATCCGTAAAGGCCCTGTTTCATGGTACAACACGCGCTGCCAGTAGCCTGAATGCCCTCTTTTTCAGAAAAAAACAGACTCTTGTCTGTGTAAGAAATCATACAATACTGCATTTAATCAATGGACACGTGACCATTCTTTCACAAATATGCTATTTTGTTCAGTAGCACATTTTATTGCAACATTTCAATGTGTGTGTGTACCGGGGTGTAGTGGTAAAAAATAGAGGTGGATAAACTATAAATTCTGTGATCAAGCAGACCACGACACGGTCACCGGTAAGGAGGACCACGGTATATCGGTGTGTATCCTGACCACATCACTATAGGCTACCAGTTGATGGTAGGTTGGGGTTTCCTCATAGGCGACACAATCAGTATTAAATTCCTTCATTAATATAAGTTCATTGTTAACTCCAGAAGGAATAAATATGGTTGAAGTCTATAAAGTTTATAAATCATAATAAAGAGAGAACAAAAATGTCAGGATGTACGTATGTCTGAATGGCCCAATCACCATAAAAAGTAAGAAATATGAAATCTTACAGACAGACTACATCATGAAATAATGAAAAAAATTATCTACCTACACCTTTAAGTTAATTGACCTAATACTGTACACATCTCTGTGCCAGTAGCATTTCAAAAAGGGCAACTTTGCAACTTTGTGTCTGAAGTAACCTTATAATGTCAACGCCGTGCCTTGTTGACTCAGTGGCATGAATCTACTCCTCACCAAATTAATCTCAAAAACGTGAAGTTTTGTATTGTTTCTGGGGCTCACTCACTTTGGGCTTGTAGTCGAGGCCGTTTTCTGGCATAATCAGTAGGAGGGATGCGGTCTTGACACTTCAGAAACCGGTGTATATTATTTTAAAAATCCATTCATTTTCCAAACTGGTTTAGCCTACATGACATGCGGTGTGACTAATCTATAATGTGTTCATGCTGACTGCCACAAGATGATTGGTCACTGACACCATAATGCAGCATATGGATGAACTGTGTTGCGCAGGCCAGGTTCAACAATATGAAACTAACAATATGAGACATTTGGAAAATGACATAAGCTTAATTTAGAATTGTTTAAGAATGGTAGGCTATGTAAATGTGGATAAACACAATTTAGAGGTGGATAGACGCAATTTAGAGGTGGATAAACGCAATTTAGAGGTGCATAAAAGCTATTTCTGAAATTCAGGCATTTAGGCATTCTGAAATTCAGTGCATTTAGCCTCTACTACATCCCTGTAGTGTGTGAGTATGTGTGTCTGTGTGTGTGTGAGAGATAGAGAACATGTAGGTTGTACTGTAGGTATCCTCAAAGAATAAGCAATTAAAAGACTTACCAAGTCCCACACTGCTGTTCTCAAGCAAGTAACTGAGGTGATCAAACATCGCTTTTTGGTTTTGTCTACTGATGCGGCAGAAGTAGCAAAGAAAACGACAGCAGTTGGCCACCATCTTAGGAAAAGTAATTTCCTTGATAGAAACAACAAATATGAATAAAATTACTTAGGCTGCTCTTACCAGTAAATGAAACATTTGAAAAAGAAAAAGTTGTGAATGCAACAAAGTAATAATCTCAGAGAAATCTTCACTGAGCATTCCCTAATTTGGCATTCTGCTTAGGAGTAAACCAATATTTCCAGTCAGAGTAAAATGAGTTGAAAATTCAAATTTAAGTAAGATAATCACAAATGTGGCTGCCTACAAAACTCAAAAGTCATTACCTTTGATTCTCCACCACCCAAAACATTCACCATGACCTCCATCACAGTCTCATGCATGCCCAAGGCCCTCATTAGATTTGGATGTTGATAGAAAACTTTGTTGTTCATAATATCTCTGCAGGACAACACAGATTCACATCAGCCAGATCACATGTTCATCTCTATAATGCACAGTGGTATTTGGAAAAGATGGGAAGAGCATAAGATGAAGATATTCTAGGCAAAGCGATAGTATTTACCCCAGGCCCCGTATCATGAGTTTCTCCTCTTCACGACCCATCCTGACACTGAGTAGTGAGCGTATTTGGCCTAGAGAGGCCAGCAGGTTGATGGTGTCCTCCACAGACACAGTATTGATGGTGTAGGTCTTGGGCAAGGCACGTACTTGTCCCCCTATACCGTCATACTGACGATGCAAGAGCACAAACATTGCTCTGACGAGCTCTGGGTCCTCAATAACACATTCCTGTGCCCAGCGCACCATAGTCTCAGAGATAAGCTGCTGAAGAGTGCCTGCCAAGAAAATTGTACTATGTGTTGGAGAAAGAGAATAGCCATTTGCCAATATTTGCATGATGCAAAAAAAAAAACAAAAAAAACATCTAGTGTACAGACCCCAGCCATTTTGTAATTCATACATGTACTGGTACATATACACATATATTTAATAATAATAATACATTTTATTTAGAGCGCCTTTCAACCACTAACAGCTCAGTCTTACTGCTATTCAGCTTCAGGTAGTTTATTTACATGTAATGTATGGAGTGATTACATGATTTTCTGGTAACACTTTATTTTATTTATGTTGTCCATACATAATATATTAATGTGTACCTACAGATCATCAGTACACATGCAACAAGAAGTGCTTGATTCAATACTCTCTATTTGGGGAAAGAAAAAAGTGGCTATGGCCTGAAATTTGGGACACTTGACACCCTAACATAGGAATATGTTTTTTTTGGGACTATACGTAGCTTATTCACCATATTCCCCAGAGTTAGATAAGTCAATACATTCTTATCTTCTCATTTCCCTGCATGCAGTTACTCGGTCTGACGCACCCACCACTAGCCTAGCTTAGCACAGGTGCCTTGAAGTGGCCGGCTCCAATAGCCTACACCTCCCAATAGTGACAAAAGAACTCCTACATTTATTACATGCTGTGATTTGTATAGTTACATCGTATACAAATAACAATGTCAAATGAGACACAGCCACTTTTTGTAAGCGTATACATACAGGCAGCACCTGCAAAGCTCCAGTGTTACTTCTTCTAACCCAAAGGAGCAGTGCTTTGCCTGAATGAAAACATAGTTCCATGTATGTACAGTACTGTATATGCACAGAGATGAGAAGGTTATGTATCAACTTATCTAACTCTGGGGAATACTGTGAATAAAGTCCCAAGAAATCGGTGTATTCCTTTAATGTTAGGGTGTCAAGAGGAACAAGGAGCCCTTAAAATACTGGAACAAGGACCCCTTAAAATAAAGTGTTACCGATTTTCTTTTCTTATATTCTAACAATCCAGTGGGATAACTGTAAAGTTAAGAAGCCACACAATCTGAATATGGCTGAGAATTGGGATACATAATTATCTTACTGTATGTGATTAGGATCAGATTATAAGGGGGCTCCACATACTTGGTTTCTTGACTTTTTTTTTCTTAGGCAGATCAGACATTTTCTTTTTCAAGTAATTCACTTTTTCCACCAGGGACATCAGTCGACCGCGTATTGTGAAATCTCCATCCACTTCACCAAGCTTCTCATCATCCAGCTCGATTCCTGTTACCACATTAAATATAGGAGATATGATACTTCTCTCATATCACTTCTGAATTAACACATAAATCAAATCAAATAAATTGTCAATATAAACATGCATTTAATCTGTATGTATATGTAAATATCCTTATATAAAGTCTCATAAAAAGAGATATTAGAGAGATTAGGAGATAATACATTTTTATTCACTAGTTTGTATGGCCTTTAACCACTCCTTCCCTTTCCTTCCCCTACGCTGTGTGTGTGTGTGTGTGTGTGTGTGTGTGTGTGTGTGTGTGTGTGTGTGTGACCGACTGCTGACTTGTGGACACATTTGTTCTAGTTTTTGGCATCTTAATGTTGGCACCCTTGCACTATAACACCCATTATGAAATGTTAAACTACTTGAACTTCACAGAGAATTTAATGAAATGACTTGTAATTTGAAATCAAATGAAGTACATAAAATGTGTGTGTGTGCGTGTGTGTGTAAATGTTTACACATGCAGATGTGTGTGTACCGCAGTGAGTCATTAAGTCTTGGTGGAAGTCCAACAACTGCCCTCTGATTTCATCAGGGCAGGGACAATCCTGCTTTTCATCTTTGAAGCCTAGCAGCATGTTTATCTGAGAAAAGACCAAGTAAACCCATTCACCAACAGTCACATAACCTTAAATGGCGTCATCAGCAGTCACATTTCAGCAGTCACATAACCTTTAATGGCGTCATGTCATGCTAAGAGATGCATACCTGTTCCTGGGGAGGTGAGCGAAACTCTTTGGTCTTTCGAGCTGTAAGAGCGGCTGACATGTTCAGCGCTTGCATGACTTCGTTGTACCGGAAACGCTGATTGTCTTGCAGGTTTGCCACAAAATCATCAGAGAAGCCTACCACAGCCTCAATCCGGTGACGTACCTGACAGTCACACAGGTACTGCAGCAAATGACACATCTGATAGACATAAGTGATGAGAAAAGCAGGAAGTTGTGAGAAATTAAATAATACTAATAGACACAAAAAGTAACATCCACATTCACAGTAATATCCATTCACACAAGCAACTAAATAACTTGACATATTATCATAATAAACCTTTGACCAGCTGATATCAGACAGATCGTTTAAAAGATGGACAGTATATCAGGGTCACTGAAACACTCTTTTTCTCACTGTGGGATATACAGTAGCTCCTTGTGAGGTCTTGACCTGCATTTGTGTGATTATTTGAATTATTTGTGTGATTGAATATGCTGCTCCGTTACCTGGAGCTTGACTGGCTCAGGCAACTTCATCTGGAGCAGACCTTCTTTGGGCACCTTTGTTGTTTGTTCTCCTTCAACCTTACCACCTTCTTTCCTCAGTGCCTCTGTTTTCTCACTAACTGTCGCACCCTCAGCTGTGTGGGTTGGGGCAGAAGTGGCCTTGCCTTCCTTGGAGAAGACACTAGGCTCAATGAGTTGCAGAATGATTCGCAGGTCACCATTGTGGAAGACACCCATAATGAGCAGTGTATAGAAGAGCTTGATTAGTGGCACAAACAGGAACTCTGTGCTACCACCAACAGGGTCCCGCACATGTAGACTCCCCTCACACACAGCCTCAGTCAGCATCTCCATGGTCTTGGTCTTCAAGATCTCCAGCGGAAACTCAGGGCTGTACTGGAAACAGTCGCCACTGAGACTTTTGTCCGTGCCCACGAAGCTGGGGGAGGAGAAGCGCATGCGAGGCCGCAGTGACGTGCTCAGGCCGATGCCTGGCAGCCCGTGCTTCTTCTGTTCGTCAGGGAAGAGAGTGATGCTTTTCGTTTCTTCCGTCATGGGTACGATGTACTCGCTGTTCATCATGAGACGTGCCGTGGCATAGCTGCTAAGGTGGATGTCGATTAGTAGATCATAGTAACCAGTCCGCAGCAGGCCTGGCATATGCTTGTTCTCAATGGCATACAGCAGCTGGGACTCATCCACATGGCTGCATAGCGCATGTGCCACCCGGTTGTTCCCCAGTGCGCAGACAGCCGAATAGAGGCGGAGGGTATGGTAATGGAACTTCAGCAGCTCCCTCTGCTCCGTCAGCTCCAGGATATCCACCGACCTGCGTGGAGAGAGGACAGCCAGACTTTAACCCAACGCTGTGAATATGTGCAGCCTGCCCATCATTTCTATGGAGGAGGAGAAACTAACAAGATCCAAACTCAGCTGACCCATTTTATCTACAGATCATTTGCAGGCCATCGTGTCCAAATAAAAAACAGTGCTGCGGATATGTTTCAAAGGCTCATCTCTTCTTTCAGGTGGCCTTGTACCTGTTTTCCTCGGGGATGTGCAGAGACATGAACTGCAGCGGATCGTGGCACTGCACCTGCCAGCCAAGGCGCTCACTGACACGTGCTACCTCCACCCTCAAGAAGCGATTTGGCACACGGCTCCACAACACGGGCGTCAGATATTGCACATGCAGCCGGGGAGGACACTGTGGCACGGGGTTTTTACGCTCACTTTTAAAAAGGCCAGCAGACAATGGCATCACATTCTACAAATAATAAGCACACACATAGTCACACATTTTTGTAGGTAATAAAATAAGTATGATGCTAATACCTGAGGAGCGAGTGAATGTGTCCTCACCTTTATGCTTCCCAGTTCAAACTGAAAGACGTTGGGGCTGGTGGCCTGTGCAAACACTGCAGGGAACAGCTTGGTGCTGGGCTCAACCTAGTCAAATGTAGAACATGGACCAAAAGCTAAAAACATTGCAGTAAATAGGATGGAACTGTTTCTTGTTGTGTTATATCTGAACATAAGTGACTGATCCGTGACCCGTGTTCCTGACCATGTATCCTTTGTCTCAGTAAGAACAGATCATTGGCCAGTCTAATTAGCATAATCGGCTGGTGTGAGAGAGGCATCTTGGATGCGTACATTCCCATTCCTCCCAGATAGCCCCCTCCTGCTATGACCAACCCTCCCCCTTCACCTTTTGCCGCCTGTCCACACCTCTCTCTTTCTCAAAGGACTAGCTGACTCAGGTAGACCCCCATAGCAAAAGCTAACCCCACACCCTATTGTCTCGTCATCAACTTAAAACCACTGTGCAATTGAAACGCGCATCTCTTCAGTGATTTGCTGGAACAGTTTGTTATGTTTTATGGGCAAGGTTGGCCCAATTTGTTTTGTGGCCGTTTTTGGAGCCTAGGCTATCCACGGAGACAGTGTTTTTTTTTTTTTTTACAAAAAACCCCAGAAGGTCAGTCAGTGACGTTACATCTGCTCCACCACGCCCGCATCATAAGTGTTAAAGGACTTCTAGCCAATGGTATGTCACTGTGGCAGTGATGTCACTGTGGGGGTGGCTCCTGCGCAGACTACAATGCTGAAACTCATGACTTCATCTCTCCTGGTCCTTTCTACAAATTGGTGTTGTTATTCAGGTTGTCCTTATCTTTTTAAGAAAATGTAACCGAATTGAATTTGAATTTGATTTTTTTATGATATAATTGGTAACTGTGTGCCTACATTATACTTTCTCATCTAGTAAAGATACAGTAGTCTGATCCTTATCATGTGCATAAAGCAATTTACTCTGTCCCAGGTGAGAAAAGAGTCTTAGTTACCTGGTAATAGGTGCTGAGCTCTTTGCCATTGCTGGTGAAGGTAAGCACACCACTGACACAGTCCACCTGGCAACCGATCTCCAGGCCATTGTTGTTTCGACCCTGACCAGGGCTGGTGCTCTCGCCTGCCCATACCATGTAGCAATTACTGCGCTTGATGCTGTCATGCAGATACACACACATATATCAGGCTTTTTTAACAGATTACATACAGTAGACAGACACACATTATGGCATGCCATTTAGGATTTTTTATCACATGATTTATGTATCATGTGTATTGTATAATGATGTAAATTGATAGCCTAGAAATCTAGACGCGCCCCTAGCGGCAGCAAATTACATTTGCTGCCAGGGCTAGTCTAGCAACTCTCCGTTGGCTTGTGAGCTCCAGAAATCGAAACTCAATCAGGCCAATGAAATTGTGTATAGAGTCGTTAGGTGGGCTTAACATAATCATTGATGGCAGAGTTGCAACGGTTTGGCTTGAATTCCCTGCTACTTGAAAACAAATAAGATGGATGTTGCTGCTGGCGAACAGTGTGACACAAGTTAAGCTTTTATTAAGTTGGCAAACGTTTGAACTAGCCAACTAGCTCCGCTGGTGGGAAATGCATGGGACTCATAGTGCTGCCGCTGTCCTATTGCGTGCAGAGGGAATTTGAAAGACAACTGATTATCCCGCCCCTCGGACCGAGCACTGCGAACGGTGAGTGCCCAGACCCTACATTTTAATGTGGGTCTAGCTCGTCAGGCTAGTAAATTGATGTTGAAATATATGAAATAAAGGCCTGAATACATGTAATGGAACTTGAAATGTAATAGAATATTATGGAAACAAATGTGAGAATATTGAATGCAAACTGACATTAAGGCATTGGTGCCATCTTGTGTTTTGAATGTGCAATGTATTTACATTTCAAACAAAACAGTAAATTAGTGAATTACATGAGTTTATCAACTGACCTCTCATGGACCTTGCCTTTCTCATCTCCAAGGGTCACAGTAACAGTCCTAACCTTATCTTGCTGAAAGGCAGTATCATACTGATGGAAATCAGATGTAACCCAACCCACCCACACACTTGATGGTTCTTGGCCAGGGAAGATCCTTACAGAGTAGTAATACTGAAAAAAGCACACAAACTGACAATGATTTGCTCTGTAGTCTGCTCATACTGTTGAAAGGCTGAGGAGACAAGCATTTTCACAATGCCCATAAATTGGTTGTGTCAGATAAAGAGAAATGGCACTCTCACTGTTGAGGTCTGCATAAGACACCCAGAGTCATCCCTTTCAGCATCTGCAATCACCTCTTCTGGCAGACGTGCTGATGACTGGCTGGTGTTGAACTCTGGCTTTGTCTTTTTAAGCATAAACCTGAATCGGCACACATAAAACACACACGTATGCCAGGGGATTTCACTAAGTACTTTACCTCTTATAGCAGGTCTCACATTTCTATTGCATAACATAAATGTAGTGTGTCTGGATTAGAGGTGTAACGGTACACAGAAGTCACGGTTCGGTTCATACCTCGGTTCGGACATCACGGTTCGGTACGAGTTCGGTACAATGGAGGGGAAAGCAAAACAAAAATGCAGAAAGCATTTTTTTTTGTGCATGTCTCAGGCTGTACCACCTAGTGTCATACAGTATCTTCCCTGAGTTATCTGCAACAGCCTGAAGTGTGTAAGATGTAGGCTAAACAGTACAATAAGTACCCAGACTCCATCTGTAACTTGTAAACAAAATAAGACAATCAGCTCTAAAACTGAAAATAGGCCTACAGCATCTCTTATTTCTGAAAGTGCAAATTACATAGAAAAATTAAGCAAGACCTTCAACATCTGTGTTTAGTTGTATATGGAAGGGTCTACAATTTGCCTCAATATTTTTTTTATTGTGTGTAAAGTAATAATCTAGCCTACTAATTGTGAAAATATCACACTATTTTGACTTTTTTTAAAAAACGAAATTGCTCCTTTCATTTCATAAACAGACTACAACTAGAAGTCACGTGACTTTGCCCTTTGACGTTAACTCACCGTAGCATGGTTTGTTTATTAGCCTGGTTAGCGTTGTCACTTTATTTTACTGTCTATGCACTTAACACTACCAGAACCTCATGTGAGAAGTTACAAGTTACCCCAACATAAAGGCAATTACCACGCGATTTACATAGCTTTCTGTCATTACGAAATCATTTAATTTAAGCCATAGGTTTTGGCCCTATTTGTATGTGTATCCAAAGGCTGCTGAAGCGCAGGGGAAGTTTTTTCCCCTCGTTTCAGTGATTGGTAGCCTACATCATCTGGGTGATGGCTTCGAGTAGCATTTTTTCCACTCACATACCCAACAACTGCTGAACAACGCCGACAAACAGTTTCATCTTATCCACCACTCTTTCGCCTGTACTAACGTTACTGTAACTGAAGTTTTCAAACTTGCGCTCTTAAAGAGACCAGCGGATCCTCTAACTCTTGTGGGTCTAACGTTAGTGCTGCTAATGACTGACGGACTCGACCGACGACCTGACAAAAAAAAACATAGGCGCCAATCAGAGCTAAGGCGAGGCTACAGATTAGCATTAGGTGTCGCTAAAGAACTCCCGTAACTCTCGCTACTTAACAGTAATTGCGCATGACATTAATTAATCCGCACACGAGTTTTATGTATTTTTATACCGTGTATTCTCCGTGTAAATTCATGCACCGAACCGTGACGCCCGTACCGTTTCGGTTCAATACGAATACATGAACCGTTACACCCCTAGTCTGGATGGAGGTGTTGTGAAAAGGTTTCTGACCTCGATTTGAACTTGGATGGCTTTTCCTGGTTATAGTCCTTGTGGTTGTTAAATTCATCAGTGGCCTTCTCTGGCCCGTTAGAGCCCATGTGACCATGGGAACTCTTCATCAAAACCTCAAAGTCTGATTCTGTTTCAAGGTCCTCCAGCTCTTTCTTGGAGGAGAAGAATCTACCATTTGAGGGTACTGTGCTGCCTGGAGACTTACAGAAGACCTCTGCGCACTCGATGGGCATACTTAGGCGGTAAAAGACGATGTCACTGCTGCTGTTCTGTGAGCCGAATGACCTCTGTGTGACCTTTAGACACGGTGAGCTCTCCACGGTGCCATCTATCCTTGTGACCTTTTCATGAAAAGAGTTAACAACAACATATCAGCAGTGATAAACAACAATCTCCACACACACACACAATTAAGTGGACATTACTGTAAGTGCTGCTGGTTAATTTTTCTTTAAAATTGCCCTTTGCCCTTGATCTAATGACATTATTGTTTTTGGTTTGTGTGTGTGTGTGTGGGGGGGGGGGTGGGGTGGGGGGGGAGCAGCAGTGATAACCCAGTCCGCTTATAATACTGTTTCATTGTATTTGTGCAGATAGATTACTTTCTATGTTTATAGAGTTGTGTGAGTACCATTTGCAAAGCATTTACCAAAGGTGTAATTTCTTAGTAATTTCAAACTAAACTGATTCAATCTACAAAATTAGACTGACTGATTAGATTATGACCATTTACGTTTTAAATCACATTTGTGATGGCCAGCTTAATGGTCCTGTTTTGTTGTGTTCAGTGCTGCAGAAAGAGATTTTGAGTATGAACAATACCTTATCTTTCAAGGGTCAGCTACCAAGCTGTGAAATACACAATAGCTAAAAATATGTTAAGCCAAACCAATGAACTACTTACCTCAATGTGCTCATGGTTTGAAGGGACTGGTATAAACTGAGGGAGCCTCTTGCTTAACCACATGGTCAAATCTCGGTTCATGTTCACAGCAAAAGGCTCATAACCTTCTTGTAGGCCACATATTGTGAAGTACTTCAATGTGCTTACTTCCTTGCCAAAGTTCATGCGGCCAATCTGACATACACCCAGACTACACACAGGGATGAATCCTGCAAAAAGGGCAAAGAAGAGGCAAACATGTTCCCCTCAGATTAAGCATACAGTATACACATGGCACAGGTGACATGTTACTGTTGTAATACATGAGTGTTCACACTGAAACATTAGAGCAGCTATCAGTGAACCATGTAAGGGATATAGAGCAGCTATCAGTGAAACATGTAAGGGATATAGAGCAGTTATCAGTGAAACATGTAAGGGATATAGAGCAGCTATCAGTGAAACATGTAAGGGATAATGCCAGTCTGCCAGTCACTATTGGAAAATACATCCTACCAGGACAAACAGGACCTGTTTTGCCTGAAGGGATGTATTTTCAGATACCAGCTGAATACCAGTACACATTATTGCGCTTATTATATGGTTACTTCCTAAAACAATTAAATAACTTTCTCCAAAATATATATGTTTTAACGATTAAGAATTTAGAAAAATAGCTCTTCACACAAATGATTTGCATTTCTTCAATACAAGAAAGGAATCTCTTAATCAACTGACCTTCCCAAATTTCAAAATCTTTAAAGGCAAGCTCTGAGCCAGAGTCGTCAAGCAGCACCTCCCCATTTAGTGTGAACATCATGGTGTGTTCACTCATGTCCACCATGCATCCAACCACATCTCCTGGCTGCCAAGAGCGGCCAAAGTGTTCATTCCCCTGGTGCCACCGTTGTGCCTGCCAGAACATGGAGAACACATGAGACAAACAGTGCATTTAGAACGTTTTCAGACCCTTGCTATTTTTTACATTTTGTTCCACATCTCAGAATCATCTCAAAATGTATTTTTATTTGTTAATATATTTAAAAATAAAACATAGAAATACTTGAAAATTAGCAATTTATATATTTTTTTCTAGTCCATATGCATTTGATTTGCAAGATAACCTCTGAAATACCTGCTATGAGACTAGGCCTTCACTTCTGATGGATAAAATGTAAGACTTCTGCTTGTTAAATACATATTGGGACTAACTACTTTTACCTTATGTACCAACAACAACATGGTGCAGCTACTGCACAGCACACATCAATATTTTTCAGCTTCAAATCTCATTAAATATGTTAAGCCCTCAATTTCAATAAATATGTGAGTGTGATTACCTTGAATCCATCAAAGACAAATGCGTGTTCATCAGAGCCCAGTTCTTGGTCAGGCAGGCAAGCTGGCCGGGCCCAACCTACCCTCATCTCTCCAGCAGTCACCACTTCGAACTCAAAATACCACTTCCCTATGTTCACGCTGTATGTCTTCTCCGCACGGAAGATACGAAACCTCTCGGCTGACATGTTGCTTATGTCTGCTCTGGATGCTGGTAGATGAACATATTATTGTGAGTGTTGATATAAATATGTACATTTAGTGATGGAGTACTCTAGGTTTGATCATCAATACACCAGACTTTAATTTTTTTTTAGATAATCTGAAAGATAATCAGCCCATACTACTTGGAAGTAAAAGGGGATCAGGTATTACGGTAACAATGACAATTTTTTTTGAACAAAACATTGGCCTGATCAAAACATTCTAGTATAAGTATAAGTATATATACTGTTTTGATCCCGTGAGGGAAATTTGGTCTCTGCATTTATCCCAATCCGTGAATTAGTGAAACACACTCAGCACACAGTGAACACACAGTGAGGTGAAGCACACACTAATCCCGGCGCAGTGAGCTGCCTGCAACAACAGCGGCGCTCGGGGAGCAGTGAGGGGTTAGATGCCTTGCTCAAGGGCACTTCAGCCATGCCTACTGGCAACCCTCAGGTTACAGATTACGACTGCCCCTATTAAGTATTCTGAGATACTGATCTCCAGGTGTATTTCATTCATCTCAAATCTAATATTCATTCATCTCTGTCTCTAATACAACAACAGGATACAAACCAAACCAAAGTTTGGGCATTCACGGACCAATTAACAACATTCAGTAATAATGAAAAAGTTAATTGCAAAAATGAGAGTTAATAAAATGGCAAGCGTTAATTTCAAGGTATATACAACAGGATTTTATAGTTTGTGGGTGCTGCCTGGCAGAGGTTTACAAATGAAGGACTCACCGTGGTCTTGGTCTGGAGCTTCAAGGCTATATCCGTATCCTAGAAGTGTACGCACTGCTTCTCGCAAGCTGTCCTTGTTGGATTTTTTGGTCCGTTCATCAAGCAATACATATGGAACAAGCCGTGGGTTCCTCTTGCTCTTTACATCCTAAGAATAAGCAAAGGCAAGGGACTCTCACTTATGCCACATTTAAACCATCCTTCTATAGTTCTCTCTGATGAAGATCTGAGATGTTTGCAGTATGTGAGAAAAAAATGTTTTAGCTTAGAAACTGCGTAACATTGCTTAGAGCACCTTTAAGGAATTAAAGCTGGATTTCTGTTACAGTTGCTTGGATGGTTTTATCTACCAAACTCATCTTCCCCACTACTCTAAAATGAGTTATGCTGATGGCAGACAGTATGTTGAAGTAACTACCGGTATACAATACATGCTCTGGCTAACCATACCACATTTTGTTCTTTCTGAAGAACATCTTCATACTACATGCAGCCAGCTGGATTATTGCTTCTAAGATATTCCCATTGGTCTCGAGTTCCCCAGCCCCTAGATGGGCCTCTGTGACTACCCTAATAGTATAACTGCCCAGCAACATGCCTGTTGGATGCCATAAGTCCAGCCCTGTCGAATCCGGTCCCTTGCCCAAACATTGTGGGCATTTTCTGCCAGCTTGTCCACCATGGCCTCCTGGGCAGAGGCAAGTCTAATGTGACTCAGGTCCATAGGGGCTGGCTTGTACCCACTGGAGAGTTCATATCTATAAGATGGAAATGACATAAAAACAAAGATTGTGTACAGTATTGCACAAAATAATCTATATTCAGAGTGGAACACTAAGTGTTAACCTAAAGTGTTGACCTAAAGCATATTTCAATTCCTGAAAAAGGGCAAAAGAAATCTCATACTCACTTGGAGGGGAGCTTAAGCTTCTTGACTTTCTCAACAGCATGCTCATCTGCCACACCAACATGGCAGCCTAGTGCCAGCAGGGTCCTGACAAAGATAAAGATGGAAATAAAGATGATCTTGTGTGCCTTGGTCATTGCTACAAGCCTCTGAAAGTGCATCACAAGTGACCTGACTTTAAGACCCAATTACAGTTTTCTACAACTGTTTACACACATTTTCTAAACTCTGTGTCTATTTTTCAAAACTGACACACGAAATTAAATATGTCACAAACACATTTCTAAAGGCTAAAGCAAACATTCACCTCACATTATAAGCACTTTTGTCATGACATTTTGAATACATCATGTACAGTATGCTGTTGATCAAAACCTAAAACCTCTACAGAGAGAAGTTGAAATACACAGTAAACATGTAAGCAAATAGTGATTTTTCCCAAATAATTTGCTGTTGGGAATACAGTATATTACAGCCAACAGGAAAAAAGGAAGCAAAATACAATGACCACCAGATGTACATGGAGTTTTGAAAAAGACAGAAATTACTGTATTTCCAAAGAAAGAAATTACTGACTACTATTAAATTACTTTGCTTCTTCCAAGGAAAATATATTACTGTGTGTGTGTGTGTGTGTGTGTGTGTGTGTGTGTGTGTGTGTGTGTGTGTTTGTGGAGGGGGGGAAGTTGGGCGTGTATATTCATAGGCCTATAGACCCTTTCAACTGCAGAAACAAAAGTGTGTAAAAAACAACATTGAGCTAATGGTAACTTGGGGTCAAAAGACATTTTTTACGTCAAGTCGCCCTTTTGTAGAACATTACTCTAAAGTCCAATTCATTTTCATTTCAAAGTATGAACATTTCACCCGGAAATCCAGACCCGGAACAGACTGCAAGGACCTATACCTTTAGTATATCTATTCATAGGCCTATAAGGCAGTGATCGAAAAGTAATGAGTGTTTGTACATTGAGGACTGAGTGTGAATAAGTGGTCAATAAGTATGGCATTTTTATAGGTTGTGTTTGAAAAACAAAATCAAGTTACTTCCTGGTTAGATTGGTTAGATGGTTAGATTTTTCTGTGTTAGGTAGAAAAGTGTGTGTGGTGTTTTGCAAAATGTGTTTTAGGAAATTGAAAATTGAGTCAAACACTGAGAATTAGTGTATGGTTTTGCAGATTTGGTGTGGGGTTATGGTGTTTGAAAGACATGTTAAGAAAATTGTGTGACAAGCAAAAATGTAGTGTGTAAGCAGTTGAAAAAATCTGTGAATGACTAATAGTCAGCCATTATGCAGTTACATCCATGAAAAAATGCAGTCTTCCATCCTTCCCTCTCAAACTCTGCTAAATAAAGACACTATTGAGTTAATTAAACTAAAGCCGTTCCTCTTGTGGCTACAAAGGGATTGGTGTCACTAAACTGAGAGGAAGTTTCAATATTACAGTTTTTTACAATTGCTTAAACACTAAGTATCCCACAGTTAGTGAAACCTTACACTCAAGGAGCAAAATATCAGCCCAGATTTGCATAACTAAAAGCACATTATCAGCATCACACTTTTTGCCAAACAGTACACACATTGATTTACAAAACTCTAAAACACATTACTCTACTTCAGACAGAAAAGAAAACTCAGATAATGTCTCCTCTTTGCAATTTCAAGGCACTACCTTCCAAAACACACAACCATGAACCAGGTGTTGAAACACAACTAACGGGTGTGAAGACACTTAGGCGCTTAACCATAAACTCAACAATCAGTCCTAAACACTGGGCAACAGGTGAGCCATTGTCAACAAGAGAAATGTAAGGCAATGTAGCACAGAGAGGAAGAGACACTTTTGCAAAAAGTTTTTTATGAAATTGAAAACTGAGTCAAAGGCTGAGAATTAGTGTATGGTTATGCAGATTTGGTAAGGAATTATGGTATTATATGGGGTAATAGGGTTATAGTAACATGTTTACTATAACAAATTGCATGATATGCAAAGATTTTGTGTGTAAGCAGAAGAAAAACTGTAGTGTACTTCACAATGTGGAGAGAAAAAAAGTCCTCAATGTACAGGTCTGATCTTATGTGTCGTGTTTGGTCAGTTAGTATATTCTTGTACTCAAATTATCCTCTAATTCTACTTGAACAATATTCCTAGGAAACCTGTTTTGTCAAATTTGTTTTGCATTGTGTACATTAGTGTGTAACTGATTAAAAAATAATCAGATGGTATGATGGATGTGTTTGTGATATGAAAACAAAATAGAGTTTTGATAAAATTGTGTAGTTTTGACTGAAGTGTTACATTACGCAAAAGAGCTAAGGGATTCTGCTAATTGGGTGTAGTGTTGTGTTAATTATGTGTAGTGTTTTAAAAAAAAAAACCTGTTAAACCCTTAAGCACAAAAAGCAAACTGTACAGTAATGCATCAAGAGCAAAATCTTAAATGACACAAAATTTGGTCTCTGATATGTGCAAACAATTTCCACAATGGTAGAGAAATGAAAATATATATACCATTGTTTTACAAAAACATAAAATATACAAAAAGTGAAGAAGTCACAGTATTTTAGTTGTACTCACTTGAGTGTTTCCACGGACATCTGCAGATTGTAGCTACGTTCTTGTTCTGGAAGCTTCGAGAATTCAACGAGACAGGGATGCTGTCTCTTGTTGTCATCCCGAATCTACAGCAAGGAAAGAATATTGAATGGCTATTTCAGTTTTGACAGACTTTGGGGTCATTGTGTACACAAACAAACCTCTAACTTCAATGGTCTATTTGTTCATGTGTTGTCAGTTTTACTGGACCAATTTTTCATTTTTTTCCTGAGTATCTCGGTTCCATTATAATAACCAAGCATTTATAATCAACATTCATTATCAACATCATTATTAGGGCCTACGGTATTATTACAGGAGCATCTCAGGGACACAAGGGTACTGTAGCATGCAGAAACCAAACCCAGGACTCCCTGGCTACCGCTTCCCAGCCCAGTTTCTCAGCCACTAGACCACCAGCACCCCCTACTTCTTTGTTGATAACCAACTCACCATGCCATATGTCCAACCAAGTTCAACCTTGTTCATCACCCAAAGCTCATGGATATTTTCAGCAAGCTTCTCACGAATCCGTTCCAAATGAGGTGTCAGCACAATCTAAAATCAGAGGATATTAGCCTTTGTGATAAAGCAGATCAAGAAAAAGTACAAATGTTTTTACGGCTTTTTAAACTGTAATGGACAGGACAGTGAAGAGTGAACAGGAAACGGGTGGGAGAGAGTGATGGGGAATGGGCTCAATGGGTTTTGCTGCTGGAGCACTTGCTAAATCTTTGCTGCTGGAGCAGTTGCAATTGCAACATATCCTAACAACTGTACACTTGTGGCGAGCTTGCTTAGAAGCAGGTGTGAGACAGATCTCAGCTTCACATCATAAAATTAAACAGAGTGTCTTATCTGATCGATAGTAGGATACCATAAAGTTGTAAATCTCTGACTACTGAAAACCGTTTTAAATCAAGAAGCTGTCATTGATGCAATTAAAAAACCTCTAGCTGCGGCACACCGGTTGAGAACCACGATCATGCAAATCACTAAATTTGGCAAAAAGTTTTTGGTTGAAATTGCAGACAGCAGCTTTATGTCTAGGAGAGAGTTCATTTAGATCCATTAGCCATGGCTACTGTCAGCCACGGGATTTCCTGCATGTTTGAGGTGAGATACAATTACATTTATTCTTCAACTGATGCTTTATCCATAGCATAGCCAAAACAGATACATACAAGGACATTGAGAAGAACTGTGGAGTCATGCATGGACCTTTAGGTGATTTCGTATGGAATGACCCTATTGTGTATGGGGGGTGATACTTTTCCTTTGAAATAAACTGCTGTGTCATGTTGTGGCGTGCCTGCATTCTGTTGGTACCTGGCTAGTGTCCACTGGTGTGGGGGTGAAGGCAGCCTGTGAGAGGGTGATTGTGGGGCCCAGCAAGTCCCTAGTAGCTCCATGGTCCTGCTTATACTCTTGAGTGTGCTCCACTCGCAACTTCTCTCGGGGAAGCACAGCCTCAAAACAGGGAGCATAGTTGGGTGGTGGTAGGAATTTGAACTCACCATGACGACCACCCAACAGGAAACGTACCCTTTTAAAAGCAGACAAATCTCTATTAAACAATATGGACATTATATTTTAAAAATCTTTACATCAAAAGAAAATAGATGACCAACTCCATTTGGTTATTGTGTTGTTTTTTTCAAAGGATGCAGTGTGCACGTAAGGAGAGACATGGAGTAAACAGAATACAATGGGGTACATACTATGAAAAATTCCAATAATTCCATCAATTCAACACTTAAAAAGCAAGAGTCAAAACTACATTGCATAACATATTGTCATAATGGTTGTCATAACGCCAGCTGCTACAGCTCTACAGGAAAACTAACGGCTAATCGATAACTCATTCCTCTTAAATGCTGCTGAATATAAAAATGAGACCTTTCCCATACAGGTTTGAATCGGTATAGTACAAAATCAGTGGTGCTTCCCCTCATGAAATAACTATGGCCATCACTAACTCAAGAACATAATTTCACATATAATTGGGAACCACATCAGTAACTTTTCTACTTCAATCTTATCATGATGATAAACTAGAAAAGCGTCTGTGTAAAGAAACAGATTGCAAATCACAGGCTGATTTCATGTCATTGACATATAATAATTATTGGCAATAAAATATAATAATAATAATAATAATAATAATAATAATAATAGATTTAGGCAAATCCCCTTTACTCACTTGACTCCTGCTGAGAAGCTAACCACAGGGAAGAAGAGCCCATCAGAATTGAAGTTCTCAAACATGCCCTGTACTGGCTGGCCATTGATGCGAAAGGAGATACTGGGGGAGCTGAGGTCCAGGCAGCAGCTGACCACATCCTCTGTGCGCAAAATATGCTGAATAGGAGAGCTAACAGTACGAGCAATGCAACCTACGTGGAAACACACAGGAAGTCATCAAAACACAAACAGTCTTGAGGAGAAGAGAGCGTTAATATTCAAATGCTTGGCCATCTTCAAGCAACACTATGTCCTTGTATAGTGTTAATATAGAAGATGTCACGCTAAAGATGCCAGACTTCATACAGCTATTGTAGTCATGAACGGTTGCAAGATTTTGTCTTCCGGGGCATTGACTACATCACAGCAGTCCCCATTTGTACGTAGAGAACCCGTGGTGGTTATAAAAAAGTAATAATCTTTTACTGCTTGCACCACAAACTGACGACAGCAGTGCCTTACCTGACCACAGATGTAGCCCATCAAAGCCATAAGAGTACAGGTCATCACCCACGCCATTGCTGCCCCAGCCCTCCCCTCCACCTGGGTAGGGAGAATAGCCATGTGTGGAGGCCCAGCCCATTCGCAGATGGGTAGCCTCAGCAGTGATGAAGGGATCTACATGGTCCACAATGAGCTCATAGTACCACTTCTTATACTGGGCAGAGCCTTCACTAATGCCAAGGAAGATGTTGGGCCTCATGCTAGCAGATAAAGAGATGAAGTAAGATAGTATGTACAACACCCAAATTAAATATCTTAAAATAAACCAAACATTTTCAAACGTAACTTAGAATGGTATCTGGTGCTATGTACACAGTTCCATAAAAAAGCAAATATGCTGTACTGCTTTTAAAAAAAAAAACAGACCACAGCCCTACCTGCTGACTTGGTTGACAAGCTGCGTCTGCAGCAGCAGATCTCGCCCTGGCAGGAGGTTATCACAGATGAGGTGCTGGTTGGACCGCACAGCAACACCATGGCATACACACAGAGAACACAGCACATCCAGCACCTACAATTACAGTGCCAGACGTCACAAACAGAAAGAACTGGAACACCGTTAAACCTACAGTAGGACAGAGCAAACTAGACCAGTCTCATACCTTATGGTTACGCCCATGTTTGTCCAGAAGAGAGATAATCGATTTGATGTGTCCCTCCTTAATTATGTTTAAGGCTTCTGGACTTTCCACCAAGACACAATGCAAAACTTCTAGTATACCTGCAGCATGAACAATATGGACATTTTATGGAGACAGATGGAAACACATCAGGCTGTAAATTGACAGACAAGTGCAAATATGACAAGTTGAAATTACTACATACAGTCAATGGATCTCCTTTACCCGCCAAAGTCGCAAAATTGCGACAAACAACGTCACTGATTAAAACAGACGATAGATCCATGTACGGTGACACATCTCATTTGTACTCTCCACCAGTAGTTGGCAGACACCCAGAGCTTCGATTCAAGCTCAACCTTTTTTTCCAAATGTTCAGGAAGCACGGGAGAAACACGTGAGACACACACGAAGAAGGCGTGCATTTCCTCCATAACGCGGAAGCAATGCGGGCCATAGTTTTGCACAAACTGAAGCAGAAATACACCAAATGTTGAAAAAAAAATTCACGTGTGATGAAGTCTCGGGTCTTTTATTCATCTGTTCTGACTCTGAAGGAGAATATCTGCCTTTTGGAGAATATGAGCGATCTTCTATTCACGCTGCGTCTGTGAATGGAGGTGCGTCATTTGCGTCTTTCCGACGGTGTTCACTAAGCATACAATGCTTATTTCGACCCTCTGCCCAACATAGCTGTAGGTGCCAGTGGTAATAGTGATGATAGTGTCCGTAATGGACGTGGTATTACACGCGATTACACACGAGAAACACATAAGAAGACGTGCATTTCCTCCATAACACGGAAGCAATGCAGGCCATAGTTTTGCACAAATTGAAGCAGAAATACACCTAATGTTGAATAAAAAGTTAACATGTGATGAAGTCTTGGGTCTGTTATTTACCTAGTCTGATTCTGAAGGAGAATATCTGCCTTTTGGAGAATATGAGCGATCTTCTATTCACGCTGCGTCTGTGAATGGAGGTGCGTCATTTGCATCTTTCCGACAGTGTTCACTAAGCATACCACGCTTATGTCGACCCTCTGCCCAATGTAGCTGAAGGTGCCAGTGGTAAAGGTGATGATAATGGACGTAGTAAAGACAGCAGGGGTAGTAAAAATAGGGCTCTGAAGAACTACAAAGTCACCCGCGATAGGAACTGATTTGACCAGGCTACTTTATTGTATAGTAGAATAAGGTTTGTGGTAATAGTAATAGTTTACTATTGTTGGTTTACATGTGACTGCTTTCCTGTTCAGGTGTTATGTGGGTGAAATGACAAAAAAGTAAGCAAAACTGCTCAAATATATGTTCAACATCCAGTATTTACTGAAATGTGCCCAATTCGAGGTGGTTGTCATCCAGTGACGTCATAATATGCAAATTAGATGTGTAAATTTACCCCCTTCATAAACTTTTGTTCATACTCAATGATTTTCACATTTACAGTAGGACTTTATCTCTGACCACTTTCAAGCCATGGCCTTTTGAAATTTTGATGAAAAAATCAAATGATGTTTTTTTTTAAACATGGCACCTAAAGGGTGTTGATCACAGTACATACAGTCAATGGCTCTTAAAATGACCACAGTACATATAGTCAATGGCTTACATCTATCTACCTTGCTGTCCCTACAAGTCGATTGCATGGGATCTGTATTGTGATTACTGGACAACAGGCACTGAATTGACTACTATACTATGCTGGCTCAGAGACCTAGAGGAAGACATATGTGAGGCATTGACTGTAATATGAGAAACAAGAGCTCTCAGGATAATCTGGTTTCCAGGCTAGTAAGGGGGTACCAACTTTGAATCATTTGACACTAAGTGTCAATGCACAGGGAGAGCTCTCATGTGTACAGGGTTTCTAAAGAGGAAATTGTCACTTCATGCAGATCATCTTTATTTAATCTGTTTAACTAGATGTTAGACAATACTGTTAATTTAAATAGATTGTTCTAATAAATGAGATTTACATTTACATGTATTAATTTATCTGATGCTTTTAATCAAAGTGACTTACAAATGAGGACTGGCATTCCAGCCACAGTGCAAACGGAGACCTTAGAGTAACAATAAATACTATCTGTACAAGACATCACATACAATACAAGATAACGAGAGGGTGTTAGTGCAATAGTTTAAAATGACATACCAGAAAAAAGTAATCAAGAGACAAACCAGAAAAATCAAGAGAGATAGTGTGTGCAAGTGTTACGGGTTAGAAATCTCTTAGTATCACTGTACCTTTAACTGGAGGAGACAGGTTGTGACTGAGTGGTTTAGAAAAACTGGCTACTGATCGCCACCACTTTGTTAGTTAAGAATGAAGCAAAGGGGTCAACTGTGTTGGCAGCTGGAGGAGGGGTAAGTAGTGTTTTGAAGGTGGAACTGTGACACAGTGGATCTTCTCACTGTAAAAAGTTTGCAGCAGTGATGCTTGATAAGGAGGACAGAAGTGACTAGCTTGGGAGGTCAGTATTTTTTTAAATATTTGTTCCACTTTCTCTCAGCAGCTCTGAGATTAGTGCACAGCATTTGAAGGGTATCATTCAGTCATGTGTGAGGCTGGTTAGTTTGAGCAGGTCTCGTGGATAAGGGAAACAGGCCATCCAGACATTAGCTCAAAGTAGAACATAGAGGCTCATTAACCTCCAGAGAGAAGCATGTGCTAGGAGGAGGTAGAGCAGAAATGACCACTGAGAAGTGGATGGGAGACAGGTTCCAGAGGTCGCGGTGGAATGAGACCATAGGTAGAGCAGAAATGACCACTGAGAAGTGGATGGTTCCGGAGGTCGCGGTGGAATGAGACCATAGGTAGAGGAAGAGATGTTTGTTGCGAGACACACATAAATTAAATAATGGTCAGAGAGGTGCAGATGTGTAACTAAGTATCTGTGGCACAGTTTTGTGTAGGAATGACATCAAGTTCTACTTTGTGAGTAGAAGGGCTGCAAATCTGTTGTAAGTCAAAAGAGTGTGTCGGGGACAAAAAGTCCACTGAGGTAGAATGGTCTATCGTGAACATATCATTTGTGTGGGGGAACCAGGGCTAGGGCAAATAGGACGGTTTGCCTTATTCTGTGGCTTTATTCGGTGGACTGACACAGGTAGACTCACGCGTGTTCATGCAATAAGGTTTTTGCACACAAGGGCTGATGCTTCAGCAGATATTTCAGCAATAGCCTATATTGTTATACAGTAGCATGAGCTCAATTAAACAAGGTTGGTCACATGTTACACTGTTTGCACTCAGTCACACATCCCTGATCATTAGGCGATTTGCTGCTAAAGCTTTGCTGATGAAAAAAAAAGTTTCACTTTTTGAAATAGATTATGGAAAAAAAATTACTTTTCCACAATATTCTATTTAATTCTAATTCTATTTAGATGGACCTGTATATCTTTGTAGATTTTTAGATGAAAAGTGCTTTCAGCTACATTGGAATTTGATATGAGTAGTGTTTTCAATGAGACAGGAATGTGAAAAAACTGCTCCTGATCTCTGCTGTCGGATGTTGGCTCTCTTTTAGAGGAACTGCAGTGATGGAACATTCATGAATTTTTAATGGACTACACATCAGCCACCCTCTCTCTCTCTCATACACACAGAAACACGTTCTTAGACTTTCTATATTGGTCCTTCTGACCTCTTCTAACTTTTCAAATAACTGCATTTGATTTGATTTATTGAGTGGACATAGTGCAACCCCTGAGTTCTATAAATTCTAGTCAGAAATTTGAGTCTGATACTGCTCCATTGGGACGTGATTATGGGGCGTGTTTCAACCGATACGGGGGGGGGGGGGGTGGTGGATCAATTGGATCGACCTAACTAATCAGAGCAACGCAATAGCTTACCGTGAGCTGTAGGAAAAACAACTGAACCATCCGTCTTCTCCACAAATGCCTTAATATTGTTTTCTAGTTGTTTTTTTTTAAAGTCATTGCGCTGTCAATATCTTGTACAACACCCGATAGCGAAATGTGAAATACGTAGCAGGGTAGGCTATTGGGTAACGGAAATAATTCCTTTCTCACTGATGCTAAAAACAGCTGGGGAAGGCTGTCGCATTTGATTGGTCCAAACAGCTCTGGTTCGGGCATAGTTGCTCCACAATGGAACAAGTCCAGACTGAACTTCGCGACCACAAAAGTTGTGGGGGGGGCTAAGTTCGGCTGGCATCCAGGCTAAGTGCAACCACATGCAACCTGTAAATTCTGCTCTGTCCACGTATACATATTCTCTCTCAAACAAATAAACACCACACACACACACACACACACACAAAACCCAACTGTTTTAGCCAAACAGACTACCTACACATTACCTCCCCAACAATGCATTGAGATGTGATGGACAGCATGCCATGGTAATGTTTCTGTGTATTGCTGGTACTTGTGGTTAACATATCGTTTTTTCACTATCACAATACCATGAGAAGAGCAGTAGTCAGCTGTGGGGTGTCATGCATGGTGCAAAAGAGAGTGGAGCTCTCTGTTATCTGTTTTTCTGATGTTCTTTTTTATTTATTGTCATCATTCTGTAAAGAGGCTTGTCTTTGTAATACCAAGTGTGAGGCACCATTTTATGCAGGCTGGGTGGTGATAGCCCATGTTTCCAAGGAGCCAATGGGTTGTAAGAGGAGGAGTTTTTCTGTATCAAAACTGCAGCTTCTCCCGTAAGCCCGTTTTTCTTCTCTTCTCTCGCTGTCCCTCTGATAGGCTCCCAACTTTCCCTGTTCCCTGAGTATTTTCCTTTCGGTTTATTTCCTTTCGGTTGCCCGACTACCTGCATCCATGGAGCAGTCACAGCCAGTGCGCCAGCGCAGAAGCAACCGTGCAAAAACACTGGGTCTGGGAGAAGATGGCAAAAGCACTGGGTCTGGGAGAAGATGGCAAAAGCACTGGGTCTGGGAGAAGATGGCAAGGCCAAGGCCAGTCCTGCGGTGCACAAGGCTGCACTGCATTACACTAATCTATCGCCTTTAGTGCTGCCGCGATTAGTCGACCTAATCGACCATGAAAATTAGTCGACGGCAATTTTTTTAGTCGAAGAGTCGTTTTACTATTGACCGCCTATTTATTTTTGGTCTCACACGGCTGTAATGTTATATTGACTCTATGTTATTAACTCTTGAAAAGTACAATGACTGTCTTTGGATGTTAAACAGGCTACTAAGACTTTGGCATGTTTTAAACCCCACTTTGCACGCAAGTGTTAAAGCAACACCAAAGAACTTTTCCTCTGTCGCACGCACTATTTGTTTATCCAGCACCAGCTTTGCAAATAACAAATGTCCACAGACAAGGTAGAATATGTTGCATGATTTTATGAAAGTACGATGTATTGCGACATCAGATGCAAGTCAAATTTGTAGTTTCTTATGTCTCATTCCATCGAACTAGATCCGCTACCCGAAACGGCAAACTTACATAGTGCGGTTATAGCCGATAGAGGGCCGCGAAGCGAATGCAGAAAGTGCCGTTCACCCTGTTACGAGTTGATGAACCACTGAAACGATTTTGGAAACATTATTTTAAGGTACAAAAAACTCTTTGGTGTTGCTTTAATGCCAGCAGCAAAGCTGCGTGCCTGCCTGCTTTCAGCGCAATTAATTATTAGGCAGAGCTAAGTGGGGGGAATAAGCTAGTAGGTTACGCTAGTCCAGACTCTGACTAATATAGTAGCCTATTGTGGAAATTGAAATAAATGAAGTGAAGTGTCTCACATTGACAACGCAACGGCGTGTCATTACTGTAATTCATTCATACAAAAAAACGTTAAACCGAACATGCCGCCGCCCGTGATATCAACAATCAAGGTGCGCGTCATTTCCCATGCTCAATAAGTCACGACGCATATTTTTTTAGCGTTCAAGCCAACTGATAAAGTGAAGTAACCTATGTGGTAAGACGCGCAAAGTGCCTGTAGCCTACTTGTTTTGAACATGCTGATGTTAGGCTCATTTGCAAAGTCCTCAACTCCTGTCGCCTTTCAAAGTCCAGCGTTTCTCAAACTATGGGCCGCGCGGACCAGCACCGGCCGTAACGTGGACATTGCTGGTCCGGAGCCGCGGAGTGAAATTATTCCCGGGGCTTCGTCTGATAATTTGCTGCGCAATTGATCAAGGAACCGCGGACCGACAGAAAAAAAAAAAAAACTTTTCTGCAATCAGTATGAATTACTTGCTAATTTGGTGTCATCAAACATAGAGGCATAAAATGTAATTGTGGTATGAGCGTTCATTCAATGCGCGATAGAAACTGAAACCACTTGATAACGTTGGTAGCAAATCTCCAATTCAACCTATTGGAAAGCTATTTAATTATGAAACTACATTTAATAGAACAATGTGGATTTATGCAACTTCCATAAAAACAGAGCACAGACTATAATACACTATCTAGAGTATTGTATAGTCAAATTTGAATTACGTGGCCAAAAGCTTGTGGCATAATTAAAGATGTAAATATTCTTTCCATTTGCCTACCAGTATATGATGCTTGCATGAGGGAAACATCCCAAAACGATGACACCCATATAATTGCTGCTGTTTTGAGAAGTATTTATCATGCAACCATGCAAAAGCAATGGAACTATTCTAATTATATTTTACATTAGTAAAGCAGTCCTCTGATGTGCATGTTTTCAAACTTTTTGTGAACAATGTTAGCACTTTAAACACTGGCTGCTTTGAAGTGCATGTATAACAATATATCATAACAATAATAATTGTGATGTGATATAATGATAATTTGATGGGGGGTGGGTTCATGTAGGTGGGCCCTATGACCCCAAAGTATGCCATGACCGGGCCTCAGGTCAAAGAAGTTGTCTATGTCGATGGCAACACTGGCATACAAATAAAGTCTATCAAAGGTCTGACATTACTGTAGATCTGAAGGTAGCATTTTAAATGGGTGTTTTTTTTAATACATAATGTTTTTGAACAGTTTACTTACAGTAATACAGCTTCTAACAAAAGTAGGGTGATATATATTTTACGTTTTCCCTTTAGTTCAGTTCAAAATAAAACGTACACAACAAAATAACACTTGATTTAAAAAAAAAAATAGTCGTTTAGATTAGTCGACTAATCGAAAAATTAGTCGAAAGATTAGTCGTTAGAAAATTAGTCGTTAGTGGCAGCACTAATCGCCTTTCTCTCTTTTGCTTCTTCTCAATATTTTGCTCTTATTGATTAATTCAGGGTGCCTCTCATTTATAATATGTCATCTATATTTATCCCAAATAAACATTTTACAATTTTTCTACTTTTTTTCTCTTCTCTTCTCTGATTTGTGCTCAAATAAGAAAAGTGTGTTAACCTAGTGTTTGGTTGTTAATGATTCTGCAGGTCAACAAAATGAAACCAAGGCTGGAGACAGCTCAAGCAACCTGTGTTCCTAAATAAACTCTAGAATTGAGAGGGGTGGTTGGTTGCTGCTAAGGAAAGATTGGTCAACCCACCCTATCGGGGGTAACCAGCAGAGGGCATCAAATGGGGTATGCCATACTTACCAGAAGAAGCTTCAAGGCGTTCTAAACGACTGATCAGCCAGTCCAAAGAGCCTGAAAACTGGGCACAGTTCTTCCGGTTACCCCTTATAAGAGCAGCTGAGAAAAACAGGGGAGAAAAGCAATAATATGGTTCTTCCAGATGAATCCAGTATTAGTTTTTTAAAGATTTGTCTAAACCTAGAGACTGGATTATGAGGAAGGATATGAACACTGCACAGTTAAAAAGGCAATCACAATATGTGATTCAGTTTGGCTATTCAAATCGGTAATAGGTAAAAAAGATGCAAAAGGTTATTAAATGAGCAATCTGCAATACTGGCTGGCTGAATCTATGTGGATGACCATTAGTGTCTACATCAATACCAACTACTGTACATGTAAGTAGTGGCAAAGCAAATAAAATCATTCTATTAAAGCCATGTTTTGTGTTTTAGAATGACAAATATTACAATACAAGAGCTACTTAGGGTATAGAATATTTTTCAGGTTGTTGGAGTGGTTGGAAAAATGTTCAGCAAGAAGAAACAGGAATAGAGTAAGAGGGAGACGACTAGGTTAAAGAGAAAGGATCTTCTTACCCAGCAGCTCATATAATGAGTTTAGTATAGATTTCCACGCTTCGCCAGCTTCTTTTCCCGCCACATCAGCAAAGTGGGCTGCACTGCTATACACATGTAGCCTGTCAATGCACTCTAACACCAGGCTAATCATACCCTATAGAGACAACACACACAGATCAGACAGACAGACAGGCACCCAAACACCACACATACGCACACACACACACACATGCACAGACACAGACACACACACACACACCCACATCACAGTACTTCAGATATAAAATAAAATATGCATTCAAAATATATTTTGTAGTCAAGCTCTAAACCAGTACAATTATGTAATTGTGCAATAATTAGATCTACCTCCTCTTGGAACAGGTTTTGACGATTCTTCAATGCACGGAGGCGGTTCTGTTTGTCCTCATGTTCTAAATGGTCCTCTGGAGGCTGAAAGTAGCCAATCAGATCCTCCAGGCTCAAGCTGACAGATTCAATAGGCAAGTCCAGTGTGGAACTCTTCCCTTTTTTACTCAAGGAATCTAGACCCCTGGAGATGGACAAAAAACATGTCATTCAAAAGTGATACATACATACTGTAAAGGTTATTTTTATGAAACATTAATGGTGCAGAATTTGTACTCCTGTACAGTTTTTGGCTCATTCAGTGAACAGGTCCTAACAATCTTCAGCTACCTGTTTAGTGTTTGCACTAAAACAAACACTAAAAATAAACTGAGTGATGCACGGCAGCCATTTTGCGCCAGAATACTCACCATGCACCAGCCTGAGGTGGAAAGTGAGACAATCTGTCAGCCAGTTGCAGTGGGGATGATTAGATGGCTAGATGGGATGAGCCAGGTTTGGAAATGTAGCCAAGGACACCTTTACAGCGTGCAGTATCCCCTACAGCTCAATGTCCCCATCACTGCACTAGGCACTGCCCCCTGCTAACCCACCAACACCACCTCAGGCAGCAACTTAGTTTTTCAACTTAGGAGGTCTGCTATCCAAGTACTACTGAGCCAATACTAAGCTTCAGTGGTTTAGCAGAGACAGGGTAAATGTTGGTATGCTAATGGCCCAACAACATTTTCATTTTATGAAAACATTTTGGATCTGCATCAAATCTTGGACAAATATCTTTCCATGAGTGCACACGTATGTGTGTGTGTGTGTGTGTAAGAAGAGAGAAAGACAGAGAGAAAGGGAAAGGAAGAGAGTCAGACCTGATAAAGGTATTGAAGAGGAAGACTGTACTGCGGATGACACGGGCGGTGCGTGACTCCTCATGCTGAGAGCGCGACAGTGAAAGCCCGTCATCCATGTGACCCTCATGATGCATTATAGCCTGCAGGATTCACATAACAGAACAAAGCAAATTTACAAATACATTTGCATGACTACACATGCAGGGAATACCATGACAGCAATAAAAATAGGCAAGTCCATTTCATTATTGATGACTAATTATTGAGGAGCACTAGTACGATGAGCAAAGTGATTTCATCCTCCACATTACCTTCCTCTGTATTCCACCCATCCGTGCACATTTAGCATCCATGGACTGATATGTCATCCACAGACATGTATCAACATGCTGGATGTAGCACACAGAGTCGCCATACTTAATTTCAGGCACACCCATGCCATCAACCTCTTTCTTGAAGCTCAAGTCCAGTTTTTCCTATGAGTATTGGAAGAGGATAATGGAAATGTTGACAGTTAGTTCAAGGAAAAAAAACAGTTGTTCGTCCAGAAATAACATAATTACAGCAGTTGTGGGTGTTCTGCTGCCCTCTGTAAAAGTAAACAGAGTATTCCTCCTCCTCAAACTCTTGTCAAAGAGTTACAGCAACACGGCATCAGGACTTTAAGGTGCAATGGCAATGTTAAAAAATAAATTCCAGATTCTACATGGACAAATATATAGTCCACAGGCTGCTTGGGATTTATAAGAAAAAATAAGGTCTTCCTGGGAACAAAGGTTTGGGAAACGTGAGATTTCCCTCTCTTTACTGTAATTGTGGGTAGTATGATCATACAACAAACACGGAAGCCTCTACCTTGGAGGAGCGGAAACAGAATGCTGTGGACTTGATGTCAGCCTTTTCCTTGTCCATGAGGAGTAGGCTCTTGTCATCCATGAGACTAAGGTACTTCCCAGTTGTTACGTGTCGGAGACGAAAGGGCTGGCCCCAACGAGTGTGACTGCCACTCCATCTACAGACAAGAAAAAGTGATTTGATTTGCACTGGCCTCACAACACCATGCTTTGTGTCTTGCGCCTATTCCATATTCTACCTAACCTTAACACAACTTACCACCATACTCTGGCAAGTCTGTATTATGCAATATGAAATGTGCTGCAACCAAAAGGTAAATGTATATATGAAATATATAATTAGGTACTAGGTAATATTCCCCTTTGTTAAGCTAGTGCTTCTTCTAGGTGTACAACTTCCAACATGGTTGAACTTCAACCGCGGCACACGCAAGAGCGGCAAAGCGGCAAAATGCCAGTTCTTGCGCTGCGCTTTGCTCAGCGCAGCAGCAGGTCAGTTCTTGCGCGCAAGCCATTGAAAATAATGGGATTCATAGAACAGCGCAGCCGCTTTCATGTCCAATGTGAACCCGGCTTTAAGATTCTTTGTGAATGCGGCCCCTGGTCTAATTGATCAATTCAGAATGTAAATGAGGACTGGTTGTCCCTAAAACGGGTGGTTAGGGACTGGTTCAGATTGATGACATCATCAAAGCATGACTTTCCATTGGTTAACTTCTTGTGCTCTCCTACAGAGAACCAAGGTTATATTCATATATATATATATAGGTTATATCCATATATTTTGTTAGATGTTTTTGCATTGGTAGCCATCCCAGATACCAAAATACAAGCATACTGTACAAGCACTTAAAATGGGAAATGTGACCTTTAAACATAAGTCACCACAGCATTTGAAGTAAAGTATGATCCAAATGGCCTGTCAAGCATTAATGAGTAATGTTATATAAATAAAAGTGACTTGACTTGACTTGATTTGACTTAATGACATCTAAAACTAATATTCTAATGTTTGCAGAATCTAATATTGACGCACATTATTTAGTTGTTTGCATTAACATTATGGTGAACAAAACAACAGAGACAATGGCTGTCCCATTTACAAATGTGTTTAAAAGGGCAGGTTATAGCAGAAGGTAACTTAAAATTAGACAACAGATGTGGGTTGTAGAAGAGCAGGTCCTTGAGAAGCGTGGCCTAAACCCCAAAATGTCAGTTTGATAAAATGCCTCAGGCTTTACACTATTTTTAGAACACTAACCACTCAGAAAAGCAACATATGCGCAGTGGCCTAAAATGTAACAGATGACCTACCACTGGCCTGATAAAGTGAACTTACAGAGGTGTTGCTGAAACATAATGCCAGCAGAGTTAGCAGTTATCATGTACAATTGAAAAAGAGATGCAGACCTCATTTATTCATTCAAAAATGCCCACCCAAAAGTGCACACCCAGGACATGTCTGTGGTTTATAGTTTGGCAGAAAATCGAGCAGAGTTGAGGTTGTTGCCAACAATATGTGACTTACGCAACTCGCAGAGTCTCCAGTCTCCAGAGGGACCGGGCATGAGTGGACACAGCTCCCCCTTCATAGTGCACTGTCCTGAGGAAGAGAGAGGGTCTGAGTTACAGTGCTGCCTTTAAAAGAGCACGTCAAAAGTGAGTCAGCATATTATTCCTGTTTCACAGACATTGAAGGTTTTTAAAAATCTTTAATTGTCTCAGTTTTAGTTGTCAGGAAATAGTCCTGCTGTAAATATGATCTATTTATAACCATTTCTTCTACGATTCTACCTTCAGAAACTCTTCTGCTACATTGTAAATTTGTACAGCCTGGTAATTAGGTCACAGAACATTCATGTGATGAATTCATCTCATCGCAAGCGGTCCTGGGAGGTAAAGCAATACTGTAATTATTCAAAAAGTCAGAGCTCCATCTTGGGAATAGCTTTTGGTCAGAAGAGAGTACAAGTGAAACCTTCTGTTCAAATCCCAGAGTGGCGTACCTCTCTTTTCTCTTATGCATCTCCTGTAGTGAAATCAGAGCAGCATGCGCCCTACTTTGAAGGTGAGCTACTTAGCTTGGACAAAAAGTGCATCTAAAGTGGACACAATATTGCTAACTTGTTTGAGGGGTGACTTTGCCCCATATAGGCTAACTTGAGCACAGTATTGCACAAATTTGACTTGCATTGTACAAACTGTGCATGCACTGTTCCTGTTAAGATTGATTAAACATCATGAGCTGCTAAGTTAGTGTCAGAGGACTTGAGAGGGGGAGTACACATTCAGGACCTCAGAATATAGCTCTCAATGAGCATTTTGAAATGTGGCATACAATGCAAAGCCAGTTAGACATTTGACATTAGACATAGAGGTTTTAGTCATACAGTGTTTTTTTGTTTTTGAGAGAGATGGCAACAGAAGTACAGAAGTAAGCTAAATTAATCTAGACGGATGAGACCGAGAATATCAGCATAATGGGGTAAAAAGTATGTGAAGATTTCCAGAAGCCTTTAGTGTTAACACTGAGGCCACTGTCCTTAAGAGTGGTGCTTCCTAGGACAAGGCACAAATCACTGGCTCAGAAATGGCTGAATGCAATCATTAACAGATTGTTTAATTTACCAGAGTGATGGCAATGGACCCTAACACCACAGGCCAGTATATCCTTTGAGAGAATGTTTGTCCCAATCAGCCTGCCCAGGCCTATATTTAGAAGTAAAGCCTGTAGTCAGGGTGTGAAATGTAAAGGTCAATGTGGATAGTATGTCTTTGCTTCATTTCTCAGAAGCTAAACTGAAGCAGGAAGTCAGAGCAGCACAATCAGCATCACTCCCTGACCTGTGGTTAATAAAAAAAAAATGAATCTATCATAACAGGGTCATGATCTCAGCATTTTCAACAGTAAATATATACTTAGATCATTGACTACATTATTCTACATTATAATCTAGTTCACTCCCCCTCAATAAATCTGTTAAATGAAAAAACAGCCCACCTATGGCCATGTGCAAAGTACACCATTCCTTCCATGTTGGTTTGCTAAAATATAACATTGAGGTATAATGTACAAGGCGTCAGTGCCGTCCTCCATTTTGAAATTATAGACAAGCTGTCCACAGCAATAACAACACAGTATGCTTTATCAAGTTGTTCTGTAAACCCTGTCACCAGGAGACGTCCCGAGGAAACCATAAAAGGCAAACACCATGCTGACACCACACAATGGAGGTAGTTTCTCAGCGAGCCCAGAGACTGACCTGCGCTGCTCTTCTCCATGCTCTCCAGATGGCACAGTCAGGCACTCATCCATGTGACCATGGAGCAGGCGCAACACATCTCCTCCAATTAGGAAGCCTAAGCCAAGCAGATGATATAGAAAAAACATATGTGATCGTCTGTGTTGTTATAGCAGTGGATTTGATGTTTTAGCTGGAGTACCCTTTCATTGGTAAATCACATATGCACCTAGGTGTATCTGAACATGCATACACCACAAATCATCTTATCTACAGTTTTTCTCAGCTGCTTTGCTAAATTTCTCAAATCATCCTCAACATTTTCAAAACAGTGTGTGTATTTCTTCAGCAATTCAGCATCACACAATAGCCACGCTTACATGTACATGGACACTTTCAATTATTACATGGACAATTCGATTAGAAACAGAATTACGTCTCAATCAGAATGAAATTTCTCGTAAACATCTCAATTGGGATAAAAAATGCATGATCAGATCAGAATTTTAATCAGAATGAAAGAGGTTGTGTAGTCCGTTCCTATTCTGATTGAAAAGCCATGTATGATCAATCCGATTGCCTGCTGTATGTTCTCAAGGAAATGTAGGCAATAGCTATTCTGATCAAAGATTCTATTGTGCGAACACCTGATCGAATAGAACGTACATCATGTAAACAGACGGCACAGATATTTCAATTGGAATAGTTTAATTGGAATGACAAAAAAACTGTCCGTGTAAACATGGCTAATGAATTACCCAAAAAACAGTAACTCTCTTAAATTTCTATACTGGTGTTTTCAAACTGAATCAGCCCTTCAAGAGCAGAACTAGCTGGAAGAGGATCTGCTATTGCATTCACTTGTATGACTATTACACTTACTTTGATAGGCCAGTAGGCTACAAAGCCTTTTTGGACTTCTTTTCCCAGCATTTCATCAATGTTTACATGTATATGGGATGTTAATTATCCTGAATGGGATATAACAGCTCCCATGCATCCCCTCTACAGATATAAATATGTTTATTTGCTATGAGTCAAGATAGATAGTGGAACTCCAGAGATAAGTCCTACTTGGTTTAGCTATTCGGCAAGTTAATGTGTTTAGCAGAAAAGAAATGAGTTGATATATGAAAGGTTGAAACTAACAATTCCTTTACGGAGATAATACATATTAATAGCCTACAAAAATGTGATTGAGTCCAAGTAAGACATAGTTGAAGCATAATTGTTTATACAAATGAGTGTGAAGGTGTATTTGGCATTAGGTCTCTGCATTATCCTGAGAGATGTCTTCCCACAATGTCTATAGCTGCTTTCAGACATGTCCTCCGCAGTATATGCAGATCTTTGTCAAACGGAGGTCAGACCCTTCGGGTGATTCAGATATCATGCTAACATGCGGACATTATGTGTGAACGACGACGCACATGAACAGAATCTCCGCTTGGTTGAACAGGTTGAATGTGGTTGAATATGCACACAAACAGAATCTCTGCATGTTCTTTGCTTCGTTCAGACACAAGCTCATTTACATAATATCCGTTGGAAATACTAGGAGGGGAGTATTGTAAGTTCGGAGTTTCAAATGTCTGATTATGTTGTTCAGATACACGGCCCAACTGCTTGATATCCACAGAACATGCAGACCTACACCTATGTCTGAAAGCAGCTTATGTGTGCTTGTCAGATTGATATCCACCTTGTGCCACCTCGCTTCCTGAGCAGATAGGGGCCACACTCCAGAGGGTCTGCTGGAAGGCTGCATCCACATGCAGACTGTCGTTCCCATACGACAGGTGCTTGATGGAAGACAAATAGAATGAGAATGAAAAAAAAAACAGAGAGACAGAGAGAAACAATTGAAGTATTTTGCTGAGTTGAGGCAAAATGAGGCATTCCAAAGTATAGGAAAATCAAATCGTGTTTGTTTTTCAGCCTCTTGCCTCATGCACAATCACTGTGATACAACATACACATATAAGACAAAGAATTTACACGTGAAGTAGCATAATAGTGGCAATAGTGAGGGGCTTACCAAGTAGCGTTCTGAAGAGACACTGACCAGAATGAGGTCATCACCGACGCGCACCTTTTCTCCTTCTGACCGTTGTTTAGAGGCGGGATGAATAGTCCACCAACATGCCTCACCTGTTCACAGAGGATGTTTTTGATGGACTGATTAACTGGGATTTGCCATATATAAAAATGTGTTAAAAATGTGTCGGCCAAATGTAATGTAATATAACACTGCAAAGACACACAGGCTAAAGAAGAATTAAAATTGTAAGAGTGGTGGACCCACATGTCATTACAAAACATAGCATCTGACTTAACACATATCATTACAAAGCAATAGAATCTGACTTAACACACGTCATTACAAAACCATAGCATCTTAACACGTCCTTACAAAACCATAGCATCTGACTTAACACATGTCATTACAAAACCATAGCATCTGACTTAACACGTCATTACAAAACCATAGCATCTGACTTAACACGTCATTACAAAGCCATAGCATCTTAACACATGTCATTACAAAGCCATAGCATCTGACTTAACACATGTCACTACAAAACCATAGCATCTGACTTAACAAATGCCACTACAAAACCATAGCATCTGACTTAACACGTCATTACAAAACCATAGCATCTGACTTAACACGTCATTACAAAACCATAGCATCTGACTTAACACGTCATTACAAAACCATAGCATCTTAACACATGTCATTACAAAACCATAGCATCTGACTTAACACGTCATTACAAAACCATAGCATCTTAACACATGTCATTACAAAACCATAGCATCTGACTTAACAAAGAAAGAAAACGGCACACAGTGGGCCCGAATTCCATCATCCTAAGATTGCTTGTTATATACCCACAATATGCGGACTCGGCAGAACTGGAATCTACACTTGATATGTTAAATGCGCTATACAAATAAATCTGACTTGACTTGACTTGACTTGATAACTTTAGACAGGTTTTGCTATGGAATATCAGGCTAGTATAAAGTATTATAGAGGTATTGGCAAGCAGACCTACCTGTTGTGTCCTCCTGCAGACCTACATCAAATGCTAGTTTATCTGTTGAGGACCGTGATGTTGATAAACAGCACAGGTACTGAACAGAAAGAAAGAACACATGTGAGAGGAAGAGCCTGAGGGTTAGATAAGTGACAGATTTGAAATACTGTTGGCTGGATAAAAATGAAAAATAGAAAACTCACCATTCCACTATACGAGTGTCTAAGGAGAACCGCATGTCCATAAAGTAAAGTACGATGTCCCCCACCCTGGGCAGTCTGATCACACATAAACACAGACACACACAGTCACGTACATGCACACATGACACATTTTACTACAATGAAACTACTACTACAATGAAATCCACAGACATACACAGACCCATTCTTATTAAGTAGTAATGTGAGTTCTTTTGAAAGTCCCTGACGTGTATAATTCATATTTATAACCCATCAAAATTAAACATTTAATTCCGGTCTTCATAAAAAAAGACACTCACATGGAAGTCAAACAGATACATACAAATGGCTCTGAAACTTCAAAACCACAAATAAAACTACAAATTATACTTTATTATGAACTAATCGATACAACAGAATAATTTGTCCACCACAAAACCAAACCACCACAAAATGCTGGTGGGAAAGTAGGAGAGCTCAGATATGCTGACAATGCAACTTCAATTGTTTTCAGGGGCACTCACACTTGTTGACAACTGTAGAAAACAAACGGTACATGTACACATACACACTCACTAGCATAAATATATAGCAGGGCTAATCAACTTCAATACCAAGTGGGCCAGACAGGAAAACCACTGGGTCTTTGAAGGCCTCCCAAAATATGGTGTTGCTAAACTGATTTTATAAGAGACATGCATTCATGAGTATCCAGCTACATTTAATAAGTTCAGTTAAATATATTCACAAACACTGAATGTGGTGGACCTTCCTTTATTCTGAGATCAATAGGCTCTCAAAACAACATAGGTGCGTTCGTAAATTGCCACTCCAGGCGCTCCGAGCACAGTCTGAAACTTTAGAACCGTGCCTTTTTCAGAGTGTCAGATTTAATTTATGAACGCACCCATCTGACAGCCCATTGTTCACTTTGCTGTCGTTTTATTGTATTGATAGCGTAGTCATGAACGCCAGATTTGAAGGCAGTGTGCGGGCGGGCTGCAGCTACGATCCAACGGGCTGCATCTGGCCCACTGGCCACTAGTTGAATAGCCCTGATATAGAGCATATGTACACACACACACACACAGACACACACACACACAGACACACACACACACACACACACACACAGACACAGACACACACACACACACTTAGATGAGAAGGGAGCACTCACCTTCATCATGAATTTCTGATTGCCCATAAATCAAGAGAATAATGGGATTCAGAAAACCAACAAAGAATAACAGCAGTTTAGGATATGTGCTACCACTGGTATGTGTGATGGATTTGACCCAGCTAGGGCAAGAAATCTGGCACTACGGTAGTTATGTGTGGCACAGTAGGGCAGGGTAAAAAGGTAAAGCAATAATGCTTTAAAAATGACAAAATGGCAAAAATAAGTGGAAACGTGGAGCATGGATTGATAAATGAGTGGTAAATGAGGAAAAGGAAGACATACCCATTTTTCCACATCAACTTGCTGAAGAAATGGGAAGCATAAAGGGGAGGAGAAAAGAAGTTGCCTTGATCTTCCAGGGACAAACAGATCAAAACCACTAAAAACACTGCTAAAACTGATACAAGTTAAAGGAGAAGTCCAGCACTTTTTCACAAAGATCTCCGTTTCTCGAGGTGACCTAATACTGTCGGTACCAAAAAAACCAAGAAAACAATCGGTTTTACCTAGCTCGAGTTGCTACAGCCAACAGCTAACGCACCGTAGCTGCCTGGAAGCTCTAACTCCACAAACTAGCAACTCGAGCTACAGTTTTAGGTAAAACCATTTGTTTTTGTTTTTCGTACTGACAGTACTCAGTGACATTGGAGATCTATGTGAAAAATCACCGGCTTTCTCCTTTAAGAACTGCTTAAGAAATCTGGTGGTTATACTCACAAGTGACCTAACCTTGCAGTGTGTAGGCCTACTGCCACCACACTGCCTCTTCACTGGAGGCTACAGGTCATTCTTAAAAGTGTACTTCAATTATTAATCTGATGGATGTCTTTCAACATTCATAAAGGAAGAGAATAAAGCCTGATTTATGCGCCCTTTTTGTGCAAATATCTACCGGTATCTGCAAATCTACCAGTATCTGTCTGTTTCAAATGTTGCTCTGTCTCGTCCATATAAGTAAGTTCTGAGAAAATGTGCAAAGATGGACAAACAAATTCAGAGTATGGATGGAAGGCTTAGTAAATTAGTCTTAGTAATCACTGCTTTACATAATAATCATCATCAAAACTGTACACATTTCCTCTTCAGGGGAAGTCTCCCTTGGTCTAATCCTCTGTTCATGCCAACATGGAGTGGGCCTTGAATAAATAACGTATAGTGCTTATCATATTAGGGACATGAGATGAGAACATTATGTGCCTCAAGCTGCATTTGAAAGGCAAGGACCTAAGAGAGAGACTTACAGGATAGGAGAGAGACAGTGGATGGGGGTGGGAAGGAGTGAATGAGAGAGAGAAAGAGGAGAGAAAGAGATGGACTGTGGAGGAAAGGCAATAAAGTAAATGAGGCATGAGGCAGAGTGTCAGGGTTAGAAATGGCTAAGAGACAGGAACAAACACGAAAGAGAAGCAGAGAGAAAAAACTTCTGACTCTCTGAGGATAGAACCGTGGAAGACACTGTATTTTCTACTGTCTTCTTCCCTTGTGCTGCCTTGTGATAATGGAGCTTGATGTCTGCCTGTATGGCCAGCTGGATAAGGAGGGAGCTGTACTCCGGAGCTCTGGCATTGTGTGATCTCATTACTGGAGGTCCCTGCATGAGGGATTACACGTCATCAGCAAAATGCATTTACCTATCTGACCTGCATTGGACCGCAACACTTGCACTTCAGGAAAGAGGTGATGAAAAACTGTTTAAGCTCATTGTAAATCTGATTACACAGAGAAAGGAGAAGAGAGATCTAGGACTTAATCTGAGCATTTTTTTCTGTTGTATTACCCAACATAACTTGCTTGAGCTTCCTGCTACCAAATGGCCTGAGTAAACTACATTGGCAATAAGAGTGCAAATGTGAAGGCTATGTGGCTCTACACTAAATATTCTAAAATTACATTTGTGCACTGTCCATAGAAAAATGTTCAAGTAAAAAGATAATTTATTGAATGTTATAAATGCTGAATGTTGTTGATGCAGACGTGTCCAATGAGCTAAGTGGAGAACGGCCCTTTACTCAAACACAT
This sequence comes from Alosa pseudoharengus, assembly GCF_046254945.1. Classification (NCBI taxonomy): domain Eukaryota; kingdom Metazoa; phylum Chordata; class Actinopteri; order Clupeiformes; family Clupeidae; genus Alosa; species Alosa pseudoharengus. Next base: position 34,129,344 of record NW_027468674.1, on the reverse strand, counting down.
TTATTCCCAACTGTGTTAGCTGGTTAAGGGAAAAGGAACAATCCTACACTAATGTAAGGTCAGCAAAAGCTCTGTGGCAGCCATTATTGCAGCTCAGCATTACATAGTGAAATGTCTAGTATGGCATAGAACAGTCAACTACAGGATGCAGCAACAACATAGCTATAACACTGCTTAATGAAGCACTGAATCTGTGACTGGTAAAATTCATTTAAATCTGGTAAAAAAATAAAATAAATAAAAACATGCAACAAACGACAGGCTTAACATTACTTTGATTATATGTCTTAAAATTATGGAATTCTAGAAGAACCTTAAAAGAAATTCTCTCCAGAGCATAACACCGTGAAAAGAATTCACACCTCAAAGGGTTATAGAGTGTCATCCTGTCATCCAGTTTCATAGTCTCAAGCTTGTATAAAGTAATAAATAATAAAGTGTCCTTTATATTATAGTGTCATTTTTCATTTTCCCCAATTGGCTCCACTGCATGTTTTACTATGTCCATTTGTACTTTGTATACAATTGAATGGTTATATAAGCATATTTGAATGTGTGAACGCTCTAACTCAATCGTGTGTGTGATTGCATTTTCTTGGCTCATGTCCTGTAGCTCTCTGCTGAACAAGGTTCACTATGCCAAATATTCAACTCTCAGATCTATGTTGAGAGGAAGTCATGTTGAGATATTAGTTCATGGTTGATCGCTGGAATTCCAGGTAAATAACATAAAAAAGTATGTTATTTCACCATATGGGTTAAGGAAAATGAGTTTATGAGATGTTTAAGTTTCATGCCAGGTGATGACTAAATATTTAGCAAAAGCTGCAAACAAGACATCATTGTAGCTACAGTATGTTGTGTTCCACACAACAATGTGGAGACAGAGAAGACGTGGCACACATATCCTGCACAAGCTCAACAGACAGACAGCTACCTTCCCAAATCACCCCATTCACATTCAATCTTCTGACAAAATGCTAAATGTATTGCTCAAAATGGGTTACTCATGTCGTCTACTGTATATTCATAAATCAATTAATAATGTACATTTCATGAATTGTGGGGAGAAATAGAGCCCATGTGTAAAGATAATTACCAACAAATGTAAAGATGTACATTTTAACACTGTAGTTAGTGGTGGTTATACAGCAACAACACTGTCACAGTTGTCAGTCAATGGGTTCCCCCTCACAAGATGCCCCACAGACTTTCTGACAGACACACTGCATTCATACTATTAGTGTCTGGAAGGAATCAACAACAAAAATCTACTGAAACAAGTGACTATACATCTAGTGAACACCAAAGATGACCACAGATGTGCACAAAATCAAATGACTTAGAAATAGAAATATGCATAGAAATATAAACTTACAAAGCAATCTGTATTTACTTTTGCAGCTACTACTGTAAACTAATGTAAACATTTGATGTCTGCTCCCAGGGCTGATTTTGCTACCATTCCCAGTTGATCTGCAGGAAGACTTGAAGATGACATAGAATGGAAAATAGATTTGACCTTGGCTTTGTTGAATGAGGGGAGTTCGGTGCATGGCCACAAAGTTATGGTGAACCGGAAACATGGTTGTCTCCTCTTTTTCATGAAAATCTCAGACTTTGAAATGACCACTAAAAATGGTCATCCCTCTGATCACTGCCCCCCTCCACATGTTCTGTTACCACTTCCAAGTTGGAGATTCAGCTAGAAGTTGCTTATTGTGAACAGTCTTTGGCTGCAAGGCAGCCAATCAGCGTAAAGCTCAATTCATTATTCATGTGATGCCAGATAAGCATGAGGAGGAGCTAGATATCTGCTAAAATGGGCTGTTTTATTCCCCAGCCAAATTATACGGTTGCAAATAGGCTTGTAAAATAGCAACTGAGCAAACCTTCTATGTTAGCATCAGAGAACAAGGTCAAATACTCCATTCATCCATTCTAGGTCATTTGTAAGGTCATACCTATACATCATACTTCTCTCAGACACTGATCAACACCTAGCTACTCTCTGCAGTCTCTGCTTGTCACTCTTTCTCTTCTAATCGTATTAATCTGCATTTAGAACACAACCGCTCTGTTTGATGACAGACCCAGAGTACTCACCCCCTCAGCTTTCTCCTCTGTGTTGGCAAGCATCTCTTGAAGGGCGCGAACCGAGAGTGACTGCTCAAGGACGAAGGTACATATAGACAGGTCTGGGGGAACATTCTATGAAGACACAATATAAGAATCAATCAATTAATTTCTTTATGCACATGGTGCTACTGATCAGGGGTGCATTTCCCAAAACCATAATTGCTAACCTGTTAGCAACTTAGTTGGTTGGCAATGGGAAATTGCATTGTAACCAACAAAGTTGCTAACTTAGCAACTATGGTTTTGGGAAACACACCCCTGAACAGCCACTGAATGACAAGCCATGCCAATCTCATTGTCAAACCGAGCTTGAAATAAACACATCAGGTAGTCATTCCTCTGATATGTAGAAGGATATGTTTAAGGTCAGTATTGTGAAATGTATCGTTTAAAAAATATTTTTTATTGCCAAATAACAAATCAGAAGACGTGATCTGAGCAACTGATCAATGAGCCCATTAACACAATCTTGGTTTTGGCTTTATTTGGGAAATATGAATGATTCAATATAAGTTAAAAGTGTTTGGGTGTTGTAGGCTGGTGGTTGGTGGCTTTGAATTTTGGATTATATCTTTAAGAGTCAACATACCATTTTCCCATTGTAATTCTGTAATACAAAGGGGAGCAGTTTCCTACAAGGATTAAGTCTGGGCTGAATCTCTACAGTATGTGGGAACCCAGAGCAGTATGTATAGACATGCCAGCAGAGCATGTTATGTCAATCATGTCAAAGATCTAATGAAGTGGACCCCTCTGTTCACAACACCACCTGAGGATTGAACATTAGCGTCTTTTTGTAGGTCTGCTTCTCTTAAATATACATGTACCTAATTCTCAGGGGCAGTGGTCTAAAATGAGTAAATGTGTATTTACAATATAACACAAACCACTGTCTACTGCAGCATCCTTCAGACTTACCTTTGAATTGGAAGTAGATTCAAGAAAGCAGAGTCTGTTTCCAAAGCCCTCCGCTGCCAGACACAGCTTCTGCTGCTCTTTGTTGATGGTGGCAGAGCACTGCAGCACCACTTCATCATCCTGCACAACAGATAGCACAGCACTCACAATCAACACAAACCTCACACATTGAAACACTCTGTAAGAAGATTAGGAAGATTAGAGTCCTAATGTAATTCCACAACTGGGAGCATATGAAAATATTCATTTGATCTAAAGACCAAGTTTATAGCATATAAATATAGTCTTGGTAAAACAAACTTTGTAATTTGTAAATGGTTTTAAATGTTATACTGTACATCTCAACAAATTGCTTTGCTAAGTCATTAACATTACTAAACTGTTAATGCCGATTTTATTTTGTTTTGTAATCTAAATACACATAATGTCAATTATAAGTTATTCATGCAAAGCACATATATTTATACATATACATATACATTTATTTATACATATATATATTTGTGGGTTACTTCACTGCACAATGTGTGAACACAGCCAGCTTTTAGTTGCAGATGCATAGTCTTCTTATCCCGAGAGAAGTACTTGACCTCTTCAGCTCTTTGGTGAACATAAAATCAAGACCACTGAGATTACAAAATAATCCCTGAAGTTTCCTGTTGAAACCATGCTACTGCCAACTGTCTATCTTCCCATCACTGTCTCTCAATCCTACCTAGTGATACAGTTCGTACAGAAAGTAAGCTTGCATTATACAAATTATCCTATCAGACATAATCAGCTAAGGAAAGGAAAGCTGTAGGTCAATCATCAAAGACATACTGTACTGTACAGTACATCCTGACAAATAACCCCAGTCATAACACAGCACAAATGGAGTCATGGATTAAAATGACCCCCTTCCAATGATGGACCATGGCCCATTAATGTATGTATGACTGTATCAAAATGTTTCAAAAAATCTGTGTACTAACTTGTCTTTTAAAAACAGGGGTATCACCCAAGTTCAAAGACTTACAGTATGATCACACTCACATTCAAAGCTGAATACATGGAAACATACAAAAACACATGTGTGCACACACGCACACGCACACACGCACACGCGCGCACACGCTCACGCACACACACACCTCAGCAGAGTGCATGTCAATACCACCGGGAGTGGACAAGAAAAGAACAAAACATCTTCACTTGTGGTGAGTATGACTTCACTCAGAGCTGCAGCAGTTTATCTGACACAAATAGAAACGAGTGGGTTGCGCTATGTGACCTAACACAAATCCGACCATATTTCCCCACCTCTGTGAAAGGTGTGTGGGTGAAGAGAGGATGGAAAAGAGAGGGAAGAGCTTCTCTCACCTCCAGACTAGTGGAAGACCATCATTTTATCTTTGCTATACAAGTAAAGACAAATGAAATTAAAACAAAGTGCCATTTGTGCCAACAAATATGTGCCATTTTTGGGCTGGATGACATACTGCAATGTGGAGGATAAAATCTGGAGGATAAAAAAAACTTAGTGTATGAGAGAGACTAGCATAGCAGTAAAGGTAGTTCCTATTTGGAGTTTCTGAAAAGTAAGTCTTGAATGCCATACTGACTGAAATATCTTCAGTATGCCGTCAGGCATTGTGCACAAACAGGCAAACACACGTTACAAAAATTAAATTAGGTTTTTATCTTTTTGCTTTGTTTTGTTTTCGTGATGCTGGTTACAAGAAGTGGGCAAGCAATGCAGGCACTGCAAAAACTGCAAGCAGTCTGAGCTTCCATCGTGTGATAAGTGCAAGAAAAAGGGGGACTGTTAATTATTCATTGTGCTGCAGATGAGCGCAGCCACCTTTTAAAGCATGCATGTGGCAAGAGGAGCTGCTTTGCTTTTACTCTCACTCTTCAATGTGCTTTCAATTTACTCCTATTACTCGCCAAAATGGCATATTTCTTCTCAGGTCATGTTGGACCCTGATGCTAAGGTTCATTCTGCCCACCTTTCAACCTGCCCTGCACATTGTCTCTCTATTCACTTCTCTCTCTCTCTCTCTCTCTCTCTCTCTCTCTCTTCTGAGTGCTTTGCCTACGGCCCCCATAAGGAGGCTTTGACAGAAGTCTATTTTCCCTTCATCAGGGTTTTGGCTCAGTAAATCACAAAGATACATATTTTTGAAATATCAGCACAATAATTCTGAACTCTATTCTGACAGCAACGAATATGTTTTGCTAGAATCAGGTAACACAAGATTATGTCAAGAATATATACAGTAACTGATAAGTGTATAGATGTACACAAACATGTAATATTCCTTTTAAAAAGATCCTAAAATTGACGATGACTGTTAATAATGACAGACAATATTTTCATCCAACAAATAACAGAGAACATCAATAGTGTAATCGAGAGGCCTACAAGGACTCTTGTAGAGCTATCACTGACTTATGGACCCTAAATTCATACAGCAATCTGGCACCCATTAAAGCTTTTCAAGTTGTAATTCTATGATCATCAGCAACAAATTAAACAGTGTCAAATATATACCTATGCATCACATACGTATGATGTCCTTAACATTTTATGATGTGGTTTCCTTAAAACAGTTTGAATGTAATCCTGTAATTCCAACAACCTGCCGAATCTATGGACTGTGCAGTTCTACAGTCAGAGCTAGACTACCCCACAAAAATATGAAAAAAGCATTCCCATTCAAAGACACGAGCCCAGTGCCAGCTGTGTTGGTATTTGTAAGGATCTTGCATGGCTTTGAACTGCTAGTTTTAGACAGAAACCCCTTAGTCCTGCTTTAAAGCAACTCCATGTAATTTTGTTACTCTAACATAATGGCTTCAAACTAATTTTTAAGGTACACTGATTGAAATGAAAGAGAACGTTATCTCTGTTATTGCCACTGCACGGCTGAAACGTCTGGTATTACACTACATAACTTTAGTGTATCGTTCAGAAATGTGACCCTTTTCATCCCTTGTGCACACACTCGATACCCCTTTAGCAACATTTTCTAATGTGCAAAAATGACGCCAAAGGGGTACGCAGTAATTACGCCAAGGAGTATCAGTTCTTACATTGTGTTGCTTAAAATGAATCCTTTACTTTAAATCAGAAAGCAAAAACGTGTATGTAATTATCATGACAAACAACTGGCCATTTACTGGTGTGAGAAAGTGCAACGTTGGGACTACAGCCACTTTCAGTATTTATGTGCTGCTTCACCCTCAATAGAATAGTAGGTGTAACACCTATCAGCGTAGGAGCCGAGTGCAGAAAATAATGAATTGTGGTTCTAGAAGGTTCTACCGTTTGTAATGGTGCCTTAATATGTGTTTTCTGTGTAAGATCAGCTCTCCTGCATAGTGGATCAGAGAAGTGTGATGAGTCTGCGCAGTAGGCAAGCATGAGCAGTGGCTGTGTGGGTGGGTGAGAAAGTGCTTCAACCCTGAACTGCTAGCTCTATGAGTTTGTTATATAACCATGCAACATAGAGAGCGAGTGAGATCTACACGCCTCAGTTAGTATGCATCAGGAAGGCTTTCCCCAGAAAAAGAGAGATTCTCTCCTTCACCATCAAGCTACAAGTACACACACACTCTCATTTCTACCCCCAGGCTCATTCGCCCACTCTGCTACAGCTATACAAATTCCAACCACACACCCACACACACACACAAGATTTAGCAGCACGTGTGCAGACTGCACAGGATAACATGCATGTGTATGAAGCTACAGGTTGACTGACCATCAGTAAGGAATATTTTCCCATAAAGTAATAATTGCTCATACCAAAATTCAAATCTTACATACTTAAAGTACAAATAAAAATAATGATTTTAAGCATATTTTAAAATAGATACAAAACCTATGTACAATGCCATCACTAACCCTGGTAAAAATATTTTTGGAAAAAAATACCTCATCAAAAAAAGAAATATTTCTTCTCCAATATCATCCCATAAAAGTTGGCGAATAACATGCAGGAGATTTGAGTTAGCACACCCACTGGTTTTCTACAGAGATCAGGGTATTGCTTTGTAAAAATCTGAGTTCATTAACCCTGAGGGAAACTCTGGGAGATCACCATGGGAGAGCACCAACTTCATGGCAGTCTGCATTGTTTTCTTAAAATGTGTCATAGGCTATTATAACTTCTAAAATGGAGTGATGTAGGAAGTGGGAGTTTTGTCACTGGTTGCCATGGTTCCATTGATGATGGCTTTTCTTAGACGTTGGGCATACACTGAACTGTGTGAACAAACTTGGTGTTGATTGAACTAACTCAGATGAGCAGTATTGAAACTGAAATCCCAGAGTTTCCCCATCTCAGGTTAAATCAACCCAGAAATCAAGGTTAGAGTGAGTTTGTTAAAGCTCATTTCTGGAATACCTCCCAGATTAGAGGACTGAGAAGACCATGGCAGAAGCTTAATTTTATGTTGATCTGAAAATGAAGAGTTTAGATACAAAATCCTCTAAATCAGTCTGACCACTTTTCTTTTAAATGAGCATTCTTGATCAGGTTCCTATAGGTTTTTGACTACAAATCAATATTTCAGACCAGGAAGAGAGTGGTATTTGGCGAGTTCTGAAGCTAAATTATTTGATTATTGTACACTATGTGTGAGCATCAGTGTTGGGAGTAATGCGTTACAAAAGTAATGTAATTACTGTAATATATTGCTGTTTGCGGTAACGGGTAATGTAAGGCATTACAAAAGAAAAATTGGGTAATATTTACTCGGTACAAACTTCAGTAACGCGCGTTACAATGCATTTTAACCCAAAATTAAGCGCTTGTTTTGGTTTGATACATATTCGCAAACACCATGCGAGAACAACAGACGAGGAAAAATCCGCGCAAAATAGTATAGAACGTATCTCCTGATACTGGTTGAAGATGACTGTGGCTGCAGCAGACTCAAAGTCGGACTCTATTTGCGGGATGGACATACGCTCATTATTTTTAGCTTGTCAGAGACAAGGATATGAAGAACATAATAGTTAGTGCACTTTGTGTGCGAAACCGAAAGATCTCACTATGCCTCGCGAAATAGCACAAGTCATTTAATGAAACATCTAAAGTGGTGCCACGCTAATCTTTTTTATTCTTGATAAAACACAAACTATGTTCTTCTAGTGCATGTCAGCTTTGAGCTGTGAACTTGAATTAAAGAGAATAAAGGGATAGAAATAGTGCCACCGCTCACACCACGCGCATCACGCACTTTGCGTAGGGCAACAAAAGGAGAGAGGGGGCACCCAAATGTAACCAATGAATAGTAGCTTTACTGCAAACTGCGTTTCACTCTTCATCAATAACGTTCACAATGTCAGAATGCACTAACACCATGGTACATGGAAGTTTGATACTTTTTGGGTTCTCTCAATCTCCACCACGTAGTTCTAGTAGAATGGAATTGGTGGGTCTTCAATAAAAATTTTTTTTTTAAAAATCCATTCAGATAGCTAGGTGGATACCAGGCTCATAATTCACGTTTATTTGCAAAACGAAATGTGAAGCAACATGTCATTGCATACTTTCCAAAGCAATGAAGGCTGCTTAAAACAACTTAACAGTGTGAATATTATTGTTAATATTGTGCTATCAATGTAACTCAACAAACAAGGCTTGTAAACGAGCTGGCAAAAGGGCATTATGAGAACGTAAAGATCAATGCTCTTCAAGTGACCGTGAACCATTTATAAGAAAACAGCATTTCTTCAGAAATTAATGTTAAAAAACACACAGTAATGGTCTGTATAATAGGCCGTTAAATTTTTCTTTAGGTGTTTGAGTTATCATTTAAATGTCACTCACTCAAAGCCACTCACTTAGGGCACCAAAATGGCCAGTAGGCCACCATCTTGACATGTCTTTATTAAGCTTTGATTTACAATAGGCTCTCTATTGAGCAGGCCTAGGCCTTAAAGTTACAGTATTTATATCACAATTTACCAGACTTTGACCTTTTGTCGTTTTTAACAAAATTCTGACTATGATTGTTCCTTGTTTTGCATCATGAGCACTGCGCCTATTGCATTCTTACTGTATGTTGTTAGCCTTAAGCCTAGCTCAGTCATTATACTATACCACATCTCTCTCCATTGGAAGAGCAATGAGCTGCATTGAGCGTAATAAACTGCATTTAGAATGGCAAAGCCATATTTCTAGATATTTTGGTGAAAGTAACTTAAAAGTAATGCAATAGTAGTGTAATGCCTTACAATTCAGAGACAGTAATATTATAATGTAACAAATTACTTTGAAATGACAGTAATAAGTAATGCATAGTACATTACGATTTTGAAGTAACTTGCCCAACACTGGTGAGCATTCACTCACAATCATCATCTCATTTTTTATGGAGGTGGCGTTTAGAGGCTTTTGCATCTGAACTCTTCAAATATACTTTGGATCATTTGGATCACTTTGGATCAGTGACCTGCTGGATGGTCAAATCATGACCCATTTCTAGTGTCTTGGCTGAGGCAGCCAGATTTCAATTAGTATTTCATGGATTTCATGATGCCATGCACCCTAACGAGGTTTCAATGGGGCTTTGGAGAAAAAACAGACACAACATCACAGAAGCTCCACCATATGGATCAGTATAAGCAGGTTCTTTCCACTATCGTCAACCTTCTATACATCAAACCCACTTCGACTGTTTGTTGCCAAAAAGCATTAAACATAACCAAAGAACACCATCCCAGGCAAGGTCCCAGTAGGTTTTTGCAAACTCCATCTATTTGCAATTAAATGGCAGGAGATGCATGCCTTCTAAATTATCTATTAGCATGAAAGACATGTTTGATGTTTTTTGGAGACTTGGTGACCCCAAGATAGTTTTTTTTTTCTGTAACTCTGGTCATTATGTTTTTTTTGCCTCTTACCATGCTCCTCACAATATTTGGGAGCAAAATAAACACCTCGTCTAAGCAAGTTTGTCACAGTGCCAGATTATTAGAATTTCTTAATTATTGCTACAACTATTGCTATAATTATAACTATAACTGTATATATGGGGATTTTCAGGAGAGTACCTATTCTTATAGCCATCTTACAGCGGTCTACATTATTCTATACATCAACATTCTTATATTGTAGGTCACTTTGGATAAAAGCATTTGCAAATCAACAATAAACTAGCCTGGTTAGCACCAGACCAGATCTCACTTGAAATTAAGATTGGGTCTGGACAAGACTCATTCACCTCCCATTTCCATGGGGCGTCACCAACGAACACCAATCAAAATGCCTCTGGATGCAATTGGATAGACCTAAAACCAATCACAGCAATAAGGGGAAAAAAAAAAAACATCTCACCACAAACATTTTTCAAAAACTGGTTTGATGTCATCATGTTAAGCCTGCTTCATTGGCTTCATTGGTGCCCGGGTTTTAGGAACTTTGGAAATGGGAGTAAATGGCCTCTTTGCCAGACGGACATACTGTACAGGGAAGGCGAGATAATAATTTTCTTTGATCTAATAGGTAGTGCAATTTGCATGATATATTACATATCAGATTGTGAAGCTACCAGAAACCCCTTCACTCTGACAAACCTGGTAAATTAATGTTAAATTATTTAGCACAGCTTAGGTCTTTGCACAGATGGCAGTAACGTCTGTTGGGTTTTATTGTGATTTTTCAACATATAAGAGGAGTGAAATAAACAGGTGGGTTCTATTCAGGCTTTGATTATACACTGTATCTTTTTTTGCAAAATGTAGCTCAGTTCTAGCCTAGAAATCTAGACACACCCTAGCGGCAGCAAATTACATTTGCTTCCAGGGCTAGCTCAGTTCCGGCATGAATGTTTGTAATGTTGATGTAGAAAAAGTAATACTAGATGCAGTGTAAACAATTTGGGGCCAGCAATGGCCTAAAGGTTAGAGACGTGGCTTATGACTGAAAGTTCGACATCCTGATTGAAAGTACGATATCCTGATACTCTGAAAGTATGATACAATTTAAAAATGTGGATAGGGCTAGTAGTAAATGAAGAGTGCTTTCCTTCCCCTCAACATTTGCACCTGAAGTGCCCTTGAGCAAGGTACCTAACTCTTAACTGCTCCCCAGGCACGGCACTGCTGCTGCCCACTGCTCCTGTTCCAAGTGTTTGTTCTCGCTGTTCCTAATTATAGAATAGGTCAAAATGTAGAGGATGGGTTAAATAGAGAGGTTTTTTTTTCATTGCCCACTGTAGAGTAGAAGATTCTTGAATTCAAAAAGAAAAATATATTTGAGATCAATCTTGGATGAAGTAACTTGCCAGTTGTATTGTCGATTAGGTCCTGGAATTTGTTTTTACAACACTGTTAACGGCCATTTTCTAAATAAACAGACTTGACTTGGAGTTGGAAAATTGTGATGGTAATGCAACTATGCTCCTTTCAAAAGAATTAGCCTATGTAAATGTGATTGTGATGTATGCACATAAAATCCAGGCAAAACCCTGATGCATAGTTGCATGATCAAAACTTTTTCATTCACACATGCACCGTTTGAATTACTCTTTCAAATCAGCTCTTACTCTTTCAACACACTGATGTGCTTTATACAAAACACTGCTATCTTTACTATTTGTATTGTAATTTTCTTACACAGTCTTTTCTGAAACTCAAGAATAGAAATGCTCTAGTAATCAGCTTCTAGTGTTTTTTTTTTTTTTACACACACACACACACACATATATACTCAATACAGTACTGTTACTGTGCTGTAAACAAAACAAAAATTAAACAAAAAATAACTCCACAAAAATGTAATTGTACAAAATATATAGTAATTGCAACGGATAGGGCAGGCAGGTCTATAGATCCTGACTTCAATTGGAATCTGGCCACATACAGTAACCTCATCTACAGTACATCAAACAATATCCTTGTGGGCTAAGAAATGGGGATAATATCACCTCATGTTTCACCTTGACCTGACCCCACATTAATGTCTCTGCATACCTCCTCCATTGCTTGCAGAAGATGCATGCAGGCATGTGGCTAGTGGCCATGTACTTTTCATTGGCACACTGAAAATAATTATTCGATAGGTTTTAGAAATGGGGAGTAAAGGGGCAAGTTCAAAACTGTACACGGGTACTCAATGTAAAAGTACACTATTGAACACAATGGTCTATTTGTAGTGCTAAGTCTCAGAATGACTGGTGTTCAGTTTTCTTTGTAAGTGTTTTCTGGTACGTGTGTGGGTATTACCAATTACCAGATGTGTTTTACATTTTGAATGGAAGTGATTTCCCAATGATAGCAGGACATTTCTAAGTGTCTACTGTAAGAAACCATGTGTAGTGTTTTGCAATAAGTATGTTGGGTATCACTTTACTTGACGGGTGAGTTCATAACACATAGCAGCTGTCATAAACTGCACATAAAGCATTCATGACTGTTTCATGAGACATGATTCAACATTCAGACCAAACCTTTCATGAATGTGGAAGACATAACAATGACTACTTGTCAAAATAAAAGTCCAACGCAAAGCAGCACTGCTGTTTTTCTCTCCATCCTTTGTAAATATTTCATGAATATCTTATGAAGTCTACATCGAATGTCACTTTACTATATAAGTTGTGAAGTATTCACTGAGTTTAACACTGGGAGGTAAACTAGCCTACATTCACCGTATTTGTTTAACCTGGAATGGTTGGACATTCCCAGAAGCAAAAGATGAGAAATCATCTGCAAAGGTTACATTGTTAAACAAATACATTTTTATGAAACAAAAATTATTTGCTTGACCATGTTCTGTCTTTTTGGCACTGGAGTAGCCAATTGACTCAGATGTGATGTGATCAGGTAAGAGGTTTGGAACAAAAACGGCAATGCTGCTTTGCGATTGTTGGACTTTTATTTTGACAAGTTGTGTTCTGTCTTCCACATTCATGAAAGGTTTGGTATGAATGTTGAGTCATGTCTCACGAAACAGTCATGAATGCTTTATGTGCAGTTTATGACAGCTGCTATGAATGTGTTAACTCATCCGTCACATTGGGCTTATAGCCTTCAAAACCACCACTAAAGCCCTATGAAACAAAATTAAATAACATAGCCTCAATACATCTTGGGCATATAGGTGAACACAAAATATATGAGGGATTATTTTATAGCCTTATACTCTTTCATTAAACAGGCGCTCCTCCGAAATTTGGTGCAAAGCTAGTGCAAATACTTTGTAATGCGTTACACACAACACTGTCAACTTCATAATGAATGCAGACAACGTAATGTCAGTTTTGGAAAATTGTCAGTTTGTCAGAATCTCAAATCCGCTTAAACAATTCCAACTGCAGAACAATCAAGTTTTCTTCCATTTCCTCCAATGAGGAACCACTTTAATAGAGATTTAAGTAATTTTACATACATTCAAAGTGAATTAGTTCATGTTTAAACTAGGGCTGTCAAAATAACTGATTAATTTCGATTAATTAATTTGAGAAAAAAATAACTGATTAAAAAAATTAGTGCAAATTAATCGATTCCGTATGACCTTTGACCCCGAGCCGTTCTAGTCAGCAAAATTTAGACTGTAAAATGAAGGAGAGAGAAGAAAATGTGCTGCCTGGATCATTGATTGGAACATTTACTTTTAAAAAATGGCCTGATGGTGTTGATACAAAATAAAGTGTTGAAAATAAAGTCCTCTGCAATGTCTGCAGCAAGGAATTTGCATATCACCGGAGTTCATCAACTCTATAGTCGCACATCAATGCAGAGAAATAAGTGTTGACATTGAGGGGAGTGTTAATTTATTTTCATTTTTTCCCGTAGGTTATATCTGTGGCCTGAAATGCCTTGTATGTGAAAAAAAAACTTCTTCCCGAAGCACTTTTGAATTTATTTCCTCAGCATATTAGGTCATATCATAGATTATTATGCCAATTATTTGAACAGTGAAAATAATAATAAGAGTCTTTGAACTTTAATGTCACTAATGCTGATTATTCAATGATTCATTTGAATTTAAATATTTAATACTTTCACAGCAAAAATTATATATGCGATTCATTTAGATTAATTAATCACAGAGTATGTAATTAATTAGATTAAATTTTCTAATCGATTGACAGCCCTAGTTTAAACATAAAAATTATTTTGGAAATGTGTAGCAGATGACTTCAAAAAGTCAGAAAATGGTTAGATTTAGATTATTTCACTCTTTGTCCTTCTCCTCTCCAAGGTACACATCCCTTGTGGTAACTGAGGTGAGTAAAAAGACCATCTAATTACCATCTAGAAGATTAGGTGAGACGAAAGGGAATCTCTCACACACCTCCACTGAATGTGTTGACAAGAGACGCTTCTCACTTTACATGGGCTTACGTCATCCGTTACCGAAGTGTATAGGGAGGGAAAGTGATCTCATTGCCCCCTACTGGTTGTGTTCCTAAAGCTTGGCGAAGCGAATGGGATTCTCCATAGCTCGTTTTTTAGAAAAATTATCTCGGTCCACATCGGGAAGGGATTGGCTTCTATATGATATGCATTGGGGTCACCTCTATTGCTACTGGTGATCATACTTTATTTTTAGGACCAGTATGATTTGTTTCAAGCATTTTTGTAACAGTGTGATAACGAACTACAGTACTTGACGCTACATCTCTAACAGATCAAAACAGATCGTAATTTGATTGACTGGCTTAACATTTTTTGTAATGACAGAGAGCGATGTAAACAGCGTAGTGATTACCTTTAAGTTAGGGTAACTTGTATGACATATTGCCAACATATACGCCAGGCTCCCTGCTTGAGTGTTTTTAAATCTCACCTAAAAACCCATTTTTATGCCCTGGCGTTTAACACAGTCTGATTGTCTTATGTATTTATTTGTTTGTTTGCCTGTAAATATTGTGATCCTCACTTTTTGTTGTCTTTTTTGTTGTCTACCAAGTCGTACTTATTTGCCTGTCCAGCACTTTGGTCAGCTGTTGTTGTTTTTAAAGTGCTTTATAAATAAACGTGACTTGACTTGACTTGACTTGACTACTGGTTTGCCTCTAAATAAACTTTGGCTGCACCAACGGAGAGCAACACAGATGCCAGCCAATCAAATCAGTTATGCAAATGAGCAAAGACACCTCTGAACATCAACAAAGATGACTCAGAGTTCAGTAGATGGTGTCAGTACCCGATCCATACCGCCTGCTCGATCAGTTCTGCGTATGCGCGTAAGTGCTAGTGGGCGGTGGTAGTGTAGTGGTTAAGGAGCTGGGCTAGCGTGCAGTTGCCTGAAAGTTGTCGGTTCAATTCCCGGCTTCCACCGTTGTGCCCTTGAGCAAGGCACTTAACCCCAAGTTGCTCCGGGGACAATGTGATCCCTTGTAATATAGCTGACATATGTAAGTCACTTTGGACAAGAAGTGTCTGCTAAATGTAATGTAATGTAATGTAATGTAAAAGTGCTCTAGGCGTTAAATCACTTGGTCAAGTGGAGCCATAGATATTAAACGCAGAATAACAACAAGGTTGTTATATGAGGAAGAAGTCGAATGTTAATGTCTTTGCATGTCAAAGAGGAGAGAAGAGATCCGAGGCACTCTGATATATTAATAAAAGTCCTTTATTTTACATTGGACCTGCCAACGCGTTTCGGTCGCTTCCGACCTTCTTCAGGGATTAAATCAAGGGTAATGTCTTTGCGTTGAGTTACGCTGTTCACGTCGACTTCGTCAATGTAGTGCTGACTAATGATCCAACCTAGCCTAGAAATCTAGACGCACCCTAGCGGCAGCATGTAATTTGCCGCCAGGGTAGTCTAGCAACCCTGCTACTTGAAAACAATGAAGATGGATGCTGCTGCTGGCAAACAGTGGTCTTTGAATCGAGATTCGAATTAAGCTTTTTTAAAATTGCCAAAAGTTTGATCAACTAGCCAACTACCTCCGCTGGTGGGAAAATGCATAGGACTCGTGAGTTGTAGCGCTATCCTATTGCGTACAGAGGAAATTTGAAAGACAACCGTTTATCCCGCCCCTCGGATTGATTAGTGCCAATGCTAAGTTCCCAGACCCTACATCTTGATGTGGGTCTGGCTCGTCAGGCTAGATCCAACCTACAGCATTTGTAACATTTGGGTGTTGATCTTCGTACAAGAGTAAACAGAACAAGAGCAAGTAGCCTCACAGTAGTTCTCACAGGCTGATTTTCTCGCCAACACTGCGCTGTAATAAAAGACTGAAAAGCATATCTATTTGCCTTATTTACCCGGCGGCCAGAACGAGGCTACAGGGTACACGTGCCATTACACTTCAGTCCAGCAGATGGTGGTAATGCACTCTGTTTGCAAACTGGCAAAAAAAGCTCACTGAAATAGAGGATGGGTTCGCTGGCCTGCTAGAGTAACCTTCTTATTCTTCAGGGAATTTTTTTTGGCAGTTTGCAAACGGGAAAAAAGATTTAAAACTATAGGCTACTCCAGTACTTTTCCGTACCGACAGTGACATCGAGAAACATAGATATGAAAAATAGTTTTCCTTTAAGCGATTTGTTTTACCCTCACTAAAACGTAGGTGATGGTGCCAGGTTTACAGGTTGTCAAAACCAGTTGGCTGCACTAGTAAATGTTCTTGGACAAGAAAGATGTTAGACCCATGACGTCTGACTTAACAACTGTACACACCCCTGAACGTCAGGAAAACCCACCAGCAAGCATTAATGCAATGTCTGAGTCGGGCGTAAGGATTGTGAAGTACAATAACAGGGTCCCTGCAATTAATCTTTGCTATGACTAAAATAACAAAATTTGTATCAAAACTGACACGGTGTAGAGTAGACTACAGTTAAGTGCTGCTTTGGATCAACTTTACTGGTCTATGCTGCACAGTGTTGCTCTAAAACTAATAAGTTCATTGACACTCACTGAATAATACATCATGTAAACATGTTTATAAACAGTAAAACAGGCCTAAGCCATTATTTAAGATAATAAAAAGCCTGCCTTTGAATATAGAGAATGACATCACAACGGAAAGGATAAACAAAGATAAATGAAGCTTTAGTGCTAACAGAGATTTCAACTAGCCATTCTAAATTCAGTTTTAAAGCAGCATTATGGAGTTCTTGTCGAAGACTAGCAATCTAGATATAAATTATATAAATCACCTAAAATATATGCAAACTAGAGTTGCAAAATTCCAGGAATTTTCAAAGTTGGAAACTTTCCATAGGAATTAACAGGAATATATGGGAATTAACAGGAATAAACGGGAATTAATGGGAATAAACTGGGAATTTTTAATATGGCAAGTTAGTCTATAACAGGGAACTTAAATGTAATGGACAAAACCCCATCTTGAGCATAATATTAGTTAAAACAACCTGATTTAATGCAATTTCAGTCGAATTTCTACCCTGCACATCAGTCAATCACATGCACACAGCAATCAGCATAGGCTAGACATACAGTAAAGGAAACCTATTTCATGTGCATGGGAAAAAAAGGTTTCAACCAATTTTTGTTGTTGAGTGGTGTGGTGTATCTTGGGCAGTCCAGTGTTGCTAGTTTAGCATGCTAGTAAACAATAGGCAGAGAATGGGATTCCCGCTAGCGTGCTAGTTACAGTAACTTTGTATGCTAAGCTAAGCGAAAATACGAACATACAAATCATATTGCTTATTACGAAACAAAATTGTAATGTTTGTATATGAAACAGTTTGTATGAATTACCCAAAATTCCCAGTTAATTCCCGTAAATTCCAATTAATTCCCATAATTTCCTTTAATTCCATTAAAGTTTCCAATTTGGAATATTTCCAAAATTCCCCAGCTTAACTTCCCATGGTAAGTTTCCGGAAATTTACTGGAAATTTTCCGCCCCTTTGCAACCCTAATGCAAACATAACCTAACTTTATAAATGCAGACTCACTAAAGTGCATCTTGCACCCTACGTGCAATATCAGTGTCATACTACATCACAGTGTTGGGACAGCCACCTGCTAAGGGCTTGTACTAGTTTTATTACAGTCAGCAACCCACAATGGTTCTCCTGTTGTATGGCTGTATTTGACTCTTTCCCACTCAGTTGCAGCATATAGGCCAGTGGTGGGTGTTTGGTGTGTCGTGGGAAATAAACCACTTTATACAATGCGTACCCCGCCAACTCGCATACCAAAGTGCTCTAGAGAGGCTGGTTAGCAAAGCACTAAACACCCAGCCCACACCTTCTCTCCACTTCACTACAAAGACATAGGTGAAATATTATAGAGCCTTCAGGCCTATCCACAGATCTATCAGCAGGTACTGGACTATTGGTCATCAGGGGCACAATACTGGTGAGATCAGGTTACATGCCTATGAAAGCCTTCTCACATGGCTCTATTTGTTGATGGCAAATCTGATGACAAACTGTTTATGGATTCAGCCTTGTAAATTACAATGTTTATCATATTCTTCACATGTAGTATTGACATGTCTGTAAACAATTATTTTATTTTGTAATAGAATCCAAAAATTAAATATGATTGCTATTCAGTCAGATGTGATGACATCACTGCTGCATTACTCACTGGTATGCTCACACGGTGATGCCAGAGGGCTGCATACACATTACACCATACTGAACATGCACATTCTGTTGATTATTTTGCTGGTGTTGTAGAGGACTCTGGTATGTAGTTACCTTTTTCATCCTATTCCAAATTATTTTATAATGTGATGTCATTACTGCTATTGAAATAAAACCCCACCTCTAGCGCACTTCTTCTACTATTAAAGTAAACTCCTGACTCCCCAACCATAATGGCTACTGTATTTGGTTGTTTCTCCAATCTGTATTCAAAATCATCCAATCAACATACACCACAGACATGTTACTTTTTTGATTTTATAAAAGATACCAAGACATGGATACTGCATTATCTGATAAACTGTTATTGCAAACAAATAATATTGTTTACGGTGATTTCGGAGGCCTCTGCCAGCAGTGCACTAGTCTCCAACATATGTAGGCTATGCTTGTATCTACAGAGATCTAAAAATGTGAGTGCACCTTCAAACACAGCACTTCCCCAAAATATACATTGTGGCATGGTGAAATAGCATCATGACAAACACTGAAATACTGTCGACCTCATAGGGTGTGTCTGAAAGGCCTTGGGACTCTCTGCTGTCTATTAAATAAGTATAATCATGTTTACTACAAGGGAGATGGTAAATTAATAATAAATGAATAAATCTAGAGAATATGCCAATAAATGTGGCAAACAAACCCGTCCATCCACTCAAGTCTTTTTCCGTTCACTTGGGAGAGTAATTACAGGCCAAATTCAATAGCGGTTTATATGGCTGGGTTCATCCTGGCACACTTCTATCATTGATCAATTGAACTCTTTCCTCATGCTGCACAGGTTGGCCTTTACATGCTCAAAGAAACTCTTCACAGCATGACTAAGAGAGGACCGTGGGCACACAAATGACTAACAGGCATGACAACATGAAACACTATCGTTATCTGCTAATGATTTTTTTCCCTCTTTGATTATGGTGCACATTCATCATCGCATTATTCTGAAAACCTTGTGCACCATATGAAAATAAATGTAGCTAAAGGGGGTCCAACTAAATGTTTTTAAAACGTATAATAAAAAACGCTTTTAGCCAGGCAGTGTAAATATGACCTGAGGTTTTGACCTAGGTGTGAAAAATTACTTGAAAACAATGTGTTCACAAAAGATCTTCTCAATCCAGGCACTACTTCATTGGGTAAATTAACAAAATACCTGACCTTTCTAAATTATTTCACCATTTGTAACCCTGGTACAAGACCAGATCAGTAAAAGGTTAACATATATTTGCTCATCATTTATTTAATCCAACCCCAAAGGTCAATTTTTAAAACATGTTGCTCTTCAAAGTGTTATAGATGCAGAGTTCAGTGTCTATGCACTGAATCCCCTTTCAGACATACTGCAATCTGGACATGATCTAGTTACACGGGTGGGCTGTATGTATGAACAAGGTAACAATTTACTTGAAGGTATCTACATATTAGTGACATGACGCTGTCATGGCACATGAACCCTAACCTGTCATGACAAAAACCAAATGACACTTAATGACAGAAGCGTTATGTCTTAAAAGTTGTGACTTGTTAATGACTTGTTTATAATGTTTATGACACGTTCATGACAGTGTCATGTCACTCTTATGTAGATACCTAATACTTATGGTAAAATGTAACTGAACACAATGTTGAGCATTATTTGACATAGACATCACCTGGGCCTTACCCTACCTGTCCCCTAGACATCACCTGGGCCTTACCCTTTCTGTCCCCTAGACATCACCTGGGCCTTACACTACCTGTCCCCTAGACATCACCTGGGCCTTACCCTACCTGTCCCCTAGACATCACCTGGGCCTTACCCTACCTGCCCCCTAGTACTAAGTCTGGATGTCACGCGGGTGAATGTATGTCTGAACACAAAAGGGTAAGATGCGGGTAAATTCACACCTTTGTTGTTCGAAGCAGATGATGTCCACTTGGTTTAACTGTAATTTATAAGGTACTTCTTGTTCATGACAGCCTGGCACTAATTTGCAAAGACGGGAAGTTCCAATGTAGGCTAAACTGTTCTCCCTGTGTGTTGTGCACATACAGTAGCCTACTGCAATAAAGTTGAATGTGTGTCAAACCAATTTTGATGTTTTGTTTGTTTAAGACCTGCACATAAAACTTAAAGGTTCTCTATGCGATGTTATGTGATTTCTAAGCTAAAACCTTTCTTGTCACATAGGCTTCAGCAAACATCTCCTCACCATCTGCTAGTTGCCTGTCCCCTGAATGCACTGTAAACAATGTGGTTTCTGTGGACAGCCCAGCCTCCAAAAACGGCAACAAAAACAGCCTGTCCAGCCTGGACCATGAAACATAAACTGTTTCAACCAATCACAGACGAGATGCGCGTTCAGGAGAATTTCAGTTGCACGGGAGAGAGGGGCGAGTTAGCTCTCTGTTTTATTTGAACGTCAACAGAAGTGACCCAACATCGCTTAGAGCATCTTTAAAATTAAAATAAAACAATTCTGATTGTATAGAATTTAACAGTGATTTGTGAACAGTGAACAGTGACAGTGATCCAACATCCAATTTAAAACCAACTGGCACGGTTATGCACACATCCACTACGTGAACAGTCAAAAAGCAAGCCAAGATAGCAACCATTGCATGGAACTGTGGGCTATGGCCAGATTGTCACAATAGCCTTTATTAGACAGGCTTTTGGCTACCACATGAATGAGGACGATAACTTAGGAGAAAGTCTTAACAGTCTTAAAAGGGCAACTCCAGGATCTTCTTGCGAGTGCATCTTTGAGCAAGTGGGGCCGGTGTGGAAACACGGTGCTCTTTTAAGGGAAAATACATGCTTACATAATTGCAAAAGGGTTCTCAACTGTTGTAGAAAGAAATGGCTGATCTTTAATGCAATATCTACATTGCCCATTATCAGCAACCATTTATCCAATGTTGCAAAGGCACTTTCTGTTTACTAGTCTGATATTTTTTAAAAGGCTTACTGAGAAAACATTGGAGTACCCTTTTGCAATTATGTAAGCACATAATGTAATCTGAAAACTGCTTCCCTGAGTAAAAAAAAACAATGCAAATGATCTCAGCTGGTATTCTGTCTATAATGGAGTGGAATGGAAATGTCTAAGTGTCTCCAAACTTTTGACTGGTAGTGAATATTGTACACAATACCCCGACATTCTGTGTGTAACCACATGCTAGGAAACCCAACAATATGCATCACACATGCATCATTGAAACACTTGAAGGCCAAGCGGAACTAGACAATTAAGTGGTTGTTATTAGGCTACGGATCTAATACCACTTAGCTACGTCGGTGTACTACACATAGGTTGTCTAATATTATTATTTTTGTGAAGTGGTCAATATGCAGTTTTGGAAATGTTTTAAAATGTAAACTAAGCAATGAATTAGCCTTTTGAAATTATGTGCTGTTTACGAGGTAGCAAATCCAAAAAATGACTAGTTCATACGGGAAACTCTGAGTGACGCTGCTAATTGATCGTGACGTTAACCAATCAGGCTCGTCTCGACTCTATTGCCAAGGTATTTTATATATCCGCGGTCTGATGTCAGACTCACACAGACGTGAGATGACAGCTCTAAATTGCTCCCTCCTCTTCCCAACTCCACCTGTCTAGATCTGCTTAGAATAGGGGGGTGTTTTTGATTCCGATCTATGCTTGTTAAACGTTCTCACGCAGCAGCATTCTTCAGCAAAAATAGTATTCCTCATGCAGCTTTGTTTACGCAGCTCTGCAGCAGCAGCGTCTTGAGCAGATCTAGGCCTCCAAGACCAAGCATACTACCTTGTACTTACTTACATCAATAAATACATTCTCTTTCCATCAGTGAGTTTCTCAACTGTCTACTTTCGACTGTTATCGACCATCAAATTAAAGGGTAATTAAAGACTTGCTGTTGGATGAGAAAATAAGATGCAGTCGATTCAGATCAAATGTTTGAGATAGTCCAAGCAGCGCTGCCCCCTTCAAGGGACCTAATCCAAACCTTAACCATTGCCTAACTCTAGCACCTTCCAGTCAGCGCTGCCTTGAAGTTGATGGTGGGGGCCCAAAAGACCATAAAACAAATCATCGACAAGAGGGGATGATGCTACAGTTTTGGAATTGAAAGTGGCTGTGGTAAACAGTAGTAGCAACGTCTGCAAATGTCAAACATGTGTACTGTGGTACTGTCCTTAAAGTGTGTGATGAGGTCACTATATAACTGATGACCTGTCTGATGATGACATACTGTACACAGACAGTGCTATATGATGTATTCACAAGCTAATATGCTGAATCGCAAATTTAGTATGTGTTCATTGTCTGTGGCAGCCCAATATATACTCTGCCCACTTGTGGTGGTGCTATAAAAAAAGCAATATGCAGAAATTCAGTGTGGTATATAATAATGGCATGAGGCTGCTGCTTAAAGTGCCACGAGCAGTGCAAGCTGAATGTTTGTAAGTGTTGATGTATCCACCTGTCCTGCTGTACTCAGGAATCTCATGAACAGATGTACAGTATGTGTAGACTGAGTCCTTCAACAGCATAATTGCAACACTAGTGAACCCTGCAATGAGTATGGTTAGGTTCACCTCAAGACTGTGGAACTATTGGCGCTTTAGTGTATATGCTAATATCTGAACACTCTTTTTGTGTATTGTGGAACTCTATTGTGGACTGTTGTAGTCATTTTTTATTGTATGTGTTTTGCTTTGTATTTGTCTGTCTTTTGCTATGTTGCTATGTATGTGCTATGGACCGTTTTTTGTATCCTGAATAAAGTAAGTAACAGCAAAAGTAGGCCTACATACGTTGTTTCTTGACTGTCGATTCTCCCTACAAACAATGCGTAGAACTGCATGCATAAAACGAATGAGGTAGAAACAGTCCTAAAACAGGTAAAACTTCTGCACATGCGCAAAGAATGGATCGGACAGGGAGTACGGATCATAGACTTACTGCTCAAAGTAAGTTGAATAATCTTTGGAATAATTAATCTTAAGAAACAAAGAATCTTTTTCTTTAAGTATTTCAAGTTTATCATTTACTCACAGGGTGGGGAAAGGAGAAGGACAGAAAAAGGTAAAAAGAAGGGAAAAAAAAGAAAAAATGTGTGTGATGATGACTGCAGACAGTAATTGTTAAATG
Organism: Alosa pseudoharengus; assembly: GCF_046254945.1. NCBI lineage: Eukaryota > Metazoa > Chordata > Actinopteri > Clupeiformes > Clupeidae > Alosa > Alosa pseudoharengus. The sequence continues at coordinate 34,105,575 of NW_027468674.1, read as the reverse complement.
TAACTACCATGCTTAACACAATAAAGTATAAAAAAAAAAAAGGAAAACTAACAGTGATCACAAGTTGACCATCATATTTTGGTCAAAATTACTTATTGAAAAGGTGAATAAACTTTTCAACTACTCTTAAACAACCCTCTGCATCCTATAGACTGCTCTATGTGTCAATGTGAGACAGAATGGAAACAAGCTGACAAAAAATGACCATTAAACTATTTAGACATCAAATCATTCAAGTAAGGTTGATAAAGTCACATTGGCTGCTGCTGGTGGCCAATTTGTTGAGTGAGCGAAATGGAACTTTAGCTAAGTGTAGCCAAGTAAGCAAACCAAATTTCCAAATTTTAGCTTAAAGGACGACTCAAGAACAACTTAGACCTTAGTCTATTTTTTGGAGTGTAAACCTTTGTTGAGGACCAAAATGGCATTCATTGGAGTAGTTTTTAATAAGACCGGATTATGCATTTACAAAAAAATATAGCAATAGCCTTGGGGTTAAGCTCGCTACAGCAAAGTAAATCGCTACTTTGAGCCACTTACAAGAATGTCATTACACTTCTGTGAAACTATGGAAAGGGTCACTATGATAAACCAAAGTAAGTTTGAATTTGTAAGTGTACAGACAAAAAGGACTGTGCACGGCTTCTGCTTCTAGTAATTTTCAGTGTGGAACATATACATTAACATTAGCAGTCTTATATTACCATTATATATATTACCATTATGTATATATTACCATAGATATTATAGTTGATGGAAGATGGATGGTTACTTTCTCTAGAGTTGCCACCGCTTTCCTTAATTGAGGATATGTTTGGTGTTAGCCAGGATAGAAAGCTGAGCCAAGTGTTTTAAATTTAGCCAGATGCCCAGATACTGAGTCATTTTGTTAATATTTCTGCACCTTTTTTTCTCCAGGTGCTGCTACGAAATCTAGACCTCATTTTCTAAGAAAATATGATACAGTTATCCAACATAATCGCTAATTTTGACGTATGCAAGCATGATAAGTGCTTACCCTGATCGAGAAACATCCAGTACATGTATATCCATGTCTACAAAACAACTTAATATGCAACTATCAGAATACTCCACATCGTGATTTGATTATTGATTACTCTGTGTATGACCTTATTTGGGTTAAGGTAATCAGAAAATTCTGTTTAGGCTATGTGGCCATGCTAATCTCTTTATGTTTATTTAATAACTTTTTTTTTACAATTTTATTACATATTTCTTACATTTTAGAATTTATATTAAATTCTTATTTTAGCAATCACATTCTCTGCCAGATAATTAAATACTCGATCTCCACATTTTTTGTGGGTGGGTGGGTGGGGGTATCCTCAGGTTGCAAGTATCCTTTGGGAGCCCTATACTGCAGTGATAATTAACTATATAAGACTCTATTAATCTCAGTATTTGAAAGCAAGAAAAAAAATACTACTACCCTGGGCTAATCCAAGCTGCTTGTGCTCAATCAGTAGCCTATTGTACAATATGGCATAGGCTACTTACTTATTTTAAATCATTAAATATCCTGATTTTATGCCAGTATTTGTCAATATTTCAGGATTTATTGGAGTATGCACTATGCAACAGTAGAATTTACAAATATTTTCAACAAATGCAGAATGTAAGACCAGCAATTGCCTAATGCCATCCTTGAATTCAAGATGAAGCAAAACATTCCCTAAAATAACAACTTTACAGCACCACCAATTGCACACTAAGTCCCCCTTGTAGATCTGTGGTAATGATGTAACAGGGCACTGCAGCGAGATTGAGAGTGAGGGAGGAAGAGAGCAATGTGGGCTTACAACAGTGATGGATCAAAGTCATGCTGCAGTGCTAGAGCTCTTTCTAATGCTAGTCCCTGTTGTAATTGTTAAGTAGACTAAATCAGACAATTATGTGCAGCAGGTCCAGTAGGTCCTCACTGTCTCCATCAACTGAAATAGGATTCTCCTCTCCTGCCATGGATCATCTCTGACTGCCAGAGGGCCAAACAGTGGAAACAAATAGGAATATAACAGCTGCTAGATGGGCTTCTTTTAAATGAAATAACCTACTCCAAGTCAAAATCAACAACTTGCATAATGCAGGCTAAGAACACCCACTTCATCACCATGTTCCCTATTGTTAGCCTATAGGCTATCTGACAGAACTCGCGTTGTCAAGTTTATTGATTAAACATGGACCAGCAAGGTCGCATTTGCTTATTAGGCCCAAATAAAGGCTTGCACAAAAATGCAGTGACTGTTGGCTGCACTTAGGATACGTTCACCAAACATTTCGGAACCAGTTGGTTTATCTCAAATGTGTTAGACGACATAGGCTACACACGAATTGCACGCATTTGTTGAAAAACTGTGAATTGCCTTGAATATAGACAAATAACATCGTGGTCATCCTGATTGACAGCAACAGTTTATTTTCACGCGACCAGAACATGGGTGTAGCACATGAAGCTATGTCATTGACTAATTAAGTTGTCATAATAGACTCGAAATCTCGTAAATGTATTGGATCACATGTAGGCTAGGCTAAATCTCAATTCCCCCTCCCCATACCTTGCTGAAAAGGAGACGTAGGGAGTTATCGATTTACATTGGAATTCTGCATTAGCACTAATGGTGCAAAATCGGCGGAGGGAGGGGTGCAGTTATGAAATGGCACTGCAATTTAAACCACGATTAGCCTACCGGAGCAGCTGCTCGAACTTTCAGCAATTGTTTGAAAACAATCAGTGCTTTAAAAACGACATATTAATATTTAAAGGAAGGGTTAACAAACAGCATAGGCTATACCAAACAAACAAACACGCACGCACGCACAAATAGCCTACACACACGCGCGGGCGCATCAATACCATAACAGACTGCGGTTGCGGGAACTGCGGCTGTAGAACGTCAGTTAACAAAACCACTAATTAGGCCTATTCCATCACTTTGTAAGCTATTCATTACATTGCAGCCAGAGGAATCATATCTGAATGAGTTCGCTTGCAATCTAAGCTTAAATCAGACAGAATCAGTGTGTTACGCTGGCCAACAGGGCTAAAACAGATGAAGCAGTTTTAAACCGGACAGCAATTTCCCCAGTGCAGATGCCTTAAACCTATAGTGCATCTTATCTTATCTAAGTGCACTATGCTGTATATTGTCGATGTTAGACAGTGTGATTAACAGCAAGCCAGACATCCTCTGCAACGATATTATCTTGCAGACAACACACAGCAGCTGCAAGAACATTATTTTTCATATGACCGCAGTGTAAATAGAAAATTACTCGTTTTTAGTGGCGGTTAAAACGACTCACTGGATACAATAACTTAGAGGACGGCTAATAGGCAGGTGACGAAAAAAAGCCAGCGGCAACTCCCTTGCCTAGACAGTTCACAACGCGTGATGCTGCAGATTGCGGCTGAGAACACTTTTCACATATCAATTAATTTGGCTGTCGCCGGTAGTATAGGGTACTTACGGTTCGCAAAAACTGAATTTCATCTTCGCCTTCTCCTCCTTCAGCCATGGTTACCCACAGACAGTAGATTACACCCGAATGGAGTCGAATCTAAGGTGGCAGGCAAAACGTTATAGTAATGTAGGCAACGTCTCCCGTCGCCCGCTTATTGGGTGGATGGAATGATCAAAGGGAGGAGTTGTGCAGGTGTATGTGGGATGTAGCCTAGCCTACTGTAACCCAAACGTGCAACTCCCTCTCCTGGAAAAAGGCTGAAATAGCCTAAAGCTTGTCGCAACACCTTAAGTAGGCTAAACTAGCATAAATGCATAATCGCTCATAACCAAAACGCAGAACTCGTCTTCACTTTGTGTCCAAGGCAAGCTAAACGTGCAAGCTACGCCAAACGGTCTAGGCCTACATCTAGTTCTAGTACAAGTTCTGCATACTTCCGGGGAATGTTCTCTCGATTCGTCAGTAGCAAGACTGTGAACCCCCAGTTTTAATGATGATGCATGACATTTTTTTACATTTTCAAAGGCAATTAACATTCCTCCCACCCTGTATTATGCTGAAGCACTGTGAATAAAGTACCATGGACAGCAACTTACAAATAACTAGACAACACATTTTAAAAACACAGGTTGTGACTATGATTGGCAGTGTCAAGATGAACACAAGAAGTCTAATTTCGGATTTGCTGTTATCACACAGAATTTGGAGAAACAATTTAACATTAATCCCATAATAATGCTAAGACATTATGGTAGTTAAACTGATCTTAAATGTTTTGCAGCAGATTTGTCTTCATTAGCTGTTCTCGGGGATTGCACAGGGATTGTCTTGGTGGCAAGATATCCATTTACATCCAAAGTAGAACTAAAGTCATAAAGTCATAGGCTTACTTAATGTTGTCATAGTTGCAGCTGCTGCAAAACTGAATTTAAGCTGATTTGCATGATCAGCAGCTCAAAATCCATCCAAAACACCTAAAAGGCATGCAGTCAGTCAGGCAATAGTACACTTCAAATATGAAAGAAAATCCTCCACAGATGGCAATAGGCCTACAAAACTTTCAAGGCAATTTTCATGATCAATCCTAAAGTCATACAAAAAGTTTAACAAGTTTGGACAAAAACAAATCACTATGGGGGCAATATGTTGTACTAAAACACAAAGAAATATCCCTCAAAACATCTAACAAGACAAAACAAAAGTAGCAGGGTACAAATAATGAAATGACAATGTTATATTTATTACAAGGCTATAAAGCACAACACATTATAGTTAATGAAACAGACAAAAAATAAGATTGCTGCAAGCAGTCATCATTGTCACCAAATGGCATAATGCAGTTTTTTTTTTTCAGTGCACTTTTTTCGGTGTCCAGAATTACACAAAAACTATGCACTAAATCACATTAAACTTGGTGAAAAGGTAACATGGGCCAATGGAAGAACCTGTGAAGAACCTGGAAGCACCTCTGATTTATGGGACACCTTGAGAAATTGTGGTCTCACTTTCACCAACATTGAATGATTTGCGCCATTTGCCTTGGTGGAGCTTTGAACTCAAGAAACACTTCATGGAATCATAATTCTAGACTTGGCTGGCTAACTTAAGGAACATTAGACCATACTTAATAATAGAGGCAGCCAAGCTCTTTAATATGCTATGATCTTTCCCGCTCACAAAACACATATTGCTTTACAAGCTGGTACAAGCAAGCACATCAACCAATCGAGTGCAGACATTAAAAACGCATAATTTACTTGATTTTTACAGTTAGAAATATTTTGCTGATGTCTGCCTCACCTTACATGGCCTTACACATCCCACATTGAGTCAGTTTATAATGCAGCAGGAGAAAAGTGTTCAGAGGGACTGTTGTACTATCAATGTAGACATTGTAAGACTGGCCAAACAGTTTTCCCAGTCAGAATCACTCAGAGGACTAGCTTACCCACTGAGTTAAGAGAGAGTAATATCTACCCTTTCAACCAAACATGTGTAATCATAGAACTGAACTAACTGTCTGAGACTTTGCCTTGTGTTGCATTATCTTACTTGATTATTTCTACAATGTTTTTGTCCATGTTTTTTTTAAATTGTATGTACTTTATTACTTCTTGATACACATCATACATATCTGGGTACCAGTCCATAGTTAGTTGTAATTGGTCACTTGTGAGAGATCATATTCTATATTATTTTTCTCTGTATTAGCTTTGTAATAAGAATAAGGATCAGAGGATCAAAGAGAACCATTTGAATTTCTGTGAGTTTATGGGTGTTGTAAAACTATGGTGGTTGTAAAATTAACCTGACCCAGGGTTGTTATACCTGGAGAAACATTCAGACTTTAAATTCACTGCCGTGTTTGTTTGAGAAACCTGTTATTGCTAAGTGGGACACTAAATATTAACGGGAGATTTCAAGCTCCAGCGGCCCCCTCCCATGGCTGTTGATGGGAGTGTGACAGGCTTTGTAGTTATGTGATACAACGTGAATTATCAAAGTGAATCTGGAGTTGTATTTGTTGGTGTCCCTGGTTGTGAAATGTGTCCTAACCCACCATGAGTTTGTAGGGTGGTGGGTTCAGGACACGAGGGCGAAACAGTGGTAGACAAATTCCTTCAAAAAGCAAATTCCTTCACAAGCAGAGCTACCACAGTGGAAGACAGATTCCTTCAAAAATTACCGCTCTCCCAACATCTTGACAGTGTTTAAAGGCCCCCCCTATGCAATATTTTCAAAATCATTGTGATTGTTAAATGACCTGTTGAGGCGAGAATGGTGGCTTTCCCTGCTCCCTCTACCATCTCCTAGTGGAAAACCAGCCTTGCAAGATCTGCACTAGCGTCCCGGCAGTGTCTGAATCAGTAAGTCCTGTGAGAAGCGAGAACGAGCGGAAGACACAAAATGCTTAAAACTCTCAGGACATACACACGTCCCCCTCAAGCACCGATTAGCCATGCTGGCTAGCTATTAGATGGCTTCATTTTTTAGATGTTCATCATGGCAGAGCCAGCGAAAAGACCAAAAAGACGGTTGTGAAATATGCAGCCCAAAGCTGTAGGGGGAGTTCCGTAGAGAAAAATGCGACAACAAAAGTGAGAAATCGGCGAAGAAATTACTGGAGTTACAGAAGGGCCCTTTAAAATAGACATCCATGAACAGACAATCTCATTGAATTGAAACATTTTTTTTCAATAAACAGAGTTGTTTCTTATGTTGAATGAATGAATGAATAAATAAATGAAAGGAGTGAAATGGTCCTTGAGGTTTTCAAAGCATGTGTGCACCCATCTGTTTCTACATACACTAACAATACACACAGCATCGGGAATGAATCATTTAAAATGCATATGAAAGTTCATAGTGGCCGGATGTGCTGGTGAGGATGCATCTATGAGCTGCGCCACTACAAATGTTTTTGGAGGACTTGACTCGGACGAGTAGTGGACACAACTTGGATTTTTTTTTTCGAACCTGGACTCAAGACTCGAGGCATAGTGACTCGACTACAACACTGGTACTGGTGCACATGCAAGTGTTCAGATTGGTTCTGTCCATTCACACAGATTTCACCGGAGCAGATCTTGCACACAACTTCGGTAGCCTATGTCTTAGCTGTCCACTTACATCAGGTCATATATATATATAGCCTATAATATGCTGTGTAACTGTAAGCTATAATTTTATGTAGAAAATGTAAAATTGGATTGGACATATGGTAATTACAGTCGTCTATCGCAATGTTTTACTGTACACATCGTCAAATGCCAATTAACCCTAAGTGCAGTGGTGTCCGCCATTTGACCTTAGAGTCTCACATGTCTTTGGGCAAACTTTGAGATTTAATAAGAGCTTTGCCACTTAGCCATAGTTTTGACTGGTGAAGAACTCGAGCAAAAGTTGTTTTATGCATAGTTTCTCCCATCTCAGCTGCTGAAGCTATTAACTACTTCAGACTGATCATAGGTGCCTTGGTGGCCTCCCCCACCATTATCTTTCTTTAACGGTCACTCAGTTTGTGGTGACAGCCTGCTCTAGGCAGAGGCACATTTGCCATATTACTTACATTCCTTAATGATGGATTTCACTGAACTACCGAAGACGTTCAGTGACTTGATTTTTTTTTGTAGCCACCCCCTCACTTATGCTTTTCAATAACCTTTTCTTTGCATTGTTGTTCTTTTGTCTTCAAGGTGGAATTATAGCCTGTAGATGGTGGTGTTGAGTGAAGGGTTGTCAGTAGGGGATGTTGAGAAATTGGATGTGGATATCGAAATGTACCCCCCCCCCCCCCATTACACCCCTGCCCCAACACACACACACACACACCCACCTCACCCCTTCCCCACCCACATATAAAACCTGAGTTGAAATATCATATCTACTTTAATCTCGACGTGTCGACTTTAAAGTCGACATGCTGACATTAAACTCGCAATACAGTACAGTTTAAACATAGCATACACAGTTTAAGCTAGCCTACACTAACACACAATATGTTACATGAATAATGGGCTTCAAATCAAATACTGTAGGTGTTATTTCAGATAGATTGCAGATATTCAGATAGATTGCGTCTTGTCTGTTAACTACTCATTGCAGTCATTGTGAAGTGCTGTATCTCGCGGTTGGAAATACCATGCACTATGCCGTTTAGGCTATATAGCTAGAATAATACATGTATCCAATGATATAATGTTTCTATACAAAATGCTATTTCACTCTGTTTTACGTGGGTAAGGCCACCGCACATTCAAATAACTGCCCTTCATGAACCAGGCCGTCACTCTCCATAGGTTAACTAATTTCTCTAAAACTGCTTTTCCATGTCTCACCTGCAATAAACATAGGAGGCTATAAACACAGGTATAGCCTAAGCATATACTATTTTGATCCAGTGAGGGAATATTTGTGCATGTATACTTTATTTATGCACTATGTGTGCATATGTGCGCATGTAGGCTACTAGTACATGGGGTGGTCGGGAGGAGGACAGCTTCATTCGTCCCTAGACATTCAGCAATAGGCTGTTTTGCATCCATTACAAACAAGCAATGTGAAATTCTAGGATTGGGGAGAGCGCCTAGTATGCCTAGTCTAGTGCATAAGCATTAAGTTGAACCTTTAGATGAATAACACTCTTTAATAATAGGCCTACAATAAATAAATAAACCGCTAATGACGTTTAGGCTACTTTTGACCATCGCATTTATCGCCTGTAACTCCGTGATAAGGACCTACAGGAAAGTATTTGGATGAGCAACGGAGGTTAATGTTTTATGTTTTGTTCACATGATATAGGCCTATGTATAATCATAATCATTATTGCAGTCGAAGAAAACTGGAATGTTTCATTTGTCCTCCTTTTCAATCGTCCAGAGCGGTCGTTCTCTCCCCAAACTAACTTTATTCTCAAAATGTCGAGTTTAATGTCGACATGGCGAGTTTAATCTCGTCATGGCAAAAATATTTTTTCCTTCATGTGTGGCCCTAATAATCCGTCGTAGATATGGGATTAATTCAGGGCCATTAATAATTTAACTTGAAAAGATGTTCACAAATTAACACAGATGTGTAATTAAGTTTGTTTGTGTGTGTGTTAAAAAATACATAATTTACATGTGTAAATAAGTTTGATAGCTGTAGATTTTTTCAGTATGTTTATTTGATAGTGGTTTTGGACAAAAAACAGGTCAAACAGTCATACATACCACTGACATGTTATTGTGCCTGAACTTATAAATAAAGAAGTATATTTGACTTTTGATTTTGGCATCCTATATTATTATTGAAAATCTAAGCAACTTGAAATACTGGATCCAGAGTGTCTGAAAGTACACTCAGTCCTCAGAGGGTTAAAAACCCCAGGGAGACTTGGTTGAGTGTTTAAGATTAAAGGCTTTTCATCTTTATCATTGATTAAAGGCTTGCTAAATACATTTGAAACATTGTGTTTACCCTTAATTTTGCTTTGATTTTTTAAAAGTAAAGGGTGCCTTCGACCCTTATGTAAGGAATAAGGGCCACAGAGGTGTCCCACTAAACAGTATTATTGGATGAGTCAAAGAAATAGAAGTCAACACAAAGCGGAGTGGAGTTTCCTCTGCGGAGTCTATTCATGTAGTATAATGTGACACCTAAAAGGTCATTATCCCATTATCCCCCTGATTCCCATACATATCGCCAACAAAGCAAACATTTAGTTTGTAGTACGATAAGGATATAATTGGGATATCCTTCAATCTAGTGCATTTGTTACTAAACGCCATAATTAACCAGTGTCTGGCATCATTCCTTTTATAGCCTTGGCCCATGCATTACCCCTTGCTCTAATAAAGGATTAGATAGATTCATTAAACCATGGGTTGTCTTTACCACAAACTCTAAATCTTCTCAGAGGTGCATTCTTATTAATTAGGGCTAAGAAGGTTGTCTGCCATTTTACTGGCAAGGTCACTATTAAAAGGACCATGCAACAATGCTTGGTCATTAAAATGATTCTTTTAAAAAATGTGTGTTAAAAGACAAAAACAAACCTGACGTTTAAAAATACACTTCTAAAAGTCCTGAGAATTATGTAAACACTGGATAAAGGGTTGATCCTGGAATCACAGCAGCAGATGTGGATCAGTCAGTAGCATAGCCGATGATTGGTCCCAACCAGCGTTCCACATCAGCTACGGATATCTGTTTTCTGTTGGCATAGTCTTCAACCTATAAAAACACATTAAAAAAAAAAAAACGATTTATCTATTAGTTGACAACTATTAAGTTAATTTGAAATTCCTCAAACTTGAATATTTGACATGCTCCTCTATGACCGTAAATATCCTTGGCATTTGGACAAAGCAATGCATTTGAGGACATCATCGTGGGCTTTAGGAAACAATGATCAATTTTGTTCTGCATTAATTGTAGAGTGAATTAATTTATCAAGAAAATAGTAATCAACAGATTACTCCACTACGAAAATAACTTAGCTGCAGCCCTATTATTTATTCAGTCAGACTAAAGCCTGGTTTACAGTCTATCTAAACATAAATAAAGCAAAACCTGTTTGACATAGCTCTACAGCTGATGTACACTTATTCCACATCTGAGTTCATCCTACATTAGGTTTGAAGGCTAACAGGGTAAGATATATGGCCCTGTAAAACAATTTTTTTCATTTATATTTTTGCTTTTACTACTATATTTATTTATTTTTGTGAAAACCTTGGGTAATTGCATTGTGTTTAAGTGTGCTATATAAACTAGACTGCATTTCCGGTGGGCACTGCAAAAGTGTGCTTGCCCTGGTCCGGTCACCAACGTTAGCAGACAGTGGCATACGCTATGCTGAACCTGGCTTGATCCAAGCATTCTAACAGTGTATTTCAGTGTTGGAGCAGTGGCAATACCTCAAAAGCTCTATTCAACTATTGCCTTGCAGGGTGAATGCGGTTCGTTGGATTTTACCTGTGGCCTGCCTTCGAATTTAGCTTCTATGACTAAAATCAAATCAATAAAATAAAACAACAGCAGTGATTGGCTGAAAAAATAAATAATGTCACGCGTCTTGCACCTCTCTAACTGGGCTATCAGGTAACCTAGAGAAATTTTTGAAATTATGAAATATGACTAAGGCATTAAAATGCTGCTTGTTTGTCAGGATACTTTTTCACTGATTTATTTTAAAAATATGAGCTATGAGTGTGAATGTTATATATTCCATCCCCTAATTCTGTTTTACTGGTTTATTTGACAAATAATCTATAGGGATTTGCTCTATAAAGACCTTATGTCTGTTTGGAATTGTTTTGAGAGCCTATTCATGTATCTCAGAATAATGGAATGTCCACAACATTAGTGATGTTTTTTGTGTGTGTGTGAATGTATTTTACTTAACTCATTGAATGTAGCTGGATACTCATGAACGCATGTCTCTAATAGCCACAATAGGAGTAATTTTAGCAACACCGTATTTTGTGTGGCCCATAACGACCCAGTGGATCATGAAAACGTGCCAAAATTCACATTCCTTGCTTGTTGTTGGTACATTAATCCCATTCAGATTGCCACTTATCTGTGATGTAAGAGTTCAGTATAGGTTTAAGGTCTGGGGCATTCTGTGACTTCTTCATTGAGGGCTTGCTTAGCAGCACTGTCCGCTTTCTCATTTCCCCCCAGACAAAAAATTAGGGAGACGGGAAAAATAATAAAACTTAAGAAGAACAATAAGTGTGCTGCTTTGCAAGCACACTTAATAATAATAATAAAACTTAAGAAGAACAATAAGTGTGCCTCTTTGCAGCAAGCACACTTAATAAATGTGTCTTGACTTGAAAAACAATAGCTATATTCAAATGTCTGGAATACTTGCATTCATGAGATTGTAAGGCGAAAAAAAATCTCAATATCCATTTTTGTCATCAAAGCATCGCACTGTAGAATTCTGGGGTATTCTTACTGTATTCTGATGTGTTCATATGTTACTTCTGTGTGTAGTATACAATGGGAAGAGGTCCATACTATTGTACATAACTGTGCCTTAGGCCTGTGTACCAGCAGGAAGGTCATACAGCCCGATGTTTAGGAACATCCGAACATTAGGAACATCGAAGAACATCAGTGATAACATGGGCCAAGGGAGACAGCATGTCGGCCTATTCGGGCTAGTATCTCCATCTGGCCAGGGCCGGGTTTTGTACACTGGTTGGCACCTGCCACGTTGGCATGATTGACGGTTGTATGTTTTAGTATAACAGGCTTTGTCTTAGGTTTTGACTCGGAGATGGATCGAGGAAGCGACCCGAGGAGCATCTTCTGTCGGAAGGCTCAGCAGCCGCTTCTAATAACTACCACAACTGTTAGACTCTGCACAGTTTTACTGTTCGAGACTTAGCCTGTGTTCTGTTATTCATTATTGTACCATCTACAATAAATCATCATCTAATCGCCGATCCTGATCCTGCCGCCAAGCTTTATAGACCATCTTCAATACAAACATTAGAATTAAAACAGAACGCAACAACCAGAGAATCCTACAGCACCAAATAAGAGCATGCTCTCCTCACATAAAGACTCTGTGTTTGCAGTGTTACACATGCAGTGTGGCTTACCATACAGCATACAAAGACTACCTCTGGATGTCATTCATAAATGATCTGTAAATGTATGGAATCAATGTAACATATTCATGTTTGGTCTTACATTGATCCTTGTAATGTGGGCAGCAGTTCATGAGTATATGCATAATTGTAGACTAAGAACTACACTGTAGTCTGTATTTGAATCTCACACCTATCCTTTCATACCAACTGACCAATTACAGGCCAGCTGGGTAGGAGGACCCCCGACCAACTATGAAGCTGACCCATCAGAATTTCAGTGCCCCTCACACACTACGCACACCCACCAACCAGACATGGCATAGTCAAGGAGGATGAAATTAATATAAAAGTTAGAAATGTGACAAAATTAACTCCTTGAATGGTCTACTTTTGAATGTATACAGTGATGAATTCAATTGAACAAGCTCAGTGCACAGACCAGAAAAACCTGACTCACTATTAGAGCAGATTCAAAGTTAATGGAAAGATACACATACCTGTTCTTTGGTGATTTTTCCCACAGCAAAGTAGCTGGACTTTGGATTGGAGAAATACAGCCCTGAGACAGCAGCAGCAGGAGTCATAGCCAGAGACTCAGTCAATCCAATACCTTAATATAGGGATATAATGTTATACTAAACTAATCAAACCACAGCTATAACACAGATGTACATACAAATTTATATTTGGTAGTTGTGATCTAAAATAAAATAACAGCGGAGAATAAAGCACATATATTTCCTTACCCGTCTTCTCCTGGATATCAGCCAGCTTCCACATGGTGATCTTCTCTGTGTGGTCTGGCTGGCTGGGATAGCCAGACGCAGGGCGGATGCCAGAGTAGCGGATGCGATGCATGTCCGAAGCCTGGAGGTCCTCTTCAGTAGAGTATCCCCACAAGTCTTTGCGAACTCTGGCATGAAGTTCTTCAGCAAAAGCCTTGACATACAAATATTTGCGCACAGTTTGGTTAGTATCTCTGAGTAAATGGCATTCATGTACTGCTCAAAGAGAATGCATGTTTTGTATTTCATGCTTTTGACAATATACCTCTGAAGTTCGCCTACAAAAAAGCTACCATGTATAAGTAAGTATAAGTATATATATTCTTTTGATCCCGTGAGGGAAATTTGGTCTCTGCATTTATCCCAATCCGTGAATTAGTGAAACACATTCAGCACACAGTGAACACACAGTGAGGTGAAGCACACAGTAATCCCGACGCAGTGAGCTGCCTGCTACAGCGGCGCTCGGGGAGCAGTGAGGGGTTAATAGTTTTTTTCCAGAACAGATAGGATCAACTAATATTCAATGCAATATTCCTACTTAAGAGGGTTTTCACAGTTCCCTCTCCATCCCCCAGAGTATCATGAGACTAGGCAACACTGCACAGGTATCTGGAACAGAGTGAAGACATTTTGCAAACCTCAGCAAGCCGATCAGCAAGTGCTTTGACCATGATGCTGTTGTAGTCATCGCCTTGGCTCTCAAATTTCCGACTTAGTTCCTCAGCACCAAAACATGCCACAGCAAAGAGTCCAATGTAGTCACAGACACCACTGTCTTTAGGTGCAATGAAGTCAGATAGGCAAAGATAAGGGTCTGAACTTGCGGAGTCTTTCTCAGCCTGGCAAAAACAAAACAGTTTATTTATAGCGATTGCGAAAAAGTACAGCATATTTAATCTATATAACCGTTTTCTTGCCACATGTACACACACACACACACCTGAAATATCAATAAACATTCAGACTATTTTGATGTTGTTCTAGATCAGAGAGCACACACCTGCTGCCGGAGCCCATAAAAGGTGGCAATAGGCTGGCTGAGTTGTGGGCAGGTGTTCTCAGCATACACATGGATGTCATCCCCCACACTTTGTGCTGGCCAGAAACCTACTAGTCCTCGAGCCCAAAGCTCTTGGCTATCTATGAGCTTATGTAAAAGTTTTTGGGCGTCATCAAATACTTTTCTGGCCTCCTCTCCTGAGGACACAGGAACACACACAAACAAATTAAAAATGGCTACCCATACAATCGGCAGCTGGTTCAAAGATCACCAAAAGAACACAAGGTGCTAAACAAATGTTTGGAATGCGTAGCAGTTGAAAACATATTAAGCAGTTGACAACATAATAATACCAAATGTCTATGTGAGGGCTGCTCACATAGACATTTGGTATTACTATGTTGTCAACAAATGTTGTGCAGTAGGCAAATGGTCAACACGAAGCTCAATAGGAAGTAGCCCCAAACTGGTTTCACTTCTCTCCATTGAAATCCTATGAAATAACTTTGTCTACTCTACATACTGCCAACGAAAGAATGAATTTGGTAAATTGAATCCGAATAGCGTTTTTGGAAATTGAATTCATTAGAACTGAATTCCAATAACATTGTGATTGTGATATTGTGAAATTGAATTAATTTGAAATGGTATTTCCTCACTGAAAATTCATCACTATAGACTTCCACATTCAGTTCTGCAGTCAAATGTTTTCTTTAAAATTGTGACACAATCCATACTGTATTATGTCATCATTTTAGCATTACAGGAAATGGTTGAGGTACAATAAAACATATTACAATGAGTCACATCCCTCAGTGGGAAGCTGAGCTGGTACAATCAATTTTGTTTGGCTTTGGCGATACTTCTAACATCTTCAGGTTATTAAGTCTGGCAAATAGAAAGACAATGTCCACAAAAACTGAAGTGTGGAAAATTACAACATTAAAGTGGGACTGACCACATCTCCCCACCAAGAGGTTGGACCGCTGTGATCCCAGCCATCTGTGTCAACATAGTCACTCTGCTGATTGTTTGATATTGGTGTGGCATGGATGGACTGATGCCGCGATGGCCACTCTCTCTATTGCCACTAGCCATACTAGTTTGCTAGTCACATTAACCATACTGAAGCCAATATTGGAGAAGACATGCTTCCTACTCTTTCTTGTGGCAATAAAATAGCAGAATAAGCCATAATGTGTCAATTATGTTTCAATTACAGTATATTCCAAAACTTCCCTTGGGATAAATAAAGTATCCATCTACCTATCTAGAGTCCAAAAGTCTGTGTATGCCTTCTAAAATGACATACACCCCAAAGAGCATCTGTACCAACTTTAATGTTTCTATCCACCCCAGAACACACACACACGCACACACTATTAAAATAGCCCCACATAACCATAATCACATACCCTTCACCATATCTCACGATTGGCATGGGGTACTTTCCATAAGATCATCTCTCAATGCAAATCAAACCAGCTATTAGGCTAACTGAAATAAATCCATACCAATCTCTAGGTATGGTGAAGGATATGTGATGATGTGGGGCTATTTTAATTCCAAAGGCCAAGGGAACTTTATCAGGATGCATAGTTTCCTGTATCTATGAAATAACTGGCCTTTAAAAATAAAAATCTGCCTGCCTCTATGGGAATTTAACACAGGGGTGTGAATACTTACTTTTAAGGAAGAACATTTATTTATTTATGATACATTATTCATTCACAAAGAAAATTGGTGTCCTTAAAGGTTGGATATTACCTATTTTTTTTACTTAAGGCATTAAGATCAATTTCCAAAAGATGATTTTATATTCCTCTTTTTAGTCAACTAGAATGGGTTCAAAAACGTATGAGCCTCACTGTATATAAGTGTGAGAGTCTTGTAAGCCAGCATTTAAAATGATTAAGGGACTGATATTAATTTTCCATACCTACTGTTTTATCCTTGAAGATTTTGGGATAGCCCCTATTAGGGTATTTGCCTCTCAGCTGCCAAATATCGAAGAAGGGCTTCCAGTCAATAAAACTCACCAGCTTCCGTAAGTCATATGTCTCAAAGACATGTGTGCCACTGATCTGTGGAAGTACTACATGAACAATTTAGTAAATATTCTGTTTTCATATTTTGGATCAATATTAATCATCTGATTAGGCTTTAAACACATGTATGACAAAATATCAAAATTCAAAAAATATCAAAAACACTTTACTCCCTGAAAATAATGGTAGTAGAAAAACTTAAGACTTTTTAGCAGAGTAACTGAGGAGAACACATACTGCCTGTAAATATAAGTGTAATGGAAAGGGAATAACAAACAAAAGTTTATATTTTTTGCTAACACTAGACATAGCTGATAATGTTACAAAAGTATGGAGGACATAAATTCCCCATTTTGTCATTGACTTTCATGGGATTGGGTGGTGTTAATCAATGTACTACAACAAGCTACTGGGAGCAACTGTTATAGTAGGACTTTTTCTAGTTATAGTTGTAAAACTCAAAGGACTTAACAATGTTGTTCAGCACATACCTGGTCTAGGCTGAGCCTGCCAGTCAATGTGTAGACCTCTCTCCCTTGCCAGGCTGAGAGAAAGGAAGCGTCGTTCCTGAGAAAGTAAGGACCACTCAATCAGAAAATGCAGATCCAGAGCTACTAAAAGGCAATGTATGGAGCAGGAGACAAGACATACACACATGTATACCTTTAATGAGTCAAAGTGATCTTGCCGGATTTCTTCATATTCCTCAGAAACTTCTTCAAAGTACTCGTCTTTCAAATCCTCATCGAGAAGTTGACTGCACTTTAGGAGAGTGAATGAAAAAAGATGACATTTAAGGATCTACAAGGCTCTCTAACTAGATTACCCAGGATAAACTAATTTATATATACCCAGCAATGAGTGATTTTTTTTTATTAGGGGTCCAAGCAGTGAGCTACTGGATCCCGACTGTGTTTGTTTTGATTGTTCCGTAATATTAGGGGTTCAATCTGTACCTGCTGGATCCCTATTTTGTGTGTGTATGTGTGGTTTTTTTTATTTATATATAATTATTCCACATTATAATTATTATGTTTTTCCTGCACCAAAAGTGAATCTGCAGCCAAAAACGGTAACATGTACAGACACCACATCGTCGAACACAATTTTGCACGTTGGTTGTGCAGGGCACTGCATTTTCCTAGATAGAAAGAAAAGAAAGAAATGACTTACCACTACAACACTCCGTGAAGCATCCAAAACGTGTACCACTGGGAAACTGTAACTCGGGGCAATTTTTACAGCAGTATGAGTCCTATGGAGCGAGTTGCATATAAAGTTTGAGAGGGAACTATTTGGTATCACTGATTAGGGTTTCATCCATCAAATGACATCTGTTGTATGTATATTACTCCTTATATGGTCCTTAATGCACAAACTGGTAAAAGGAGGTTAACATCTTCCCTTTAATCTGCATACAGTCTCTCACTTACTTGGACGTGGTTGCACCCCCAATCAACAAAGGGATCTGCACCCCAAGGCGTTCCATCTCCTTTGCTACATGAATCATTTCATCCAGAGATGGAGTGATGAGGCCAGACAGACCAATGATATCTGTCAAAAACACAGATGGCTGGGATCACAGCGGTCCAACCTCTTGGTGGGGAGATGTGGTCAGTCCCACTTTAATTTCTTAAGATGACGTTAAGTCCATTTACCATCAATGGTGTGATAACCATCACACTACCGAGACTTACTGTTGCCATGACTTGTATACACTGAAGATATGCAAATAAAAAGCTCACCTGCTTTTTTCTCTATTGCCTCCTTTAGGATTTTATCACATGGAATCATGACCCCCAGGTCGATTACCCTGGAAAATGGAAATTTACATGAGAGGAAGCTGTCTGAACCTTAAGTATAATGTGTTATATGAGTGTTCAGTGTTTCCCACAGAATTGAATTCTATTTGTGGTGGTAGGTGACGGGGGGGTGATCACAGTTTTTAACAAATTTGCGCAACGTGGTTATGATGCTAACCGGATTTAATCACAACTTAGCCATTCATCTTCTGTGCCAACAACAATCCTTGTAGGATGTTTAATGTTTTCTTTAAATATGCATGCAGGTTTGCTGAGAGATAGAGAAACATGGAGAGGCTGCGTAAAGGTGCACATAGCTCTACAATGAAAGGATTTCAACCAAGTTAAGTAGTACAACACAGAAAATCATTGTGTGGTGGTCAATGTTGATATTGTGGTGGGCCGCCACAAATAAGTCAATTCATAGTTTTCAATCTACAATGTAAAAATAGAAAAGACCCATAAAAAGGTGGTGTTTCAAAACTGTTGACTGGTAGTATACAGTCCTGTAGACAAAGGCAGGGCAGTTCAACATCTCTGGGAGTGGGACATTGTTATTTTGTGTACTAGTATTTGAAATCAGTCTAAATCTAGAATGTTGGAATACAAATATTTGCTCAAGTCAAGGCTACTTGTTTTATCTATTTATTATACGGCACTAGGGTTGGGTATCGTTTAGGTTTTATCTGATACTGGTGCTAAATCGATACATTTAATATGATGCCGTTGCCAAAGCGGTGCCTGAACCGGTACCGTTTACTTCTGAAATGAATACTGACATGGAGGTGATAAAAGTTGAAGGAAATAATTCTGTATTCATATTTCATGTGAACAGTTTAATGATTCAAGTCTTTATGACTTGAATACTGTGTAGTTCTTATGGTCATTTGTGATTTTGTACCCATGTGTACCCTGTGTGTGTTATGCAAGCATCCTTTGTTTATCCTTGAATTCAGTGAAAGCCTGTCTAGAGGCCTTTTGTTCTTCAGATAGGTGTGAAATGTTAATGTTTGTAGAACAGCATGTGTCCAGGGCTCTGAAGGACTTCCCAGGAAAGGGGGTAGTTTTAGTTAAAAGACAATAGAAGCTGACCAGACCTGATGAAGGCCTAATCCTCATCCTCCCTTTCTATTGCATATTCAAACTGGGTTGGACCTAGAGGTCACTCCTTCTTTTGTTTGTAACATAAAGTTAGTCTACGCCTCAGAGAAGTCAGAGAAATACTGAGAATCTGGTGGAAACCCATGATGGGGTGACCCAAACATGTACCTCTCTCCCTTGAGGGGCACTGGCCCCTCATTGAAAAGAATAAAGCCTGGATCCTGATCTTGCATCGTCCTGATTGAGTCTTAAAAGAAATATGGTAGTAAAGATATACTATCAAAGTATGCTCGTGTTTGTAGTAAAAAAAATTCAGCATTTTTTCAAAAATGGATCACTGGCTGTGAGTGTACTGAGCTACTGAGTGTAGTAGTATATTCCCCACCTGAAATTGTTGCATCCCAGCACAACACCCACAATGTTTTTACCAATGTCATGAACATCTCCTTTAACAGTAGCAAGCAGAACAGTGCCTTGGTATGGATCCTGAAAGAGTAAATTTTTTGGAAGCATTACTGGATGTTAAGCAGAAACATTGTCCATATATTGGATAGAACATTGGATATACTGTGCATATATTGGACACGCACTGGGCTTGCCAATGTCACTTATGTCTAGCTGGCCAAATAAAATTGAGGTAGGGGCAGGACCTGATTGCCAACAATGTCGGTAGTAGCAGAGGAAAAATCAATCAGCAAAACACTCTGAAAATGAGGTTTAGGGTGCTTTAAGCACCAAAAAATTAATTGGGTTGGCACAGGCCCTAAGACCTCACTATGACTTATTAGTGATTTAATGGAAGTTGATACAGTAAGTAACAGTCCTTCAGACTTACTATGTCCACAGATGAAGAGTCTGCCTGCATTTCCGCTCTCTCCTTTTCCATGAAGGGGATTAAATAGCCAACAGCTTTCTTCATCACACGAGCAGACTTTATCACCTGCTCAGACGTACAAACAAAAGCATAAACTGTATAATTGTGTATGATAGACATATCATGCACAGAGGTCACAACTGCCACCAACCTGGCTGTGACAATTATGCAAGACACAACTGATAAACCACATGATTATGATGAGTAGAAGCTAAAGAGGAGATATGAGAGCAATGCAACAATAGACAGTAGGGTTGGGCGATGTCCCCTTAATTGGCATTTGACGATATGTACAGTAAAACATTGCGATGGATAATGATATCGTTCTGGGGGGGACTATTTTATGTACAACGCCAGAGCAATGCAACAATAGACAGTAGGGTTGGGCGATGTCCCCTTAATCGGCATTTGACGATATGCACAGTAAAACATTGCGATGGATAATGATATCATCCTGGGGGGGACTATTTTATGTACAACGCCACAGCGCCCCCCTCATGATCTCCTTTTATAAGTTTCTTGTATTAAAAAGGAGATATAAATTATCATCAACAAAGACAAGCGTGTTGGAACCTGCCACTCATTTTCTCTCCCTCTCGTGCGCGCTCAGACGCGTTCTCAATTAAATGGACTAGCATACGTTCAAGTTGGATCTTAATGGAAAGGACCCGAAAAGTATTATCTTTATGTAACATGCTGTTGGTGCATTTTGACATTGTAAACATTCTCTAACAAGCGCGAGAAGCAGTAAAAGCTACTATTATACTATTTATGTCCCTCCTCTGTCTTTTGGTGCCCTACACACAGTGTGTGATGCGTGTGGTGGTAGCGGCAGCACTGAGCACTGGCAGCACTAACACCATAGACAGTAAAATAAATTCTCAGGCTTGCGGCTTCAGGTTTTGTGGCTTCCATGATCAGCCCATCACAAAGGAAATAGGTAAACACAATGCGTTGTGTTACTACTGTGTAACGCTTTATGTGTATTTCAAAATTAACCGCAGCGATTAACGTTAATTTTGACAGCCTTAATTTTAAGTTCAACGTAGGCTACAGTGTGAGACATACAAAAAACAGACAATAACAATTTCAAATCAGGAATTATTTGAATAAGACGGTAGTTTCACATAGACTAATAAGTGCTTAATTTTTGCGCACACTGGCTGTCCTGCATATGCATCAGTTCTAGGCTCAATTTCATTTCCAAAGAAAAGTTTTTATGTTAAAGCAGGAATTACTGTAGAATTACTGTGTGTCTGGCATGTGGGGGCGTGGCATCACGATGGTTGGTTCCCATCGTCAACCATCACGAAGATGTGTCAGAAATTATAGAATAAAACATGTAGGCCCAATCACATTTGTCATTCTTACCCCATCGCCTACCCCTTGCCCCTTCAAACTGAGTGGCAAGTGGTAGGGGTGAAAATAATTCTCCTAAGAAATGACACCACTACTGCTGTGAGGTTGCTTCATCAAAAGGTAACACTCCTTACAAAAATAACTGCACTACCTAAACCCTTTGAAACCTAGGCTATTTTCAGTGTAACTGTAAGGGTCATATTTAGCCATTTATGTCACCAGGAAGCATGCCAGTAGAAATATCTGTTCATATTTGTGCAGGTGGGATTGCCTGGAATCTGGCAATATAAAAATCATGATGATGGGATATTCTATGGCGTAGCAATTTACAAACAACATGCAGTATATGTACCGACATAAATAGTTTACTCATTATGAATTGTTTTATTCACCTAAGACTTGAAGTCTCTGAACCACTTGATGAAGAATGTGTCTTAAATACTCCTCTGCATTTGTGAAGTAACCTGTGCTTGGATATAAGTATGTCATGTAGCCCAAGGCACAGATGATCTGGGCATGCTATGACCAACTTTTGATTCTTTGATTATGGAAAGCAAATTCATTATTTTGGGGTGCTATAACATTAGAATTTCAGCTACAATTAGCTACAATCACAATCATGGATTACTGTACGGCTAACTGTACAGAGAAATGCTTTAAATCTTTGTGTTCGTAAAGGCTGCTGTTTAATTTGATATATGGTTTGCTATGTGTTGACTGAAGTGTTCGTGAGATATTCCACCGAGAGTAATGGGTGTGGAGGTGAAGGTGCAGAAAGTAAATATGATTCAATTTCATGTGAATTCAACATTCATTTTCTTGTGAAAATTTGACGTGATATGCATGTGATATCTACAAACCCTCCATGAGCAATTAAACCGAGAAGAATGGGTGTGAATTTGGACACACTTTACGTCCGTCGGCCTCATGGGGATGTGTCAAAACTGCAGTTTTGGACGAATAAATTGCATTTCATATGGGGGAAATGCCATATTTTGGACATGAAAAACTACATATACTGCACTTTATAAATCAGTAAATTGAGCAGGACCTAAATACCTATCAGACATGCTTCAG
Organism: Alosa pseudoharengus; assembly: GCF_046254945.1. NCBI lineage: Eukaryota > Metazoa > Chordata > Actinopteri > Clupeiformes > Clupeidae > Alosa > Alosa pseudoharengus. The sequence goes on along the minus strand of NW_027468674.1, from coordinate 34,082,951 downwards.
CAGTACACCTTCTCGTCCTCTCAGGTCCCAGGTGAAAAACCTGTTAGTAAAACCTACTGAACTAAACATGGTGAAGCAGCTTTTAGCTGCTATGTGCCTCAGCTCTGGAACAGACTTTCGGATGACATCAAAAAGGCCCCAACTGTAGCCAGTTTTAAATCTAGACTTAAGACCAAACTGTTCTCAGATGCTTTTTGCTAAATGCTGAGTTACAAATTCTGAATCTGCCTGGATAATTATTCTACTTACTTTTTTGGGGGCCAAGCAGCGAAGCTGCAGGGCAACCCTTAGTGTTTCTATGAATTCTTACTATTATTGGGGGCCAAGCAGCGAAGCTGCGAGGCAACCATTGTGATTGTTAGTTTTCTTATTATTGGGGGCCAAGCAGCGAAGCTGCGAAGGCACCCATTGTGTTTTTGGGAGCCAAGCAGCGAAGCTGCGAAGGCACCCATTGTGTTTCTACTGTTTCTTATTATTGGGGGCCAAGCAGCGAAGCTGCGAAGGCACCCATTGTGTTTCTATGATTTCTTATTATTATTTAACATCTTTCTTCCCGAATGGGAGTCTATGGCAGCCCATAGAACCGTCTGGTAAAAAGTTGTGAAATTTGGCACACTGATTGGGGACAGTCCCATGTTTAATTTCACCAAGTTTCATGTCAGCACCTTGAGCACTCTAGCGCCACCAACAGGCCAAAGTTGGACATGCGTTCACGCACGTAACTTTTGACCCGTATGCCCGATTGTCAAAAATGAGGCATCGTTGGAATCCTTGGACCAAGCCGAGTCCACCCTATGACGTCATTTTCCGCCATGATGGATTTTCCGCCATTTTGGATTTAATCAAAAACACTAAAAAGTTTTCACAGGTCACAATTTTTGTCCAATCGACACCAAACCTGACACACATGATCTTCAGACCAAGCCTCACAAAAGATACTCCTTTTTGTCTTCGGAACTAAAACCGTTCGCCCGTAACAGCCAATCGAAGTATGCAGCGAAGACGCCAAACAGGAAGTGAGCTCATATCTCAGCAATCCATTGATCTATCATAACCAAACTTAGTACATGGACTCAGGACCCCATCAGGGGGACGCTCAAAAAATGTTGTGACCTTTGACCTCTAGGTGGCGCTGCAATCAGCAAAAATGCATTTTGGCCTGTAGCTGTTGATGTGTTTGGAATTAAAATGTACTAGTGGTGTCTGGTAATACTGTTGGAGGTCCTTAGGCCGACCCAAGCCAACTTGTGATGTCATCATAATTGATTCGGCCGCCATATTGGATTTAATCAAAAACACGTACAAGTTCTCGCAGGTCACAAATTTTAGCGGATCCTCACCAAAATTGGCAGAGACCATCTTCAGACCATAACCTATCAATATATTGCTTTCTGGAACAATTGACGAAAGCATTCGCCCATAACAGCCAATCGAAATTGGTGGCGAAGCCGCCAAACAGGAAGTGAGCTCATATCTCAGCAACCCTGCCATGTATCATAACCAAACTTACTACATGGATTCATGACCCCATTAGGAGGACGCTCAAAAACTTTGGTGACCTTTGACCTGTAGGGGGTGCTGCAATTAGCAATATTGCATTTTGATCTGTAGTTGCTGATGTGTTTTATCGATCTTTTATTTTTTGATGTGAAACTGATGACATGTTCCATCCAGTTCATTTTAATGCGTGCATGCAAGGGCGGGGCGGGGCAGGACGGGCAGGGGTGATTAGGTGGGGGGCTGGCTGGCGGAGGCAGCAGCAATACTCAGCCCTGTTTCAGCCCTACAAAGTCAGTTATGTTTTTATGTTACAGTAGTTGAAAGCGTTGATCGCGGATGTCTGCTGAGTTCTATCTTGTCGCCCTGGCTACTCCAGCCTATTCTGCTTGGCCCCCTCATTGCTGCTTGCAGCTATATTTATTATTCCTCTGGCATTGAAGTCAATGGCAGCCCATAGAACTGTCTGGTGAAAAGTTGTGAAATTTGGCACACTGATTGAGGACAGTCTCATGATTAATTTCACCAAGTTTCATACCGGCACCTTGAGCGCTCTAGCGCCACCAACAGGCCAAAGTTGGACTTGCGTTCACGCATGTAACTTCTGACCCGTTGACTCGATTGTCAAAAATGAGGCATCGTTGGAATCCTTGGACCAAGCCGAGTTCAACGCACCCTATGACGTCATTTTCCGCCATGATGGATTTTCCGCCATTTTGGATTTTAGTGAAAGTGAAACTAATTTTTCACAGGTCACAAATTTTGTCCGATTGTCACCAAACTTGACACACATGATCTTCAGACCAAGCCTCACAAAAGTTGTGGTGTTTTGTCTTCGGAACTTAAACCGTTCACCCGTAATATCCAATCGAAATTTGCGGCGAAGACGCCAAACAGGAAGTGAGCTCATATCTCAGCAACCCATTCATCTATCATAACCAAACTTAGTATATGGACTCATGACCCCATCAGGGGGAAGCTCAAGAAATTTGGTGACCTTTGACCTCTAGGGGGCGCTGTAATTAAGAAACATGCTTTTTGGCCTGTAGCTGCTGTTGTGCTTAGAATTAAAACGCACTAGTGGTGTCTGACAATACTGTGGAAGGTCCTTAGGCCGACCCAAGCCAACTTGTGATGTCATCGTAATTGATTTGGTCGCCATATTGGATTTAATCAAAAACATGAATAATTATTCGCAAGTCACAAATTTCAGCTGATCCACACCAAAATTGGCAGTGACCATCTTCAGACCATGCCTTATCAGTGTATTTTTTTCTGGAACAATTGACAGAAGCGTTTGCCTGTAACAGCCAATCGAAATTTGCGGCGAAGCCGCCAAACAGGAAGTGAGCTCATATCTCAGCAACGCTTTCATGTATCAAAACCAAACTTAGTACATGGTCCTCTGGACCCACCAGGAGGACGCTCAAGAAATTTGGTGACCTTTGACCTCTAGGGGGCTCTGTAATTGGCAAAAATGTATTTTGGCCTGTAGTTGCTGCATTATTCTGCAATGGAGGTCAATGGCACCCCATAGAACCATCTGGTTCATCCTGATGATGCACAAATAATTTGGTGACCTTTGACCTCTATTGGGGCATTGAAATCACAGCAAGCATGATCATATCTCAATCGATCTTTTATTTTTGATGTGAAACTGTTGACAGCGAGTTCCATCCAGTTAATTCTAATGCGTGCGTGCAAGGGTGGGGCGGGGTGGGACGGGGTGGGACGGGCAGGGGCGGGCAGGGGGCGATTGCAGTGGTGAGTTGGCTGGTTGAGGGGGCGGCGACACTCAGCCCTGGTTCAGCCACACAAAATTAGTTATGTTTTGATGTGAAACTTGACCTTGTAACTCAGCCAATCTTGGGTTGTTTGACATGGAACTTGTTGTGACTGCTTAATGCTATATGCCTGATGCCACGGCATTGAGTTGCATGGCAAATCTGGACTTCTGGACTGCTGAACTGCCTGCTTGGCCCCCTCATTGCTGCTTGCAGCTATATTTGGGGGCCAAGCAGCGAAGCTGCGAGGCAACCATTGTGTTTGTTAGTTTTCTTATTGGGGGCCAAGCAGCGAAGCTGCGAGGCAACCATTGTGTTTCTATGATTTCTTATTATTATTATTTAACATCTTTCTTCCGCCATTAGAGTCTATGGCAGCCCATAGAACCGTCTGGTGAAAAGTTGTGAAATTTGGCACACTGATTGAGGACAGTCTCATGGTCAATTTCACCAAGTTTCATGTTGGCACCTTGACCGCTCTAGCGCCACCAACAGGCCAAAGTTGGACGTGCGTTCACGCACGTAACTTCTGACCCGTATGACCGATTGTCAAAAATGAGGTATCGTTGGATTCCTTGGGCCAAGACGAGTTCAACGCACCCTATGACGTCATTTTCCGCCATGATGAATTTTCCGCCATTTTTGATTTTATCAAAAACACTAAAACGGCTTCTCTGGTCACAAATTTTGTCCAATCGACACCAAACTTCACACACATCATCTACAGAAAACACTACTTTAAGGAATTACTTTTTGTCTTCGGAAATAAAACCGTTCGCCCGTAACAGCCAATCAAAATTTGCGGCGAAGCCGCCAAACAGGAAGTGAATGCATATCTCAGCAACCCTTTCATGTATCATAACCAAACATTGTATATAGACTACTGACCCCATCAGGAGGATGCTCAACAATTTTGGTAACCTTTGACCTCTAGGGGGCGCTACAATTAAGGCACATGCCTTTTGGCCTGTAGCTGCTGTTGTGCTTAAAATTAAAATGCACTAGTGGTGTCTGTCAATACTGTGGAAGGTCCTTAGGTCAACAGAAGACAACTTGTGACATCAACATAATTGATTTGGCCGCCATATTGGATTTAATCAAAAACATGAATAAGTATTCGCAAGTCACAAATTTCAGCTGATCCTCACCAAAATTGGCAGAGACCATCTACAGACCATGTCTTATCAGTGTATTTTTTTCTGGAACAATTGACTGAAGCGTTCGCCTGTAACAGCCAATCGAAATTTGCGGCGAAGCCGCCAAACAGGAAGTGAGCTCATATCTCAGCAACGCTTTCATGTATCAAAACCAAACTTAGTACATGGTCCTCAGGACCCACCAGGAGGACGCTCAAGAAATTTGGTGACCTTTGACCTCTAGGGGGCTCTGTAATTCGCAAAAATGTATTTTGGCCTGTAGTTGCTGCATTATTCTGCAATGGAGGTCAATGGCAGCCCATAGAACAGTCTGGTTCATCCTGATGATGCACAAATAATTTGGTGATCTTTGACCTCTATGGGGCATTGAAATCACAGCAAGCATGATAATATCTCAATCGATCTTTTATTTTTGATGTGAAACTGATGACAGCGAGTTCCATCAAGTTAATTCTAAAGCGTGCGTGCAAGGATGGGGCAGGGTGGAACGGGCACGGGCGATTGCGGCAGTGGGTTGGCTGGGTGAGTGGGCGGCGACACTCAGCCCTGGTTCAGCCCCACAAAATCAGTTATGTTTTGATGTGAAACTTGACCTTGTAACTCAGCCAATCTTGGGTTGTTTGACATGGAACTTGTTGTGACTGCTTAATGCTATATGCCTGATGCCACGGCATTGAGTTGCATGGCAAATCTGGCCTGCTGAACTGCCTGCTTGGCCCCCACATTGCTGCTTGCAGCTATATTTGGGGGCCAAGCAGCGAAGCTGCGAAGGCACCCATTGTGTTTCTATTTGTTCTTATTATTATTGGGGGCCAAGCAGCGAAGCTGCGAAGGCACCCATTGTGTTTCTAGCTTTTCCTATTATTATTACACATCTTTCTTCCGCCATTGAAGTCTATGGCAGCCCATAGAACCGTCTGGTGAAAAGTTGTGAAATTTGGCACACTAATTAGGCTGAATCTCATGATTAATTTCACCAAGTTTCATGTCGGCACCTCCAGCGCTCTAGCGCCACCAACAGGCCAAAGTTGGACTTGCGTTCACGCACGTAACTTCTGACCCGTATGGCCGATTGTCAAAAATGAGGTATCGTTGGAATCCTTAGGCCAAGCCGAGTTCAACGCACCCTATGACGTCATTTTCCGCCATGATGGATTTTCCGCCATATTGGATTTTAGTGAAAGTGAAACTAAAACTTCACAGGTCACAAATTTTGTCCGATCGTCACCAAACTTGACACACATGATCTTCAGACCAAGCCGCACAAAAGTTGTGGTGTTTTGTCTTCGGAACTATAACTGTTCACCCGTAATATCCAATCGAAATTTGCGGCGAAGCCGCCAAACAGGAAGTGAGCTCATATCTCAGCAACCCATTCATCTATCATAACCAAACTTAGTCCATGGACTCAGGACCCAATCACAGGGACGCTCAAGAAATCTGGTGACCTTTGACCTCTAGGGGGCGCTGTAATTAAGAAACATGCCTTTTGGCCTGTAGCAGCAGTTGTGCTTAGAATTAAAACGCACTAGTGGTGTCTGGTACTATTGTTGAAGGTCCTTAGGCCAACCCAAGCCAACTTGTGATGTCATCATAATTGATTTGGCCGCCATATTGGATTTAATCAAAAACATCAAAAAGTTTTCGCAGGTCACAAATTTCAGCGGATCCTCACCAAAATTGGTGGAGACCATCTTCAGACCATGCCGTATCAGTGCCTTGCTTTTTGGAACAATTGACAGCAGCATTCGGCTGTAACAGCCAATCGAAATTTGCGGCGAAGCCGCCAAACAGGAAGTGAGCTCATATCTCAGCAACCCTTTAATGTATCATAACCAAACTTACTACATAGATTCATGACCCCATTAGGAGGACGCTGAAAAACTTTGGTGACCTTTGACCTGTAGGGAGTGCTGCAATTAGCAATATTGCATTTTGATCTGTAGTTGCTTGTGTTTTATCAATCTTTTATTTTTTGATGTGAAACTGGTGACATGTTCCATCCAGTTCATTCTAATGCGTGTGTGCGTGCAAGAGCGGGGCGGGGCAGAACGTGGTGGGACGGGCAGGGGTGATTAGGTGGGGGGGGCTGGCTGGCGGAGGCGGTGGAGATACTCAGCCCTATTTCAGCCCTGTTGTCTGCTGAGTTCTATCTTGTCACCGTGGCTACTCCGGCCTATTCTGCTTGGCCCCCTCATTGCTGCTTGCAGCTATATTTGGGGGCCAAGCAGCGAAGCTGCGAAGGCACCCATTGTGTTTCTATCTTTTCTTATTATTGGGGGCCAAGCAGCGAAGCTGCGAAGGCACCCATTGTGTTTCTATGATTTCTTCTTATTATTATTATTATTATTAAACATCTTTCCTCTGCCATTGGAGTCTATGGCAGCCCATAGAACCGTCTGGTAAAAAGTTGTGAAATTTGGCACACTGATTGGGGACAGTCCCATGATTAATTTCACCAAGTTTCATGTTGGCACCTTGACCACTCTAGCGCCACCAACAGGTCAAAGTTGGACTTGCGTTCACGCACGTAACTTTTGACCCGTATGCCCGATTGTCACAAATGAGGTATCGTTGGAATCCTTGGACCAAGCCGAGTTCAACGCACCCTATGACGTCATTTTCCGCCATGATGGATTTTCCGCCATTTTGGATTTCATCAAAATCACTTAAAATGTATCAGGGGTCACATATTTTGTCCAATCGACACCAAACTTCACAGATATCATCTACAGACCATGCCTCATTAATGCATTGCTTTTTGTCTCCGGAACTAAAACCGTTCGCGCGTAACAGCCAATCGAAATTTGTGGCGAAGCCGCCAAACAGGAAGTGAGCTCATATCTCAGCAACGCATTCACCTATCATAACCAATCTTAGTCCATGGACTCAGGACCCAATCAGGGGGACGCTCAAGAAATCTGGTGACCTTTGACCTCTAGGGGGCGCTGTAATTAAGAAACATGCCTTTTGGCCTGTAGCTGCAGTTGTGGTTAGAATTAGAACGCACTAGTGGTGTCTGGTAATATTGTTGAAAGTCCTTAGGCCGACCCAAGCCAACTTGTGATGTCATCGTAATTGATTCGGCCGCCATATTGGATTTAATCAAAAACACGTACAAATTTTCGCAGGTCACAAATTTCATCTGTTCTTCACCAAAATTGGCAGAGACCATCTTCAGACCATGCCTGATGAGTGCAATGCTTTCTGGAACAATTGACAGAAGCATTGACCTGTACCAGCCAATCGAAATTTGCGGCGAAGCCGCCAAACAGGAAGTGATTTTATATCTCAGCAACGCTTTCATGTATCAAAACCAAATTTAGTACATGTACCTCAGACCCCATCGGGAGGACGCTCAAGAAATTTGGTGACATTTGACCTCTAGGGGGCACCGTAATTGACAAAAATGCATTTTGGCCAGTAGTTGATGATGCGCATTATTTTGCAATGGAAGTCAATGGCAGCCCATAGAACCGTCTGGTAAAAAGTTATAAAATTTTGCACACTAATTGGGGAAAGTCCAGTAATTCATTTCACCAAGTTTCATGCCGGCACCTCAAGCGCTCTAGCGCCACCAACAGGCCAAAGTTGGATGTGCGTTCACGCACGTAACTTTTGACCCGTATGGCCGATTGTCAAAAATGATGTATCGTTGGAATCCTTGGACCAAGCCGAGTTCAACACACCCTATGACGTCAATTTCCGCTATGATGGATTTTCCGCCATATTGGATTTCATCAGAAAAACTTAAATGTCTTCACAGGTCACACATTTTGTCCAATTGATACCAAACTTCACAGATATCATCTACAGACCATGCCTCATTAATGCATTGCTTTTTGTCTTCGGAACTATAACCATTCGCGCATAAACAGCCAATCGAATTTTGCGGCGAAGCCACCAAACAGGAAATGAGCTCATATCTCAGCAACCCATTCATATATCATAACCAAACTTAGTCCATGGACTCAGGACCCAATCAGGGGGATGCTCAAGAAATCTGGTGACCTTTGACCTCTAGGGGGCGCTGTAATTAAGAAACATGCCTTTTGGCCTGTAGCAGCAGTTGTGCTTAGAATTAAAACACACTAGTGGTGTCTGGTACTAGTTTTGAAGGTCCTTAGGCCGACCCAAGCTAACTTGTGATGTCATCATAATTGATTCGGCCGCCATATTGGATTTAATGAAAAACACGTACAATTTTTCGCAGGTCACAAATTTCAGCGGATCCTCACCAAAATTGGCAGAGACCATCTTCAGACCATATCCTATTAATATATTGCTCTCTGGAACAATTGACAAAAGCATTCGCCCGTAACAGCCAATCGAAATTTGCGGCAAAGCCGCCAAACAGGAAGTGATTTCATATCTCAGCAACGCTTTCATGTATCAAAACCAAACTTAGTACATGTACCTCACACCCCATCGGGAGGACGCTCAAGAAATTTGGTGACATTTGACCTCTAGGGGGCTCCGTAATTGACACAAATGCATTTTGGCCAGTAGTTGCTGATGCGCATTATTTTGCAATGGAAGTCAATGGCAGCCCATAGAACCGTCTGGTAAAAAGTTATACAATTTTGCACACTAATTGGGGACAGTCCAATAATTCATTTCACCAAATTTCATGCCGGCACCTCAAGTGCTCTAGCGTCACCAACAGGCCAAAGTTGGATTTGTGTTCACGGACGTAACTTTTGACCTGTTGACCCGAATGGCAAAATGAGGTATCATTGGAATCCTTGGGCCAAGCCGAGTTCAACACACCCTATGACGTCAATTTTTGACCTCTATGTTTAAATCACAGCAAGTGTGATCATATCTCAGTCAATCTTTTATTTTTGATGTGAAACTGATGACAGCAAGTTCCATCCAGTTTATTCTAAAGCGTGCAAGCAAGGGTGGGGGGGGGGTGGGATGGGCAGGGGCGGTTGCGGCGGTGGGCTGGCTGGGGGAGGGGGTGGCGACACTCAGCCCTGGTTAAGCTCCACAAAATCAGTTATGTTTTGATGTGAAACTTGACCTTGTAACTCAGCCAATCTTGGGTTGTATGGCATGGAACTTGCTGTGACTGCTTAAGGCTATATGTCTGATGCAACGGCATTGACTTACATGGTAAATCTGGCCTGCTGAACTTTCTGCTTGGCCCCCACATTGCTGCTTGCAGCTATATTTGGGGGCCAAGCAGCGAAGCTGCGAAGGCACCCATTGTGTTTCTATGTTTTCTTATTATTGGGGGCCAAGCAGCGAAGCTGCGAAGGCACCCATTGTGTTTCTATGATTTCTTATTATTGGGGGCCAAGCAGCGAAGCTGCGAAGGCACCCATTGTGTTTCTATTGTTTCTTATTGGGGGCCAAGCAGCGAAGCTGCGAAGGCACCCATTGTGTTTCTATGATTTCTTATTATTATTATTATTATTATTTAACATCTTTCCTCTGCCATTGGAGTCTATGGCAGCCCATAGAACCGTCTGGTGAAAAGTTGTGAAATTTGGCACACTGATTGGGGAAAGTCCAATGATTAATTTCACCAAGTTTCATGCCGGCACCTCGAGCACTCTAGCGCCACCAACAGGCCAAAGTTGGACGTGTGTTGACGTACGTAACTTTTGACCCGTAGGCCCGATTGCCAAAAATGAGGTATCGTTGGAATCCTTGGACCAAGCCGAGTTCAACGCACTCTATGACGTCATTTTCCGCCATGATGGATTTTCCGCCATTTTGGATTTTAGTGAAAGTGAAACTAATTCTTCACAGGTCACAAATTTTGTCCGATCATCACCAAACTTGACACAAATTATCTTCAGACCAAGCCTCACAAAAGATACTCCTTTTCGTCTTCGGAACTCAAACCGTTCGCTCGTAACAGCCAATCGAAATATGCGGCGAAGCCGCCAAACAGGAAGTGAGCTCATATCTCAGCAACCCATTGATCTATCATAACCAAACTTAGTACATGGACTCAGGACCCCATCAGGGGGACGCTCAAAAAATGTGGTGACCTTTGACCTCTAGGTGGCGCTGCAATCAGCAAAAATGCATTTTGGCCTGTAGCTGTTGATGTGTTTGGAATTAAAACGTACTAGTGGTGTCTGGTAATACTGTTGGAGGTCCTTAGGCCGACCCAAGCCAACTTGTGATGTCATCATAATTGATTCGGCCGCCATATTGGATTTAATCAAAAACACGTACAAGTTCTCGCAGGTCACAAATTTTAGCGGATCCTCACCAAAATTGGCAGAGACCATCTTCAGACCATAACCTATCAATGTATTGCTTTTTGGAACAATTGACAAAAGCATTCGCCCGTAACAGCCAATCGAAATTGGTGGCGAAGCCGCCAAACAGGAAGTGAGCTCATATCTCAGTAACCCTGCCATGTATCATAACCAAACTTACTACATGGATTCATGACCCCATTAGGAGGACGCTCAAACACTTTGGTGACCTTTGACCTGTAGGGGGTGCTGCAATTAGCAATATTGCATTTTGATCTGTAGTTGCTGATGTGTTTTATCAATCTTTTATTTTTTGATGTGAAACTGATGACAACATGTTCCATCCAGTTCATTCTAATGCGTGCGTGCGTGCAAGGGCGGGGCGGGACGGGCAGGGGTGATTAGGTGGGGGGCTGGCTGGCGGAGGCAGTGGCAATACTCAGCCCTGTTTCAGCCCTACAAAATCAATTATGTTTTGATGTGAAACTTGTTGAAAGTGTTGATGGCGGGTATCTGCTGAGTTCAATCTTGTCACCGTGGCTACTTCGGCCTATTCTGCTTGGCCCCCTCATTGCTGCTTGCAGCTATATTTATTATTATTCCTCTGCCATTGAAGTCTATGGCAGCCCATAGAACCGTCTGGTGAAAAGTTGTGAAATTTGGCACACTAATTAGGCTGCGTCCCATGATTAATGTCACCAAGTTGCGTGTCGGCACCTTAAGCGCTCTAGCGCCACCAACAGGCCAAAGTTGGATGTGCGTTCATGCACGTAACTTTTGACCAGTATGGCCGATTATCAAAAATTAGGTATCATTGGAATCCTTGGACCAAGCCGAGTTCAACGCACCCTATGACGTCATTTTCCGCCATGATGGATTTTCCGCCATTTTGAATTTCATCAAAAACACTAAAAAGTTTTCACAGGTCACAAATTTTGTCCAATCGACACCAAACCTGACACACATGATCTTCAGACCAAGCCTCACAAAAGATACTCCTTTTCGTCTTCGGAACTAAAACCGTTTGCCCATAACAGCCAATCAAAAATTGTGGCGAAGCCGCCAAACAGGAAGTGAGCTCATATCTCAGCAACCCATTAATCTATCATAACCAAACTTTGTACATGGACTCAGGACCCAATCAGGGGGACGCTCAAGAAATCTGGTGACCTTTGACCTCTAGGGGGCGCTGTAATTTAGAAACATGCCTTTTGGCCTGTAGCTGATGTTGTGCTTAGAATTAAAACACACTAGTGGTGTCTGGTAATACTGTTGGAGGTCCTTAGGCCGACCCAAGCCAACTTGTGATGTCATCGTAATTGATTCGGCCGCCATATTGGATTTAATCAAAAACACTAAAAAGTTTTCACAGGTCACAAATTTTGTCCAATCGACACCAAACCTGACACACATGATCTTCAGACTAAGCCTCACAAAAGATACTCCTTTTCGTCTTCGGAACTCAAACCGTTCGCCCGTAACAGCCAATCGAAGTTTGCGGTGAAGCCGCCAAACAGGAAGTGAGCACATATCTCAGCAACCCATTCACCTATCATAACCAAACTTAGTACATGGACTAAGGACCCAATCAGGGGGACGCTCAAGAAATCTGGTGACCTTTGACCTCTAGGGGGCGCTGTAATTAAGAAACATGCCTTTTGGCGTGTAGCTGCAGTTGTGCTTAGAATTAAAACGCACTAGTGGTGTCTGGTAATACTGTTGGAGGTCCTTAGGCCGACCCATGTTGACTTGTGATGTCATCGTAATTGCTTCGGCCGCCATATTGAATTTAATTAAAAACACGTAAAAATTTTCGCAGGTCACAAATTTCAACAGATCCTCACCAAAATTGGCAGAGAACATCTTCCGACCATGCCTTATCAGTGCCTCGCATTTCGGAACGATTGACAGTAGCATTCGGCTGTAACAGCCAATCGAAACTTGCGGCGAAGCCGCCAAACAGGAAGTGAGCTCATATCTCAGCAACCCTACCATGTATCATAACCAAACTTACTACATAGGTTCAGGACCCCATTAGGAGGACGCTCAAAAAATGTGTTGACCTTTGACCTGTAGGGGGTGCTGCAATTAGCAATATTGCATTTTGATCTGTAGTTGCGATGTGTTTTATCAATCTTTTATTTTTGGATGTGAAACTGATGACAACATGTTCCATCCAGTTCATTCTAATGCGTGCGTGGTAGGGCGGGACGGGGTGGGACGGGCAGGGGTGATTAGGTGGGGGGGCTGGCTCGCGGAGGCGGTGGCAATACTCAGCCCTGTTTCAGCCCTACAAAATCAGTTATGTTTGATGTGACACTTGTTGAAAGTGTTGATCACGATGTCTGCTGAGTTCTATCTTGTCGCCGTGGCTACTCCGGCCTATTCTGCTTGGCCCCCTCATTGCTGCTTGCAGCTATATTTATTATTATTATTTAACATCTTTCCTCCGCCATTGGAGTCTATGGCAGCCCATAGAACCGTCTGGTGAAAAGTTGTGAAATTTGGCACACTGATTAAGGACAGTCTCATGAATAATTTCACCAAGTTTCATACCGGCACCTTGAGCGCTCTAGCGCCACCAACAGGCCAAAGTTGGACATGCGTTCACGCACGTAACTTTTGACCCGTATGGCCGATTGTCAAAAATGAGATATCTTTGGAATCCTTGGACCAAGCCGAGTTCAACGCACCCTATGACGTCATTTTCCGCCATGATGGATTTTCCGCCATTTTGGATTTAATCAAAAACACTAAAAAGTTTTCACAGGTCACAAATTTTGTCCGATCGTCACCAAACTTGACACACATGATCTTCAGCCCAAGCCTCACAAAAGATACTCCTTTTCGTCTTCGGAACTCAAACCGTTCGCCCGTAACAGCCAATCGAAATATGCGGCGAAGCCGCCAAACAGGAAGTGAGCTCATATCTCAGCAACCCTTGCATGTATCACAGCCAAACTTGGTGCATGGACTCAGGACCCAATCGGGGGGACGCTCAAGAAATCTGGTGACCTTTGACCTCTAGGGGGCGCTGTAATTAAGAAACATGTCTTTTGGCCTGTAGCTGCAGTTGTGCTTAGAATTAAAATGCACTAGTGGTGTCTGGTAATACTGTTGGAGGTCCTTAGGCCGACCCAAGCCAACTTGTGATGTCATCATAATTGCTTCGGCCGCCATATTGGATTTAATCAAAAACACGTACAAATTTTCGCAGGTCACAAATTTCAACGGATCCTCACCAAAATTGGCAGAGACCATCTTCAGACCATGCCTTATCTGTGCCACGCATTTCGGAAAGATTGACAGTAGCATTCGGCTTTAACAGCCAATCGAAACTTGCAGCAAAGCCGCCAAACAGGAAGTGAGCTCATATCTCAGCAACCCTACCATGTATCATAACCAAACTTACTACATATGTTCAGTACCCCATTAGGAGGACGCTCAAAAAATTTGTTGACCTTTGACCTGTAGGGGGTGCTGCAATTAGCAATATTGCATTTTGATCTGTAGTTGCGATGTGTTTTATCGATCTTTTATTTTTGGATGTGAAACTGATGACAACATGTTCCATCCAGTTCATTCTAATGTGTGCGTGGTAGGGCGGGACGGGGTGGGACGGGCAGGGGTGATTAGGTGGGGGGGCTGGCTCGCGGAGGCGATGGCAATACTCAGCCCTGTTTCAGCCCTACAAAATCAGTTATGTTTGATGTGACACTTGTTGAAAGTGTTGATCACGATGTCTGCTGAGTTCTATCTTGTCGCCGTGGCTACTCCGGCCTATTCTGCTTGGCCCCCTCATTGCTGCTTGCAGCTATATTTATTATTATTATTATTATTATTATTACGCTTCCGTCATTGAAGTCAATGGCAGCCCATAGAACCGTCTGGTGAAAAGTTCTGAAATTTGGCACACTGATTAAGGACAGTCTCATGATTAATTTCACCAAGTTTCATACCGGCACCTTGAGCGCTCTAGCGCCACCAACAGGCCAAAGTTGGATGTGCGTTCACGCACGTAACTTTTGACCCGTTGATCCGATTGTCAAAAATTAGGTATTGTTAGAATCCTTGGACCAAGCCGAGTTCAACGCACCCTGTGACGTCATTTTCCGCCATGATGGATTTTCCGCCATTTTGGATTTCATCAAAAACACTTAAAAGTCTTCAGAGGTCACAAATTTTCTCCGATCAAAACCAAACCTGACACACATAATCTTCAGACCAAGCCTCACAAAAGTTATTCCTTTTTGTCTTCGGAACTAAACCCGTTCTCCCGTAACAGCCAATCAAAGTTTGCGGCGAAGCCGCCAAACAGGAAGTGAGCTCATATCTCAACAACCCTTGCATGTATCAAAGCCAAACTTGGTACATGGACTCAGGACCCAATCAGGGGGACGCTCAAGAAATCTGGTGACCTTTGACCTCTAGGGGGCGCTGTAATTAAGAAACATGCCTTTTGGCCTGTAGCTGCAGTTGTGCTTAGAATTAAAATGCACTAGTGGTGTCAGGTAATACTGTTGGAGGTCCTTAGGCCGACCCAAGCCAATTTGTGATGTCATCGTAATTGATTCGGCCGCCATATTGGATTTAATCAAAAACACGTAAAAATTTTCGCAGGTCACAAATTTCAGTGGATCCTCACTAAAATTGGCAGACATCATCTTCAGACCATGCATTATCATTGCTTTGCTTTCTGGAACAATTGACAGAAGCATTCGGCTGTAACAGCCAATCGAATCTTGCGGCGAAGCCGCCAAACAGGAAGTGAGCTCATATCTCAGCAACCCTTGCATGTATCAAAGCCAAACTTGGTGCATGGCCTCAGGACCCAATCAGGGAGACACTCAAGAAATCTGGTGACCTTTGACCTCTAGGGGGCGCTGTAATTAAGAAACATGCCTTTTGGCCTGTAGCTGAAGTTGTGCTTAGAATTAAAACGCACTAGTGGTGTCTGGTAATACTGTTGGAGGTCCTTAGGCTCACCCAAGCCAACTTGTGATGTCATCGTAATTGATTCGGCCGCCATATTGGATTTAATCAAAAAAACATATAAGTGTTCGCAGGTCACAAATTTCAGCGGATCCTCACCAAAATTGGCAGAGACCATCTTCAGACCATAACCTTTCAATATATTGCTCTCTGGAACAATTGACAAAAGCATTCGCCCGTAACAGCCAATCGAAATTGGTGGCGAAGCCGCCAAACAGGAAGTGAGCTCATATCTCAGCAACCCTGCCATGTATCATAACCAAACTTACTACATATATTTGTGACCCCATTAGGAGGACGCTCAAAAAATTCGGTGACCTTTGACCTGTAGGGGGTGCTGCAATTAGCAATATTGCATTTTGATGTGTAGTTGCTGATGTGTTTTATCAATCTTTTATTTTTTGATGTGAAACTGATGACAACATGTTCCATCCAGTTAATTCTAATGCGTGCGTGCAAGAGCAGGGCAGGGCAGGATGGGGTGGGACGGGCTGGGGTGATTAGGTGGGGGGGGCTGGCTGGCGGAGGCGGTGGCAATACTCATCCCTGTTTCAGCCCTGTTGATCCCGGGTGTCTGCTGAGTTCTATCTTGTCACCGTGGCTACTCCGGCCTATTCTGCTTGGCCCCCTCATTGCTGCTTGCAGCTATATTTGGGGGCCAAGCAGCGAAGCTGCGAAGGCACCCATTGTGTTTCTATGTTTTCTTATTATTATTATTATTATTATTACGCTTCCGTCATTGAAGTCAATGGCAGCCCATAGAACCGTCTGGTGAAAAGTTCTGAAATTTGGCACACCGATTAAGGACAGTCTCATGATTAATTTCACCAAGTTTCATACCGGCACCTTGAGCGCTCTAGCGCCACCAACAGGCCAAAGTTGGACGTGCGTTCACGCACGTAACTTTTGACCCGTTGATCGATCCGATTGTCAAAAATTAGGTATTGTTGGAATCCTTGGACCTAGCCGAGTTCAACGCACCCTGTGACGTCATTTTCCGCCATGATGGATTTTCCGCCATTTTGGATTTCATCAAAAACACTTAAAAGTCTTCACAGGTCACAAATTTTGTCCGATCAAAACCAAACCTGACACACATAATCTTCAGACAAAGCCTCACAAAAGTTATTCCTTTTTGTCTTCGGAACTAAACCCGTTCTCCCGTAACCGCCAATCAAAGTTTGCGGCGAAGCCGCCAAACAGGAAGTGAGCTCATATCTCAGCAACCCTTGCATGTATCAAAGCCAAACTTGGTGCATGGCCTCAGGACCCAATCAGGGAGACACTCAAGAAATCTGGTGACCTTTGACCTCTAGGGGGCGCTGTAATTAAGAAACATGCCTTTTGGCCTGTAGCTGAAGTTGTGCTTAGAATTAAAACGCACTAGTGGTGTCTGGTAATACTGTTGGAGGTCCTTAGGCTGACCCAAGCCAACTTGTGATGTCATCGTAAATGATTCGGCCGCCATATTGGATTTAATCAAAAATACATACAAGTGTTCGCAGGTCACAAATTTCAGCGGATCCTCACCAAAATTGGCACAAACCATCTTCAGACCATAACCTTTCAATATATTGCTCTCTGGAACAATTGACAAAAGCATTCGCCCGTAACAGCCAATCGAAATTGGTGGCGAAGCTGCCAAACAGGAAGTGAGTTTATATCTCAGCATCCCTGCCATGTATCATAACCAAACTTACTACATATATTTGTGACCCCATTAGGAGGACGCTCAAAAAATTCGGTGACCTTTGACCTGTAGGGGGTGCTGCAATTAGCAATATTGCATTTTGATCTGTAGTTGCTGATGTTTTAGCAATCTTTTATTTTTTGATGTGAAACTGATGACAACATGTTCCATCCAGTTAATTCTAATGCGTGCGTGCAAGGGCAGGGCAGGGCAGGGCAGGATGGGGTGGGACGGGCTGGGGTGATTAGGTGGGACGGGCTGGCTGGCGGAGGCGGTGGCAATACTCATCCCTGTTTCAGCCCTGTTGATCCCGGGTGTCTGCTGAGTTCTATCTTGTCACCGTGGCTACTCCTGCCTATACTGCTTGGCCCCCTCATTGCTGCTTGCAGCTATATTTATTATTATTATTCCGCCATTGAAGTCAATGGCAGCCCATAGAACCGTCTGGTGAAAAGTTGTGAAATTTGGCACACTGATTAGGGACAGTCCCATGATTAATGTCACCAAGTTTCATGATGGCACCTAGAGCACTCTAGCGCCACCAACAGGCCAAAGTTGGACGTGCGTTCACGCACGTAACTTTTGACCCGTATTGCCGATTGTCAAAAATGAGGTATCGTTGGAATCCTTGATCCAAGCCGAGTTCAACGCACCCTATGACGTCAATTTCCGCCATGATGGATTTTCCGCCATATTGGATTTCATCAAAAACACTAAAAAGTCCTCTCAGGTCACATATTTTGTCCGATCGACACCAAACTTCACAGATATCATTTACAGATCATGCCTCATTAATGCATTGCTTTTTGTCTTAGGAACTAAAACCGTTCGCGCGTAACAGCCAATCGAAGTTTGCGGCGAAGCCGCCAAACAGGAAGTGAGCTCATATCTCAGCAACCCATTCACCTATCATAACCAAACTTAGTACATGGACTCAGGACCCAATCAGGGGGACGCTCAAGAAATCTGGTGACCTTTGACCTCTAGGGGGCGCTGTAATTAAGAAACATGCCTTTTGGCCTGTAGCTGCAGTTGTGCTTAGAATTAAAACGCACTAGTGGTGTCTAGTAATACTGTTGGAGGTCCTTAGGCCGACCGATGTCGACTTGTGATGTCATCGTAATTGATTCGGCCGCCATATTGGATTTAATCAAGAACACGTACAAGTTTTCGCAGGTCACAAATTTCAGCGGATCGATCCTCACCAAAATTGGCAGAGACCATCTTCAGACCATGCCTTATCAGTGCATTGCTTTTTGGAACAATTGACAGTAGCATGCGGCTGTAACAGCCAATCGAAACTTGCGGCGAAGCCGCCAAACAGGAAGTGAGCTCATATCTCAGTAACCCTTGCATGTATCAAAGCCAAACTTGGTGCATTGACTCAGGACCCAATCAGGGGGACGCTAAAGAAATCTGGTGACCTTTGACCTCTAGGGGGCGCTGTAATTAAGAAACATGCCTTTTGGCCTGTAGCTGTTATTGTGCTTAGAATTAAAATGCACTAGTGGTGTCTGGTAATACTGTTGGAGGTCCTTAGGCCGACCCAAGCCAACTTGTGATGTCATCGTAATTGATTCGGCCGCCATATTAGATTTATTTAAAACACGTACAAGTTTTCACAAGTCACAAATTTCAGCGGATCCTCACCAAAATTGGCAGAGAACATCTTCAGACCTTGCGTTATCAGTGCACTACTTTCTGGAACAATTGACAGAAGCATTAGCCCGTAACAGCCAATCGAAATTGGTGGCGAAGCCGCCAAACAGGAAGTGAGCTCATATCTCAGCAACCCTGCCATGTATCATAACCAAACTTACTACATAGATTCAGGACCCTATTAGGAGGAAGTTCAAAAAATGTGGTGACCTTTGACCTGTAGGGAGTGCAGCAATTAGTAATATTGCATTTTGATCTGTAGTTGCTTGTTTTATCGATCTTTTATTTTTTGATGTGAAACTGATGACATGTTCCATCCAATTAATTCTAATGCGTGCGTGCCATGGCGTGTCGGGGCGGGACAGCGTGGGACGGGCAGGGGTGATTAGGTGGGGGGCTGGCTGGCGGAGGCGGCGGCAATACTCAGCCCTGTTTCAGCCCTACAAAATCAGTTATGTTTTGATGTGAAAGTTGTTGAAAGTGTTGATCGCGGATGCCTGCTGAGTTCTATCTTGTCACCGTAGCTACTCCGGCCTATTCTGCTTGGCCCCCTCATTGCTGCTTGCAGCTATATTTATTATTATTATTATTCCGCCATTGAAGTCAATAGCAGCCCATAGAACCGTCTGGTGAAAAGTTGTGAAATTTGGCACATTGATTAGGGACAGTCCCATGATTAATGTCACCAAGTTTCATGATGGCACCTAGAGCACTCTAGCGCCACCAACAGGCCAAAGTTGGACATGCGTTCACGCACGTAACTTTTGACCCGTATTGCCGATTGTCAAAAATGAGATATCGTTGGAATCCTTGGACCAAGCCGAGTTCAACGCACCCTATGACGTCAATTTCTGCCATGATGGATTTTCCGCCATATTGGATTTCATCAAAAACACTAAAAAGTCTTCAAAGGTCACAAATGTTGTCCGATCGACACCAAACCTGACACACGTGATCTTCAGACCAAGCCTCACAAAAGTTATTCCTTTTCGTCTTCGAAACTCAAACCGTTCGCCCGTAACAGCCAATCGAAGTTTGCGGCGAAGCCGTCAAACAGGAAGTGAGCTCATATCTCAGCAACCCTTGCATGTATAAAAGCCAAACTTGGTGCATGGACTCAGGACCCAATCAGGGGGACGCTCAAGAAATCTGGTGACCTTTGACCTCTAGGGGGCGCTGTAATTAAGAAACATGCCTTTTGGCCTGTAGCTGCAGTTGTGGTTAGAATTAAAACGCACTAGTGGTGTCTGGTAATACTGTTGGAGGTCCTTAGGCCGACCCAAGACAGCTTGTGATGTCATCGTAATTGAATCGGCCGCCATATTGGATTTAATCAAAAACACATACAAGTTTTCGCAGGTCACAAATTTCAGCGGATCTTCACCAAAATTGGCAGAGACCATCTTCAGACCAAGCCTTATCAGTGCCTTGCTTTCTGGAACAATTGACAGAAGCATCAGGCTGTAACAGCCAATCAAAATTTGCGGCGAAGCCGCCAAACAGGAAGTGAGCTCATATCTCAGCAACCTTTGCATGTATCAAAGCCAAACTGGGTGCATGGACTCAGGACCCAATCAGGGGGACACTAAATAAATCTGGTGACCTTTGACCTCTAGGGGGCGCTGTAATTAAGAAACATGCCTTTTGGCCTGTAGCTGCTGTTGTGTTTGGAATTAAAATGTACTAGTGGTGTCTGGTAATACTGTTGGAGGTCCTTAGGCCGACCCAGGCCAAGAAAAGCATTCGCCCGTAACAGCCAATCGAAATTGGTGGCGAAGCCGCCAAACAGGAAGTGAGCTCATATCTCAGCAACCCTACCATGTATCATAACCAAACTTACTACATATATTCATGACCCCATTAGGAGGACGCTCATAAAATTTGGTGACCTTTGACCTGTAGGGGGTGCTGCAATTAGCAATATTGCATTTTGATTTGTAGTTGCTGATGTGTTTTATCAATCTTTTATTTTTTGATGTGAAACTGATGACAACATGTCCCATCCAGTTAATTCTAATGCGTGCGTGCAAGGGCAGGGCAGGGCAGGGCAGGACGGGGTCGGACGGGGTGGGGTGATTAGGTGGGGGGGGCTGGCTGGCGGAGGTGGTGGCAATACTCAGCCCTATTTCAGCCCTGTTGATCCCGGGTGTCTGCTGAGTTCTATCTTGCCGCCGTGGCTACTCCGGCCTATACTGCTTGGCCCCCTCATTGCTGCTTGCAGCTATATTTATTGGGGGCCAAGCAGCGAAGCTGCGAGGCAACCATTGTGATTGTTAGTTTTCTTATTATTGGGGGCCAAGCAGCGAAGCTGCGAAGGCACCCTTTGTGTTTCTAGCTTTTCCTATTATTATTGGGGGCCAAGCAGCGAAGCTGCGAAGGCACCCATTGTGTTTCTAGCTTTTCCTATTATTATTACACATCTTTCCTCTGCCATTGAAGTCTATGGCAGCCCATAGAACCGTCTGGTGAAAAGTTGTGAAATTTGGCACACTAATTAGGCTGAGTCCCAGGATTAATTTCACCAAGTTTCGAGTCCGCACCCCGAGCGCTCTAGCGCCACCAACAGGCCAAAGTTGGACATGCGTTCATGCACGTAACTTCTGACCTGTTGGTCCGATTTTGAAAAATGAGATACCATTGGAATCCTTGGACCAGTCCGAGTTCAACGCACCCTATGACGTCATTTTCCGCCATGATGGATTTTCCGCCATTTTGGATTTTAGTGAAAGTGAAACTAATTTTTCACAGGTCACTAATTTTGTCCGATCGTCACCAAACTTGACACACATGATCTTCAGACCAAGCCTCAAAAAAGTTGTGGTGTTTTGTCTTCGGAACTTAAACCGTTCGCCCGTAACAGCCAATCAAAATTTGCGGCGAAGCCGCCAAACAGGAAGTGAGCTCATATCTCAGCAACCCATTGATCTATCATAACCAAACTTAGTATATGGACTCATGACCCAATCAGGGGGAAGCTCAAGAAATTTGGTGACCTTTGACCTCTAGGGGGCGCTGTAATTAAGAAACATGCCTTTTGGCCTGTAGCTGCTGTTGTGCATAGAATTAAAACGCACTAGTGGTGTCTGGTAATACTGTTGGAGGTCCTTAGGCCGACCCAAGCCAACTTGTGATGTCATCGTAATTGATTCGGCCGCCATATTGGATTTAATCAAAAACACGTACAAGTTTTCGCAGGTCACAAATTTCAGCGGATCCTCACCAAAATTGGCAGAGACCATCTTCAGACCATGCCTTATCAGGGCATTGCTTTCTGGAACAATTGACAGAAGCATTCGGCTGTAACAGCCAATCGAAATTTGCGGCGAAGCCGCCAAACAGGAAGTGAGCTCATATCTCAGCAACCCTTGCATGTATCAAAGCCAAACTAAGTGCATGGACTCAGGACCCAATCAGGGGGACACTCAATAAATCTGGTGACCTTTGACCTCTAGGGGGCGCTGTAATTAAGAAACATGCCTTTTGGCCTGTAGCTGCTGTTGTGTTTGGAATTAAAATGTACTAGTGGTGTCTGGTAACACTGTTGGAGTTCCTTAGGCCGACCCATGTCAACTTGTGATGTCATCGTAATTGATTCGGCCGCCATATTGGATTTAATCAAAAACACGTACAAGTTTTCGCAGGTCACAAATTTCAGCGGATCCTCACCAAAATGGGCAGAGACCATCTTCAGACCATAACCTATCTATATATTGCTTTCTGGAACAATTAACAAAAGCTTTCGCCCGTAAACAGCCAATCGAAATTGGTGGCGAAGCCGCCAAACAGGAAGTGAGTTCATATCTCAGCAACCCTGCTATGTATCACAACCAAACTTACTACATGGATTCATGACCCCATTAGTAGGACGCTCAAAAACTTTGGTGACCTTTGACCTGTAGGGGGTGCTGCAATTAGCAATATTGCATTTTGATCTGTAGTTGCTGATGTGTTTTATTGATCTTTTATTTTTTGATGTGAAACTGATGACAACATGTTCCATCCAGTTCATTCTAATGCGTGCGTGTGTGCAAGGGCGGGGCGGGGCAGGACGGGCTGTGGTGAATAGGTGGGGGGCTTGCTGGCGGAGGCGTTGCAATACTCAGCCCTGTTTCAGCCCTACAAAATCAGCTATGTTTTGATGCGACACTTGTTGAAAGTGTTGATCACGGGTGTCTGCTGAGTTCTATCTTGTCGCCGTGGCTTCTCCGGCCTATTCTGCTTGGCTCCCTCATTGCTGCTTGCAGCTATATTTGGGGGCCAAGCAGCGAAGCTGCGAAGGCACCCATTGTGTTTCTATGATTTCTTATTATTATTTAACATCTTTCTTCCCGAATGGGAGTCTATGGCAGCCCATAGAACCGTCTGGTAAAAAGTTGTGAAATTTGGCACACCGATTGGGGACAGTCCCATGTTTAAGTTCACCAAGTTTCATGTCAGCAGCTTGAGCACTCTAGCGCCACCAACAGGCCAAAGTTAGACATGCGTTCACGCACGTAACTTTTGACCCGTATGCCCGATTGTCAAAAATGAGGTATCGTTGGAATCCTTGGACCAAGCCGAGTTCAACGCACCCTATGACGTCATTTTCCGCCATGATGGATTTTCCGCCATATTGGATTTTAGTGAAAGTGAAACTAATCTTTCACAGGTCACAAATTTTGTCCGATCGTCACCAAACTAGACACACATGATCTTCAGGCCATGCCTCATTAACGCATTGCTTTTTGTCTTCGGAACTAAAACCGTTCGCGCGTACCAGCCAATCAAAATTTGCGGCAAAGCCGCCAAACAGGAAGTGAGCTCATATCTCAGCAACCCATAAATCTATCATAACCAAACTTAGTACATGGACTCAGTACCCAATTAGGGGGACGCTCAAGAAATCTGGTGACCTTTGACCTCTAGGGGGCGCTGTAATTAAGAAACATGCCTTTTGGCCTGTAGCTGCTGTTGTGTTTGGAATTAAAATGTACTAGTGGTGTCTGGTAATACTGTTGGAGGTCCTTAGGCCGACCCAAGCCAACTTGTGATGTCATCGTAATTGATTCGGCCGCCATATTGGATTTAATCAAAAACACGTACAAGTTTTCGCAGGTCACAAATTTCAGCGGATCCTCACCAAAATTGGCAGAGACTATCTTCAGACCATGCCCTATCAGTGTATTGCTTTCTGGAACAATTGACAGAAGCATTCGCCCGTAACAGCCAATCAAAATTGGTGGCGAAGCCGCCAAACAGGAAGTGAGGTCATATCTCAGCAACCCTGCCATGTATCATAACCAAACTTACTACATAGATTCATGACCCCATTAGGAGGACGCACAAAACATTTGGTGACCTTTGACCTGTAGGCAGTTCTGCAATTAGCAATATTGTATTTTGATCTGTAGTTGCTTGTGTTTTAGCAATCTTTTATTTTTTGATGTGAAACTGATGACAACATGTTCCATCCAGTTAATTCTAATGCGTGCGTGCAACGGCGGGGCGGGACGTGGTGGGGGGGGGATAGGAGTGATTAGGTGGGGGGGCTGGCTGGCGGAGGCGTCAGCGGCAATACTCAGCCCTGTTTCAGCCCAGAAAGAATATGTTTTGATGTGAAAGTTGTTGAAAGTGTTGATCGCGGGTGTCTGCTGAGTTCTATCTTGTCGCCGTAGCTACTCCGGCCTATTCTGCTTGGCCCCCTCATTGCTGCTTGCAGCTATATTTGGGGGCCAAGCAGCGAAGCTGCGAAGGCACCCATTGTGTTTCTATGATTTCTTATTATTATTTAACATCTTTCTTCCGCCATGGGAGTCTATGGCAGCCCATAGAACCGTCTTGTAAAAAGTTGTGAAATTTGGCACACCGATTAGGGACAGTCCCATGATTAATTTCACCAAGTTTCATGTCGGCACCTCCAGGACTCTAGCGCCACCAACAGGCCAAAGTTGGACGTGCGTTCACGCACGTAACTTTTGACCTGTTGACCCGATTTTGAAAAATGAGGTACCGTTGGAATCCTTGGACCAGGCCGAGTTCAACGCACCCTATGACGTCATTTTCCGCCATGATGGATTTTCCGCCATATTGGATTTTAGTGAAAGTGAAACTAATTTTTCACAGGTCACAAATTTTGTCCGATCGTCACCAAACTTGACATACATGATCTTCAGACCAAGCCTCACAAAAGTTGTGGTGTTTTGTCTTCGGAACTAAAACCGGTCGCGCGTAACAGCCAATCGAAATTTGCGGCGAAGCCGCCAAACAGGAAGTGAGCTCATATCTCAGCAACCCATTGATCTATCATAACCAAACTTTGTACATGGACTCAGGACCCAATCAGGGGGATGCTCAAGAAATCTGGTGACCTTTGACCTCTAGGGGGCGCTGTAATTAAGAAACATGCCTTTTGGCCTGTAGCTGCAGTTGTGCTTAGAATTAAAATGCTCTAGTGGTGTCTGGTAATACTGTTGGAGGTCCTTAGGCCGAACCAAGCCAACTTGTGATGTCATCGTAATTGATTCGGCCGCCATATTGGATTTAATCAAAAACACGTACAAGTTTTCGCAGGTCACAAATTTCAGCGGATCCTCACCAAAATTGGCAGAGACTATCTTCAGACCATGCCCTATCAGTGTATTGCTTTCTGGAACAATTGACAGAAGCATTCGCCCGTAACAGCCAATCAAAATTGGTGGCGAAGCCGCCAAACAGGAAGTGAGGTCATATCTCAGCAACCCTGCCATGTATCATAACCAAACTTACTACATAGATTCATGACCCCATTAGGAGGACGCACAAAACATTTGGTGACCTTTGACCTGTAGGCAGTTCTGCAATTAGCAATATTGTATTTTGATCTGTAGTTGCTTGTGTTTTAGCAATCTTTTATTTTTTGATGTGAAACTGATGACAACATGTTCCATCCAGTTAATTCTAATGCGTGCGTGCAACGGCGGGGCGGGACGTGGTGGGGGGGGGATAGGAGTGATTAGGTGGGGGGGCTGGCTGGCGGAGGCGTCAGCGGCAATACTCAGCCCTGTTTCAGCCCAGAAAGAATATGTTTTGATGTGAAAGTTGTTGAAAGTGTTGATCGCGGGTGTCTGCTGAGTTCTATCTTGTCGCCGTAGCTACTCCGGCCTATTCTGCTTGGCCCCCTCATTGCTGCTTGCAGCTATATTTGGGGGCCAAGCAGCGAAGCTGCGAAGGCACCCATTGTGTTTCTATGATTTCTTATTATTGGGGGCCAAGCAGCGAAGCTGCGAAGGCACCCATTGTGTTTCTATCTTTTCCTACTATTATTATTATTATTACACATCTTTCCTCTGCCATTGAAGTCTATGGCAGCCCATAGAACCGTCTGGTGAAAAGTTGTGAAATTTGGCACTGTAATTAGGCAGAGTCCCATGATTAATTTCACCAAGTTTCAAGTCCGCACCACGAGCGCTCTAGCGCCACCAACAGGCCAAAGTTGGACATGCGTTCACGCATGTATCTTCTGACCCGTTGGCCCGATTTTAAAAATTGAGGTACCATTGGAATCCTTGGACCAGGCCGAGTTCAACGCACCCTATGGCGTCGTTTTCCGCCATGATGGATTTTCCGCCATATTGGATTTTAGTGAAAGTGAAACTAATTTTTCACAGGTCACAAATTTTGTCCGATCGACACCAAACTTGACATACATGATCTTCAGACCAAGCCTCACAAAAGTTGTGGTATTTTGTCTCCGGAACTATAACCGTTCATCCATAATATACAATTGAAATTTGCGGCGAAGCCGCCAAACAGGAAGTGAGCTCATATCTCAGCAACCCTTGCATGTATCAATGCCAAACTTGGTGGATAGACTCAGGACCCAATCAGAGGGAAGCTCAAAAAAATTGGTGACCTTTGACCTCTAGGGGGCGCTGTAATTAAGAAACATGCCTTTTGGCCTGTAGTTGCTGTTGTGTTTAGAATTAAATTGCACTAATGATGTCTGGTAATACTGTTGGAGTTCCTTAGTTCGACCCAACCCAACTTGTGATGTCATCGTAATTGATTCGGCCGCCATATTGGATTTAATCAAAAACACGTACAAGTTTTCGCAGGTCACAAATTTCAGCGGATCCTGACCAAAATTGGCAGAGACCATCTTCAGTCCATGCCTGATGAGTGCATTGATTTCTGGAACAATTGAAAGAAGTATTGGCCTGTACCAGCCAATTGAAATTTGCGGCGAAGCCGCCAAACAGGAAGTGATTTCATATCTCAGCAACGCTTTCATGTATCAAAACCAAACTTAGTACATGTACCTCCGACCCCATCGGGAGGACGCTCAAGAAATTTGGTGACATTTGACCTCTAGGGGGCTCCGTAATTGACAAAAATGCATTTTGGCCAGTAGTTGCTGATGCGCATTATTTTGCAATGGAAGTCAATGGCCGCCCATAGAACCGTCTGGTAAAAAGTTATACAATTTTGCACACTAATTGGGGACAGTCCAATAATTCATTTCACCAAGTTTCATGACGGCACCTCAAGCGCTCTAGCGCCACCAACAGGCCAAAGTTGGATTTGTGTTCACGGACGTAACTTTTGACCTGTTGACCCGAATGGCAAAATGAGGTATCATTGGAATCCTTGGGCCAAGCCTAGTTCAACACACCCTATGACGTCAATTTTTTACCTCTCTGTTTAAATCACAGAAAGTGTGATCATATGTCAGTCAATCTTTTATTTTTGATGTGAAACTGATGACAGCAAGTTCCATCCAGTTCATTCTAATGTGTGCGTGCAAGGGTGGGACGGGGTGGGATGGGCAGGGGCGGTTGCGGCGGTGGACTGGCTGGGGGAGGGGGCGCCGACACTCAGCCCTGGTTCAGCCCCACAAAATCAGCTATGTTTTGATGTGAAACTTGACCTTGTAACTCAGCCAATCTTGGGTTGTATGGCATGGAACTTGCTGTGACTGCTTAAGCCTACATGTCTGATGCAACGGCATTGACTTACATGGCAAATCTGGCCTGCTGAACTGCCTGCTTGGCCCCCTCATTGCTGCTTGCAGCTATATTTATTTAACATCTTTCTTCCGCCATGGGAGTCTATGGCAGCCCATAGAACCGTCTTGTAAAAAGTTGTGAAATTTGGCACACCGATTAGGGACAGTCCCATGATTAATTTCACCAAGTTTCATGTCGGCACCTCCAGGACTACTCTAGCGCCACCAACAGGCCAAAGTTGGACGTGCGTTCACGCACGTAACTTTTGACCTGTTGACCCGATTTTGAAAAATGAGGTACCGTTGGAATCCTTGGACCAGGCCGAGTTCAACGCACCCTATGACGTCATTTTCCGCCATGATGGATTTTCCGCCATATTGGATTTTAGTGAAAGTGAAACTAATTTTTCACAGGTCACAAATTTTGTCCGATCGTCACCAAACTTGACATACATGATCTTCAGACCAAGCCTCACAAAAGTTGTGGTGTTTTGTCTTCGGAACTAAAACCGGTCGCGCGTAACAGCCAATCGAAATTTGCGGCGAAGCCGCCAAACAGGAAGTGAGCTCATATCTCAGCAACCCATTGATCTATCATAACCAAACTTTGTACATGGACTCAGGACCCAATCAGGGGGATGCTCAAGAAATCTGGTGACCTTTGACCTCTAGGGGGCGCTGTAATTAAGAAACATGCCTTTTGGCCTGTAGCTGCAGTTGTGCTTAGAATTAAAATGCTCTAGTGGTGTCTGGTAATACTGTTGGAGGTCCTTAGGCCGAACCAAGCCAACTTGTGATGTCATCGTAAATGATTCGGCCGCCATATTGGATTTAATGAAAAACACGTACAATTTTTCGCAGGTCACAAATTTCAGCGGATCCTCACCAAAATTGGCAGAGCCCATCTTCAGACCATGCCTTATCAGTTCATTGCTTTCTGGAATAATTGACAAAAGCATTTGGCTGTAACAGCCAATCGAAATTTGTGGCGAAGCCGCCAAACAGGAAGTGAGCTCATATCTCAGCAACCCTTGCATGTATCAAAGCCAAACTGGGTGCATGGACTCAGGACCCAATCAGGAGGACACTCAATAAATCTGGTGACCTTTGACCTCTAGGGGGCGCTGTAATTAAGAAACATGCCTTTTGGCCTGTAGCTACTGTTCTATTTGAAATTAAAATGTATTAGTGGTGTCTGGTAATACTGTTGGAGATCCTTAGGCCGACCCAGGCCAACTTGTGTTGTCATTGTAATTGATTCGGCCGCCATGTTAGATTTAATCAAAAACATCAAAAAGTTTTCACAGGTCGCAAATTTCATCTGATCTTCACCAAAATTGGCAAAGACCATCTTCAGACCATAACCTATCAATATCTTGCTTTCTGGAACAATTGACAAAAGCATTCTTCCGTATCCTGGCTTAATTGCCTTCCTACGTACTTCCGCTCGATTTTCATCTCCCTCCACCACTCCGTCTGGGATTCCGGCCATTGGCCGCGTTCGCAGCGGTAGATTCGACTCCGCGCCAATCAGCGAGCAGGAGGCGGGAGTTGTGAGAGACGACGTCGAGATTCTGCGCTGTGTTTGAATTGTAGTCCTCGAGGAGTTTGGCAATGGCATAAGTTAATGAAGCAATTCAGTCCGTGCTGGCTACGCTTCCAAATATTCAGGAACTGAACTCCGAACAAAAAGAGTGTTTAACACATTTTATTTCGGGCAAAGATGTCGTGGCCCTACTCCCTATGGGATTTGGGAAACGTTTGATTTGTATCGCGCAGTAGCCTCGATATTAAATTACAGCATGTGCGGCAGACCCGGTATGAATGAAGCGGCGTGTTTTCAATGATCACATCTAGCTTTGACAATTGTGATGATATTGTATTGCTGAGGCTATTTGCCCCAGTGTTGGGCTTTCTGTGTTCCCGGTGTGTGCGTGTGTGTGTGCGCGAGTGTTTGTGTCTCCCTCTCCCTCCTGTGTCATGGAATGTGTCAATGAGTTCTGATGTGTTTTGATTGGGGGGAGGTGTCCGGGAGGGAATATTTAGGTGTATGGATAGGTTAGCGATTGCTAAGGGGAGGGAATAGAATAGGGGGTTCTAAGACATCTAAGTTTAGTCAGAGTAGAAGTGGATTACGTGCGACTGAGTTGTGTTCCGTTGTGTTGTTGGCCGATGAGTGTGAATGACGAGTGATTGAGACTGTGATTTATCAGCGATCATTTTGTTGTTTTGTAGTGGACACCTCCTGTTGCCCGTGCACTAGCCTGTACATCTATAGGAAATAAACTACCGGAGTTTTGGAACGATATGTCAGCCTCCCCGTCTCCTAACTTCTCATCGGCGTTACAATATGTTATCTTCAACCTTACTGTTGAATAGTTATTTGCTATTCTTCCACTAACTCTTACATTTGTATCGCAAAGCTGGCATGGTCATTTACATCCATCTTGTTCGCTTTGGTGGGGAATGATAATTGTTGTGGGCAATTTCTGAGTGTTGTAGTGTAGCTTACTTCACGATCGAGCTGGCGCATAACATACGTCACGGCCAAACTTTAGCGATTGGGTGAAATCAGATCCAATCGTTTCAAAACTTCTACAGAGTCCACGCATCCAGCTTGCAAACGTTCGTCAATAGCCGAGATCCCAGACCCTTGTAGAAGCGAAGCTTACCAAGGGGATGGCAAATTGCCAGGCTAATTCTTCCGTAACAGCCAATCAAAAATGATGGCGAAGCCGCCAAACAGGAAGTGAGCTCATATCTCAGCAACCCTGCCATGTATCATAACCAAACTTACTACATAGATTCATGACCCCATTAGGAGGACGCACAAAACATTTGGTGACCTTTGACCTGTAGAGGTTGCTGCAATTTGCAATATTGCATTTTGATCTGTAGTTGCTGATGTGTTTCATCGATCCTTTATTTTTTGATGTGAAACTGATGACAACATGTTCCATCCAGTTCATTCTAATGCGTGCGTGCAAGGGCGGGGAGGGGCAGGACGGTGTGGGACGGGCAGGGGTGATTAGGTGGGGGGCTGGCTGGCGGAGGCGGTAGCAATTGTCAGCCCTGTTTCAGCCCTACAAAATCAGTTATGTTTTGATGTGACACTAGTTGAAAGTGTTGATCGCGGATGTCTGCTGAGTTCTATCTTGTCGCCATGGCTACTCCGGCCTATTCTGCTTGGCCCCCTCATTGCTGCTTGCAGCTATATTTGGGGGCCAAGCAGCGAAGCTGCGAGGCAACCATTGTGTTTCTATGATTTCTTATTATTATTTAACATCTTTCCTCTGCCATTGGAGTCTATGGCAGCCCATAGAACCGTCTGGTGAAAAGTTCTGAAATTTGGCACACTGATTAAGGATAGTACCATGATTAATTTCACCAAGTTTCATGTCGGCACCTCGAGGGCTCTAGCGCCACCAACAGGCCAAAGTTGGACGTGCGTTCACGCACGTAACTTTTGACCTGTTTACCCGATTTTGAAAAATGAGGTACCGTTGGAATCCTTGGACCAAGCCGAGTTTAACGCACCCTATGACGTCATTTTCCGCCATGATGGATTTTCCGCCATATTGGATTTAAGTGAAAGTGAAACTAAAACTTCACAGGTCACAAATTTTGTCCGATCGTCACCAAACTTGACAAACATGATTTTCAGACCAAGCCTCACAAAAGTTGTGGTGTTTTGTCTTCGGAACTATAACTGTTCACCCGTAATATCCAATCGAAATTCGTGGC
The DNA here is from genome assembly GCF_046254945.1 of Alosa pseudoharengus. NCBI lineage: Eukaryota > Metazoa > Chordata > Actinopteri > Clupeiformes > Clupeidae > Alosa > Alosa pseudoharengus. Next base: position 34,051,245 of record NW_027468674.1, on the reverse strand, counting down.
GAAGCCGCCAAACAGGAAGTGAGCTCATATCTCAGCAACCCTTTCATGTATCAAAGACAAACTTGGTGCATGGGCTCAGGACCCAACCAGAGGGACGCTCAAGAAATTTGGTGACCTTTGACCTCTAGGGGGCGCTGTAATTAAGAAACATGCTTTTTGGCCTGTAGCTGCAGTTGTGCTTAGAATTAAAATGCACTAGTGGTGTCTGGTAATACTGTTGGAGGTCCTTAGGCCGACCCAAGCCAACTTGTGATGTCATCGTAATTGATTCGGCCGCCATATTGGATTTAATCAAAAACACGTACAAGTTTTCGCAGGTCACAAATTTCAGCGGATCCTGACCAAAATTGGCAGAGACCATCTTCAGACCATGCCTGATGAGTGCATTGATTTCTGGAACAATTGAAAGAAGTATTGGCCTGTACCAGCCAATCGAAATTTGCGGCGAATCCGCCAAACAGGAAGTGATTTCATATCTCAGCTACGCTTTCATGTATCAAAACCAAACTTAGTACATGTACCTCCGACCCCATCGGGAGGACGCTCAAGAAATTTGGTGACATTTGACCTCTAGGGGGCTCCGAAATTGACAAAAATGCATTTTGGCCAGTAGTTGCTGATGCGCATTATTTTGCAATGGAAGTCAATGGCAGCCCATAGAACCGTCTGGTAAAAAGTTATAAAATTTTGCACACTAATTGGGGACAGTCCAGTAATTCATTTCACCAAGTTTCATGCCGGCACCTCAAGCGCTCTAGCGCCACCAACAGGCCAAAGTTGGATGTGCGTTCACGCACGTAACTTTTGACCCGTATGGCCGATTGTCAAAAATGATGTATCGTTGGAATCCTTGGACCAAGCCGAGTTCAACACACCCTATGACGTCAATTTCCGCTATGATGGATTTTCCGCCATATTGGATTTCATCAGAAAAACTTAAATGTCTTCACAGGTCACACATTTTGTCCAATTGATACCAAACTTCACAGATATCATCTACAGACCATGCCTCATTAATGCATTGCTTTTTGTCTTCGGAACTATAACCATTCGCGCATAACAGCCAATCGAATTTTGCGGCGAAGCCACCAAACAGGAAGTGAGCTCATATCTCAGCAACCCATTAATCTATCATAACCAAACTTAGTATATGGACTCAGAACCCAATCAGGGGGACGCTCAAGAAATCTGGTGACCTTTGACCTCTAGGGGGCGTTGTAATTAAGAAACATGCCTTTTGGCCTGTAGCTGCAGTTGTGCTTAGAATTAAAACACACTAGTGGTGTCTGGTAATACTGTTGGAGGTCCTTAGGCCGACCCAAGTTAACTTGTGATGTCATCGTAATTGATTCGGCCGCCATATTGGATTTAATCAAAAACACGTAAAAGTTTTCGCAGGTTACAAATTTCAGCGGATCCTCACCAAAATTGGCACAAACCATCTTCAGACCATAACCTATCAATATATTGCTCTCTATAACAATTGACAAAAGCATTCGCCCATAACAGCCAATCGAAATTGGTGGCGAAGCCGCCAAACAGGAAGTGAGCTCATATCTCAGCAACCCTGCCATGTATCAACCAAAGTTACTACATATATTCATGACCCCATTAGGAGGACGCTCAAAACATTTGGTGACATTTGACCTGTAGGGGGTGCTGCCATTAGCAATATTGCATTTTGATGTGTAGTTGCTGATGTGTTTTATCAATCTTTTATTTTTTGATGTGAAACTGATGACAACATGTTCCATCCAGTTAATTCTAATGCATGCGTGCAAAGGCAGGGCAGGGCAGGACGGGGTGGGACGGGCTGGGGTGATTAGGTGGGGGGGGGGGGCTGGCTGGCGGAGGCGGTGGCAATACTCAGCCCTGTTGATCCCGGGTGTCTGCTGAGTTCTATCTTGTCGCCGTGGCTACTTCGGCCTATTCTGCTTGGCCCCCTCATTGCTGCTTGCAGCTATATTTGGGGGCCAAGCAGCGAAGCTGCGAAGGCACCTATTGTGTTTCTATTTGTTCTTATTGGGGGCCAAGCAGCGAAGCTGCGAAGGCACCCATTGTGTTTCTACTGTTTCTTATTATTATTATTCCTCTGGCATTGAAGTCAATGGCAGCCCATAGAACCGTCTGGTGAAAAGTTGTGAAATTTGGCACACTGATTAGGGACAGTCCCATGATTAATGTCACCAAGTTTCATGATGGCACCTCAAGCACTCTAGCGCCACCAACAGGCCAAAGTTGGACGTGCGTTCACACACGTAACTTTTGACCCGTATGGCCGATTGTCAAAAATGAGGTATCGTTGGAATCCGTGGACCAAGCCGAGTTCAACGCACTATATGACATCATTTTCCGCCATGATGGATTTTCCGCCATTTTGGATTTAATCAAAAACACTAAAAAGTTTTCACAGGTCACAAATTTTGTCCGATCGTCACCAAATCTGACACACATGATCTTCAGACCAAGCCTCACAAAAGATACTCCTTTTCGTCTTCGGAACTAAAACCGTTGGCCCGTAACAGCCAATCAAAATTTGCGGCGAAGCCGCCAAACAGGAAGTGAGCTCATATCTCAGCAACCCATTGATCCATCATAACCAAACTTAGTACATGGACTCAGGACCCAATCAGGGGGACACTCAAGAAATCTGGTGACCTTTGACCTCTAGGGGGCGCTGTAATTAAGAAACATGCCTTTTGGCCTGTAGCTGCTGTTGTGCTTAGAATTAAAACGCACTAGTGGTGTCTGGTAATACTGTTGGAGGTCCTTAGGCCGACCCATGTCAACTTGTGATGTCATTGTAATTGATTCGGCCGCCATATTGGATTAGATCAAAAACACGTACAAGTTTTCACAGATCACAAATTTCAGCGGATCCTCACCAAAATTGGCAGAGACCATCTTCAGACCATGCCTTATCAGTGCATTGCTTTTTGGAACAATTGACAGTAGCATTCGGCTGTGACAGCCAATCGAAACTTGCGGCGAAGCCGCCAAACAGGAAGTGAGCTCATATCTCAGCAACCCTTGCATGTATCAAAGCCGAACTTGGTGCATGGACTCAGGACACAATCAGGGGGACGCTCAAGAAATCTGGTGACCTTTGACCTCTAGGGGGCGCTGTAATTAAGAAACATGCCTTTTGGCCTGTAGCTGCTGTTGTGTTTAGAATTAAAATGCACTTGTGGTTTCAGGTAATACTGTTGGACGTCCTTAGGCCAACCCAGGCCAACTTGTGATGTCATCATAATTGATTCGGCCGCCATATTGGATTTAATCAAAAACATCAAAAAGTTTTCACAGGTCACAAATTTCATCTGATCTTCACCAAAATTGGCACAGACCATCTTCAGACCATAAACTATCAATATATTGACAAAAGCATTCTTCCGTAACAGCCAATCAAAAATGATGGCGAAGGCGCCAAACAGGAAGTGAGCTCATATCTCAGCAACCCTGCCATGTATCATAACCAAACGTACTACATAGATTCATGACCCCATTAGGAGGACGCACAAAACATTTGGTGACCTTTGACCTGTAGAGGTTGCTGCAATTTGCAATATTGCATTTTGATCTGTAGTTGCTGATGTGTTTCATCGATCCTTTATTTTTTGTTCCATCCAGTTCATTCTAATGCGTGCGTGCAAGGGCGGGGAGGGGCAGGACGGGGTGGGACGGGCAGGGGTGATTAGGTGGGGGGCTGGCTGGCGGAGGCGGTGGCAATTCTCAGCCCTGTTTCAGCCCTACAAAATCAGTTATGTTTTGATGTGACACTAGTTGAAAGTGTTGATCGCGGATGTCTGCTGAGTTCTATTTTGTCGCCATGGCTACTCCAGCCTATTCTGCTTGGCCCCCTCATTGCTGCTTGCAGCTATATTTGGGGGCCAAGCAGCGAAGCTGCGAAGGCACCCATTGTGTTTCTATGTTTTCTTATTATTATTATTACGCTTCCGTCATTGAAGTCAATGGCAGCCCATAGAACCGTCTGGTGAAAAGTTGTGAAATTTGGCACACTGATTAGGGACAGTCCCATGATTAATGTCACCAAGTTCCATGATGGCACCTCAAGCACTCTAGCGCCACCAATAGGCCAAAGTTGGACATGCGTTCACATACGTAACTTTTGACCCGTATGGCCGATTGTGAAAAATGAGGTATCGTTGGAATCCTTGGACCAAGCCGAGTTCAACGCACTCTATGACGTCAATTTCCGCCGTGATGGTTTTTCCGCCATTTTGGATTTCATCAAAAACACTAAAAAGTTTTCAGAGGTCACAAATTTTGTCCAATCGACACCAAACCTGACACACATGATCTTCAGACCAAGCCTCACAAAATATACTCCTTTTTGTCTTCGGAACTAAAACCGTTCACCCGTAACAGCCAATCAAAATTTGCGGCGAAGCCGCCAAACAGGAAGTGAGCTCATATCTCAGCAACCCATTGATCTATCATAACCAAACTTTGTACATGGACTCAGGACCCAATCAGAGGGACGCTCAAGAAATCTGGTGACCTTTGACCTCTAGGGGGCGCTGTAATTTAGAAACATGCCTTTTGGCATGTAGCTGCTGTTGTGCTTAGAATTAAAACACACTAGTGGTGTCTGGTAATACTGTTGGAGGTCCTTAGGCCGACCCAAGACAACTTGTGATGTCATTGTTATTGATTCGGCCGCCATATTGGATTTAATCAAAAACACGTACAAGTTTTCGCAGATCACAAATTTCAGCGGATCCTCACCAAAATTGGCAGAGACCATCTTCAGACCATGCCTTATCAGTGCATTGCTTTCTGGAACAATTGACAGTAGCATTCGGCTGTAACAGCCAATCAAAACTTGCGGCAAAGCCGCCAAACAGGAAGTGAGCTCATATCTCAGAGACCCTTGCATGTATCAAAGCCGAACTTGGTGCATGGACTCAGGACCCAATCAGGGGGACACTCAAGAAATCTGGTGACCTTTGACCTCTAGGGGGCGCTGTAATTTAGAAACATGCCTTTTGGCCTGTAGCTGCTGTTGTGTTTTATCGATCTTTTATTTTTGGATGTGAAACTGATTACAACATGTTCCATCCAGTTCATTCTAATGCGTGCGTGCAGGGCGGGACGGGGTGGGACGGGCAGGGGTGAATTGGTGGGGGGGATGGCTGGCAGAGGCGGTGGCAATACTCAGCCCTGTTTCAGCCCCAAAAAAATCATGTTTGATGTGACACTTGTTGAAAGTGTTGATCGCGAGTGTCTGCTGAGTTCTATCTTGTCGCCGTGGCTACTCCGGCCTATTCTGCTTGGCCCCCTCATTGCTGCTTGCAGCTATATTTGGGGGCCAAGCAGCGAAGCTGCGAAGGCACCCATTGTGTTTCTATGATTGGGGGCCAAGCAGCGAAGCTGCGAAGGCACCCATTGTGTTTCTATGATTTCTTATTATTGGGGGCCAAGCAGCGAAGCTGCGAAGCCCCATTGTGTTTCTATGATTTCTTATTATTATTATTATTTAACATCTTTCCTCTGCCATTGGAGTCTATGGCAGCCTATAGAACCGTCTGGTAAAAAGTTGTGAAATTTGGCACACTGATTGGGGACAGTGCCATGATTAATTTCACCAAGTTTCATGTTGGCACCTTGACCGCTCTAGCGCCACCAACAGGCCAAAGTTGGACGTGCGTTCACGCACGTAACTTTTGACCCGTATGTCCGATTGTCACAAATGAGGTATCGTTGGAATCCTTGGACCAAGCCGAGTTCAACGCACCCTATGACGTCATTTTCCGCCATGATGGATTTTCCGCCATATTGGATTTTAGTGAAAGTGAAACTAAAACTTCACAGGTCACAAATTTTGTCCGATCGTCACCAAACTTGACTCACATGATCTTCAGACCAAGCCTCACAAAAGTTGTGGTGTTTTGTCTTCGGAACTATAACCGTTCACCCGTAATATCCAATCGAAATTTGCGGCGAAGCCGCCAAACAGGAAGTGAGCTCATATCTCAGCAACCCATTCATCTATCATAACCAAACTAAGCACTTAGACTCAGGACCCAATCAAGGGGACAATCAAAAAATCTGGTGACCTTTGACCTCTAGGGGGCGCTGTAATTTAGGAACATGCCTTTTAGCCTGTAGCTGCTGTTGTACTTAGAATTAAAACGCACTAGTGATGTCTGGTAATACTGTTGGAGTTCCTTAGGCCGACCCAAGCCAACTTGTGATGTCATCGTAATTGATTCGGCCGCCATATTGGATTTAATCAAAAACACGTACAAGTTTTCGCAGGTCACAAATTTCAGCGGATCCTGACCAAAATTGGCAGAGACCATCTTCAGACCATGCCTGATGAGTGCATTGATTTCTGGAACAATTGAAAGAAGTATTGGCCTGTACCAGCCAATAGAAATTTGCGGCGAAGCCGCCAAACAGGATGTGATTTCATATCTCAGCAACGCTTTCAGGTATCAAAACCAAACTTGGTACACGTACCTCCGACCCCATCGGGAGGACGCTCAAGAAATTTGGTGACATTTGATCTCTAGGGGGCTCCATAATTGACAAAAATGCATTTTGGCCAGTAGTTGCTGATGCGCATTATTTTGCAATGGAAGTCAATGGCAGCCCATAGAACCGTCTGGTAAAAAGTTATACAATTTTGCACACTAATTGGGGACAGTCCAATAATTCATTTCACCAAGTTTCATGACGGCACCTTATGCGCTCTAGCGCCACCAACCGGCCAAAGTTGGATTTGTGTTCACGGACGTAACTTTTGACCTGTTGACCCGAATGGCAAAATGAGGTATCATTGGAATCCTTGGGCCAAGCCGAGTTCAACACACCCTATGACGTCAATTTTTGACCTCTCTGTTTAAATCACAGCAAGTGTGATCATATCTCAGTCAATCTTTTATTTTTGATGTGAAACTGATGACAGCAAGTTCCATCCAGTTCATTCTAAAGCGTGCGTGCAAGGGTGGGGCAGGGTGGGATGGGCAGGGGCGGTTGCGGCGGTGGGCTGGCTGGGGGAGGGGGTGGCGACACTCAGCCCTGGTTCAGCTCCACAAAATCAGTTTTGTTTTGATGTGAAACTTGACCTTGTAACTCAGCCAATCTTGGGTTGTATGGCATGGAACTTGCTGTGACTGCTTAAGGCTATATGTCTGATGCAACGGCATTGACTTACATGGCAAATCTGGCCTGCTGAACTGCCTGCTTGGCCCCCACATTGCTGCTTGCAGCTATATTTGGGGGCCAAGCAGCGAAGCTGCGAAGGCACCCATTGTGTTTCTATCTTTTCTTATTATTATTATACCTTCTTCCGCCATGGAAGTCAATGGCAGCCCATAGAACAGTCTGGTAAAAAGTTGTGAAATTTGGCACACTGATTGAGGACAGTCTCATGATTAATTTCACAAAGTTTCATACCGGCACCTTGAGCGCTCTAGCGCCACCAACAGGCCAAAGTTGGACGTGCGTTCACGCACGTAACTTTTGACCCGTTGACCCGATTGTCAAAAATGATGTATTGTTAGAATCCTTGGACCAAGCCGAGTTCAACGCACCCTATGACGTCATTTTCCGCCATGATGGATTTTCTGCCATTTTGGATTTAATCAAAAACACTAAAAAGTTTTCACAGGTCACAAATTTTGTCCGATCGACACCAAACCTGACACACATGATCTTCAGACCAAGCCTCACAAATGATACTCCTTTTCGTCTTCGGAACTAAAACCGTTCGTCCGTAACAGCCAATCAAAATTTGCGGCGAAGCCGCCAAACAGGAAGTGAGCTCTTATCTCAGCAACCCATTAATCTATCATAACCAAACTTTGTACATAGACTCAGGACCCAATCAGGGGGACGCTCAAGAAATCTGGTGACCTTTGACCTCTAGGGGGCGCTGTAACTTAGAAACATGCCTTTTGGCCTGTAGCTGCTGTTGTGCTTAGAATTAAAACGCACTAGTGGTGTTTGGTCATACTGTTGGAGGTCCTTAGGCCGACCCAAGCCAACTTGTGATGTCATCGTTATTGATTCTGCCGCCATATTGGATTTAATCAAAAACACGTACAAGTTTTCGCACATCACAAATTTCAGCGGATCCTCACCAAAATTGGCAGAGACCATCTTCAGACCATAACCTATCAATATATTGCTTTCTGGAACAATTGACAAAAGCATTCGCCCGTAACAGCCAATCGAAATTGGTGGCGAAGCCGCCAAACAGGAAGTGAGCTCATATCTCAGCAACCCTGCCATGTATCATAACCAAACTTACTACATGGATTCATGACCCCATTAGGAGGACGCTCAAAAATGTTGGTGACCTTTGACCTGTAGGGGGTGCTGCAATTAGCAATATTGCATTTTGATCTGTAGTTGCTGATGTGTTTTATCGATCTTTTATTTTTTGATGTGAAACTGATGACAACATGATCCATCCAGTTCATTCTAATGCGTGCGTGCAAGGGCGGGGCGGGGCGGGGCAGGACGGGGTGGGACGGGCAGGGGTGATTAGTTGGGGGGCTGGCTGGCGGAGGCAGCAGCAATACTGAGCCCTGTTTCAGCCCTACAAAGTCAGTTATGTTTTGATGTTACACTAGTTGAAAGTGTTGATCGCGGATGTCTGCTGAGTTCTATCTTGTCGCCCTGGCTACTCCGGCCTATTCTGCTTGGCCCCCTCAATGCTGCTTGCAGCTATATTTGGGGGCCAAGCAGCGAAGCTGCGAAGGCACCCATTGTGTTTCTATGATTTCTTATTATTATTATTATTATTTAACATCTTTCCTCCGCCATTGGAGTCTATGGCAGCCCATAGAACCGTCTAGTGAAAAGTTGTGAAATTTGGCACACTGATTAAGGACAGTCTCATGAATAATTTCACCAAGTTTCATACCGGCACCTTGAGCGCTCTAGCGCCACCAACAGGCCAAATTTGGACATGCGTTCAAGCACGTAACTTTTGACCCGTATGGCCGATTGTCAAAAATGAGATATCTTTGGAATCCTTGGACCAAGCCGAGTTCAACGCACCCTATGACGTCATTTTCCGCCATGATGGATTTTCCGCCATTTTGGATTTAATCAAAAACACTAAAAAGTTTTCACAGGTCACAAATTTTGTCCGATCGTCACCAAACTTGACACACATGATCTTCAGCCCAAGCCTCACAAAAGATACTCCTTTTCGTCTTCGGAACTCAAACCGTTCGCCCGTAACAGCCAATCGAAATATGCGGCGAAGCCGCCAAACAGGAAGTGAGCTGATATCTCAGCAACCCTTGCATGTATCACAGCCAAACTTGGTGCATGGACTCAGGACCCAATCGGGGGGAGGCTCAAGAAATATGGTGACCTTTGACCTCTAGGGGGCGCTGTAATTAAGAAACATGTCTTTTGGCCTGTAGCTGCAGTTGTGCTTAGAATTAAAATGCACTAGTGGTCTCTGGTAATACTGTTGGAGGTCCTTAGGCCGACCCAAGCCAACTTGTGATGTCATCATAATTGCTTCGGCCGCCTTATTGGATTTAATCAAAAACACGTACAAATTTTCGCAGGTCACAAATTTCAACGGATCCTCACCAAAATTGGCAGAGACCATCTTCAGACCATGCCTTATCAGTGCCACGCATTTCGGAAAGATTGACAGTAGCATTCGGCTTTAACAGCCAATCGAAACTTGCAGCTAAGCCGCCAAACAGGAAGTGAGCTCATATCTCAGCAACCCTGCCATGTATCATAACCAAACTTACTACATGGATTCATGACCCCATTAGGAGGACGCTCAAAAACGTTGGTGACCTTTGACCTGTAGGGGGTGCTGCAATTAGCAATATTGCATTTTGATCTGTAGTTGCTGATGTGTTTTATCGATGTTTTATTTTTTGATGTGAAACTGATGACAACATGTTCCATCCAGTTCATTCTAATGCGTGCGTGCAAGGGCGGGGCGGGGCGGGGCAGGACGGGGTGGGACGGGCAGGGGTGATTAGGTGGGGAGCTGGCTGGCGGAGGCAGCAGTAATACTCAGCCCTGTTTCAGCCCTACAAAGTCAGTTATGTTTTGATGTTACACTAGTTGAAAGCATTGATCGCGGATGTCTGCTGAGTTCTATCTTGTCGCCCTGGCTACTCTGGCCTATTCTGCTTGGCCCCCTCATTGCTGCTTGCAGCTATATTTGGGGGCCAAGCAGCGAAGCTGCGAAGGCACCCATTGTGTTTCTACTGTTTCTTATTATTATTATTCCTCTGGCATTGAAGTCAAAGGCAGCCCATAGAACTGTCTGGTGAAAAGTTGTGAAATTTGGCACACTGATTGAGGACAGTCTCATGATTAATTTCACCAAGTTTCATACCGGCACCTTGAGCGCTCTAGCGCCACCAACAGGCCAAAGTTGGACTTGCGTTCACGCATGTAACTTCTGACCCGTTGACTCGATTGTCAAAAATGAGGCATCGTTGGAATCCTTGGACCAAGCCGAGTTCAACGCACCCTATGACGTCATTTTCCGCCATGATGGATTTTCCGCCATTTTGGATTTTAGTGAAAGTGAAACTAATTTTTCACAGGTCACAAATTTTGTCCGATTGTCACCAAACTTGACACACATGATCTTCAGACCAAGCCTCACAAAAGTTGTGGTGTTTTGTCTTCGGAACTTAAACCGTTCACCCGTAATATCCAATCGAAATTTGCGGCGAAGACGCCAAACAGGAAGTGAGCTCATATCTCAGCAACCCATTCATCTATCATAACCAAACTTAGTATATGGACTCATGACCCCATCAGGGGGAAGCTCAAGAAATTTGGTGACCTTTGACCTCTAGGGGGCGCTGTAATTAAGAAACATGCTTTTTGGCCTGTAGCTGCTGTTGTGCTTAGAATTAAAACGCACTAGTGGTGTCTGACAATACTGTGGAAGGTCCTTAGGCCGACCCAAGCCAACTTGTGATGTCATCGTAATTGATTTGGTCGCCATATTGGATTTAATCAAAAACATGAATAATTATTCGCAAGTCACAAATTTCAGCTGATCCACACCAAAATTGGCAGTGACCATCTTCAGACCATGCCTTATCAGTGTATTTTTTTCTGGAACAATTGACAGAAGCGTTTGCCTGTAACAGCCAATCGAAATTTGCGGCGAAGCCGCCAAACAGGAAGTGAGCTCATATCTCAGCAACGCTTTCATTTATCAAAACCAAACTTAGTACATGGTCCTCTGGACCCACCAGGAGGACGCTCAAGAAATTTGGTGACCTTTGACCTCTAGGGGGCTCTGTAATTGGCAAAAATGTATTTTGGCCTGTAGTTGCTGCATTATTCTGCAATGGAGGTCAATGGCAGCCCATAGAACCATCTGGTTCATCCTGATGATGCACAAATAATTTGGTGACCTTTGACCTCTATTGGGGCATTGAAATCACAGCAAGCATGATCATATCTCAATCGATCTTTTATTTTTGATGTGAAACTGTTGACAGCGAGTTCCATCCAGTTAATTCTAATGCGTGCGTGCAAGGGTGGGGCGGGGTGGGACGGGGTGGGACGGGCAGGGGCGGGCAGGGGGCGATTGCAGTGGTGAGTTGGCTGGTTGAGGGGGCGGCGACACTCAGCCCTGGTTCAGCCACACAAAATTAGTTATGTTTTGATGTGAAACTTGACCTTGTAACTCAGCCAATCTTGGGTTGTTTGACATGGAACTTGTTGTGACTGCTTAATGCTATATGCCTGATGCCACGGCATTGAGTTGCATGGCAAATCTGGACTTCTGGACTGCTGAACTGCCTGCTTGGCCCCCTCATTGCTGCTTGCAGCTATATTTGGGGGCCAAGCAGCGAAGCTGCGAAGCCCCATTGTGTTTCTATGATTTCTTATTATTATTATTATTTAACATCTTTCTTCCGCCATTGGAGTCTATGGCAGCCCATAGAACCGTCTCGTAAAAAGTTGTGAAATTTGGCACACCGATTGGGGACAGTCCAAAAATTAATTTCACCAAGTTTTATGCCGGCACCTCGAGCACTCTAGCGCCACCAACAGGCCAAAGTTGGACGTGCATTCACGTACGTAACTTTTGACCCGTAAGGCCAATTGTCAAAAATGAGGTATCGTTGGAATCCTTGGACCAAGCCGAGTTCAACGCACCCTATGACGTCATTTTCCGCCATGATGGATTTTCCGCCATATTGGATTTTAGTGAAAGTGAAACTAAAACTTCACAGGTCACAAATTTTGTCTGATCGACACCAAACTTGACATACATGATCTTCAGACCAAGCCTCACAAAAGTTGTGGTGTTTTGTCTCCGGAACTAAAACCGTTCATCCATAATATCCAATCGAAATTTGCGGCGAAGCCGCCAAACAGGAAGTGAGCTCATATCTCAGCAACCCATTCATCTATCATAACCAAACTAAATACCTGGACTTAGGACCCAATCAAAGGGACGCTCAAGAAATCTGGTGACCTTTGACCTGTAAGGGGCGCTGTAATTAAGAAACATGCTTTTTGGCCTGTAGCTGCTGTTGTGCTTAGAATTAAAACACACTAGTGGTGTCTGGTAATACTGTTGGAAGTCCTTAGGCCGACTGAAGCCAACTTGTGATGTCATCGTAATTGATTCGGCCGCCATATCGGATTTAATCACAAACATGAATAAGTATTCGCATGTCACAAATTTCAGCTGATCCTCACAAAAATTGGCAGAGACCATCTTCAGACCATGCCTTATCACTGTATTTTTTTGTGGAACAATTGACAGAAGCGTTCACCTGTAACAGCCAATCGAATTTTGCGGCGAAGCCGCCAAACAGGAAGTGAGCTCATATCTCAGCAATGCTTTCATGTATCAAAACCAAACTTAGTACATGGTCCCCAGGACCCACCAGGAGGACGCTCAAGAAATTTGGTGACCTTTGACCTCTAGGGGGCTCTGGAATTTGCAAAAATGTATTTTGGCCTGTAGTTGCTGCATTATTCTGCAATGGAGGTCAATGGTAGCCCATAGAACCGTCTGGTTCATCCTGATGATGCAGAAATAATTTGGTGACCTTTGACCTCTATGGGGGCATTGAAATCACAGCAATCAATCAATCTTTTATTTTTGATGTCAAACTGATGACAGCGAGTTCCATCCAGTTAATTCTAAAGTGTGCGTGCAAGAGTGGGGCAGGGTGGGACGGGCAGGGGCGGTTGCGGCGGTGGGCTGGCTGGGGGAGGGGGTGGCGACACTCAGCCCTGGTTCAGCTCCACAAAATCAGTTATGTTTTGATGTGAAACTTGACCTTGTAACTCAGCCAATCTTGGGTTGTTTGACATGGAACTTGTTGTGACTGCTTAATGCTATATGCCTGATGCAACGGCATTGACTTACATGGCAAATCTGGACTTCTGGACTGCTGAACTGCCTGCTTGGCCCCCTCATTGCTGCTTGCAGCTATATTTGGGGGCCAAGCAGCGAAGCTGCGAAGGCACCCATTGTGTTTCTATTTGTTCTTATTATTATTATTATTATTCCGCCATTGAAGTCAATGGCAGCCCATAGAACCGTCTGGTGAAAAGTTATGAAATTTGGCACACTGATTAGGGACAGTCCCATGATTAATGTCACCAAGTTTCATGATGGCACCTAGAGCACTCTAGCGCCACCAACAGGCCAAAGTTGGACGTGCGTTCACGCACGTAACTTTTGACCCGTATTGCCGATTGTCAAAAATGAGGTATCGTTGGAATCCTTGGACCAAGCCGAGTTCAACGCACCCTATGACGTCAATTTCCGCCATGATGGATTTTCCGCCATATTGGATTTCATCAAAAACACTAGAAAGTCCTCTCAGGTCACATATTTTGTCCGATCGACACCAAACTTCACAGATATCATTTACAGACCATGCCTCATTAATGCATTGCTTTTTGTCTTCGGAACTAAAACCGTTCGCGCGTAACAGCCAATCGAAGTTTGCGGCGAAGCCGCCAAACAGGAAGTGAGCTCATATCTCAGCAACCCATTCACCTATCATAACCAAACTTAGTACATGGACTCACGACCCAATCAGGGGGAAGCCCAAGAAATCTGGTGACCTTTGACCTGTAGGGGGCGCTGTAATTAAGAAACATGCCTTTTGGCCTGTAGCTGCAGTTGTGCTTAGAATGAAAACGCACTAGTGGTGTCTGGTAATACTGTTGGAGGTCCTTAGGCCGACCCAAGTCAACTTGTGATGTCATCGTAATTGATTCGGCCGCCATATTGGGTTCAATCAAAAAAACTTACAAATTTTCGGAGGTCACAAATTTCAGCGGATCCTCACCAAAATTGGCAGAGACCATCTTCAGACCATGCCTTATCAGTGCATTGCTTTCTGGAACAATTGACAGAAGCATTCGGCTGTAACAGCCAATCGAAATTTGTGGCGAAGCCGCCAAACAGGAAGTGAGCTCATATCTCAGCTACCCTTGCATGTATTAAAGCCAAACTTGGTGCATTGACATAGGACCCAATCAGGGGGACGCTCAAGAAATCTGGTGACCTTTGACCTCTAGGGGGCGCTGTAATTAAGAAACATGCCTTTTGGCCTGTAGCTGCTGTTGTGCTTAGAATTAAAATGCACTAGTGGTTTCAGGTAATACTGTTGGAGGTCCTTAGGCCAACCCAGGCCAACTTGTGATGTCATCGTAATTGATTCGGCCGCCATGTTAGATTTAATCAAAAACATCAAAAAGTTATCACAGGTCGCAAATTTCATCTGATCTTCACCAACATTGGCACAGACCATTTTTAGACCATAACCTATTAATATATTGCTCTCTGGAACAATTGACAAAAGCATTCGCCCGTAACAGCCAATCGAAATTGGTGGCGAAGCCGCCAAACAGGAAGTGAGCTCATATCTCAGCAACCCTGCCATGTATCATAACCAAACTTACTACATATATTCATGACCCCATTAGGAGGACGCTCAAAACTTTTGGTGACCTTTGACCTGTAGGGGGTGCTGCAATTAGCAATATTGCATTTTGATGTGTAGTTGCTGATGTGTTTTATCAATCTTTTATTTTTTGATGTGAAACTGATGACAACATGTTCCATCCAGTTAATTCTAATGTGTGCGTGCAAGGGCAGGGGAGGGCAGGACGGGGTGGGACGGGCTGGGGTGATTAGGTGGGGGGGGGGCTGGCTGGCGGAGGCGGTGGGAATACTCAGCCCTGTTTCATCCATGTTGATCCCGGGTGTCTGCTGAGTTCTATCTTGTCACCGTGGCTATTCCGGCCTATTCTGCTTGGCCCCCTCATTGCTGCTTGCAGCTATATTTATTATTATTCCGCCATTGAAGTCAATGGCAGCCCATAGAACCGTCTGGCAAAAAGTTCTGACATTTGGCACACTGATTTAAGACAGTCCATTGATTCATGTCACCAAGTTTCATGTTGGCACCTCCCGCGCTCTAGCGCCACCAACAGGCCAAAGTGGGACTTGCGTTCACGCATGTAACTTCTGACCTGTTGACCCGATTGTCAAAAATGAGGTATCATTGGAATCCTTGGACCAAGCCGAGTTCAACGCACCCTATGACGTCATTTTCCGCCATGATGGATTTTCCGCCATTTTGAATTACATCAAAATCACTTAAAACGTATCAGAGGTCACAAATTTTGTCCGATCGACACCAAACTTCCCAGATACCATCTACTGACCATGCCTCATTAATGCATTGCTTTTTGTCTTCGGAACTAAAACCGTTCGCGCGTAACAGCCAATAGAAATTTGTGGCAAAGCCGCCAAACAGGAAGTGAGCTCATATCTCAGCAACCCATTGATCTATCATAACCAAACTTAGTCCATAGACTCAGAACCCAATCAGGGGGACGCTCAAGAAATCTGGTGACCTTTGACCTCTAGGGGGCGCTATAATTAAGAAACATGCCTTTTGGCCTGTAGCTGCTGTTGTCTTTAGAATTAAAATGCACTAGTGGTTTCAGGTAATACTGTTGGAGGTCCTTAGGCTGACCCAGCACAACTTGTGATGTCATCGTAATTGATTCGGCCGTCATGTTGGATTTAATCAAAAACACGTACAAGTTATAGCAAGGCACAAATTTCAGCGGATCCTCACCAAATTTGGCAGAGACCATCTTCAGACCATAACCTATCAATATATTGCTTTCTGGAACAATTGACAAAAGCATTCGCCCGTAACAGCCAATCAAAATTGGTGGCGAAGCCGCCAAACAGGAAGTGAGCTCATATCTCAGCAACCCTGCCATGTATCATAACCAAACTTACTACATATATTCATGACCCCATTAGGAGGACGCTGAAAGAATTTGGTGACCTTTGACCTGTAGGGGCTGCTGCAATTAGCAATATTGCATTTTGATGTGTAGTTGCTGATGTGTTTTATCAATCTTTTATTTTTTGATGTGAAACTGATGACAACATGTTCCATCCAGTTAATTCTAATGCGTGCGTGCAAGAGCAGGGCAGAGCAAGACGGGGTGGGACGGGCTGGGGTGATTAGGTGGGGGGGGGGCTGGCTGGCGGAGGCGGTGGCAATACTCAGCCCTGTTTCAGCCCTGTTGATCCCGGGTGTCTGCTGAGTTCTATCTTGTCACCGTGGCTACTCCGGCCTATACTGCTTGGCCCCCTCATTGCTGCTTGCAGCTATATTTATTATTATTATTTAACATCTTTCCTCTGCCATTGGAGTCTATGGCAGCCCATAGAACCGACTGGTCAAAAGTTGTGAAATTTGGCACACTGATTGGGGAAAGTCCAATGATTAATTTCACCAAGTTTCATGCCGGCACCTCGAGCGCTGTAGCGCCACCAACAGGCCAAATTTGGACGTGCGTTCACGTACGTAACTTTTGACCCGTAGGCCCGATTGCCAAAAATGAGGTATCGTTGGAATCCTTGGACCAAGCCGAGTTCAACGCACCCTATGACGTCATTTTCCGCCATGATGGATTTTCCGCCATTTTGGATTTTAGTGAAAGTGAAACTAATTCTTCACAGGTCACAAATTTTGTCCGATCATCACCAAACTTGAGACACATGATCTTCAGACCAAGCCTCACAAAAGTTGTGGTGTTTTGTCTTCGGAACTTAAACCGTTCACCCGTAATATCCAATCGAAATTTGCGGCGAAGACGCCAAACAGGAAGTGAGCTCATATCTCAGCAACCCATTCATCTATCATAACCAAACTTAGTATATGGACTCATGGCCCCATCAGAGGGAAGCTCAAGAAATTTGGTGACCTTTGACCTCTAGGGGGCGCTGTAATTAAGAAACATGCCTTTTGGCCTGTAGCTGCTGTTGTGCTTAGAATTAAAACGCACTAGTGGTGTCTGATAATGCTGTTGGAGGTCCTTAGGCCGACCCAAGCCAACTTGTGATGTCATCATAATTGATTCGGCCGCCATATTGGATTTATTCAAAAACACATACAAGTTTTCGCAGGTCACAAATTTCAGCGGATCCTGACCAAAATTGGCAGAGACCATCTTCAGACCATCCCTGATGAGTGCATTGATTTCTGGAACAATTGAAAGAAGCATTGGCCTGTACCAGCCAATCGAAATTTGCGGCGAAGCCGCCAAACAGGAAGTGATTTCATATCTCAGCAACGCTTTCATGTATCAAAACCAAACTTAGTACATGTACCTCCGACCTCATCGGGAGGACGCTCAAGAAATTTGGTGACATTTGACCTCTAGGGGGCTCCGTAATTGACAAAAATGCATTTTGGCCAGTAGTTGCTGATGTGCATTATTCTGCAATGGAAGTCAATGGCAGCCCATAGAACCGTCTGGTAAAAAGTTATACAATTTGGCACACTGATTGGGGACAGCCCAATAATTAATTTCACCAAGTTTCATGCCGGCTCCTCAAACGCTCTAGCGCCACCAACATGCCAAAGTTGGACGTGTGTTCACAGATGTAACTTTTGACTCGTTGACCCGAATGTCAAAATGAGGTATCATTGGAATCCTTGGGCCAAGCCGAGTTCAACACACCCTATGACGTAAATTTTTGACCCTTCTGTTTAAATCACAGCAAGTGTGATCATATCTCAGTCAATCTTTTATTTTTTATGTGAAACTGATGACAGCAAGTTACATCCAGTTCATTCTAATGCGTGCGTGCAAGGGTGGGACGGGGTGGGATGGGCAGGGGCGGTTGCGGCGGTGGGCTGGCTGGGGGAGGGGGAGGCGACACTCAGCCCTGGTTCAGCCACACAAAATCAGTTATGTTTTAATGTGAAACTTGACCTTGTAACTCAGCCAATCTTGGGTTGAATGGCATGGAACTTGCTGTGACTGCTTTAGACTATATGTCTGATGCAACGGCATTGACTTACATGGCAAATCTGGCCTGCTGAACTGCCTGCTTGGCCCCCTCATTGCTGCTTGCAGCTATATTTATTATTTAACATCTTTCTTCCGCCATGGGAGTCTATGGCAGCCCATAGAACCGTCTGGTAAAAAGTTGTGAAATTTGGCACACCGATTAGGGACAGTCCCATGATTAATTTCACCAAGTTTCATGTCGGCACCTCCAGGGCTCTAGCGCCACCAACAGGCCAAAGTTGGACGTGCGTTCATGCACGTAACTTTTGACCTGTTGACCCGATTTTGAAAAATGAGGTACCGTTGGAATCCTTGGACCAGGCCGAGTTCAACGCACCATATGACGTCATTTTCCGCCATGATGGATTTTCCGCCATATTGGATTTCAGTGAAAGTGAAACTAACTTTTCACAGGTCACAAATTTTGTCCGATCGTCACCAAACTTGACATACATGATCTTCAGACCAAGCCTCACAAAAGTTGTGGTGTTTTGTCTTCGGAACTAAAACCGTACGCGCGTAACAGCCAATCGAAATTTGCGGCGAAGCCGCCAAACAGGAAGTGAGCTCATATCTCAGCAACCCATTCATCTATCATAACCAAACTTAGTCCATGGACTCAGGACCCAATCAGGGGGACGCTCAATAAATCTGGTGACCTTTGACCTCTAGGGGGCGCTGTAATTAAGAAACATGCCTTTTGGCCTGTAACTGCAGTTGTGCTTAGAATTAAAATACTGTAGTGGTGTCTGGTAGTACTGTTGGAGGTCCTTAGGCCGACCCAAGCAAATTTGTGATGTCATCGTAATTGATTCGGCCGCCATATTGGATTTAATCAAAAACATCAAAAAGTTTTCGCAGGTCACAAATTTCAGCGGATCCTCGCCAAAATTGGCAGAGACCATCTTCAGACCATGCCTGATGAGTGCTTTGATTTCTGGAACAATTGCCAGAAGCATTGGCCCGTAACAGCCTTTCGAACTTTGCGGCGAAGCCGCCAAACAGGAAGTGAGCTCATATCTCAGCAACTCTTAAATGTATCAAAACCAAACTTGGTACATGCACCTCTGAGCCCATCGGTAGGACGCTCAAGAAATTTGGTGACCTTTGACCTCTAGAGGGCTCTGTAATTGACAAAATTGCATTTTGGCCAGTAGTTGCTGATGTGCATTATTCTGCAATGGAAGTCAATGGCAGCCCATAGAACCGTCTGGTAAAGAGTTATACAATTTGGCACACTGATTGGGGACAGCCCAATAATTAATTTCACCAAGTTTCATGCCGGTTCCTCAAACGCTCTAGCGCCACCAACAGGCCAAAGTTGGACGTGTGTTCACAGACGTAACTTTTGACTCGTTGACCCGAATGTCAAAATGAGGTATCATTGGAATCCTTGGGCCAAGCCGAGTTCAACACACCCTATGACGTCAATTTTTGACCTTTGTGTTTAAATCACAGCAAGTGTGATCATATCTCAGTCAATCTTTTATTTTTGATGTGAAACTGATGACAGCAAGTTACATCCAGTTCATTCTAATGCGTGCGTGCAAGGGTGGGACGGGGTGGGATGGGCAGGGGCGGTTGCGGTTGCGGCGGTGGGCTGGCTGGGGGAGGGGGAGGCGACACTCAGCCCTGGTTCAGCCACACAAAATCAGTTATGTTTTGATGTGAAACTTGACCTCGTAACTCAGCCAATCTTGGATTATATGGCATGGAACTTGCTGTGACTGCTTTAGGCTATATGTCTGATGCAACGGCATTGACTTACATGGCAAATCTGGCCTGCTGAACTGCCTGCTTGGCCCCCTCATTGCTGCTTGCAGCTATATTTGGGGGCCAAGCAGCGAAGCTGCGAGGCAACCATTGTGTTTCTATGATTTCCTATTATTATTATTTAACATCTTTCTTCCGCCATTGGAGTCTATGGCAGCCCATAGAACCGTCTGGTAAAAAGTTGTGAAATTTGGCACACTGATTGGGGATAGTCCCATGTTTAATTTCACCAAGTTTCATACCGGCACCTCAAGCGCTCTAGCGCCACCAACAGGCCAAAGTTGGACGTGCGTTCACGCACGTAACTTCTGACCCGTTGACTCAATTGTCAAAAATGAAGTATCGTTGGAATCCTTGGAGCAAGCCGAGTTCAACGCACTCTATGACGTCATTTTCCGCCATGATGGATTTTCCGCCATTTTGGATTTTAGTGAAAGTGAAACTAATTTTTCACAGGTCACAAATTTTGTCCGATTGTCACCAAACTTGACACACATGATCTTCAGACCAAGCCTCACAAAAGTTGTGGTGTTTTGTCTTCGGAACTTAAACCGTTCACCCGTAATATCCAATCGAAATTTGCGGCGAAGACGCCAAACAGGAAGTGAGCTCATATCTCAGCAACCCATTCATCTATCATAACCAAACTTAGTAAATGGACTCATGACCCCATCAGGGGGAAGCTCAAGAAATTTTGTGACCTTTGACCTCTAGGGGGCACTGTAATTAAGAAACATGCTTTTTGGCCTGTAGCTGCTGTTGTGCTTAGAATTAAAACGCACTAGTGGTGTCTGATAATGCTGTTGGAGGTCCTTAGGCCGACCCAAGCCAACTTGTGATGTCATCATAATTGATTCGGCCGCCATATTGGATTTAATCAAAAACACATACAAGTTTTCGCAGGTCACAAATTTCAGCGGATCCTGACCAAAATTGGCAGAGACCATCTTCAGACCATGCCTGATGAGTGCATTGATTTCTGGAACAATTGAAAGAAGCATTGGCCTGTACCAGCCAATCGAAATTTGCGGCAAAGCCGCCAAACAGGAAGTGATTTCATATCTCAGCAACGCTTTCATGTAACAAAACCAAACTTAGTACATGTACCTCTGAGCCCATCGGTAGGACGCTCAAGAAATTTGGTGACATTTGACCTCTAGGGGGCTCCGTAATTGACAAAAATGCATTTTGGCCAGTAGTTGCTGATGCGCATTATTTTGCAATGGAAGTCAATGGCAGCCCATAGAACCGTCAGGTAAAAAGTTATACAATTTGCCACACTAATTGGGGACAGTCCAATAATTCATTTCACCAAGTTTCATGCCGCACCTCAAACGCTCTAGCGCCACCAACAGGCCAAAGTTGGATTTGTGTTCACGGACGTAACTTTTGACCTGTTGACCCGAATGGCAAAATGAGGTATCATTGGAATCCTTGGGCCAAGCCGAGTTCAACACACCCTATGACGTCAATTTTTGACCTCCATGTTTAAATCACAGCAAGTGTGATCATATCTCAGTCAATCTTTTATTTTTGATGTGAAACTGATGACAGCAAGTTCCATCCAGTTGATTCTAAAGCGTGCGTGCAAGGGTGGGGCGGGGTGGGATGGGCAGGGGCGGTTGCGGCGGTGGGCTGGCTGGGGGAGGGGGCGGCGACACTCAGCCCTGGTTCAGCTCCACAAAATCAGTTATGTTTTGATGTGAAACTTGACCTTGTTACTCAGCCAATCTTGGGTTGTATGGCATGGAACTTGCTGTGACTGCTTAAGGCTATATGTCTGATGCAACGGCATTGACTTACATGGCAAATCTGGCCTGCTGAACTGCCTGCTTGGCCCCCACATTGCTGCTTGCAGCTATATTTGGGGGCCAAGCAGCGAAGCTGCGAAGCCCCATTGTGTTTCTATGATTTCTTACTATTATTATTGGGGGCCAAGCAGCGAAGCTGCGAGGCAACCATTGTGTTTCTATGATTTCCTATTATTGGGGGCCAAGCAGCGAAGCTGCGAAGGCACCCATTGTGTTTCTATCTTTTCCTACTATTATTATTATTATTACACATCTTTCCTCTGCCATTGAAGTCTATGGCAGCCCATAGAACCGTCTGGTGAAAAGTTGTGAAATTTGGCACTGTAATTAGGCAGAGTCCCATGATTAATTTCACCAAGTTTCAAGTCCGCACCACGAGCGCTCTAGCGCCACCAATAGGCCAAAGTTGGACATGCGTTCACGCATGTATCTTCTGACCCGTTGGCCCGATTTTAAAAATTGAGGTACCATTGGAATCCTTGGACCAGGCCGAGTTCAACGCACCCTATGGCGTCGTTTTCCGCCATGATGGATTTTCCGCCATATTGGATTTTAGTGAAAGTGAAACTAATTTTTCACAGGTCACAAATTTTGTCCGATCGACACCAAACTTGACATACATGATCTTCAGACCAAGCCTCACAAAAGTTGTGGTATTTTGTCTCCGGAACTATAACCGTTCATCCATAATATACAATTGAAATTTGCGGCGAAGCCGCCAAACAGGAAGTGAGCTCATATCTCAGCAACCCTTGCATGTATCAATGCCAAACTTGGTGGATAGACTCAGGACCCAATCAGAGGGAAGCTCAAAAAATTTGGTGACCTTTGACCTCTAGGGGGCGCTGTAATTAAGAAACATGCCTTTTGGCCTGTAGTTGCTGTTGTGTTTAGAATTAAATTGCACTAATGATGTCTGGTAATACTGTTGGAGTTCCTTAGTTCGACCCAAGCCAACTTGTGATGTCATCGTAATTGATTCGGCCGCCATATTGGATTTAATCAAAAACACGTACAAGTTTTCGCAGGTCACAAATTTCAGCGGATCCTGACCAAAATTGGCAGAGACCATCTTCAGACCATGCCTGATGAGTGCATTGATTTCTGGAACAATTGAAAGAAGTATTAGCCTGTACCAGCCAATTGAAATTTGCGGCGAAGCCGCCAAACAGGAAGTGATTTCATATCTCAGCAACGCTTTCATGTATCAAAACCAAACTTAGTACATGTACCTCCGACCCCATCGGGAGGACGCTCAAGAAATTTGGTGACATTTGACCTCTAGGGGGCTCCGTAATTGACAAAAATGCATTTTGGCCAGTAGTTGCTGATGCGCATTATTTTGCAATGGAAGTCAATGGCCGCCCATAGAACCGTCTGGTAAAAAGTTATACAATTTTGCACACTAATTGGGGACAGTCCAATAATTCATTTCACCAAGTTTCATGACGGCACCTCAAGCGCTCTAGCGCCACCAACAGGCCAAAGTTGGATTTGTGTTCACGGACGTAACTTTTGACCTGTTGACCCGAATGGCAAAATGAGGTATCATTGGAATCCTTGGGCCAAGCCGAGTTCAACACAACCTATGACGTCAATTTTTGACCTCTCTGTTTAAATCACAGCAAGTGTGATCATATGTCAGTCAATCTTTTATTTTTGATGTGAAACTGATGACAGCAAGTTCCATCCAGTTCATTCTAATGTGTGCGTGCAAGGGTGGGACGGGGTGGGATGGGCAGGGGCGGTTGCGGCGGTGGACTGGCTGGGGGAGGGGGCGCCGACACTCAGCCCTGGTTCAGCCCCACAAAATCAGCTATGTTTTGATGTGAAACTTGACCTTGTAACTCAGCCAATCTTGGGTTGTATGGCATGGAACTTGCTGTGACTGCTTAAGCCTACATGTCTGATGCAACGGCATTGACTTACATGGCAAATCTGGCCTGCTGAACTGCCTGCTTGGCCCCCTCATTGCTGCTTGCAGCTATATTTATTATTATTATTTAACATCTTTCTTCCGCCATGGGAGTCTATGGCAGCCCATAGAACCGTCTGGTGAAAAGTTGTGAAATTTGGCACACTGATTAGGGACAGTCCCATAATTAATTTCACCAAGTTTCATGTCGGCACCTGCAGCGCTCTAGCGCCACCAACAGGCCAAAGTTGGATGTGCGTTCAAGCACGTAACTTTTGACCTGTTGACCTGATTTTGAAAAATGAGGTACCATTGGAATCCTTGGACCAGGCCGAGTTCAACGCACACTATGACGTCATTTTCCGCCATGATGGATTTTCCGCCATTTTGGATTTTAGTGAAAGTGAAACTAATTTTTCACAGGTCACAAATTTTGTCCGATCGTCGCCAAACTTGACACACACGATCTTCAGACCAAGCCGCACAAAAGTTGTGGTGTTTTGTCTTCGGAACTTCAACCGTTCACCCGTAATATCCAATCAAAATTTGCGGCGAAGCCGCCAAACAGGAAGTGAGCTCATATCTCAGCAACCCATAAATCTATCATAACCAAACTTAGTTCATGGACTCAGGACCCAATCAGGGGGACGCTCAAGAAATCTGGTGACCTTTGACCTCTAGGGGGCGCTGTAATTAAGAAACATGCTTTTTGGCCTGTAGCTGCAGTTGTGCTTAGAATTAAAACGCACTAGTGGTGTCTGGTAATACTGTTGGAGGTCCTTAGGCCGACCGAAGCCAACTTGTGATGTTATCATAATTGATTCGGCCGCCATATTGGATTTAATCAAAAACACGTACAAATTTTCGCAGGTCACAAATTTCATCTGTTCTTCACCAAAATTGGCAGAGACCATCTTCAGACCATGCCTGATGAGTGCAATGCTTTCTGGAACAATTGACAGAAGCATTGACCTGTACCAGCCAATCGAAATTTGCGGCGAAGCCGCCAGACAGGAAGTGATTTTATATCTCAGCAACGCTTTCATGTATCAAAACAAAATTTAGTACATGTACCTCAGACCCCATCGGGAGGACGCTCAAGAAATTTGGTGACATTTGACCTCTAGGGGGCACCGTAATTGACAAAAATGCATTTTGGCCAGTAGTTGATGATTCGCATTATTTTGCAATGGAAGTCAATGGCAGCCCATAGAACCGTCTGGTAAAAAGTTATACAATTTTGCACACTAATTGGGGACAGTCCAATAATTCATTTCACCAAGTTTCATGCCGGCACCTCAAGCGCTCTAGTGCCACCAACAGGCCAAAGTTGGATGTGCGTTCACGCATGTAACTTTTGACCCGTATGGCCGATTGTCAAAAATGATGTATCGTTGGAATCCTTGGACCAAGCCGAGTTCAACGCACCCTATGACGTCAATTTACGCTATGATGGATTTTCCGCCATATTGGATTTCATCAAAAAAACTTAAATGTCTTCACAGGTCACAAATTTTGTCCAATTGATACCAACCTTCACAGACATCATCTACAGACCATGCCTCATTAATGCATTGCTTTTTGTCTTCGGAACTATAACCATTCGCGCATAACAGCCAATCGAATTTTGCGGCGAAGCCACCAAACAGGAAGTGAGCTGATATCTCAGCAACCCATTGATCTATTATAACCAAACTAAGTACATGGACTCAGAACCCAATCAGGGGGACGCTCAAGAAATCTGGTGACCTTTGACCTCTAGGGGGCGCTGTAATTAAGAAACATGCCTTTTGGCCTGTAACTGCAGTTGTGCTTAGAATTAAAACGCACTAGTGGTGTCTGGTAGTACTGTTAGAGGTCCTTAGGCCGACCCAAGCCAATTTGTGATGTCATCGTAATTGATTCGGCCGCCATATTGGATTTAATCAAAAACACATACAAGTTTTCGCAGGTCACAAATTTCAGCGGATCCTCACCAAAATTGGCAGAGACCATCTTCAGACCATGCCTTATCAGTGTATTTTTTTCTGGAACAATTGATAGAAGCGTTCGCCTGTAACAGCCAATCGAAATTTGCGGCGAAGCCGCCAAACAGGAAGTGAGCTCATATCTCAGCAACCCTGCCATGTACCATAACCAAACTTACTACATGGATTCATGACACCATTAGGAGGATGCTCAAAAACTTTGGTGACCTTTGACCTGTAGTGGGTGCTGCAATTAGGAATATTGCATTTTGATCTGTAGTTGCTGATGTGTTTTATTGATCTTTTATTTTTTGATGTGAAACTGATGACAACATGTTCCATCCAGTTAATTCTAATGCGTGCATGCGTGTAGGGGCGGGGCGGGGCAGGACGGGGTGGGACGGGCAGGGTTGATTAGGTGGGGGGGCTGGCTGGCGGAGGCGGTGGCAATGGCAATACTCAGCCCTGTTTCAGCCCTACAAAATCAGCTATGTTTTGATATGACACTTGTTGAAAGTGTTGATCGCGGGTGTCTGCTGAGTTCTATCTTGTCACCGTGGCTACTCTGGCCTATTCTGCTTGGCCCCCTCATTGCTGCTTGCAGCTATATTTATTATTTAACATCTTTCTTCCGCCATTGGAGTCTATGGCAGCCCATAGAACCGTCTCGTAAAAAGTTGTGAAATTTGGCACACCGATTGGGGACAGTCCAAAAATTAATTTCACCAAGTTTTATGCCGGCACCTCGAGCACTCTAGCGCCACCAACAGGCCAAAGTTGGACGTGCATTCACGTACGTAACTTTTGACCCGTAAGGCCAATTGTCAAAAATGAGGTATCGTTGGAATCCTTGGACCAAGCCGAGTTCAACGCACCCTATGACGTCATTTTCCGCCATGATGGATTTTCCGCCATATTGGATTTTAGTGAAAGTGAAACTAAAACTTCACAGGTCACAAATTTTGTCTGATCGACACCAAACTTGACATACATGATCTTCAGACCAAGCCTCACAAAAGTTGTGGTGTTTTGTCTCCGGAACTAAAACCGTTCATCCATAATATCCAATCGAAATTTGCGGCGAAGCCGCCAAACAGGAAGTGAGCTCATATCTCAGCAACCCATTCATCTATCATAACCAAACTAAATAACTGGACTTAGGACCCAATCAAAGGGACGCTCAAGAAATCTGGTGACCTTTGACCTGTAGGGGGCGCTGTAATTAAGAAACATGCCTTTTGGCCTGTAGCTGCTGTTGTGCTTAGAATTAAAACACACTAGTGGTGTCTGGTAATACTGTTGGAAGTCCTTAGGCCGACTGAAGCCAACTTGTGATGTCATCGTAATTGATTCGGCCGCCATATCGGATTTAATCACAAACATGAATAAGTATTCGCATGTCACAAATTTCAGCTGATCCTCACAAAAATTGGCAGAGACCATCTTCAGACCATGCCTTATCACTGTATTTTTTTGTGGAACAATTGACAGAAGCGTTCGCCTGTAACAGCCAATCGAATTTTGCGGCGAAGCCGCCAAACAGGAAGTGAGCTCATATCTCAGCAATGCTTTCATGTATCAAAACCAAACTTAGTACATGGTCCCCAGGACCCACCAGGAGGACGCTCAAGAAATTTGGTGACCTTTGAC
Source organism: Alosa pseudoharengus (assembly GCF_046254945.1). Lineage (NCBI taxonomy): Eukaryota > Metazoa > Chordata > Actinopteri > Clupeiformes > Clupeidae > Alosa > Alosa pseudoharengus. The sequence continues at coordinate 34,023,775 of NW_027468674.1, read as the reverse complement.
CTCTAGGGGGCTCTGGAATTTGCAAAAATGTATTTTGGCCTGTAGTTGCTGCATTATTCTGCAATGGAGGTCAATGGTAGCCCATAGAACCGTCTGGTTCATCCTGATGATGCACAAATAATTTTGTGACCTTTGACCTCTATGGGGGCATTGAAATCACAGCAATCAATCAATCTTTTATTTTTGATGTCAAACTGATGACAGCGAGTTCCATCCAGTTAATTCTAAAGTGTGCGTGCAAGAGTGGGGCAGGGTGGGACGGGCAGGGGCGGTTGCGGCGGTGGGCTGGCTGGGGGAGGGGGTGGCGACACTCAGCCCTGGTTCAGCTCCACAAAATCAGTTATGTTTTGATGTGAAACTTGACCTTGTAACTCAGCCAATCTTGGGTTGTATGGCATGGAACTTGCTGTGACTGCTTAAGGCTATATGCCTGATGCAACGGCATTGACTTACATGGCAAATCTGGCCTGCTGAACTGCCTGCTTGGCCCCCACATTGCTGCTTGCAGCTATATTTGGGGGCCAAGCAGCGAAGCTGCGAAGCCCCATTGTGTTTCTATGATTTCTTATTATTATTATTATTTAACATCTTTCCTCTGCCATTGGAGTCTATGGCAGCCTATAGAACCGTCTGGTAAAAAGTTGTGAAATTTGGCACACTGATTGGGGACAGTGCCATGATTAATTTCACCAAGTTTCATGTTGGCACCTTGACCGCTCTAGCGCCACCAACAGGCCAAAGTTGGACGTGCGTTCACGCACGTAACTTTTGACCCGTATGTCCGATTGTCACAAATGAGGTATCGTTGGAATCCTTGGACCAAGCCGAGTTCAACGCACCCTATGACGTCATTTTCCGCCATGATGGATTTTCCGCCATATTGGATTTTAGTGAAAGTGAAACTAAAACTTCACAGGTCACAAATTTTGTCCGATCGTCACCAAACTTGACTCACATGATCTTCAGACCAAGCCTCACAAAAGTTGTGGTGTTTTGTCTTCGGAACTATAACCGTTCACCCGTAATATCCAATCGAAATTTGCGGCGAAGCCGCCAAACAGGAAGTGAGCTCATATCTCAGCAACCCATTCATCTATCATAACCAAACTAAGCACTTAGACTCAGGACCCAATCAAGGGGACAATCAAAAAATCTGGTGACCTTTGACCTCTAGGGGGCGCTGTAATTTAGGAACATGCCTTTTAGCCTGTAGCTGCTGTTGTACTTAGAATTAAAACGCACTAGTGATGTCTGGTAATACTGTTGGAGTTCCTTAGGCCGACCCAAGCCAACTTGTGATGTCATCGTAATTGATTCGGCCGCCATATTGGATTTAATCAAAAACACGTACAAGTTTTCGCAGGTCACAAATTTCAGCGGATCCTGACCAAAATTGGCAGAGACCATCTTCAGACCATGCCTGATGAGTGCATTGATTTCTGGAACAATTGAAAGAAGTATTGGCCTGTACCAGCCAATAGAAATTTGCGGCGAAGCCGCCAAACAGGATGTGATTTCATATCTCAGCAACGCTTTCAGGTATCAAAACCAAACTTGGTACACGTACCTCCGACCCCATCGGGAGGACGCTCAAGAAATTTGGTGACATTTGATCTCTAGGGGGCTCCATAATTGACAAAAATGCATTTTGGCCAGTAGTTGCTGATGCGCATTATTTTGCAATGGAAGTCAATGGCAGCCCATAGAACCGTCTGGTAAAAAGTTATACAATTTTGCACACTAATTGGGGACAGTCCAATAATTCATTTCACCAAGTTTCATGACGGCACCTTATGCGCTCTAGCGCCACCAACCGGCCAAAGTTGGATTTGTGTTCACGGACGTAACTTTTGACCTGTTGACCCGAATGGCAAAATGAGGTATCATTGGAATCCTTGGGCCAAGCCGAGTTCAACACACCCTATGACGTCAATTTTTGACCTCTCTGTTTAAATCACAGCAAGTGTGATCATATCTCAGTCAATCTTTTATTTTTGATGTGAAACTGATGACAGCAAGTTCCATCCAGTTCATTCTAAAGCGTGCGTGCAAGGGTGGGGCAGGGTGGGATGGGCAGGGGCGGTTGCGGCGGTGGGCTGGCTGGGGGAGGGGGTGGCGACACTCAGCCCTGGTTCAGCTCCACAAAATCAGTTTTGTTTTGATGTGAAACTTGACCTTGTAACTCAGCCAATCTTGGGTTGTATGGCATGGAACTTGCTGTGACTGCTTAAGGCTATATGTCTGATGCAACGGCATTGACTTACATGGCAAATCTGGCCTGCTGAACTGCCTGCTTGGCCCCCACATTGCTGCTTGCAGCTATATTTGGGGGCCAAGCAGCGAAGCTGCGAAGGCACCCATTGTGTTTCTATGATTTCTTATTGGGGGCCAAGCAGCGAAGCTGCGAAGGCACCCATTGTGTTTCTATGATTTCTTATTATTATTATTTAACATCTTTCCTCCGCCATTGGAGTCTATGGCAGCCCATAGAACCGTCTGGTGAAAAGTTGTGAAATTTGGCACACTGATTGGGGACAGTCTCATGATTAATTTCACCATGTTTCATACCGGCACCTTGAGCGCTCTAGCGCCACCAATAGGCCAAAGTTGGACGTGCGTTCATGCGCGTAACTTTTGACTAGATGACCCGATTGTCAAAAATGATGTATCGTTAGAATCCTTGGACCAAGACGAGTTCAACGCATCCCATGACGTCATTTTCCGCCATGATGGATTTTCCGCCATTTTGGATTTAATCAAAAACACTAAAAAGTTTTCACAGGTCACAAATTTTGTCCAACCGACACCAAACCTGACACACATGATCTTCAGACCAAGCCTCACAAAAGATACTCCTTTTCGTCTTCGGAACTAAAACCGTTCGCCCGTAACAGCCAATCAAAATTTGCGGCGAAGCCGCCAAACAGGAAGTGAGCTCATATCTCAGCAACCCATTGATCTATCATAACCAAACTTTGTACATGGACTCAGGATCCAATCAGGGGGACGCTTAAGAAATCTGGTGACCTTTGACCTCTAGGGGGCGCTGTAATTTAGAAACATGCCTTTTGGCCTATAGCTGCTGTTGTGCTTAGAATTAAAACACACTAGTCGTGTCTGGTAATACTGTTGGAGGTCCTTAGGCCGACCCAAGCCAACTTGTGATGTCATCGTTATTGATTCGGCCGCCATATTGGATTAAATCAAAAACACGTACAAGTTTTCGCAGAACACAAATTTCAGCGGATGCTCACCAAATTTGGCAGAGACCATCTTCAGACCATAACCTATTATTATATAGCTTTCTGGAACAATTGACAAAAGCATTCGCCCGTAACAGCCAATCGAAATTGGTGGCGAAGCTGCCAAACAGGAAGTGAGCTCATATCTCAGCAAACCCTACCATGTATCATAACCAAACTTACTACATGGATTCATGACCCCATTAGGAGTACGCTCAAAAACTTTGGTGACCTTTGACCTCTAGGGGGTGCTGCAATTAGCAATATTGCATTTTGATCTGTAGTTGCTGATGTGTTTTATCGATCTTTTATTTTTTGATGTGAAACTGATGACAACATGTTCCATCCAGTTCATTCTAATGCGTGTGTACAAGGGCGGGGCGGGGCGGGGCAGGACGGGGTGGGACGGGCAGGGGTGATTAGGTGGGGGGCTGGCTGACGGAGGCAGCAGCAATATTCAGCCCTGTTTCAGCCCTACAAAGTCAGTTATGTTTTGATGTTACACTAGTTGAAAGTGTTGATCGTGGATGTCTGCTGAGTTCTATCTTGTCGCCGTGGCTACTCAGGCCTATTCTGCTTGGCCCCCTCATTGCTGCTTGCAGCTATATTTATTATTATTATTATTATTTAACATCTTTCCTCTGCCATTGGAGTCTATGGCAGCCCATAGAACCGTCTGGTGAAAAGTTGTGAAATTTGGCACACTGATTGGGGAAAGTCCAATGATTAATTTCACCAAGTTTCATGCCGGCACCTCGAGCACTCTAGCGCCACCAACAGGCCAAAGTTGGACGTGTGTTGACGTACGTAACTTTTGACCCGTAGGCCCGATTGCCAAAAATGAGGTATCGTTGGAATCCTTGGACCAAGCCGAGTTCAACGCACTCTATGACGTCATTTTCCGCCATGATGGATTTTCCGCCATTTTGGATTTTAGTGAAAGTGAAACTAATTCTTCACAGGTCACAAATTTTGTCCGATCATCACCAAACTTGACACAAATTATCTTCAGACCAAGCCTCACAAAAGATACTCCTTTTCGTCTTCGGAACTCAAACCATTCGCTCGTAACAGCCAATCGAAATATGCGGCGAAGCCGCCAAACAGGAAGTGAGCTCATATCTCAGCAACCCATTGATCTATCATAACCAAACTTAGTACATGGACTCAGGACCCCATCAGGGGGACGCTCAAAAAATGTGGTGACCTTTGACCTCTAGGTGGCGCTGCAATCAGCAAAAATGCATTTTGGCCTGTAGCTGTTGATGTGTTTGGAATTAAAACGTACTAGTGGTGTCTGGTAATACTGTTGGAGGTCCTTAGGCCGACCCAAGCCAACTTGTGATGTCATCATAATTGATTCGGCCGCCATATTGGATTTAATCAAAAACACGTACAAGTTCTCGCAGGTCACAAATTTTAGCGGATCCTCACCAAAATTGGCAGAGACCATCTTCAGACCATAACCTATCAATGTATTGCTTTTTGGAACAATTGACAAAAGCATTCGCCCGTAACAGCCAATCGAAATTGGTGGCGAAGCCGCCAAACAGGAAGTGAGCTCATATCTCAGTAACCCTGCCATGTATCATAACCAAACTTACTACATGGATTCATGACCCCATTAGGAGGACGCTCAAACACTTTGGTGACCTTTGACCTGTAGGGGGTGCTGCAATTAGCAATATTGCATTTTGATCTGTAGTTGCTGATGTGTTTTATCAATCTTTTATTTTTTGATGTGAAACTGATGACAACATGTTCCATCCAGTTCATTCTAATGCGTGCGTGCGTGCAAGGGCGGGGCGGGACGGGGTGGGACGGGCAGGGGTGATTAGGTGGGGGGCTGGCTGGCGGAGGCAGTGGCAATACTCAGCCCTGTTTCAGCCCTACAAAATCAATTATGTTTTGATGTGAAACTTGTTGAAAGTGTTGATGGCGGGTATCTGCTGAGTTCAATCTTGTCACCGTGGCTACTTCGGCCTATTCTGCTTGGCCCCCTCATTGCTGCTTGCAGCTATATTTATTATTATTATTTAACATCTTTCTTCCGCCATGGGAGTCTATGGCAGCCCATAGAACCGTCTGGTGAAAAGTTGTGAAATTTGGCACACTGATTAGGGACAGTCCCATAATTAATTTCACCAAGTTTCATGTCGGCACCTGCAGCGCTCTAGCGCCACCAACAGGCCAAAGTTGGATGTGCGTTCAAGCACGTAACTTTTGACCTGTTGACCCGATTTTGAAAAATGAGGTACCATTGGAATCCTTGGACCAAGCCGAGTTCAACGCATCCTATGACGTCATTTTCCGCCATGATGGATTTTCCGCCATTTTGGATTTTAGTGAAAGTGAAACAAATTTTTCACAGGTCACAAATTTTGTCCGATCGTCACCAAACTTGACACACATGATCTTCAGACCAAGCCTCACAAAAGTTGTGGTGTTTTGTCTTCGGAACTTAAACCGTTCGCCCGTAACAGCCAATCAAAATTCGCGGCGAAGCCGCCAAACAGGAAGTGAGCTCATATCTCAGCAACCCATTGATCTATCATAACCAAACTTTGTACATGGACTCAGGACCCAATCAGGGGGATGCTCAAGAAATCTGGTGACCTTTGACCTCTAGGGGGCGCTGTAATTAAGAAACATGCCTTTTGGCCTGTAGCTGCAGTTGTGCTTAGAATTAAAATGCTCTAGTGGTGTCTGGTAATACTGTTGGAGGTCCTTAGGCCGAACCAAGCCAACTTGTGATGTCATCGTAAATGATTCGGCCGCCATATTGGATTTAATGAAAAACACGTACAATTTTTCGCAGGTCACAAATTTCAGCGGATCCTCACCAAAATTGGCAGAGCCCATCTTCAGACCATGCCTTATCAGTTCATTGCTTTCTGGAATAATTGACAAAAGCATTTGGCTGTAACAGCTAATCGAAATTTGTGGCGAAGCCGCCAAACAGGAAGTGAGCTCATATCTCAACAACGCTTGCATGTATCAAAGCCAAACTTGGTGCATGGACTCAGGACCCAATCACGGGGACGCTCAAGAAATCTGGTGACCTTTGACCTCTAGGGGGCGCTGTAATTAAGAAACATGCCTTTTGGCCTGTAGCTGCTGTTGTGCTTAGAATTAAAACGCACTAGTGGTGTCTGGTAATACTGTTGGAGGTCCTTAGGCCGACCCAAGCTAACTTGTGATGTCATCATAATTGATTCGGCCGCCATATTGGATTTAATCAAAAACATCAAAAAGTTTTCACAGGTCACAAATTTCATCTGATCTTCACCAAAATTGGCACAGACCATCTTCAGACCATAACCTATCAATATATTGCTTTGGAACAATTGACAAAAGCATTCTTCCGTAACAGCCAATCAAAAATGATGGCGAAGCCGCCAAACAGGAAGTGAGCTCATATCTCAGCAATCCTGCCATGTATCATAACCAAATTTGCTACATAAATTCATGACCCCATTAGGAGGACGCACAAAATATTTGGTGACCTTTGACCTGTAGAGGTTGCTGCAATTTGCAATATTGCATTTTGATCTGTAGTTGCTGATGTGTTTCATCGATCCTTTATTTTTTGATGTGAAACTGATGACAGCATGTTCCATCCAGTTAATTATAATGCGTGCGTGCAAGGGCAGGGCGGGGTGGGACGGGCAGGGGCGATTGCGGCGGTGGGTTGGCTGGGTGAGGGGGCGGCGACACTCAGCCCTGGTTCAGCCACACAAAATCAGTTATGTTTTGATGTGAAACTTGACCTTGTAACTCAGCCAATCTTGGGTTGTTTGACATGGAACTTGTTGTGACTGCTTAATGCTATATGCCTGATGCCACGGCATTGAGTTGCATGGCAAATCTGGACTTCTGGCCTGCTGAACTGCCTGCTTGGCCCCCTCATTGCTGCTTGCAGCTATATTTGGGGGCCAAGCAGCGAAGCTGCGAAGGCACCCATTGTGTTTCTAGCTTTTCCTATTATTATTACACATCTTTCTTCCGCCATTGAAGTCTATGGCAGCCCATAGAACCGTCTGGTGAAAAGTTGTGAAATTTGGCACACTAATTAGGCTGAATCTCATGATTAATTTCACCAAGTTTCATGTCGGCACCTCCAGCGCTCTAGCGCCACCAACAGGCCAAAGTTGGACTTGCGTTCACGCACGTAACTTCTGACCCGTATGGCCGATTGTCAAAAATGAGGTATCGTTGGAATCCTTAGGCCAAGCCGAGTTCAACGCACCCTATGACGTTATTTTCCGCCATGATGGATTTTCCGCCATATTGGATTTTAGTGAAAGTGAAACTAAAACTTCACAGGTCACAAATTTTGTCCGATCGTCACCAAACTTGACACACATGATCTTCAGACCAAGCCGCATAAAAGTTGTGGTGTTTTGTCTTCGGAACTATAACTGTTCACCCGTAATATCCAATCGAAATTTGCGGCGAAGCTGCCAAACAGGAAGTGAGCTCATATCTCAGCAACCCATTCATCTATCATAACCAAACTTAGTCCATGGACTCAGGACCCAATCAGGGGGACGCTCAAGAAATCTGGTGACCTTTGACCTCTAGGGGGCGCTGTAATTAAGAAACATGCCTTTTGGCCTGTAGCAGCAGTTGTGCTTAGAATTAAAACGCACTAGTGGTGTCTGGTACTATTGTTGAAGGTCCTTAGGCCAACCCAAGCCAACTTGTGATGTCATCATAATTGATTTGGCCGCCATATTGGATTTAATCAAAAACATCAAAAAGTTTTCGCAGGTCACAAATTTCAGCGGATCCTCACCAAAATTGGTGGAGACCATCTTCAGACCATGTCGTATCAGTGCCTTGCTTTTTGGAACAATTGACAGCAGCATTCGGCTGTAACAGCCAATCGAAATTTGCGGCGAAGCCGCCAAACAGGAAGTGAGCTCATATCTCAGCAACCCTTTAATGTATCATAACCAAACTTACTACATAGATTCATGACCCCATTAGGAGGACGCTCAAAAACTTTGGTGACCTTTGACCTGTAGGGAGTGCTGCAATTAGCAATATTGCATTTTGATCTGTAGTTGCTTGTGTTTTATCAATCTTTTATTTTTTGATGTGAAACTGGTGACATGTTCCATCCAGTTCATTCTAATGCGTGTGTGCGTGCAAGAGCGGGGCGGGGCAGAACGTGGTGGGACGGGCAGGGGTGATTAGGTGGGGGGGGCTGGCTGGCGGAGGCGGTGGCAATACTCAGCCCTATTTCAGCCCTGTTGATCCCGGGTGTCTGCTGAGTTCTATCTTGTCACCGTGGCTACTCCGGCCTATTCTGCTTGGCCCCCTCATTGCTGCTTGCAGCTATATTTGGGGGCCAAGCAGCGAAGCTGCAGGGCAACCCTTAGTGATTCTATGTTTTCTTCCCTATTATTGGGGGCCAAGCAGCGAAGCTGCGAAGGCACCCATTGTGTTTCTATTTGTTCTTATTATTATTATTATTATTATTATTATTATTATTATTATTCCGCCATTGAAGTCAATGGCAGCCCATAGAACCGTCTGGTAAAAAGTTATACAATTTTGCACACTAATTGGGGACAGTCCAATAATTCATTTCACCAAGTTTCATGCCAGCACCTCAAGCGCTCTAGCGCCACCAATAGGCCAAATTTGGATGTGCGTTAACACACGTAACTTTTGAGCCGTATGGCCGATTGTCAAAAATGGTGTATCGTTGGAATCCTTGGACCAAGCCGAGTTCAACGCACCCTATGACGTCAATTTCTGCCATTATGGATTTTCCGCCATTTTGGATTTCATCAAAATCACTTAAAACGTATCAGAGGTCACAAATTTTGTCCGATCGACATCAATCTTTACATATATCATCTACAGACCATGCCTCATTAATACTTTGCTTTTTGTCTTCAGAACTAAAACCGTTCGCACGTAACAGCCAATAGAAATTTGTGGCGAAGCCGCTAAACAGGAAGTGAGCTCATATCTCAGCAACCCATTGATCTATCATAACCAAACTTAGTCCATGGACTCAGGACCCAATCAGGGGGACGCTCAAGAAATCTGGTGACCTTTGACCTCTAGGGGGCGCTATAATTAAGAAACATGCCTTTTGGCCTGTAGCTGCTGTTGTCCTTATAACTAAAATGCACTAGTGGTTTCAGGTAATACTGTTAGACGTCCTTAGGGCAACCCAGGCCAACTTGTGATGTCATCATAATTGATTCGGCCGCCATATTGGATTTAATCAAAAACATCAAAAAGTTTTCACAGGTCACAAATTTCATCTGATCTTCACCAAAATTGGCACAGACCATCTTCAGACCATAACCTATCAATATATTGCTTTCTGGAGCAATTGACAAAAGCATTCTTCCGTAACAGCCAATCAAATATGATGGCGAAGCCGCCAAACAGGAAGTGAGCTCATATCTCGGCAACCCTGCCATGTAGCATAACCAAACTTACTACATAGATTCATGACCCCATTGGGAGGACGCACAAAACATTTGGTGACCTTTGATCTGTAGAGGTTGCTGCAATTTGCAATATTGCATTTTGATCTGTAGTTGCTGATGTGTTTCATCGATCCTTTATTTTTTGATGTGAAACTGATGACAACATGTTCCATCCAGTTCATTGTAATGCGTGCGTGCAAGGGCGGGGAGGGGCAGGACGGGGTGGGACGGGCAGGGATGATTAGGTGGGGGGCTGACTGGCGGAGGCGGTGGCAATACTCAGCCCTGTTTCAGCCCTACAAAATCAGTTATGTTTTGATGTGACACTAGTTGAAAGTGTTGATCGCGGATGTCTGCTGAGTTCTATCTTGTCGCCATGGCTACTCCAGCCTAATCTGCTTGGCCCCCTCATTGCTGCTTGCAGCTATATTTGGGGGCCAAGCAGCGAAGCTGCGAGGCAACCATTGTGATTGTTAGTTTTCTTATTATTATTATTATTATTATTATTCCGCCATTGAAGTCAATGGCAGCCTATAGAACCGTCTGGCAAAAAGTTCTGAAATTTGGCACACTGATTGGAGACAGTCCAATGATTCATTTCATCAAGTTTCATGTCGGCACCTCCAGCGCTCTAGCGCCACCAACAGGCCAAAGTTGGACTTGCGTTCACGCACGTAACTTCTGACCCGTATGGCCGATTGTCAAAAATGAGGTATCGTTGGATTCCTTGGGCCAAGCCGAGTTCAACGCACCCTATGACGTCATTTTCCGCCATGATGGATTTTCCGCCATTTTGGATTTTATCAAAAACACTAAAATGTCTTCTTTGGTCACAAATTTTGTCCAATCGACACCAAACTGCACACACATCATCTACAGAACACGCTACTTTCAGGAATTACTTTTTGTCTTCGGAAATACAACCGTTCGCCCGTAACAGCCAATCAAAATTTGTGGCGAAGCCGCCAAACAGGAAGTGAACTCATATCTCAGCAACCCTTTCTTGTATCATAACCAAACGTAGTATATAGACTACTGACCCCATCAGGAGGATGCTCAAACATTTTGGTGACCTTTGGCCTCTAGGGGGCGCTGTAATTAAGAAATATGCCTTTTGGCCTGTAGCTGCTGTTGTGTTTAGAATTAAAACGCACTAGTGGTGTCTCACAATACTGTGGAAGGTCCTTTGGTCAACAGAGGACAACTTGTGACATCAACATAATTGATTTGGCCGCCATATTGGATTTAATCAAAAACACGAATAAGTATTCGCAAGTCACAAATTTCAGCTGATCCTCACCAAAATTGGCAGAGACCATCTTCAGACCATGCCTTATCAGTGTATTTTTTTCTGGAACAATTGATAGAAGCGTTCGCCTGTAACAGCCAATCGAAATTTGCGGCGAAGCCGCCAAACAGTAAGTGAGCTCATATCTCAGCAACGCTTTCATGTATCAAAACCAAACTTAGTACATGGTCCTCAGGACCCACCAGGAGGACGCTCAAGAAATTTGGTGACCTTTGACCTCTAGGGGGCTCTGTAATTGGCAAAAATGTATTTTGGCCTGTAGTTGCTGCATTATTCTGCAATGGAGGTCAATGGCAGCCCATAGAACCGTATGGTTCATCCTGATGATGCACAAATAATTTGGTGACCTTTGACCTCTATGGGCATTGAAATCATAGCAAGCATGATCATATCTCAATCAATCTTTTATTTTTGATGTGAAACTGATGACGGCGAGTTCAATCCAGTTAATTCTAAAGCGTGCGTGCAAGGTTGGGGCAGGGTGGGACGGGCACGGGCGATTGCGGCGGTGGGTTGCCTGGCTGAGGGGGCGGCGACACTCAGCCCTGGTTCAGCCGCACAAAATCAGTTATGTTTTGATGTGAAACTTGACCTTGTAACTCAGCCAATCTTGGGTTGTTTGACATGGAACTTGCTGTGACTGCTTAATGCTATATGCCTGATGCCACGGCATTGAGTTGCATGGCAAATCTGGACTGCTGAGCTGTCTGCTTGGCCCCCACATTGCTGCTTGCAGCTATATTTATTATTATTATTACGCTTCCGCCATTGAAGTCTATGGCAGCCCATAGAACCGACTGGTCAAAAGTTCTGAAATTTGGCACGCTTATTGGGGACAGTCCAACTATTAATTTCACCAAGTTTCCTGTCGGCAACTCGAACCCTCTAGCGCCACCAACAGGCCAAAGTTGGACATGCGTTCACGCACGTAACTTTTGACCCGTTGACCCGATTGTCAAAAATGTGGTATCGTTGGAATCCTTTGACCAAGCCGAGTTCAACGCACCCTATGACGTCAATTTCCGCCATGATGGATTTTCCGCCATTTTGGATTTTGTCAAAAACCTTTAAAAAGTTTCACGCCTCACATAGTTTGTCCGATTTTCACGAAACTTAGCACATAACATCTTCAGACCAAGCCGCACAAAAGTTATCGATTTTCATCTTCGGAACTAAAACTGTTTGCCTGTAACAGCCAAACGAAATATGCGGCGAAGCCGCCAAACAGGAAGTGAGCTCATATCTCAGCAACCCTTTCATCTGTCATAACCAATCTTAGTACATGGACTTATAACCCCATCAGTAGGGCACTCAGAAAATCTGGTGACCTTTGACCTCTAGGGGGCGCTGTAATTAAGAAATATGCCTATTGGCCTGTAGCTGCTGTTGTGCTTAGAATTAAAATGCACTAGTGGTGTCTGACAATACTGTGGAAGGTCCTTAGGCCGACCCAAGCCAACTTGTGATGTCATCGTAATTGATTTGGTCGCCATATTGAATTTAATCAAAAACATGAATAAGTATTCGCAAGTCACAAATTTCAGCTGATCCTCACCAAAATTGGCAGAGACCATCTTCAGACCATGCCTTATCAGTGTATTTTTTTCTAGAACAATTGATAGAAGCGTTTGCCTGTAACACCCAATCGAAATTTGCGGCGAAGCCGCCAAACAGGAAGTGAGCTCATATCTCAGCAACGCTTTCATGTATCAAAACCATACTTAGTACATGGTCCTCAGGACCCACCAGGAGGACGCTCAAGAAATTTGGTGACCTTTGACCTCTAGGGGGCTCTGTAATTGGTAAAAATGTATTTTGGCCTGTAGTTGCTGCATTATTCTGCAATGGAGGTCAAAGGCAGCCCATAGAACCGTCTGGTTCATCCTGATGATGCACAAATAAGCTGGTGACCTTTGACCTCTATGGGGGCATTGAAATTACAGCAAGCATGATCATATCTCAATCGATCTTTTATTTTTGATGTGAAACTGATGACAGCGAGTTCCATAAGGTTCATTCTAATGCATGCGTGCAAGGGTGGGGCGGGGTGGGACGGGCAGTGGCGGTGGGTTGGCTGGGTGAGGGGGCGGCGACACTCAGCCCTGGTTCAGCCCCACAAAATCAGTTATGTTTTGATGTGAAACTTGACCTTGTAACTCAGCCATTCTTGGGTTGTTTGACATGGAACTTGCTGTGACTGCTTGATGCTATATGCCTGATGCCACGGCATTGAGTTTCATGCCAAATCTGGACTGCTGAACTGCCTGCTTGGCCCCCACATTGCTGCTTGCAGCTATATTTATTATTATTATTATTATTCCGCCATTGAAGTCAATGGCAGCCTATAGAACCGTCTGGCAAAAAGTTCTGAAATTGGGCACACTGATTGGAGACAGTCCAATGATTCATTTCATCAAGTTTCATGTCGGCACCTCCAGCGCTCTAGCGCCACCAACAGGCCAAAGTTGGACTTGCGTTCACGCACGTAACTTCTGACCCGTATGGCCGATTGTCAAAAAGGAGGTATCGTTGGATTCCTTGGGCCAAGCCGAGTTCAACGCACCCTATGACCTCATTTTCCGCCATGATGGATTTTCCGCCATTTTGGATTTTATCAAAAACACTAAAACGTCTTCTCTGGTCACAAATTTTGTCCAATTGACAGCAAACTTCACACACATCATCTACAGAACACGCTACTTTAGGGAATTACTTTTTGTCTTCGGAAATAAAACCGTTCGCCCATAACAGCCAATCAAAATTTGCGGCGAAGCCGCCAAACAGGAAGTGAACGCATATCTCAGCAACCCTTTCGTGTATCATAACCAAACATAGTATATAGACTACTGACCCCATCAGGAGGATGCTCAAAAATTTTGGTAACCTTTGACCTCTAGGGGGCGCTACAATTAAGGTACATGCCTTTTGGCCTGTAGCTGCTGTTGTGCTTAAAATTAAAATGCACTAGTGGTGTCTGTCAATACTGTGGAAGGTCCTTAGGTCAACAGAAGACAACTTGTGACATCAACATAATTGATTTGGCCGCCATATTGGATTTAATCAAAAACATGAATAAGTATTCGCAAGTCACAAATTTCCGCTGATCCTCACCAAAATTGGCAGAGACCATCTACAGACCATGCCTTATCAGTGTATTTTTTTCTGGAACAATTGACTGAAGCGTTCGCCTGTAACAGCCAATCGAAATTTGCGGCGAAGCCGCCAAACAGGAAGTGAGCTCATATCTCAGCAACGCTTTCATGTATCAAAACCATACTTAGTACATGGTCCTCAGGACCCACCAGGAGGACGCTCAAGAAATTTGGTGACCTTTGACCTCTAGGGGGCTCTGTAATTGGCAAAAATGTATTTTGGCCTGTAGTTGCTGCATTATTCTGCAATGGAGGTCAATGGCAGCCCATTGAACCGTCTGGTTCATCCTGATGATGCACAAATAAGCTGGTGACCTTTGACCTCTATGGGGGCATTGAAATTACAGCAAGCATGATCATATCTCAATCGATCTTTTATTTTTGATGTGAAACTGATGACAGCGAGTTCCATAAGGTTCATTCTAATGCGTGCGTGCAAGGGTGGGGCGGGGTGGGACGGGCAGTGGCGGTGGGTTGGCTGGGTGAGGGGGCGGCGACACTCAGCCCTGGTTCAGCCCCACAAAATCAGTTATGTTTTGATGTGAAACTTGACCTTGTAACTCAGCCATTCTTGGGTTGTTTGACATGGAACTTGCTGTGACTGCTTGATGCTATATGCCTGATGCCACGGCATTGAGTTTCATTCCAAATCTGGACTGCTGAACTGCCTGCTTGGCCCCCACATTGCTGCTTGCAGCTATATTTATTATTATTACGCTTCCGCCATTGAAGTCTATGGCAGCCCACAGAACCGACTGGTCAAAAGTTCTGAAATTTGGCACACTTATTGGGGACAGTCCAACGATTAATTTCACCAAGTTTCCTGTCGGCAACTCGAACCCTCTAGCGCCACCAACAGGCCAAAGTTGGACGTGCGTTCACGCACGTAACTTTTGACCCGTTTGCCGGATTGTCAAAAATGAGATATCGTTGGAATCCTTGGACCAAGCCGAGTTCAACGCACTCTATGACGTCAATTTCCGCCATGATGGATTTTCCGCCATTTTGGATTTTGTCAAAAACCTTTAAAAAGTTTCACGCCTCACATAGTTTGTCCGATTTTCACGAAACTTAGCACATAACATCTTCAGACCAAGCCGCACAAAATGTATCGATTTTCATCTTCGGAACTAAAACTGTTTGCCCGTAACAGCCAAACGAAATATGCGGCGAAGCCGCCATACAGGAAGTGAGCTCATATCTCAGCAACCCTTTCATCTGTCATAACTAAACTTAGTACATGGACTTATAACCCCATCAGTAGGGCACTCAAAAAATCTGGTGACCTTTCACCTCTAGGGGGCGCTGTAATTAAGAATTATGCCTATTGGCCTGTAGCTGCTGTTGTGCTTAGAATTAAAACGCACTAGTGGTGTCTGACAATACTGTGGAAGGTCCTTAGGCCGACCCAAGCCAACTTGTGATGTCATCATAATTGATTTGGTCGCCATATTGGATTTAATCAAAAACATGAATAAGTATTCGCAAGTCACAAATTTCAGCTGATCCTCACCAAAATTGGCAGAGACCATCTTCAGACCATGCCTTATCAGTGTATTTTTTTCTGGAACAATTGACAGAAGCGTTCGCCTGTAACAGTCAATCGAAATTTGCGGCGAAGCCGCCAAACAGGAAGTGAGCTCATATCTCAGCAACGCTTTCATGTATCAAAACCAAACTTAGTACATGGTCCTCAGGACCCACCAGGAGGACGCTCAATAAATTTGGTGACCTTTGACCTCTAGGGGGCTCTGTAATTGGCAAAAATGTATTTTGGCCTGTAGTTGCTGCATTATTCTGCAATGGAGGTCAATGGCAGCCCATAGAACCGTCTGGTTCATCCTAATGATGCACAAATAATTTGGTGACCTTTGACCTCTATTGGGGCATTGAAATCACAGCAAGCATGATCATATCTCAATCGATCTTTTATTTTTGATGTGAAACTGTTGACAGCGAGTTCCATCCAGTTAATTCTAATGCGTGCGTGCGTGCAAGGGTGGGGCGGGGTGGGACGGGCAGGGGCGATTGCGGCGGTGGTTTGGCTGGGTGAGGGGGCGGCGACACTCAGCCCTGGTTCAGCCACACAAAATCAGTTATGTTTTGATGTGAAACTTGACCTTGTAACTCAGCCAATCTTGGGTTGTTTGACATGGAACTTGTTGTGACTGCTTAATGCTATATGCCTGATGCCACGGCATTGAGTTGCATGGCAAATCTGGACTTCTGGACTGCTGAACTGCCTGCTTGGCCCCCTCATTGCTGCTTGCAGCTATATTTGGGGGCCTAGCAGCGAAGCTGCAGGGCAACCCTTAGTGATTCTATGAATTCTTATTGGGGGCCAAGCAGCGAAGCTGCAGGGCAACCCTTAGTGATTCTATGAATTCTTATTGGGGGCCAAGCAGCGAAGCTGCAGGGCAACCCTTAGTGATTCTATGAATTCTTATTATTATTATTATTTAACATCTTTCCTCCGCCATGGGAGTCTATGGCAGCCCATAGAACCGTCTGGTAAAAAGTTGTGAAATTTGGCACACTGATTGGGGACACGCCAATATTTTATTTCACCAAGTTTCATGCCTCCCTGTCGAACCCTCTAGCGCCACCAACAGACCAAAGTTGGACGTGCGTTCACGCACGTAACTTTTGACCCGTTTGTCCGATTGTCAAAAATGTGGTATCGTTGGAATCCTTGGACCAAGCCGAGTTCAACGCACCCTATGACGTCAATTTCCGCCATGATGGATTTTCCGCCATTTTGGATTTTGTCAAAAACCTTTAAAAAGTTTCACGCCTCACATAGTTTGTCCGATTTTCACGAAACTTAGCACATAACATCTTCAGACCAAGCCGCACAAAAGTTATCGATTTTCATCTTCGGAACTAAAACCGTTTTCCCGTAACAGCCAAACGAAATATGCGGAGAAGCCGCCAAACAGGAAGTGAGCTCATATCTCAGCAACCCTTTCATCTGTCATAACCAAACTTAGTACATGGACTTATAACCCCTTCAGTAGGGCACTCAAAAAATCTGGTGACCTTTGACCTCTAGGGGGCGCTGTAATTAGCGAAAATGCATTTTGGCCTGTAGCTGTTGATGTGCTTAGAATTAAAACGCACTAGTGGTGTCTAACAATACTGTGGAAGGTCCTTAGGCCGACCCAAGCCAACTTGTGATGTCATCGTAATTGATTTGGTCGCCATATTGGATTTCATCAAAAACATGAATAAGTATTCGGAAGTCACAAATTTCAGTTGATCCTCACCAAAATTAGCAGAGACCATCTTCAGACCATGCCTTATCTGTGTATTTTTTTCTGGAACAATTGACAGAAGCGTTCGCCTGTAACAGCCAATCGAAATTTGCGGCGAAGCCGCCAAACAGGAAGTGAGCTCATATCTCAGCAACGCTTACATGTATCAAAACCAAACTTAGTACATGGTCCTCAGGACCCACCAGGAGGACGCTCAAGAAATTTGGTGACCTTTGACCTCTAGGGGGCTCTGTAATTGGCAAAAATGTATTTTGGCCTGTAGTTGCTGAATTATTCTGCAATGGAGGTCAATGCCAGCCCATAGAACCGTCTGGTTCATCCTGATGATGCACAAATCATTTGGTGACCTTTGACCTCTATGGGGGCATTGAAATCACAGCAAGCATGATAATATCTCAATCGATCTTTTATTTTTGATGTGAAACTGATGACAGCGAGTTCCATCCAGTTAATTCTAAAGCGTGCGTGCAAGGGTGGGGCGTGGTGGGACGGGCAGGGGCAATTGCGGCGGTGGTTTGGCTGGGTGAGGGGGCGGCGACACTCAGCCCTGGTTCAACCACACAAAATCAGTTATGTTTTGATGTGAAACTTGACCTTGTAACTCAGCCAATCTTGGGTTGTTTGACATGGAACTTGTTGTGACTGCTTAATGCTATATGCCTGATGCCACGGCATTGAGTTGCATGGCAAATCTGGCCTGCTGAACTGCCTGCTTGGCCCCCACATTGCTGCTTGCAGCTATATTTGGGGGCCAAGCAGCGAAGCTGCGAGGCAACCCTTAGTGATTCTATGAATTCTTATTATTATTATTTAACATCTTTCCTCCGCCATGGGAGTCTATGGCAGCCCATAGAACCGTCTGGTCAAAAGTTGTGAAATTTGGCACACTGATTGGGGACACTCCAATATTTTATTTCACCAAGTTTCATGCCTCCCTGTCGAACCCTCTAGCGCCACCAACAGGCCAAAGTTGGACATGCGTTCACGCACATAACTTTTGACCCGTTGACCCGATTGTCAAAAATGTGGTATCGTTGGAATCCTTTGACCAAGCCGAGTTCAACGCACCCTATGACGTCAATTTCCGCCATGATGGATTTTCCGCCATTTTGGATTTTGTCAAAAACCTTTAAAAAGTTTCACGCCTCACATAGTTTGTCTGATTTTCACGAAACTTAGCACATAACATCTTCAGACCAAGCCGCACAAAAGTTATCGATTTTCATCTTCGGAACTAAAACTGTTTGCCCGTAACAGCCAAACGAAATATGCGGCGAAGCCGCCAAACAGGAAGTGAGCTCATATCTCAGCAACCCTTTCATCTGTCATAACCAAACTTAGTACATAGACTTATAACCCTATCAGTAGGGCACTCAAAAAATCTGGTGACCTTTGACCTCTAGGGGGCGCTGTAATTAAGAAATATGCCTTTTGGCCTGTAGCTGCTATTGTGCTTAGAATTAAAACGCACTAGTGGTGTCTGGTAATACTGTTGGAAGTCCTTAGGCCGACCCAAGCCAACTTGTGATGTCATCGTAATTGATTCGGCCGCCATATTGGATTTAATAAAAAACATGAATAAATATTCACATGTCACAAATTTCAGCTGATCCTCACCAAAATTGGCAGAGACCATCTTCAGACCATGCCTTATCAGTGTATTTTTTTCTGGAACAATTGACCAAAGCGTTTGCCTGTAACAACCAATCGAAATTTGCGGCGAAGCCGCCAAACAGGAAGTGAGCTCATATCTCAGCAATGCTTTCATGTATCAAAACCAAACTTAGTACATGGTCCTCAGGACCCACCAGGAGGACGCTCAAGAAATTTGGTGACCTTTGACCTCTAGGGGTCTCTGTAATTGGCAAAAATGTATTTTGGCCTGTAGTTGCTGCATTATTCTGCAATGGAGGTCAATGGCAGCCCATAGAACCGTCTGGTTCATCCTGATGATGCACAAATAAGTTGGTGACCTTTGACCTCTATGGGGGCATTGAAATTACAGCAAGCATGATCATATCTCAATCAATCTTTTATCTTTTATTTTTGATGTGAAACTGATGACAGCGACTTCCATCAAGTTCATTCTAATGCGTGCGTGCAAGGGTGGGGCGGGGTGGGACAGGCAGTGGCGGTGGGTTGGCTGGGTGAGGGGGCGGCGACTCTCAGCCCTGGTTCAGCCCCACAAAATCAGTTATGTTTTGATGTGAAACTTGACCTTGTAACTCAGCCATTCTTGGGTTGTTTGACATGGAACTTGCTGTGACTGCTTAATGCTATATGCCTGATGCCACGGCATTGAGTTGCATGGCAAATCTGGCCTGCTGAACTATCTGCTTGGCCCCCACATTGCTGCTTGCAGCTATATTTATTATTATTATTTAACATCTTTCCTCCGCCATGGGAGTCTATGGCAGCCCATAGAACCGTCTGGTAAAAAGTTGTGAAATTTGGCACACTGATTGGGGACACGCCAATATTTTATTTCACCAAGTTTCATGCCTCCCTGTCGAACCCTCTAGCGCCACCAACAGGCCAAAGTTGGACGTGCGTTCACGCACGTAACTTTTGACCCGTTTGTCCGATTGTCAAAAATGTGGTATCGTTGGAATCCTTGGACCAAGCCGAGTTCAACGCACCCTATGACGTCAATTTCCGCCATGATGGATTTTCCGCCATTTTGGATTTTGTCAAAAACCTTTAAAAAGTTTCACGCCTCACATAGTTTGTCCGATTTTCACGAAACTTAGCACATAACATCTTCAGACCAAGCTGCACAAAAGTTATCGATTTTCATCTTCGGAACTAAAACCGTTTTCCCGTAACAGCCAAACGAAATATGCGGCGAAGCCGCCAAACAGGAAGTGAGCTCATATCTCACCAACCCTTTCATCTGCCATAACCAAACTTAGTACATGGACTTATATCCCCATCAGTAGGGCACTCGAAAAATCTGGTGACCTTTGACCTCTAGGGGGCGCTGTAATTAAGTAATATGCCTATTGGCATGTAGCTTCTGTTATGCTTAGAATTAAAACGCACTAGTGGTGTCTGACAATACTGTGGAAGGTCCTTAGTGCGAACCTAGCCAACTTGTGATGTCATCGTAATTGATTTGGTCGCCATATTGAATTTAATCAAAAACATGAATAAGTATTCGCAAGTCACAAATTTCAGCTGATCCTCACCAAAATTGGCAGAGACCATCTTCAGACCATGCCTTATCATTGTATTTTTTTCTGGAACAATTGATAGAAGCGTTTGCCTGTAACAGCCAATCGAAATTTGCGGCGAAGTCGCCAAACAGGAAGTGAGCTCATATCTCAGCAGCGCTTTCATGTATCAAAACCATACTTAGTACATGGTCCTCAGGACCCACCAGGAGGACGCTCAAGAAATTTGGTGACCTTTGACCTCTAGGGGGCTCTGTAATTGGCAAAAATGTATTTTGGCCTGTAGTTGCTGCATTATTCTGCAATGGAGGTCAATGGCAGCCCATAGAACCGTCTGGTTCATCCTGATGATTCACAAATAAGTTGGTGACCTTTGACCTCTATGGGGGCATTGAAATTACAGCAAGCATGATCATATGTCAATCGATCTTTTATTTTTGATGTGAAACTGTTGACAGCGAGTTCCATCCAGTTAATACTAATGCGTGCGTGCAAGGGTGGGGCGGGGTGGGACGGGCAGTGGCGGTGGGTTGGCTGGGTGAGGGGGTGGCGACACTCAGCCCTGGTTCAGCCCCACAAAATCAGTTATGTTTTGATGGGAAACTTGACCTTGTAACTCAGCCATTCTTGGGTTCTTTGACATGGAACATGCTGTGACTGCTTGATGCTATATGCCTGATGCCACGGCATTGAGTTTCATGCCAAATCTGGACTGCTGAACTGCCTGCTTGGCCCCCACATTGCTGCTTGCAGCTATATTTATTATTACGCTTCCGCCATTGAAGTCTATGGCAGCCTATAGAACCGACTGGTGAAAAGTTGTGAAATTTTGCACACTGATTGGGGACAGGCCAATAATTAATTGCACCAAGTTTCATGCCGGCAACTCCAGCGCTCTAGCGCCACCAACAGGCCAAAGTTGGACGTGCGTTCACGCACGTAACTTTTGACTCATATGCCCAATTGCCAAAAATGAGGTATCTTTGGAATCCTTGGACCAAGCCGAGTTCAACGCACTCTATGACGTCAATTTCCGCCATGATGGATTTTCCGCCATTTTGGATTTTGTCAAAAACCTTTAAAAAGTTTCACGCCTCACATAGTTTGTCCGATTTTCACGAAACTTAGCACATAACATCTTCAGACCAAGCCGCACAAAAGTTATCGATTTTCATCTTCGGAACTAAAACCGTTTTCCCGTAACAGCCAAACGAAATATGCGGCGAAGCCGCCAAACAGGAAGTGAGCTCATATCTCAGCAACCCTTTCATCTGTCATAACCAAACTTAGTACATGGACTTATAACCCCATCAGTAGGGCTCTCAAAAAATCTGGTGACCTTTGACCTCTAGGGGGCGCTGTAATTAAGAAATATGGCTATTGGCCTGTAGCTGCTGTTGTGCTTAGAATTAAAATGCACTAGTGGTGTCTGACAATACTGTGGAAGGTCCTTAGGCCGACCCAAGCCAACTTGTGATGTCATCGTAATTGATTCGGCCGCCATATTGGATTTAATCAAAAACATGAATAAATATTCGCATGTCACAAATTTCAGCTGATCCTCACCAAAATTGGCAGAGACCATCTTCAGACCATTCCTTATCAGTGTATTTTTTTCTGGAACAATTGACAGAAGCGTTCGCCTGTAACATCCAATCGAAATTTGCGGCGAAGCCGCCAAACAGGAAGTGAGCTCATATCTCAGCAACCCATTCATCTATCATAACCAAACTTA
Organism: Alosa pseudoharengus; assembly: GCF_046254945.1. Lineage (NCBI taxonomy): Eukaryota > Metazoa > Chordata > Actinopteri > Clupeiformes > Clupeidae > Alosa > Alosa pseudoharengus. Next base: position 34,001,431 of record NW_027468674.1, on the reverse strand, counting down.
GTCCATGGACTCAGGACCCAATGAGGGGGACGCTCAAGAAATTTGGTGACCTTTGACCTCTAGGGGGCTCTGTAAATGGCAAAAATGTATTTTGGCCTGTAGTTGCTGCATTATTCTGCAATGGAGGTCAATGGCAGCCCATAGAACCGTCTGGTTCATCCTGATGATGCACAAATAATTTGGTGACCTTTGACCTCTATGGGGCATTGAAATCACAGCAAGCATGATCATATCTCAATCGATCTTTTATTTTTGAAGTGAAACTGATACAGCAAGTTCCATTCAATTAATTCTAATGATTGCGTGCATGGGTGGGGCAGGGTGGGACGGGCAGGGGCGATTGCAGCGGTGAGTTGGCTGGGTGAGGGGGCGGCGACACTCAGCCCTGGTTCAGCCCCACAAAATCAGTTATGTTTTGATGTGAAACTTGACCTTGTAACTCAGCCATTCTTGGGTTGTTTGACATGGAACTTGCTGTGACTGCTTGATGCTATATGCCTGATGCCACGGCATTGAGTTTCATTCCAAATCTGGACTTCTGGACTGCTGAACTGCCTGCTTGGCCCCCTCATTGCTGCTTGCAGCTATATTTGGGGGCCAAGCAGCGAAGCTGCGAGGCAACCCTTAGTGATTCTATGAATTCTTATTATTGGGGGCCAAGCAGCGAAGCTGCGAGGCAACCCTTAGTGATTCTATGAATTCTTATTATTATTATTTAACATCTTTCCTCCGCCATGGGAGTCTATGGCAGCCCATAGAACCGTCTGGTCAAAAGTTGTGAAATTTGGCACACTGATTGGGGACACTCCAATATTTTATTTCACCAAGTTTCATGCCTCCCTGTCGAACCCTCTAGCGCCACCAACAGGCCAAAGTTGGACATGCGTTCACGCACGTAACTTTTGACCCGTTGACCCGATTGTCAAAAATGTGGTATCGTTGGAATCCTTTGACCAAGCCGAGTTCAACGCACCCTATGACGTCAATTTCCACCATGATGGATTTTCCGCCATTTTGGATTTTGTCAAAAACCTTTAAAAAGTTTCACGCCTCACATAGTTTGTCCGATTTTCACGAAACTTAGCACATAACATCTTCAGACCAAGCCGCACAAAAGTTATCGATTTTTATCTTCGGAACTAAAACTGTTTGCCCGTAACAGCCAAACGAAATATGCGGCAAAGCCGCCAAACAGGAAGTGAGCTCATATCTCAGCAACCCTTTCATCTGTCATAACCAATCTTAGTACATGGACTTATAACCCCATCAGTAGGGCACTCAAAAAATCTGGTGACCTTTGACCTCTAGGGGGCGCTGTAATTAAGAAATATGCCTATTGGCCTGTAGCTGCTGTTGTGCTTAGAATTAAAATGCACTAGTGGTGTCTGACAATACTGTGGAAGGTCCTCAGGCCGACCCAAGCCAACTTGTGATGTCATCGTAATTGATTCGGCCGCCATATTGGATTTAATAAAAAACATGAATAAATATTCACATGTCACAAATTTCAGCTGATCCTCACCAAAATTGGCAGAGACCATCTTCAGACCATGCCTTATCAGTGTATTTTTTTCTGGAACAATTGACCCTAAGCGTTTGCCTGTAACAACCAATCGAAATTTGCGGCGAAGCCACCAAACAGGAAGTGAGCTCTTATCTCAGCAATGCTTTCATGTATCAAAACCAAACTTAGTACATGGTCCTCAGGACCCACCAGGAGGACGCTCAAGAAATTTGGTGACCTTTGACCTCTAGGGGTCTCTGTAATTGGCAAAAATGTATTTTGGCCTGAAGTTGCTGCATTATTCTGCAATGGAGGTCAATGGCAGCCCATAGAACCGTCTGGTTCATCCTGATGATGCACAAATAAGTTGGTGACCTTTGACCTCTATGGGGGCATTGAAATCACAGCAAGCATGATAATATCTCAATCGATCTTTTATTTTTGATGTGAACTGATGACAGCGACTTTCATCAAGTTCATTCTAATGCGTGCGTGCAAGGGTGGGGCGGGGTGGGACGGGCAGTGGCGGTGGGTTGGCTGGGTGAGGGGGCGGCGACACTGAGCCCTGGTTCAGCCCCACAAAATCAGTTATGTTTTGATGTGAAACTTGACCTTGTAACTCAGCCATTCTTGGGTTGTTTGACATGGAACTTGCTGTGACTGCTTGATGCTATATGCCTGATGCCACAGCATTGAGTTTCATGCCAAATCTGGACTGCTGAACTGCCTGCTTGGCCCCAACATTGCTGCTTGCAGCTATATTTGGGGGCCAAGCAGCGAAGCTGCGAAGGCACCCATTGTGTTTCTTAGTTTTCTTATTATTATAAATCCTCTGCCATTGAAGTCTATGGCAGCCCATAGAACCGTCTGGTGAAAAGTTGTGAAATTTGGCACACTAATTAGGCAGTACTCCATGATTAATTTCACCAAGTTTCAAGTCCGCACCCCGAGCACTCTAGCGCCACCAACAGGCCAAAGTTTGACATGCTTTCACGCACGTAACTTCTGACCCGTTGGCTCGATTTTGAAAAATGACCTATCCTTGGAATCCTTGGACCAAGCCGAGTTCAACGCACCCTATGACGTCATTTTCCGCCATGATGGATTTTCCGCCATATTGGATTTTAGTGAAAGTGAAACTAATCTTTCACAGGTCACAAATTTTGTCCGATTGTCACCAAACTTGACACACATGATCTTCAGGCCATGCCTCATTAATGCATTGCTTTTTGTCTTCGGAACTAAAACCGTTCGCGCGTAACAGCCAACCGAAAATTGCGGCGAAGCCGCCAAACAGGAAGTGAGCTCATATCTCAGCAACCCATAAATCTATCATAACCAAACTTAGTACATGGACTCAGGACCCAATCAGGGGGACGCTCAAGAAATCTGGTGACCTTTGACCTCTAGGGGGCGCTGTAATTAAGAAACATGCTTTTTGGCCTGTAGCTGCAGTTGTGCTTAGAATTAAAACGCACTAGTGGTGTCTGGTAATACTGTTGGAGGTCCTTAGGCCGACCGAAGCCAACCTGTGATGTCATCGTAATTGATTCGGCCGCCATATTGGGTTCAATCAAAAAAACGTACAAATTTTCGCAGGTCACAAATTTCAGCGGATCCTCACCAAAATTGGCAGAGACCATCTTCAGACCATGCCTTATCAGTGCATTGCTTTCTGGAACAATTGACAGAAGCATTCGACTGTAACAGCCAATCGAAATTTGTGGCGAAGCCGCCAAACAGGAAGTGAGCTCATATCTCAGCAACCCTTGCATGTGTCAAAGCCAAACTGGGTGCATGGACTCAGGACCCAGTCAGGGGGACACTCAATAAATCTGGTGACCTTTGACCTCTAGGGGGCGTTGTAATTGAGAAACATGCCTTTTGGCCTGTAGCTGCTGATGCGCATTATTTTGCAATGGAGGTCAATGGCAGCCCATAGAACCGTCTGGCAAAAAGTTCTGACATTTGGCACACTGATTTAAGACAGTCCATTGATTCATGTCACCAAGTTTCATGTCGGCACCTCCCGCGCTCTAGCGCCACCAACAGGCCAAAGTTGGACTTGCGTTCACGCACGTAACTTCTGACCTGTTGACCCGATTGTCAAAAATGAGGTATCATTGGAATCCTTTGACCAAGCCGAGTTCAACGTACCCTATGTCGTCATTTTCCGCCATGATGGATTTTCCGCCATTTTGGATTTCATCGAAATCACTTAAAACGTATCAGAGGTCACAAATTTTGTCCGATCGACATCAATCTTTACATATATCATCTACAGACCATGTCTCATTAATGCATTGCTTTTTATCTTCGGAACTAAAACCGTTCGCGCGTAACAGCCAATAGAAATTTGAGGCGAAGCCGCCAAACAGGAAGTGAGCTCATATCTCAGCAACCCTTTGATCTATCATAACCAAACTTAGTCCATGGACTCAGGACCCAATCAGGGGGACGCTCAAGAAATCTGGTGACCTTTGACCTCTAGGGGGCGCTATAATTAAGAAACATGCCTTTTGGCCTGTAGCTGCTGTTGTCCTTAGAATTAAAATGCACTATTGGTTTCAGGTAATACTGTTGGAGGTCTTAGGCCGACCCAAGCCAACCTGTGATGTCATCGTAATTGATTCGGCCGCCATATTGGATTTAATCAAAAACACGTCCAAGTTTTCGCAGGTCACAAATTTCAGCGGATCCTCACCAAAATTGGCAGAGACCATCTTCAGACCATGCCTTATCAGTGCATTGCTTTCTGGAACAATTGACAGAAGCATTCGGCTGTAACAGCCAATCGAAATTTGCGGCGAAGCCGCCAAACAGGAAGTGAGCTCATATCTCAGCAACCCTTGCATGTATCAAATCCAAACTGGGTGCATGGACTCAAGACCCAATCAGGGGGACACTCAAGAAATCTGGTGACCTTTGACCTCTAGGGGGCGCTGTAATTAAGAAACATGCCTTTTGGCCTATAGCTGCTGTTGTGCTTTGAATTAAAATGCACTAGTGGTTTCAGGTAATACTGTTGGACGTCCTTAGGCCAACCCAGGCCAACTTGTGATGTCATCATAATTGATTCGGCCGCCATATTGGATTTAATCAAAAACATCAAAAAGTTTTCACAGGTCACAAATTTCATCTGATCTTCACCAAAATTGGCACAGACTATCTTCAGACCATAACCTATCAATATATTGCTTTCTGGAACAATTGACAAAAGCATTCTTCCGTAACAGCCAATCAAAAATGATGGCGAAGCCGCCAAACAGGAAGTTAGCTCATATCTCAGCAACCCTGCCATGTATCATAACCAAACTTACTACATAGATTCATGACCCCATTAGGAGGACGCACAAAACATTTGGTGACCTTTGACCTGTAGAGGTTGCTGCAATTTGCAATTTTGCATTTTGATCTGTAGTTGCTGATGTGTTTCATCGATCCTTTATTTTTTGATGTGAAACTGATGACAACATGTTCCATCCAGTTCATTCTAATGCGTGCGTGCAAGGGCGGGGAGGGGCAGGACGGGGTGGGATGGGCAGGGGTGATTAGATGGGGGGCTGGCTGGCGGAGGCGGTGGCAATTCTCAGCCCTGTTTCAGCCCTACAAAATCAGTTATGTTTTGATGTGCCACTAGTTGAAAGTGTTGATCGCGGATGTCTGCTGAGTTCTATCTTATCGCCATGGCTACTCCAGCCTATTCTGCTTGGCCCCCTCATTGCTGCTTGCAGCTATATTTGGGGGCCAAGCAGCGAAGCTGCGAAGCCCCATTGTGTTTCTATGATTTCTTATTATTATTATTATTTAACATCTTTCCTCTGCCATTGGAGTCTATGGCAGCCTATAGAACCGTCTGGTAAAAAGTTGTGAAATTTGGCACACTGATTGGGGACAGTGCCATGATTAATTTCACCAAGTTTCATGTTGGCACCTTGACCGCTCTAGCGCCACCAACAGGCCAAAGTTGGACGTGCGTTCACGCACGTAACTTTTGACCCGTATGTCCAATTGTCACAAATGAGGTATCGTTGGAATCCTTGGACCAAGCCGAGTTCAACGCACCCTATGACGTCATTTTCCGCCATGATAGATTTTCCGCTATATTGGATTTTAGTGAAAGTGAAACTAAAACTTCACAGGTCACAAATTTTGTCCGATCGTCACCAAACTTGACTCACATGATCTTCAGACCAAGCCTCACAAAAGTTGTGGTGTTTTGTCTTCGGAACTATAACCGTTCACCCGTAACAGCCAATCGAAATTTGCGGCGAAGCCGCCAAACAGGAAGTGAGCTCATATCTCAGCAACCCATTCATCTATCATAACCAAACTAAGTACATAGATTCAGGACCCAATCAGGGGGACGCTCAAGAAATCTGGTGACCTTTGACATCTAGGGGGCGCTGTAATTAAGAAACATGCCTTTTGGCCTGTAGCTGCAGTTGTGGTTAGAATTAAAACGCACTAGTGGTGTCTGGTAATACTGTTGAAGGTCCTTAGGCCGACCCAAGCCAACTTGTGATGTCATCGTAATTGATTCGGCCGCCATATAGGATTTAATCAAAAACATGAATAATTATTCGCAAGTCACAAATTTCAGCTGATCCACACCAAAATTGGCAGAGACCATCTTCAGACCATGCCTTATCAGTGTATTTTTCTCTGGAACAATTGACAGAAGCGTTCGCCTGTAACAGCCAATCGAAATTTGCGGCGAAGCCGCCAAACAGGAAGTGAGCTCATATCTCAGCAATACTTTCATGTATCAAAACCAAACTTAGTACATGGTCCCCAGGACCCACCAGGAGGACGCTCAAGAAATTTGGTGACCTTTGACCTCTAGGGGGCTCTGGAATTTGCAAAAATGTATTTTGGCCTGTAGTTGCTGCATTATTCTGCAATGGAGGTCAATGGTAGCCCATAGAACCGTCTGGTTCATCCTGATGATGCACAAATAATTTGGTGACCTTTGACCTCTATGGGGGCATTGAAATCACAGCAATCAATCAATCTTTTATTTTTGATGTCAAACTGATGACAGCGAGTTCCATCCAGTTAATTCTAAAGTGTGCGTGCAAGAGTGGGGCAGGGTGGGACGGGCAGGGGCGGTTGCGGCGGTGGGCTGGCTGGGGGAGGGGGTGGCGACACTCAGCCCTGGTTCAGCTCCACAAAATCAGTTATGTTTTGATGTGAAACTTGACCTTGTAACTCAGCCAATCTTGGGTTGTATGGCATGGAACTTGCTGTGACTGCTTAAAGCTATATGCCTGATGCAACGGCATTGACTTACATGGCAAATCTGGCCTGCTGAACTGCCTGCTTGGCCCCCACATTGCTGCTTGCAGCTATATTTATTATTATTATTTAACATCTTTCCTCCGCCATGGGAGTCTATGGCAGCCCATAGAACCGTCTGGTCAAAAGTTGTGAAATTTGGCACACTGATTGGGGACACTCCAATATTTTATTTCACCAAGTTTCATGTCTCCCTGTCGAACCCTCTAGCGCCACCAACAGGCCAAATTTGGACATGCGTTCACGCACATAACTTTTGACCCGTTGACCCGATTGTCAAAAATGTGGTATCGTTGGAATCCTTTGACCAAGCCGAGTTCAACGCACCCTATGACGTCAATTTCCGCCATGATGGATTTTCCGCCATTTTGGATTTTGTCAAAAACCTTTAAAAAGTTTCACGCCTCACATAGTTTGTCCGATTTTCACGAAACTTAGCACATAACATCTTCAGACCAAGCCGCACAAAAGTTATCGATTTTCATCTTCGGAACTAAAACCGTTTTCCCGTAACAGCCAAACGAAATATGCGGCGAAGCCGCCAAACAGGAAGTGAGCTCATATCTCAGCAACCCTTTCATCTGTCATAACCAAACTTAGTACATGGACTTATAACCCCTTCAGTAGGGCACTCAAAAAATCTGGTGACCTTTGACCTCTAGGGGGCGCTGTAATTAGCGAAAATGCATTTTGGCCTGTAGCTGTTGATGTGCTTAGAATTAAAACGCACTAGTGGTGTCTAACAATACTGTGGAAGGTCCTTAGGCCGACCCAAGCCAACTTGTGATGTCATCGTAATTGATTTGGTCGCCATATTGGATTTCATCAAAAACATGAATAAGTATTCGGAAGTCACAAATTTCAGCTGATCCTCACCAAAATTAGCAGAGACCATCTTCAGACCATGCCTTATCTGTGTATTTTTTTCTGGAACAATTGACAGAAGCGTTCGCATGTAACAGCCAATCGAAATTTGCGGCGAAGCCGCCAAACAGGAAGTGAGCTCATATCTCAGCAACGCTTTCATGTATCAAAACCAAACTTAGTACATGGTCCTCAGGACCCACCAGGAGGACGCTCAAGAAATTTGGTGACCTTTGACCTCTAGGGGGCTCTGTAATTGGCAAAAATGTATTTTGGCCTGTAGTTGCTGCATTATTCTGCAATGGAGGTCAATGGCAGCCCATAGAACCGTCTGGTTCATCCTGATGATGCACAAATAAGTTGGTGACCTTTGACCTCTATTGGGGCATTGAAATCTCAGCAAGCATGATAATATCTCAATCGATCTTTTATTTTTGATGTGAAACTGATGACAGCGAGTTCCATCAAGTTCATTCTAATGCGTGCGTGCAAGGGTGGGGCGGGGTGGGACGGGCAGTGGCGGTGGGTTGGCTGGGTGAGGGGGCGGCGACTCTCAGCCCTGGTTCAGCCCCACAAAATCAGTTATGTTTTGATGTGAAACTTGACCTTGTAACTCAGCCATTCTTGGGTTGTTTGACATGGAACTTGCTGTGACTGCTTAATGCTATATGCCTGATGCCACGGCATTGAGTTGCATGGCAAATCTGGCCTGCTGAACTGCCTGCTTGGCCCCCACATTGCTGCTTGCAGCTATATTTGGGGGCCAAGCAGCGAAGCTGCGAAGCCCCATTGTTTTTCTATGATTTCTTCTTATTGGGGGCCAAGCAGCGAAGCTGCGAAGCCCCATTGTTTTTCTATGATTTCTTATTATTATTGGGGGCCAAGCAGCGAAGCTGCGAAGGCACCCATTGTGTTTCTATTTTTTCTTATTATTATTATTATTATTATTATTACGCTTCCGTCATTGAAGTCAATGGCAGCCTATAGAACCGTCTGGTGAAAAGTTCTGAAATTTGGCACACTGATTGGGGACAGTCTCATGATTAATTACACCAAGTTTCATGATGGCAACTCAAGCACTCTAGCGCCACCAACAGGCCAAAGTTGGACGTGCGTTCACGCATGTAACTTTTGACCCGTATGGCCGATTGTCAAAAATGATGTATCGTTGGAATCCTTGGACCAAGCCGAGTTCAACGCACCCTATGACGTCAATTTCCGCCATGATGGATTTTCCGCCATATTGGATTTCATCAAAAACACTTAAAAGTCTTCACAGGTCACAAATTTTGTCCAATCCATACCAAATTTCACAGATATCATCTACAGACCATGCCTCATTAATGCATTGCTTTTTGGAACAATTGACAGTAGCATGTGGCTGTAACCGCCAATCGAAACTTGCGGCGAAGCCGCCAAACAGGAAGTGAGCTCATATCTCAGCAACCCTTGCATGTATCACAGCCAAACTCGGTGCATGGACTCAAGACCCAATCATGGGGACGCTCAAGAAATCTGGTGACCTTTGACCTCTAGGGGGCGCTGTAATTAAGACACATGCCTTTTGGCCTGTAGCTGCAGTTGTGCTTAGAATTAAAATGCACAAGTGGTGTCTGGTAATACTGTTGGAGATCCTTAGGCCGACCCAAGTCAAATTGTGATGTCATCGTAATTGATTCGGCCGCCATATTGGATTTAATCAAAAAAACGTACAAGTTTTCGCAGGTCACAAATTTCAGCGGATCCTTACCAAAATTGGCAGAGAACATCTTCAGACCATGCCTTATGAGTGCATTGCTTTCTGGACCAATTGACAGAAGCATTAGGCTGTAACAGTCAATCGAAATTTGCGGCGAAGCCGCCAAACAGGAAGTGAGCTCATATCTCAGCAACCCTTACATGTATCAAAGCCAAACTTGGGGCATGGACTCAGGACCCAACCAGGGGGACGCTCAAGGAATCTGGTGACCTTTGACCTCTAAGGGGCGCTGTAATTAAGAAACATGCCTTTTGGCCTGTAGCTGCTCTTGTTGCCCTATTGTTGCTGCCCTATTTCAGCCCTGTTGATCCCGGGTGTCTGCTGAGTTCTATTTTGTCACCGTGGCTACTCCGGCCTATACTGCTTGGCCCCCTCATTGCTGCTTGCAGCTATATTTGGGGGCCAAGCAGCGAAGCTGCGAAGGCACCCATTGTGTTTCTTAGTTTTCTTATTATTATAAATCCTCTGCCATTGAAGTCTATGGCAGCCCATAGAACCGTCTGGTGAAAAGTTGTGAAATTTGGCACACTAATTAGGCAGTACTCCATGATTAATTTCACCAAGTTTCAAGTCCGCACCCCGAGCACTCTAGCGCCACCAACAGGCCAAAGTTTGACATGCTTTCACGCACGTAACTTCTGACCCGTTGGCTCGATTTTGAAAAATGACCTATCCTTGGAATCCTTGGACCAAGCCGAGTTCAACGCACCCTATGACGTCATTTTCCGCCATGATGGATTTTCCGCCATATTGGATTTTAGTGAAAGTGAAACTAATCTTTCACAGGTCACAAATTTTGTCCGATTGTCACCAAACTTGACACACATGATCGATCTTCAGGCCATGCCTCATTAATGCATTGCTTTTTGTCTTCGGAACTAAAACCGTTCGCGCGTAACAGCCAACCGAAAATTGCGGCGAAGCCGCCAAACAGGAAGTGAGCTCATATCTCAGCAACCCATAAATCTATCATAACCAAACTTAGTACATGGACTCAGGACCCAATCAGGGGGACGCTCAAGAAATCTGGTGACCTTTGACCTCTAGGGGGCGCTGTAATTAAGAAACATGCTTTTTGGCCTGTAGCTGCAGTTGTGCTTAGAATTAAAACGCACTAGTGGTGTCTGGTAATACTGTTGGAGGTCCTTAGGCCGACCGAAGCCAACCTGTGATGTCATCGTAATTGATTCGGCCGCCATATTGGGTTCAATCAAAAAAACGTACAAATTTTCGCAGGTCACAAATTTCAGCGGATCCTCACCAAAATTGGCAGAGACCATCTTCAGACCATGCCTTATCAGTGCATTGCTTTCTGGAACAATTGACAGAAGCATTCGGCTGTAACAGCCAATCGAAATTTGTGGCGAAGCCGCCAAACAGGAAGTGAGCTCATATCTCAGCAACCCTTGCATGTGTCAAAGCCAAACTGGGTGCATGGACTCAGGACCCAGTCAGGGGGACACTCAATAAATCTGGTGACCTTTGACCTCTAGGGGGCGTTGTAATTGAGAAACATGCCTTTTGGCCTGTAGCTGCTGATGCGCATTATTTTGCAATGGAGGTCAATGGCAGCCCATAGAACCGTCTGGCAAAAAGTTCTGACATTTGGCACACTGATTTAAGACAGTCCATTGATTCATGTCACCAAGTTTCATGTCGGCACCTCCCGCGCTCTAGCGCCACCAACAGGCCAAAGTTGGACTTGCGTTCACGCACGTAACTTCTGACCTGTTGACCCGATTGTCAAAAATGAGGTATCATTGGAATCCTTTGACCAAGCCGAGTTCAACGTACCCTATGTCGTCATTTTCCGCCATGATGGATTTTCCGCCATTTTGGATTTCATCGAAATCACTTAAAACGTATCAGAGGTCACAAATTTTGTCCGATCGACATCAATCTTTACATATATCATCTACAGACCATGTCTCATTAATGCATTGCTTTTTATCTTCGGAACTAAAACCGTTCGCGCGTAACAGCCAATAGAAATTTGAGGCGAAGCCGCCAAACAGGAAGTGAGCTCATATCTCAGCAACCCTTTGATCTATCATAACCAAACTTAGTCCATGGACTCAGGACCCAATCAGGGGGACGCTCAAGAAATCTGGTGACCTTTGACCTCTAGGGGGCGCTATAATTAAGAAACATGCCTTTTGGCCTGTAGCTGCTGTTGTCCTTAGAATTAAAATGCACTAGTGGTTTCAGGTAATACTGTTGGAGGTCTTAGGCCGACCCAAGCCAACCTGTGATGTCATCGTAATTGATTCGGCCGCCATATTGGATTTAATCAAAAACACGTCCAAGTTTTCGCAGGTCACAAATTTCAGCGGATCCCCACCAAAATTGGCAGAGACCATCTTCAGACCATGCCTTATCAGTGCATTGCTTTCTAGAACAATTGACAGAAGCATTCGGCTGTAACAGCCAATTGAAATTGGTGGCGAAGCCGCCAAACAGGAAGTGAGCTCATATCTCAGCAACCCTGCCATGTATCATAACCAAACTTACTACATATATTCATGACCCCATTAGGAGGATTCTCAAACCATTTGGTGACCTTTGACCTGTAGGGGGTGCTGCAATTAGCAATATTGCATTTTGATGTGTAGTTGCTGATGTGTTTTATAAATCTTTTATTTTTTGATTTGAAACTGATGATAACATATTCCATCCAGTTAATTCTAATGCGTGCGTGCAAAGGCAGGGCAGGGCAGGACGGGGTGGGACGGGCTGGGGTGATTAGGTGGGGGGGGGGGCTGGCTGGCGGAGGCAGTGGCAATACTCAGCCCTGTTTCAGCCCTGTTTATCCCGGGTGTCTGCTGAGTTCTATCTTGTCACCGTGGCTACTCCGGCCTATACTGCTTGGCCCCCTCATTGCTGCTTGCAGCTATATTTGGGGGCCAAGCAGCGAAGCTGCGAAGGCACCCATTGTGTTTCTTAGTTTTCTTATTATTATAAATCCTCTGCCATTGAAGTCTATGGCAGCCCATAGAACCGTCTGGTGAAAAGTTGTGAAATTTGGCACACTAATTAGGCAGTACTCCATGATTAATTTCACCAAGTTTCAAGTCCGCACCCCGAGCGCTCTAGCGCCACCAACAGGCCAAAGTTGGACATGCTTTCACGCACGTAACTTCTGACCCGTTGCCTCGATTTTGAAAAATGACCTATCCTTGGAATCCTTGGACCAAGCCGAGTTCAACGCACCCTATGACGTCATTTTCCGCCATGATGGATTTTCCGCCATATTGGATTTTAGTGAAAGTGAAACTAATCTTTCACAGGTCACAAATTTTGTCCGATCGTCACCAAACTAGACACACATGATCTTCAGGCCATGCCTCATTAACGCATTGCTTTTTGTCTTCGGAACTAAAACCGTTCGCGCGTACCAGCCAATCAAAATTTGCGGCAAAGCCGCCAAACAGGAAGTGAGCTCATATCTCAGCAACCCATAAATCTATCATAACCAAACTTAGTACATGGACTCAGTACCCAATTAGGGGGACGCTCAAGAAATCTGGTGACCTTTGACCTCTAGGGGGCGCTGTAATTAAGAAACATGCCTTTTGGCCTGTAGCTGCTGTTGTAGTTAGAATTAAAATGCACTAGTGGTGTCTGGCAATACTGTTGGAGGTCCTTAGGTTGACCCAAGCCAACTTGTGATGTCATCATAATTGATTCGGCCGCCATATTGGATTTAATCAAAAACACGTACAAGTTTTCACAGGTCACAAATTTCAGTGGATCCTCACCAAAATTGATGGAGACCATCATCAGACCATAACCTATCAATATATTGCTTTCTGGAACAATTGACAAAAGCATTCGCCCTAAACAGCCAATCGAAATTGGTGGCGAAGCCGCCAAACAGGAAGTGAGTTCATATCTCAGCAACCCTTGCATGTATCAAAGCCAAACTTGGTGCATGGACTCAGGATCTGATCTGGGGGACACTCAAGAAATCTGGTGACCTTTGACCTCTAGGGGGCACTGTAATTTAGAAACATGCCTTTTGGCCTGTAGCTGCTGTTGTGCTTAGAATTAAAACACACTAGTGGTGTCTGGTAATACTGTTGGAGGTCCTTAGGCCAACCCAAGCCAACTTGTGATGTCATCGTGATTGATTCAGCCGCCATATTGGATTTAATCAAAAACACGTACAAGTTCTCGCAGGTCACAAATTTAAGTGGATCCTCACCAAAATTGATGGAGACCATCATCAGACCATAACCTATCAATATTTTGCTTTCTGGAACAATTGACAAAAGCATTCGCCCGTAACAGCCAATCAAAATTTGCGGCGAAGCCGCCAAACAGGAAGTGAGCTCATATCTCAGCAACCCTGCCATGTATCATAACCAAACTTACTACATAGATTCATGACCCCATTAGGAGGACGCACAAAACATTTGGTGACCTTTGACCTGTAGAGGTTGCTGCAATTTGCAATTTTGCATTTTGATCTGTAGTTGCTGATGTGTTTCATCGATCCTTTATTTTTTGATGTGAAACTGATGACAACATGTTCCATCCAGTTCATTCTAATGCGTGCGTGCAAGGGCGGGGAGGGGCAGGACGGGGTGGGATGGGCAGGGGTGATTAGATGGGGGGCTGGCTGGCGGAGGCGGTGGCAATTCTCAGCCCTGTTTCAGCCCTACAAAATCAGTTATGTTTTGATGTGACACTAGTTGAAAGTGTTGATCGCGGATGTCTGCTGAGTTCTATCTTGTCGCCGTGGCTACTCCAGCCTATTCTGCTTGGCCCCCTCATTGCTGCTTGCAGCTATATTTATTATTATTATTATTACGCTTCCGTCATTGAAGTCAATGGCAGCCCATAGAACCGTCTGGTGAAAAGTTGTGAAATTTGGCACACTGATTAGGGACAGTCCCATGATTAATGTCACCAAGTTTCATGATGGCACCTAGAGCACTCTAGCGCCACCAACAGGCCAAAGTTGGACGTGCGTTCACGTACGTAACTTTTGACCCGTATTGCCGATTGTCAAAAATGAGATATCATTGGAATCCTTGGACCAAGCCGAGTTCAACGCACCCTATGACGTCAATTTCCGCCATGATGGATTTTCCGCCATATTGGATTTCATCAAAAACACTAAAAAGTCTTCAAAGGTCACAAATTTTGTCCGATCGACACCAAACTTCACAGATATCATCTACAGACCACGACTCATTAATGCATTGCTTTTTGTCTTCGGAACTAAAACCGTTTGCGAGTAACCGCCAATCAAAATTTGCGGCGAAGCCGCCAAACAGGAAGTGAGCTCATATCTCAGCAACCCATTCATCTATCATAACCAAACTTAGGACATGGACTCAGGACCCAATCAGGAGGATGCTGAAGAAATCTGGTGACCTTTGACCTCTAGGGGGCGCTGTAATTGAGAAACATGCCTTTTGGCCTGTAGCTGCTGTTGTGCTTAGAATTCAAATGCACTACTGGTGTCTGGTAATACTGTTGGAGGTCCTTAGGCCGACCCAAGCCAATTTGTGATGTCATCGTAATTGATTCGGCCGCCATATTGGATTTAATCAAAAACACGTACAAGTTTTCGCAGGTCACACATTTCAGCGGATCCTCACCAAAATTGGCAGAGACCATCTTCAGACCATGCCTTATCAGTGCCATGCTTTCTGGAACAATTGACAGAAGCATCCGGCTGTAACAGCCAATCGAAATTTGCGGCGAAGCCGCCAAACAGGAAGTGAGCTCATATCTCAGCAACCTTTGCATGTATCAAAGCCAAACTGGGTGCATGGACTCAGGACCCAATCAGAAGGACACTAAATAAATCTGGTGACCTTTGACCTCTAGGGGGCGCTGTAATTAAGAAACATGCCTTTTGGCCTGTAGCTGCTGTTCTGTTTGGAATTAAAATGTACTAGTGGTGTCTGGTAATACTGTTGGAGGTCCTTAGGCCGACCCAGGCCAAGAAAAGCATTCGCCTGTAACAGCCAATCGAAATTGGTGGCGAAGCCGCCAAACAGGAAGTGAGCTCATATCTCAGCAACCCTGCCATGTATCATAACCAAACTTACTACATATATTCATGACCCCATTAGCAGGACGCTCAAAAAATTTGGTGACCTTTGACCTGTAGGGACTGCTGCAATAAGCAATATTGCATTTTGATGTGTAGTTGCTGATGTGTTTTATCAATCTTTTATTTTTTGATGTGAAACTGATGACAACATGTTCCATCTAGTTAATTCTAATGCGTGCGTGCAAGAGCAGGGCAGGGCAGGACGGGGTGGGACGGGCTGGGGTGATTAGGTGGGGGGGGCTGGCTGGCGGAGGCGGTGGCAATACTCAGCCCTGTTTCAGCCCTGTTGATCCCGGGTGTCTGCTGAGTTCTATCTTGTCACCGTGGCTACTCCGGCCTATACTGCTTGGCCCCCTCATTGCTGCTTGCAGCTATATTTATTGGGGGCCAAGCAGCGAAGCTGCGAGGCAACCATTGTGTTTCTATGATTTCTTATTGGGGGCCAAGCAGCGAAGCTGCGAGGCAACCATTGTGATTGTTAGTTTTCTTATTATTATTATTATTATTATTATTCCGCCATTGAAGTCAATGGCAGCCTATAGAACCGTCTGGCAAAAAGTTCTGAAATTTGGCACACTGATTGGAGACAGTCCAATGATTCATTTCATCAAGTTTCATGTCGGCACCTCCAGCGCTCTAGCGCCACCAACAGGCCAAAGTTGGACTTGCGTTCACGCACGTAACTTCTGACCCGTATGGCCGATTGTCAAAAATGAGGTATCGTTGGATTCCTTGGGCCAAGCCGAGTTCAACGCACCCTATGACGTCATTTTCCGCCATGATGGATTTTCCGCCATTTTGGATTTTATCAAAAACACTAAAATGTCTTCTTTGGTCACAAATTTTGTCCAATCGACACCAAACTGCACACACATCATCTACAGAACACGCTACTTTCAGGAATTACTTTTTGTCTTCGGAAATACAACCGTTCGCCCGTAACAGCCAATCAAAATTTGTGGCGAAGCCGCCAAACAGGAAGTGAACTCATATCTCAGCAACCCTTTCTTGTATCATAACCAAACGTAGTATATAGACTACTGACCCCATCAGGAGGATGCTCAAACATTTTGGTGACCTTTGGCCTCTAGGGGGCGCTGTAATTAAGAAATATGCCTTTTGGCCTGTAGCTGCTGTTGTGTTTAGAATTAAAACGCACTAGTGGTGTCTCACAATACTGTGGAAGGTCCTTTGGTCAACAGAGGACAACTTGTGACATCAACATAATTGATTTGGCCGCCATATTGGATTTAATCAAAAACACGAATAAGTATTCGCAAGTCACAAATTTCAGCTGATCCTCACCAAAATTGGCAGAGACCATCTTCAGACCATGCCTTATCAGTGTATTTTTTTCTGGAACAATTGATAGAAGCGTTCGCCTGTAACAGCCAATCGAAATTTGCGGCGAAGCCGCCAAACAGTAAGTGAGCTCATATCTCAGCAACGCTTTCATGTATCAAAACCAAACTTAGTACATGGTCCTCAGGACCCACCAGGAGGACGCTCAAGAAATTTGGTGACCTTTGACCTCTAGGGGGCTCTGTAATTGGCAAAAATGTATTTTGGCCTGTAGTTGCTGCATTATTCTGCAATGGAGGTCAATGGCAGCCCATAGAACCGTATGGTTCATCCTGATGATGCACAAATAATTTGGTGACCTTTGACCTCTATGGGCATTGAAATCATAGCAAGCATGATCATATCTCAATCAATCTTTTATTTTTGATGTGAAACTGATGACGGCGAGTTCAATCCAGTTAATTCTAAAGCGTGCGTGCAAGGTTGGGGCAGGGTGGGACGGGCACGGGCGATTGCGGCGGTGGGTTGCCTGGCTGAGGGGGCGGCGACACTCAGCCCTGGTTCAGCCGCACAAAATCAGTTATGTTTTGATGTGAAACTTGACCTTGTAACTCAGCCAATCTTGGGTTGTTTGACATGGAACTTGCTGTGACTGCTTAATGCTATATGCCTGATGCCACGGCATTGAGTTGCATGGCAAATCTGGACTGCTGAGCTGTCTGCTTGGCCCCCACATTGCTGCTTGCAGCTATATTTGGGGGCCAAGCAGCGAAGCTGCGAGGCAACCATTGTGATTGTTAGTTTTCTTATTATTATTATTGGGGGCCAAGCAGCGAAGCTGCGAAGGCACCCATTGTGTTTCTATCTTTTCCTACTATTATTATTATTATTACACATCTTTCCTCTGCCATTGAAGTCTATGGCAGCCCATAGAACCGTCTGGTGAAAAGTTGTGAAATTTGGCACTGTAATTAGGCAGAGTCCCATGATTAATTTCACCAAGTTTCAAGTCCGCACCACGAGCGCTCTAGCGCCACCAACAGGCCAAAGTTGGACATGCGTTCACGCATGTATCTTCTGACCCGTTGGCCCGATTTTAAAAATTGAGGTACCATTGGAATCCTTGGACCAGGCCGAGTTCAACGCACCCTATGGCGTCGTTTTCCGCCATGATGGATTTTCCGCCATATTGGATTTTAGTGAAAGTGAAACTAATTTTTCACAGGTCACAAATTTTGTCCGATCGACACCAAACTTGACATACATGATCTTCAGACCAAGCCTCACAAAAGTTGTGGTATTTTGTCTCCGGAACTATAACCGTTCATCCATAATATACAATTGAAATTTGCGGCGAAGCCGCCAAACAGGAAGTGAGCTCATATCTCAGCAACCCTTGCATGTATCAATGCCAAACTTGGTGGATAGACTCAGGACCCAATCAGAGGGAAGCTCAAAAAATTTGGTGACCTTTGACCTCTAGGGGGCGCTGTAATTAAGAAACATGCCTTTTGGCCTGTAGTTGCTGTTGTGTTTAGAATTAAATTGCACTAATGATGTCTGGTAATACTGTTGGAGTTCCTTAGTTCGACCCAAGCCAACTTGTGATGTCATCGTAATTGATTCGGCCGCCATATTGGATTTAATCAAAAACACGTACAAGTTTTCGCAGGTCACAAATTTCAGCGGATCCTGACCAAAATTGGCAGAGACCATCTTCAGACCATGCCTGATGAGTGCATTGATTTCTGGAACAATTGAAAGAAGTATTGGCCTGTACCAGCCAATTGAAATTTGCGGCGAAGCCGCCAAACAGGAAGTGATTTCATATCTCAGCAACGCTTTCATGTATCAAAACTAAACTTAGTACATGTACCTCCGACCCCATCGGGAGGACGCTCAAGAAATTTGGTGACATTTGACCTCTAGGGGGCTCCGTAATTGACAAAAATGCATTTTGGCCAGTAGTTGCTGATGCGCATTATTTTGCAATGGAAGTCAATGGCCGCCCATAGAACCGTCTGGTAAAAAGTTATAAAATTTTGCACACTAATTGGGGACAGTCCAATAATTCATTTCACCAAGTTTCATGACGGCACCTCAAGCGCTCTAGCGCCACCAACAGGCCAAAGTTGGATTTGTGTTCACGGACGTAACTTTTGACCTGTTGACCCGAATGGCAAAATGAGGTATCATTGGAATCCTTGGGCCAAGCCGAGTTCAACACACCCTATGACGTCAATTTTTGACCTCTCTGTTTAAATCACAGCAAGTGTGATCATATGTCAGTCAATCTTTTATTTTTGATGTGAAACTGATGACAGCAAGTTCCATCCAGTTCATTCTAATGTGTGCGTGCAAGGGTGGGACGGGGTGGGATGGGCAGGGGCGGTTGCGGCGGTGGACTGGCTGGGGGAGGGGGCGCCGACACTCAGCCCTGGTTCAGCCCCACAAAATCAGCTATGTTTTGATGTGAAACTTGACCTTGTATCTCAGCCAATCTTGGGTTGTATGGCATGGAACTTGCTGTGACTGCTTAAGCCTACATGTCTGATGCAACGGCATTGACTTACATGGCAAATCTGGCCTGCTGAACTGCCTGCTTGGCCCCCTCATTGCTGCTTGCAGCTATATTTATTATTATTATTCCGCCATTGAAGTCAATGGCAGCCTATAGAACCGTCTGGCAAAAAGTTCTGAAATTGGGCACACTGATTGGAGACAGTCCAATGATTCATTTCATCAAGTTTCATGTCGGCACCTCCAGCGCTCTAGCGCCACCAACAGGCCAAAGTTGGACTTGCGTTCACGCACGTAACTTCTGACCCGTATGGCCGATTGTCAAAAAGGAGGTATCGTTGGATTCCTTGGGCCAAGCCGAGTTCAAAGCACCCTATGACGTCATTTTCCGCCATGATGGATTTTCCGCCATTTTGGATTTTATCAAAAACACTAAAACGTCTTCTCTGGTCACAAATTTTGTCC
Source organism: Alosa pseudoharengus (assembly GCF_046254945.1). Classification (NCBI taxonomy): domain Eukaryota; kingdom Metazoa; phylum Chordata; class Actinopteri; order Clupeiformes; family Clupeidae; genus Alosa; species Alosa pseudoharengus. The sequence goes on along the minus strand of NW_027468674.1, from coordinate 33,981,649 downwards.
AATTGACAGCAAACTTCACACACATCATCTACAGAACACGCTACTTTAGGGAATTACTTTTTGTCTTCGGAAATAAAACCGTTCGCCCATAACAGCCAATCAAAATTTGCGGCGAAGCCGCCAAACAGGAAGTGAACGCATATCTCAGCAACCCTTTCATGTATCATAACCAAACATAGTATATAGACTACTGACCCCATCAGGAGGATGCTCAAAAATTTTGGTAACCTTTGACCTCTAGGGGGCGCTACAATTAAGGTACATGCCTTTTGGCCTGTAGCTGCTGTTGTGCTTAAAATTAAAATGGACTAGTGGTGTCTGTCAATACTGTGGAAGGTCCTTAGGTCAACAGAAGACAACTTGTGACATCACCATAATTGATTTGGCCGCCATATTGGATTTAATCAAAAACACGAATAAGTATTCGCAAGTCACAAATTTCAGCTGATCCTCACCAAAATTGGCAGAGACCATCTTCAGACCATGCCTTATCAGTGTATTGTTTTCTGGAACAATTGATAGAAGCGTTCGCCTGTAACAGCCAATCGAAATTTGCGGCGAAGCCGCCAAACAGGAAGTGAGCTCATATCTCAGCAACGCTTTCATGTATCAAAACCAAACTTAGTACATGGTCCTCAGGACCCACCAGGAGGACGCTCAAGAAATTTGGTGACCTTTGACCTCTAGGGGGCTCTGTAATTGGCAAAAATGTATTTTGGCCTGTAGTTGCTGCATTATTCTGCAATGGAGGTCAATGGCAGCCCATAGAACCGTATGGTTCATCCTGATGATGCACAAATAATTTGGGGACCTTTGACCTCTATGGGCATTGAAATCATAGCAAGCATGATCATATCTCAATCAATCTTTTATTTTTGATGTGAAACTGATGACGGCGAGTTCAATCCAGTTAATTCTAAAGCGTGCGTGCAAGGTTGGGGCAGGGTGGGACGGGCACGGGCGATTGCGGCGGTGGGTTGCCTGGCTGAGGGGGCGGCGACACTCAGCCCTGGTTCAGCCGCACAAAATCAGTTATGTTTTGATGTGAAACTTGACCTTGTAACTCAGCCAATCTTGGGTTGTTTGACATGGAACTTGCTGTGACTGCTTAATGCTATATGCCTGATGCCACGGCATTGAGTTGCATGGCAAATCTGGACTGCTGAGCTGTCTGCTTGGCCCCCACATTGCTGCTTGCAGCTATATTTGGGGGCCAAGCAGCGAAGCTGCAGGGCAACCCTTAGTGATTCTATGAATTCTTATTATTATTATTATTTAACATCTTTCCTCCGCCATGGGAGTCTATGGCAGCCCATAGAACCGTCTGGTAAAAAGTTGTGAAATTTGGCACACTGATTGGGGACACGCCAATATTTTATTTCACCAAGTTTCATGCCTCCCTGTCGAACCCTCTAGCGCCACCAACAGGCCAAAGTTGGACGTGCGTTCACGCACGTAACTTTTGACCCGTTTGTCCGATTGTCAAAAATGTGGTATCGTTGGAATCCTTGGACCAAGCCGAGTTCAACGCACCCTATGACGTCAATTTCCGCCATGATGGATTTTCCGCCATTTTGGATTTTGTCAAAAACCTTTAAAAAGTTTCACGCCTCACATAGTTTGTCCGATTTTCACGAAACTTAGCACATACCATCTTCAGACCAAGCTGCACAAAAGTTATCGATTTTCATCTTCGGAACTAAAACCGTTTTCCCGTAACAGCCAAACGAAATATGTGGCGAAGCCGCCAAACAGGAAGTGAGCTCATATCTCAGCAACCCTTTCATCTGTCATAACCAAACTTAGTACATGGACTTATAGCCCCATCAGTAGGGCACTCAAAAAATCTGGTGACCTTTGACCTCTAGGGGGCGCTGTAATTAAGAAATATGCCTATTGGCCTGTAGCTGCTATTGTGCTTAGAATTAAAACGCACTAGTGGTGTCTGACAATACTGTGGAAGGTCCTTAGGCCGACCCAAGCCAACTTGTGATGTCATCGTAATTGATTTGGTCGCCATATTGAATTTAATCAAAAACATGAATAAGTATTCGCAAGTCACAGATTTCAGCTGATCCTCACCAAAATTGGCAGAGACCATCTTCAGACCATGCCTTATCAGTGTATTTTTTTCTGGAACAATTGATAGAAGCGTTTGCCTGTAACAGCCAATCGAAATTTGCGGCGAAGCCGCCAAACAGGAAGTGAGCTCATATCTCAGCAACGCTTTCATGTATCAAAACCATACTTAGTACATGGTCCTCAGGACCCACCAGGAGGACGCTCAAGAAATTTGGTGACCTTTGACCTCTAGGGGGCTCTGTAATTGGCAAAAATGTATTTTGGCCTGTAGTTGCTGCATTATTCTGCAATGGAGGTCAATGGCAGCCCATAGAACCGTCTGGTTCATCCTGATGATGCACAAATAAGCTGGTGACCTTTGACCTCTATGGGGGCATTGAAATTACAGCAAGCATGATCATATCTCAATCGATCTTTTATTTTTGATGTGAAACTGATGACAGCGAGTTCCATAAGGTTCATTCTAATGCGTGCGTGCAAGGGTGGGGCGGGGTGGGACGGGCAGTGGCGGTGGGTTGGCTGGGTGAGGGGGCGGCGACACTCAGCCCTGTTTCAGCCCCACAAAATCAGTGATGTTTTGATGTGAAACTTGACCTTGTAACTCAGCCATTCTTGGGTTGTTTGACATGGAACTTGCTGTGACTGCTTGATGCTATATGCCTGATGCCACGGCATTGAGTTTCATGCCAAATCTGGACTGCTGAACTGCCTGCTTGGCCCCCACATTGCTGCTTGCAGCTATATTTGGGGGCCAAGCAGCGAAGCTGCGCGGCAACCCATAGTGATTCTACCTTTTCTTATTATTATTATTACACATCTTTCCGCTGCCATTGAAGTCTATGGCAGCCCATAGAACCGTACAGTAAAAAGTTGTGAAATTTGGCACATTCATTCCATACATTCCCATATTCCATTTCACAAATTTTCAAGTCTGAACCCCAAGCAGTCTAGCGCCACCAATGGGTCAAAGTTGGCGTTGCATCCATGCACTTAACTTTTGAACCGCATGTCCAATTTTGAACATCGATATACAGTTGGAACCCCTAGACGGACCTGAGTTCAATAACTCCTATTAAGGTACTTTCCGCCATATTGGACCTCCGCCATATTGTATTTCATCAAAAACACTTAAAAGTTTTCACAGATCACAAATTTCATCCAATTTTCACGAAACTTGGCACAGATGATCTTCAGCCCATGTCTCATAATTCCCTTGCTTTTGACCCCCATATTCACAACTGGACACCAGTCACGACCAATCAAAATTGGCGGCGAAGCCGCCAAACAGGAAGTGAACTCAGATCTCAGCAAGGCTTTCATATATCAAAACCAAACTCACTACATGGGCTCAGGACCCAATTAGGAGGAGGCTCAATACATTTCATGACTATTGACCTACAGGTGGCGCTATAATTAACAAAACTACGTTTTGGCCTGTATGGGGTGATGTGTTTGAAATTAAAACATATTAGTTATCTCTATTCATACTTTGGGAGTTCCTTAGGCTGTCACATATCAACTTTGACAATAACATAATTGATTGGACCGCCATATTGGATTTCATCAAAAACACTTAAAAGTTTTCACAGGTCACAAACTTCATCCAATTTTCACGAAACTTCACACAGATGATCTTTAGACCATGTCTCATAATTGCATTGCCTTTGACACCCATGCTCAAAACTGGTCGCCAGTCACGACCAATCAAAATTGGCGGCGAAGCCGCCGAACAGGAAGTGAACTCAGATCTCGGCAAGGCTTTCACATATCAAAACCAAACTCAGTACATGGGCTCATGACCCAATTAGGAGGAGGCTCAATAAATTTGATGACTTTTGACCTACAGGTGGCGCTATAATTAACAAAAGTACGTTTTGGCCTCTATGGGGTGATGTGTTTGAAATTAAAACATATTAGTTATCTCTGTTAATACTTTGGGAGGGCCTTAGGCTGACACATATCAACTTTTGACATTAACATAATTGATTTGACCGCCATATTGGATTTCATCAAAAACCTTTAAAAGTTTTCACAGGTCACAAATTTCATCCATTTTTCACGAAACTTGGCACAGATGATCTTCAGACCAAGCCTCACAAACGCATTGCTTTTTGGACCTTTATTCAAAACAGGTCAGCCGTGACGACCAATCGAAATTGCCGGCAAGCCTCCAAACAGGAAGTGAAATGTTATCTCCGCCAAGCTTTCACGTATCAAAACCAAACTCGGTACATGGGCTCAGGACCCAATTAGGAGACGGCTCAATAAATTTGGCGACTTTTGACCACTATGGGGGCGCTATAATCACAGGAAGTAGGCTCATATCTCCGCAACACTTTCACATATCAAAACTAAACTTGGTACATGGACTTGGAACCCCTCCCTGAGGACACACAATCAATTTGGTGACCTTCGACCACTAGGGGGGCGCTAGAGTTACAGGAAGTGAGCTCCTATCTCAGCAACGCTTTCATGTACCAACACCAAACTTGGTACATGGACTTGGGACCCCATCCTGAGGACACACAATACATTTGGTGTACTTTGACCACTAGGGGCGCTATAATTAGCAATACTTTCTCATATCAACCTCAAACTTGGTATGTGGGCTCGTGGTCACAACCTGAGGACGCACAATAAATTTGGTGACTTTTGACCACTAGGGGTGCTATAATTATCAAGACTTTCTCGTATCAACGCCAAACTTGGTACGTGGATTCATGAAGACATCCTGAATAGCTACAATACATTTGGTGTCTTTTGACCACTAGGGAAAACTATGACATGAATTAGGCTCATATCTTACTAACGCTTTCATGGATTGAAACCAGACTTTGTACATGGACTCAAGACCCAATCCCAATCCAATTCAATCCAATCCAATCAACAATCACATGAAGTAGACTCATATCTCAGCAATCCAAATCTAATCCAATCGAGTCCATTCCAATCCAATCCTGTCCAATTCAGTCCAGTCCAATCCCAATCCAATCCAATCCAGTCCAATTCAATCCAATCCAATCAACAATCACATGAAGTAGGCTCATATCTCAGCAATCCAAATCCAGTCCAGTCCATTCCAATCCAATCCAGTCCTGTCCAATTCAGTCCAGTCCAATCCCAATCCAATCCAGTCCAATTCAATCCAATCCAATCAACAATCACATAAAGTAGGCTCATATCTCATCAATCCCAATCCAGTCCAATCAAATCCAGTCCAGTCCAGTCCAATCCAATCCAATCCAGTCCAGTACAATCCAATCCAATCCAGTCCAGTCCAGTCCAGTCCAATTCAATCCAATCCAATCAAAAATCACATGAAGTAGTCTCATATCTCAGCAATCCCATTCCAGTCCAATCAAATCCAATCCAGTCCAATCCAATCCAGTCCAATTAAATCCAATCCAATCAACAATCACATGAAGTAGGCTCATATCTCTGCAATCCCAATCCCAATACAGTCCTGTCCAGTCCAGTCCAGTCCAATCCAATCCAATCCAATCCAATCCAGTCCTATCCAGTCCAGCCCAGTCCAGTCCAGTCCAGTCCATCTTAGTCTAGTCCAGTCCAATCCCAACTTCTGCTTATTTGCTTGGCCCCCACATTGCTGCTTGCAGCTATATTTATTATTATTATTTAACATCTTTCCTCTGCCATTGGAGTAGTCTATGGCAGCCCATAGAACCGTCTGGTAAAAAGTTGTGAAATTTGGCACACTGATTGGGGACACGCCAATATTTTATTTCACCAAGTTTCATGCCTCCCTGTCGAACCCTCTAGCGCCACCAACAGGCCAAAGTTGGACGTGCGTTCACGCACATAACTTTTGACCCGTTTGCCCTTTTGTCAAAAATGTGGTATCGTTGGAATCCTTGGACCAAGCCGAGTTCAACGCACTCTATGACGTCAATTTCCGCCATGATGGATTTTCCGCCATTTTGGATTTTGTCAAAAACCTTTAAAAAGTTTCACGCCTCACATAGTTTGTCCGATTTTCACGAAACTTAGCACATAACATCTTCAGACCAATCCGCACAAAAGTTATTGATTTTCATCTTCGGAACTAAAACCGTTTTCCCGTAACAGTTAAACGAAATATGCGGCGAAGCCGCCAAACAGGAAGTGAGCTCATATCTCAGCAACCCTTTCATCTGTCATAACCAAACTTAGTACATGGTCTTATATCCCCATCAGTAGGGCACTCAAAAAATCTGGTGACCTTTGACCTCTAGGGGGCGCTGTAATTAAGTAATATGCCTATTGGCCTGCAGCTGCTGTTGTGCTTAGAATTAAAACACACTAGTGGTGTCTGACAATACTGTGGAAGGTCCTTAGGCCGACCCAAGCCAACTTGTGATGTCAACATAATTGATTCGGCCGCCATATTGGATTTAATCAAAAACACTAAAAAGTTTTCACAGGTCACAAATTTCATCTGATTTTCACCAAAATTGGCACCGACCATCTTCAGACCAGGCCTTATCATTGTTTAATTTTCTGGAACGATTGACAAAAGCATTCGCCCGTAACAGCCAATCGAAATTGGTGGCGAAGCCGCCAAACAGGAAATGACCTTGTAACTCAGCCAATCTTGGGTTGTTTGGCATGGAACTTGCTGTGTCTGCTTAATGCTATATACCTGATGATTAGGGACAGTCCCATGATTAAAGTCACCAAGTTTCATGATGGCACCTCAAGCACTCTAGCACCACCAACAGGCCAAAGTTGGACATGCGTTCACGTACGTAACTTTTGAGCCGTATGGCCAATTGTCAAAAATGAGGTATCGTTGGAATCCTTCGACCAAGCCGAGTTCAACGCACCCTATGACGTCAATTTCCGCCATGAGGGATTTTCCGCCATTTTGGATTTCATCAAAATCACTTAAAACGTATCAGAGGTCACAAATTTTGTCCGATCGACACCAAACTTCACAGACATCATCTACAGACCATGCCTCATTAATGCATTGCTTTTTGTCTTCGGAAATAAAACCGTTCGCGCGTAACAGCCAATCGAAATTTGCGGCGAAGCCGCCAAACAGGAAGTGAGCTCATATCTCAGCAACGCTTTCATGTATCAAAACCATACTTAGTACATGGTCCTCAGGACCCACCAGGAGGACGCTCACGAAATTTGGTGACCTTTGACCTCTAGGGGGCTATGGAAATGGCAAAAATGTATTTTGGCCTGTAGTTGCTGCATTATTCTGCAATGGAGGTCAATGGCAGCCCATAAAACCATCTGGTTCATCCTGATGATGCACAAATAATTTGTTGACCTCTGACCTCTATGGGGGCATTGAAATCACAGCAAGCATGATCATATCTCAATCGATCTTTTATTTTTGATGTGAAACTGATGACAGCGAGTTCCATCCAGTTAATTCGAATGCGTGCATGCATGGGTGGGGCAGGGTGTGATGGGCAGGGGCGATTGCGGCGGTGGGCTGGCTGGGTGAGGGGGTGGCGACACTCAGCCCTGGTTTATCCACACAAAATCAGTTATGTTTTGATGTGAAACTTGACCTTGTAACTCAGCCAATCTTGGGTTGTTTGGCATGGAACTTGCTGTGACTGCTTAATGCTATATGCCTGATACCAAAGCATTGAGTTTCATGCCAAATCTGGACTGCTGAACTGCTGAACTGCCTGCTTGGCCCCCACATTGCTGCTTGCAGCTATATTTGGGGGCCAAGCAGCGAAGCTGCGAAGGCACCCATTGTGTTTCTATTTGTTCTTATTATTATTATTATTATTATTATTATTATTATTCCGCCATTGAAGTCAATGGCAGCCCATAGAACCGTCTGGTGAAAAGTTGTGAAATTTAGCACACTGATTAGGGACAGTCCAATGATTAATGTCACCAAGTTTCATGATGGCACCTAGAGCACTCTAGCGCCACCAACAGGCCAAAGTTGGACGTGCGTTCACGCACGTAACTTTTGACCCGTATTGCCGATTGTCAACAATGAGATATCGTTGGAATCCTTGGACCAAGCCGAGTTCAACGCATCCTATGACGTCGATTTCCGCCATGATGGATTTTCCGCCATATTGGATTTCATCAAAAACACTAAAAAGTCTTCAAAGGTCACAAATTTTGTCCGATCGACACCAAACCTGACACACTTGATCTTCAGACCAAGTCTCACAAAAGTTATTCCTTTTCGTCTTCGGAACTCAAACCGTTCGCCCGTAACAGCCAATCGAAGTTTGCGGCGAAGCCGCCAAACAGGAAGTGAGCACATATCTCAGCAACCCATTCACCTATTATAACCAAACTTAGTACATGGACTCAGGACCCAATCAGGGGGACGCTCAAGAAATCTGGTGACCTTTGACCTCTAGGGGGCGCTGTAATTAAGAAACATGCCTTTTGGCCTGTAGCTGCAGTTGTGCTTAGAATTAAAACGCACTAGTGGTGTCTGGTAATACTGTTGGAGGTCCTTAGGCCGACCCAAGTCAACTTGTGATGTCATAATTGATTCGGCCGCCATATTGGATTTTATCAAAAACACGTACAAATTTTCGCAGGTCACAAATTTCAGCGGATCCTCACCAAAATAGGCAGAGACCATCTTCAGACCATGCCTTATCAGTGCTTTGCTTTTTGGAACAATTGACAGTAGCATTCGGCTGTAACAGCCAATCGAAACTTGCGGCGAAGCCGCCAAACAGGAAGTGAGCTCATATCTCAGCAACCCTTGCATGTATCAAAGCCAAACTTGGTGCATGGACTCGGGACCCAATCAGGGGGACGCTCAAGAAATCTGGTGACCTTTGACCTCTAGGGGGCGCTGTAATAAAGAAACATGCTTTTTGGCCTGTAGCTGCTGTTGTGCTTAGAATTAAAACGCACTAGTGGTGTCTGGTAATACTGTTTGAGGTCCTTAGGCCAACCCAAGCCAACTTGTGATGTCATCTTAATTGATTCGGCCGCCATATTGGATTAATCAAAAATACGTACAAGTTATCGCAGGGCACAAATTTCAGCGGATCCTCGCCAAAATTGGCAGAAACCATCTTCAGACCATGCCTTATCAGTGCATTGCTTCCTGGAACAATTGACAGAAGCATTTGGCTGAAACAGCCAATCGAAATTTGCGGCGAAGCCGCCAAACAGGAAGTGAACTCCTATCTCAGCAACCCTGCCATGTATCATAACCAAACTTACTACATAGATTCATGACCCCATTAGGAGGATGCTTAAAAAATTTGTTGACCTTTGACCTGTAGGGGGTGCTGCAATTAGCAATATTGCATTTTGATCTGTAGTTGCTGATGTGTTTTTATCAATCTTTTATTTTTGGATGTGAAACTGATGACAACATGTTCCATCCAGTTCATTCTAATGCGTGCGTGGAAGGGCGGGGTGGGACGGGCAGGGGTGATTAGGTGGGGGGGCTGGCTGGTGGAGGCTGTGGCAATACTCAGCCTTGTTTCAGCCCTACAAAATCAGATATGTTTGATGTGACACTTGTTGAAAGTGTTAATCGCGAGTGTCTGCTGAGTTCTATCTTGTCGCCGTGGCTACTCCGGCCTATTCTGCTTGGCCCCCTCATTGCTGCTTGCAGCTATATTTATTTAACATCTTTCCTCTGCCATTGGAGTCTATGGCAGCCCATAGAACCGTCTGGTAAAAAGTTGTGAAATTTGGCACACTGATTGGGGACACTCCAATATTTTATTTCACCAAGTTTCATGCCTCCCTGTCGAACCCTCTAGCGCCACCAACAGGCCAAAGTTGGACATGCGTTCACGCACGTAACTTTTGACCCGTTTGCCCGATTGTCAAAAATGTGGTATCGTTGGAATCCTTTGACCAAGCCGAGTTCAACGCATCCTATGACGTCAATTTCCGCCATGATGGATTTTCCGCCATTTTGGATTTTGTCAAAAACCTTTAAAAAGTTTCACGCCTCACATAGTTTGTCCGATTTTCACGAAACTTAGCACATAACATCTTCAGACCAAGCCGCACAAAAGTTATCGATTTTCATCTTCGGAACTAAAACGGTTTGCCCGTAAAAGCCAAACGAAATATGCGGCGAAGCCGCCAAACAGGAAGTGAGCTCATATCTCAGCAACCCTTTCATCTGTCATAACCAAACTTAGTACATGGACTTATAACCCCATCAGTAGGGCACTCAAAAAATCTAGTGACCTTTGACCTCTAGGGGGCGCTGTAATTAAGAAATATGCCTATTGGCCTGTAGCTGCTATTGTGCTTAGAATTAAAACGCACTAGTGGTGTCTGACAATACTGTGGAAGGTCCTTAGGCTGACCCAAGCCAACTTGTGATGTCATCGTAATTGATTTGGTCGCCATATTGAATTTAATCAAAACCATGAATAAGTATTCGCAAGTCACAAATTTCAGCTGATCCTCACCAAAATTGGCAGATACCATCTTCAGACCATGCCTTATCAGTGTATTTTTTTCTGGAACAATTGATAGAAGCGTTTGCCTGTAACAGCCAATCGAAATTTGCGGCGAAGCCGCCAAACAGGAAGTGAGCTCATATCTCAGCAACGCTTTCATGTATCAAAACCATACTTAGTACATGGTCCTCAGGACCCACCAGGAGGACGCTCAAGAAATTTGGTGACCTTTGACCTCTAGGGGGCTCTGTAATTGGCAAAAATGTATTTTGGCCTGTAGTTGCTGCATTATTCTGCAATGGAGGTCAATGGCAGCCCATTGAACCGTCTGGTTCATCCTGATGATGCACAAATAAGCTAGTGACCTTTGACCTCTATGGGGGCATTGAAATTACAGCAAGCATGATCATATCTCAATCGATCTTTTATTTTTGATGTGAAACTGATGACAGCGAGTTCCATAAGGTTCATTCTAATGCGTGCGTGCAAGGGTGGGGCGGGGTGGGACGGGCAGTGGCGGTGGGTTGGCTGGGTGAGGGGGCGGCGACACTCAGCCCTGGTTCAGCCCCACAAAATCAGTTATGTTTTGATGTGAAACTTGACCTTGTAACTCAGCCATTCTTGGGTTGTTTGACATGGAACTTGCTGTGACTGCTTGATGCTATATGCCTGATGCCACAGCATTGAGTTTCATGCCAAATCTGGACTGCTGAACTGCCTGCTTGGCCCCCACATTGCTGCTTGCAGCTATATTTTTTTACTACTTTTGCCTTTGTTTTTTTTGCTTATTAATTATTCTTTATTTTTAAATGATTTTACCCTGTGTGTTTTGTTTTTTTATTATGATCTTTACCTTTTGAACAATTATTTGACTATATTGCTCTTCTATGCTTTTATTTGGGGGCCAAGCAGCGAAGCTGCAGGGCAACCCATAGTGATTCTATGTTTTCTTCCCTATTATTATTACGTTTCCGCCATTGAAGTCTATGGCAGCCCATAGAACCGACTGGTCAAAAGTTGTGAAATTTGGCACACTGATTGGGGACAGTCCAATAATTCATTTCACCAAGCTTCAAGCCGGCACCTCCAGCGCTCTAGCGCCACCAACAGGTCAAATTTGGATGTGCGTTCACGCACGTAACTTTTGACTCGTATGCCCGATTGCCAAAAATGATTTTTTCAAAAACCTTTAAAAAGTTTCACGCCTCACATAGTTTGTCCGATTTTCACGACACTTAGCACATAACATCTTCAGACCAAGCCGCACAAAAGTTATCGATTTTCATCTTCGGAACTAAAACTGTTTGCCCGTAACAGCCAAACGAAATATGCGGCGAAGCCGCCAAACAGGAAGTGAGCTCATATCTCAGCAACCTCTGTCATAACCAAACTTAGTACATGGACTTATAACCCCATCAGTAGGGCACTCGAAAAATCTGGTGACCTTTGACCTCTAGGGGGCGCTGTAATTAAGAAATATGCCTATTGGCCTGTAGCTGCTGTTGTGCTTAGAATTAAAACGCACTAGTGGTGTCTGACAATACTGTGGAAGGTCCTTAGGCCGACCCAAGCCAACTTGTGATGTCAACATAATTGATTCGGCCGCCATATTGGATTTAATCAAAAACATGAATAAGTATTCGCAAGTCACAAATTTCAGCTGATCCTCACCAAAATTGGCAGAGACCATCGTCAGACCATGCCGTATCAGTGTATTTTTTTCTGGAACAATTGACAGAAGCGTTTGCCTGTAACAGCCAATCGAAATTTGCGGCGAAGCCGCCAAACAGGAAGTGAGCTCATATCTCAGCAATGCTTTCATGTATCAAAACCAAACTTAGTACATGGTCCTCAAGACCCACCAGGAGGACGCTCAAGACATTTGGTGACCTTTGACCTCTAGGGGGCTCTGTAATTGGCAAAAATGTATTTTGGCCTGTAGTTGCTGCATTCTTCTGCAATGGAGGTCAATGGCAGCCCATAGAACCGTCTGGTTCATCCTGATGATGCACAAATAAGTTGATGACCTTTGACCTCTATGGGGGCATTGAAATTACAGCAAGCATGATCATATCTCAATCGATCTTTTATTTTTGATGTGAAACTAATACAGCGAGTTCCATCCAGTTCATTCTAATGCGTGCGTGCAAGGGTGGGGCGGGGTGGGACGGGCAGGGGCGATTGCGGCGGTGGGTTGGCGGCGACACTCAGCCCTGGTTCAGCCCCACAAAATCAGTTATGTTTTGATGTGAAACTTGACCTTGTAACTCAGCCAATCTTGGGTTATTTGACATGGAACTTGCTGTGACTGCTTAATGCTATATGCCTGATGCCACTGCATTGAATTTCATGCCAAATCTGGACTGCTGAACTGCCTGCTTGGCCCCCACATTGCTGCTTGCAGCTATATTTGTTATTATTGTTTTTTTTTTTTGTATATGTAAAGCACATTGAATGACCTCTGCGTATGAAATGCGCTATAAATGAACTTGACTTGGCTTTATTACACAAATGCATTATTTTGGACAGAGAAATATTACTACACTGCATTGTACTTCAGAAAAACATAAATAAAGCAATTTTTTTGTTAGGGACAGCTTCAGTTCAATACAAAATCAACCCTGTGGTGTTTTACCTCAAGTCTATAGGCGGGGATACACTTTAGTGTAGCATGGGGTGTGTATTTATTAGCACACATACGCACAAACGAGAGGGATAGGGCAGAAGGGGAGGGCGAAGGGATAAAATGGGATTTGGTTGTGGACACAAAGGCCTCTACCTGTGGCAGAAACATCTTTCCAGCACCGAAGAGATCACCCACGATCTTCATGCCATTCATCAGGGGTCCTTCAATCACATGCAAAGGTCGAGGGTAGAGCAAAGAGTTAGCCCGTGCCTCTTCGGTGTCCTCAACAACATATTTATCAATACCCTGTTATAATTGAAAAAGAACATCAAATAAATACAATGCAGAATATGCATACAAAATCTAGAGTCTGGAGCACTGGGTAACTTAAACGCTGCAAACTGCATATGTATACAGCCTTATACATATGCACTGGGGAAAAAACACAGAGAATAACTATTATGGCTGATGTTGGAGTTGTTGATCGGATCATAAACGGCTACAGCAATGAAGAGGAATGACTGAAGAATTTATTTTTTATGTTTCCGTATTTAGCAGATGCTTTTGTCCAAAGCAACTTAGAATGACATCAATTTACATTATATTGACAGTAAAATGAACACTTTATAGTCTATCAAAGAGGCTAACAATGGCAATATTATTAACAGACTAAATATAATAATATAATATAATATAATATAATATAATATAATATAATATAATATAATGACATCAATAACCATAAACATAAACTGTCTTTAGAAGTGTTTTGAAGATCTCAAAGCTGTCAGAACAAAGAGCATTAGGTAAATCATTCCACCAATAAGAAATCGCAGAATAAGAGTCTGTGACCACCTAGTGTTGATGGAAGCATAGCAGACACTCATCAGAGGACCACAGTGGGTGAGAGGGGACGTAGAGCTGGATCATAGAATTTTAAAAAAAGGTGCAAATCCAGTAAGTGTCAGTCTATAGGCCAGGGTGAGGGATTTGAATTTAATATTGGCTGCTATAGCAAGCCAATGAAGAGTAACTAACAGGAGTTATATTCGTCTTTTGATTATAGATGTGCTGCTGTAACTGTAGTGGTCTCACTACACAAGCAGGTAAGCCAGATAACAATGCATTGCAATAGTCCAGCTTGGATAGAACTTTGGTACTTCGATAAGGTCTGATCTTATGAATGTTGTTATAGAATAATATCTATTTGTTGGAATTTGTTGGTGCCCGCATCAGGGACTTGCTTTTTTTTTTAGTTATGTTGCTGATTGGATCATAAATGTGCACAGCAACAAAGAGGATTAAACAAAGAAGTTGTTGTAAGAGAATGTGAAGGGGGGTGGGTCTGGGACGCCACAGTTGAACCTTCTGGAGGTGTCATGGGCCTCAATGCTACACTGATGAAGGAGGGTGTCTGCTTGATAACCTCAGTGAAATGCTCATGAAGGCTGCTATGTTGGTGACGCTGTTTTTTGCTCATGAAGGTTGCTTTGTTGGTGATTTTGTTTCTGTTGCTTTGGTTCTTTGGTAGGGGCAGTCGTGGCCTACTGGTTAGGGCTTCGGGCTTGTAACCGGAGGGTTGCCGGTTCAATCCCCAACCAGTAGGAACGGCTGAAGTGCCCTTGAGCAGGGCACCTAACCCCTCACTGCTGCCCGAGCGCCGCTGTAGCAAGGCAGCTCACTGTTCTGGGTTAATGCGTGCTTCAACTCACTGTTTGTTCATTGTGTGCTCTGTGTGTTCACCAATTCACCGATGGGACAAATGCAGAGACTAAATTCCTTGTATACACAAGTATACTTGGCCGAGAAACCTGATTTACAATTTACATTCAGGCTACTGACGGTAGGGCTGCACGATATTAGGAAAACATGCGATATACGATAACATTATTGAGTACTGCGATAACGATATAACTTGCGATATTTCAATCTTTAATGTTTTTCTCCATTCTACTTGCTGCTAACATAGACTGTAGGGTTGGGGGGGGGGGGGGGTAAATGTATAATTACAGAAATAAATTTATAATTTTCTACATAAACAATATAAATATACTGCTCAAAAAATTAAGGGGCAACTTCAATCATACACTGGATTGGTGCTCTGACACTGTTTGGTTCTGAGCATAAGAAAAACTTTTAAGGCGAGTGTTTTATTTTGCAAGAACTGTCAGACATTCTGTGAATGTAGTTTGAGAATGGAGAGAAGGGTGGAAGGTTTCAAAAAATGGGTTTTAACAATTGTGAAAAACTGTAAGTGTTCCTTTCATTTTTTTGAGCAGTATATTATGTAGCCTAGGCTTTATATGGCCTGATGAAAGTGGACAGCTAAGATACCTACTGACTAGGCTATCGAAGTTGTGTGGAAGATGTGCTCCAAGAAAATCCTAAATAAAAGACGGATAGACAGCCAATCTGAATACTTGTGCACCAACCAGCAGAATATTCCACATTGCCAGCCTTCGCTGGGCCTAGCAAAAAAACAAGGCCTACTTAAGCTATATCGCGGCGGTCACTCATCTAAAATCTTAAGTAGCCCAGTCTAACCTCATACGATGCGCATCCCACGTTATTAGGCTACCGGCATGCCGAGGGCAGCAGAAAGTGAAAGTAAGTCAGACATCCCAACCTGCAAAAAGTCATTTCAGGGAGGTGTCACGAAGCCCCCCCCCCCCAAAAAAAAATAATAATAAATAAATAAATAAAATAAATAAAAAAGAAATAAATAACAATACTTTTACAGTACTTAGATACTGAAATACAGATTCATATGTTTGTTCAATAATGTCTAGTCAGTACACCAAATAAGGAAGGCCTATAGATAGTAATTGTGAAAATAAAATATGTAGATCTTGCAGTTTGGTCTTTTCAAATATGCACTTGAATTGACACTAGTTAAACTCACCTCAACATGTAATTTAACCCACCATGAGCAATGCTAACACAACACTGTTACAAACAGTGCGTGCAAGACTAGGCCTATCATTATTTTTTACTCTTATAAACAAGGGTACACTTGGGTCTTACATTTTCCTTTTTTGGGGGCACTGCACTGACTCTGCCGTGACTCTCCTGTTCCTAGATACACTGAACTGATTTACCGTGCTTTCGAGATGTCTCGTAAATCCGCCGCCCGAGAAAAGAGATAAAAAGCCCGCCTACACTGAAAACTGATTGGTTGATTTAGCGAAACAGGCCAATCAGGATGCTCTCTGTCTTGGATGCGCTCAGACACACACGCACCACCCTTCTCTCCCTCCCCTGTCGTGTGCGCGCTACACTCAGATGCACACGCGATTTTAGGTCTCCTTCTCGCGTGAGCGCTCTTGATCGCTCGCTCTAGATTCCGGGAGATTTGATCTAATTTGCGGGCGTCAGGGAGCCGCTATCAATATGCGGGAGACTCCCGGAACTTCCGGGAGACTTGGGATGTCTGGTAAGTGGCTGCGATCGCACAGTCCAGGCTAACGAAGTAGGCTAAACAACTTTTACAAATAATCCTGATTACCTCTCTGCTGCTGTCTGGGGCTTTTGCTAAATGCAAATCATGAAATACAAGCCTTACAGTGAAAATAGATAGGCTATCTTCTGATCCTATAACAACAACGAAAGAAATTGTTTATTTTAACACGGTGGAGAAGGACGCATTTGGCGCTGTGTTTGTAATACGTCGTCCTTTATAAAACCAAAATATTTCCATATAACAGAAGTGCTTTAGTCACCAATTCCTCTTCACCTAAGTGTAGCCTACCTCGCTTGACTCACTATCTTCAGCCATCACGACTTAGCTCTTGCCTCAACACCTAAAACACCACACACCTAAACTGGTAGGGGACGGGCTTCTAGGGCTGCATGACAGCATCGGTTTGGTAAAATATGTTGACATTCAGAATGTGAATACATCATAGACTGTAGGCCATGGAATGCGCACGGCACAGAAAATGTATCAAAATTTATCGAAAATTAAGTAATCTTTGCGGTATGTCCATCGCAAGCGTTGATATCGCGATAACGATAGATTTTAGATATATCGTGCAGCCCTAACTGACGGCGCATGTGGTACCGTGAAGGAGGGCCGTTACTGATCCTGCTAACAACATGTAGCGCGTTAGTGACTGCCGCCAGCCAACTGTGCATTGTTGTTGTATCCTGTGTCATGCTGTGTGATGTCAAATACTGTAGGCTTGGTTGTTGATTGGCTACTGCAGGAAATCCCATACCTACGCCTAAAGGAATTTAACAATTTTCATGTGTACAGTGGGTCCCAGTTAAGAATTGACACTTCATTCACCATCAAGGTGATTCACGCAGCTGGGTGAAATGTAAGTACAACTGCAGCCGCTTGGGGGCAGCATAGTCCGCTGTGGCGTTCCACGGTCGAACCGGACGGAGCATTCGACAGCAAGGGCTGTGATTGGCCGAGTTTTCAGTGCGTTTCTCTGTGTTTTTAGCAGCCCCTGCAACATGCTAGTCCACTGTAGCCTATAAGCTTTGTACATAATGTTAAATATAGTTTTGGATTCAGTGGCAAGATGTCTTGATTGTACAGTGCCTGTCTCTCAGTAATGTTTTAAAATGAGAGCTTCGTCAGCTGGCAGTAGGCTACTTTGTCGGCAGTCATGAGAAGTTCGCTTGCTAACAGAACATAAATATGCTGCCCAGAAACCTTGTGAATAGTTCTGATTTGTTTTACTACACTAACGAGGTTAAATATAGACTTTGCCTACAGCAAACAGTAATGTTAACAAAATGACAGCATTCATATGACAAAGGAAAACGAATTCGGTCACTCAAGACTGTGCCACAGCAACCAGTGTAGGCTACAGTCCTACCCAATAGGCCTACTCGAAGCAGATAGCGTTGTCTGACGGTCGAGTGGGTTAATGCGCGTATTTCCGGAACAGGTCTGCAACTTTCAGGCAGTTCTGAGTTCGAATCTAGGCAGGAGCAGAGCCATATAAAGGCCTAGGCCTATTGTTATCATTTTTTGCAAGGTGTTGCTCCTGGCAATACTTGTTTAAAAGACGTTTGGTGATTAGTTGATAGGGATACGATTACGATACGATAGATAGATAGCCTACGATAGATTTGGGACACATTAAACATTCTTTACAATGAGCGCATACGGGGAGTAAAACGGCTGTTACGCGCTGTTACAACTGTAGGCTACAATGATTGCAATTCAAAAATATGCGCGTGTTAGTTTAGTTAGTTTTGTGATGCTTTGCACTTTTGCCTCATGTGTTTTCAGGTTTGAGGGCTTTTTTGGCAAGATTGACCTTGGTTAGACTCTGCATATGTTATTTCTCCGTATGGAAAATAAAGTCAATTTTCGACACACGTCTTATTAGTTCAATAACAAGTGTTCCTTGTTAAAACATGTGACTAGTGAAACTCAAATGATTTTAGAAATATTTAGCCAAAGCCAAAAAGTGTTAGAGAGAAGGAGAGACGCCGGTGCAGCTCAGATGTCTTCTTAATTTTCTTTATTATTTAGTAAAAGGTGCAGAACATTATTAAACTTTCGGACAACGTTAAAAACATCGAAACGTTAGTCAAAGTTTAATAATGTTCTGCACCTTTTACTAAAGAATAAAGAAAATTAAGAAGACATCTGAGCTGCACCGGCGTCTCTCCTCCTCTCTAAAATATCTGTCCTGGCATGGTTGCACCGGATTGTCGCCAAATGACAGAAGCGTGGAGAACCCTCCTTTGTCTACCAAAAAGTGTTACTTTGTGCCCCGCGCTCCCACACTGCTTGTGAAAGAAGGGGGTGGGGGAGGGGGGCTTAACGTGAAAAAGCTTAATGTCCCAAAACGGCAACAAGTCATAATGGTAGGCTACAGGAAGTGGGGGGAGGGTATGGGATGACCAGAGCCGTCTTCGCTGTGCTATTCAGAAAGCATCTTCTATTGTCTTTCCAGGCGCACACAGCTCGTTACCATATAGCCTATCGACACACATCCCCTCTCGCTTTCTCTCTTTCCATCCCTGCGCACGGGGCTTTCTTAAAGGAGCTGCACCATTTAACAACAATTGCATCTACATTTTCATATTAGAATGTTTTGTCTGTTTAAGTGTAAGCTTAAACTACCGTGATCAATTTAAGTTCCTGTGCCCCCGCTGAAAGTCTCATGCACTTATCGTTACACTATCAAATCTATAAGTAACCGTGACAAATAGGGTATAAGATATATAAACTCACGCTATTGTATTATTATATATGTTTGGTAATGGCTCACTGCGTCATGGAAGCAGTTAAGTCAAGTCGCATCAATAATAGTAGTGGCAGAACTCCCAAGTGACACCTTGAGGTTGTTTGTGTCAACTGCAGTTTGTGCCATTTCTGCTGAGAAAATGGGGTGCGTGACTCATGAAGGAACCCGTCCAAACTTAACTGGGACCCACTGTACTTCAGAAAAAGACATGGTTGATGGTTGAACTCAGACGTCTTTAGAGTTTTTATACACTATGGGGCTGAGAGAAAGTGGAATAGAGCATTATGTCCAATATTCCAATATGTGGTTTAATGCGCTGCATTTATCACTAGTAGGTCACTTTGACACTAACAGTATGCTCCTACGTTGTGACCCTATATTATATCTGTACTGTTCCTAAACATGGATAATGTAAGGGTTGATAACACTTCTTGTTTTCTGTTTTACATCAATAACCATTTGGGTCATTGATTAGGCTACGGCTCCTGACTTTGCCATTGCTACTGTATGATTATCTATCCTTTGCTGTTGTTGCTGTAAACTACTTCCTTGTCTAGTTAAAGCAGCTGATGGATATTTCTTTAGGTGAAGTCATGCTGTCTCTCCCTTGATGGACATCATTGTAAATAAAACTCTGTTCCTGATTTTTCCCTACCATTGGTCTGACTGGGTCTTCATTCATCTGTGGTATCAAAATTACCACCAGGGCGAATTCTCCCATGTGCCTAAGAGTGCGCAAGTAAAAAAAAAATGCATAACTAAGTTCAAATTCTCCCCTTCACCTAAATCTGTCATTTACACGCGATGGAGGGAGCTACGTGTTTTGGGAGGAGCAACCCCAAAATCTGGGCTTTTCTTATGTATACAACTCTTGCGCCCATTCTGCAACTGACTTAAGCATCTTTCCAGCTTCCCGAAGGCTGTATTAAAGTCGAGCGCCACTATAAGGTGAAACATAAGAATATTGCTCGATGTCGGCAGTAGGCCTAGTTCTAAATACATGTACGTTACACAGAATGTTACAAGTTAACATTACAGTATCAAATTTGGTTCTTAATATACCGATACGGCTTTATGTTTTTTACAGTGTCACAAGGTGGCATATTTCCCGACATTACCTTATCCATGAGGCTACATTATTAATAGGGAAAACTCTGTTATAATCAACCACTTTGGATATTGGAGCTTACCGACTGTGCATCTTCAGTTTTAACTTGACGTGTAGTCATAATCCCATAGCCTACTTTGTTCGAATCTGTCCATTTCTTTCCAACTTGACTGAAGTCATCCATACATTTGCAGACATCTGCGCTTTTGATGAGCAGCATAGTTTATATTCCCCCGTATCTTGACTCATTTGTAATGGAGGCTAGTATTGTTATGTCAGTCTCTTTACTGTATTCAAAACTGCAGGTGTCAGTCTACATCTTCGTTAGCATAGATAAATTGATATTATGAGAAGAAGCTGCCATTGAAACTTTCTTTCTCAACAGTGAGTTTTTAAATGATGACTCTACACACATCAAGCACATCTTGACTCTTTATAAACAAACCTCAAAGCAAAAGAAAAAATTCTCTGTTAGGCTATGTGAAGACACCATTTTACTGTAGGCCATTTGCTATTCAGTTCACAATGCATACATTTTCAAAAACAAAGACTGGTTTGTGTTCTTTCTGGATTTAAATGGCATTCAGAAGGTCAATGAGAAAGTCCATGTTTCACATTTTCATATCAACCTAAATTAACAAGGCGGTGGATCAGTTTGGTTGTATTTAAAAAAAAAAAAATCACGCCTCTTTCATAAGGCCGCCTTGATTTCTAACTTGCGCGCTGTGGGTGTGACATAAGCAGAAATGGGAGAATGTGCGTAACTGAAGCGCATAAAAAAGGGCTTACGCACCATTTACAAGAATGGGAGAATTCGACACTATATGCATACCAATGGATCATTAGGTACAACGAAAAATAATAATTCCAAAGCCTTGTGTAATTGCAAATTTGGTAATGTGAAAATATGTTAGCACCACTCACCTTTATCAATGCATATTCAAGTCTCTCTTCAACATTTGCCTTCCTCCACTCATCGGTTTGCACAACCTTCTTCCCTCCTTTGGCTGCGGCCTGAACAAACATGTACAGACATAGACACAATAATGTGTTTAAGTGTAAATGTGATCTAAATGTAAAAAAAGATATGCAAACTCAGGGGTGAAAAGGGTCACAAGTCTACTTAAATATCTAGATTAGATTAAGGTAGACTAGGACATGTTCAGGATATGGAAGTGGTGACAGGTTTCATTTAACAGTTGATTAGTAACATCACTCTCACAGTGAGTTTCATCGTCATCAGAAACCGTGGCTTGATATAACAATTTGAAATGCTCTGAATACACAAACAACTGCTTTCGACAAAGGGCATTTCTCTGGAGACATTACACCAAACAAAGTGGCGTCCTACAAACTCGGCGTCCTAGCGTCCTACAAACTCAAGTGGTGAAAGCAGCAAAAAGGCAGCATAAATTTAGGGCTGTCAAAATAACTGATCAATTTCGATTCATTAATTTGAGAAGAAATAACTGATTAAAAAGATTAGTGCAGATTAATCGATTCCGTATGACCCCGAGCCGTTCTAGTCAGTAAAAATTAGACTGTAAAATGAAGGAGAGAGAAGAAAACGTGCTGCTTGGATCATTGATTGGAACATTTACTTTTAAAAAACGGCCTGATGGTGTTGATAAAAAATAAAGTGTTGAAAATAAAGTCCTCTGCAATGTCTGCAGCAAGGAATTTGCATATCACCGGAGTTCATCAACTCTATAGTCGCACATCAATGCAAAGAAATAAGTATTGACATTGAGGGGAGTATTAATTTATTTTCATTGTGTCCCCTAGGTTATATCTGTGGCCTGAAATGCCTTGTATGTAAAAAAGAACTTCTTCCCGAAGCACTTTATTTTGAATTTATTTGAATTTGAAGCACTTTGAATTTATTTCCTCAGCATATTAGGTCATATCATAGATTATTATGGCAATTATTTGAACAGTGAAAATAATAATAAAAGAGTTTTTGAACTTTAATGTCACTAATGCTGATTATTCAATGATTCATTTGAATTTAAATATTTAATACTTTCACAGCAAAAATTATATATGTGATTAATTTAGATTAATTAATCACAGAGTATGTAATTAATTAGATTATTTTTTTTAATCGATTGACAGCCCTATAAAAAATACAATTTGTTCAAAGCTCAAGTGTCTTACCTGAGCATAAACGAGTAGTTTCTCTGTGGCATCTGGGTCACGGTTCCAGATGAGGTTCTCACAAAGTTCCAATAATTCCTTGTCAATGTCATCATAAACAGGCAAATTGCCTGCATTGACTATGCCCATATCCAGTCCATCCTACATACAAATGATACAAATTATACAAATCAAAACAAACCTTTAGACTGTGTCTCAAATCGCGTACTTCTGCACTTACAATACCTAATTTGAGTGTGTGAGGGCGTTCACACTGAAAATTCCAACAACACGAAGGGCACTGCGAGTCCCTGGATGGTGCACTCATAACGGTCAAAAAGCTGAGTGCGGATCGCTGGACACTTTTCGCCCTCAACGGACGCCATCTTGGCTATATAGCGAAAGCGGAGGGAGCGTTTTCAAACGCGTGCTAATCGCAGTGGAAATCACACTTTACAGAGGTACAAACAAGTTATAACAAACTGTTCATGTTTTGACACATTATGACCACGTCTCTGTCGAATAGAGGACACCAAAAGTTAAATTTAAATGTTGCGATCATCATTTCCGTGAAGTGCACGGAGTTAGTGTTTGATATGAGACAACACTATTCTCTTAAAATGTACGCACTCCACCAGTAAGCACACAGTGCACATAGGGTGCTGCACGAAAGTGTACTCACAGAAGAACGCCAATTGAGACACAGTCTTAGACTTAAAAGATACGCTTAAAAACTAAGAAACTGTCAACAAGAAAAAAGGCAATAGCAGTCTCCATCTCAAACAAACAGTCTAATGTAAGTTTAAGTAAAATTAATTTCTCCAAATAAAAATGGGCATTGTTTATTTTATGTAATAAAACAAATAATGGCAATGCTAAAATATGCATTGCAACAGCATTCTAGTCATATAAAGCTCATATTGCTACTGAACGTTCATATTGCACCCATGAACTATTTAAGTCATCTCAGCATTGCAGGAATGTGAACATGGAAAGTACCCAGTAAACATCTTTTATTTCGTTTATATGTTCTTTCTTTACAATTCAAATGAGTGCTTTTGACTTCCATACATTCAGGACAATGTACACAGTATGAATGACTTTTAGCATCACATAATCTTATAATCTATTCTAGAATCGAATAGATTGATTGCATTCTTGGGAAGAAAAGATAAATCCTACCAGGCAACCATTGAACTCAGAAGTTATCTTCTAGAAATATTAGAAGAGTGCCTCAAATGCATTTAATCATTTGTGGAATATGAGGGAGTGGATGTTTCACCTTGATGGCATGGTAGAGGAAGGCTCCATGCATGGCCTCTCTGATCACCTCCATTCCCCTGAAGGCGAAGGATAGGTTGGACAGTCCTCCGCTTACCCTGGCCCCAGGCAAGGTCTCCTGCAGAATGAAAGGGTGAAGAGTGATCAGCTCAGCTTATTCCCAGAGGCTGTGCTTTGACATAAACTTTGTCTGCACAATATGCCAGGGCAAGTTGTTATGCTATGTAAATGTTATGTTTCATGTTATTGGTTTTAAAGTATCAATTAGATAGATAGATATAGATAGATAGATATAGATAGATAGATAGTGTGTAGTGTGGAATTTATTTGGCTGTTTTGTTATTTGGATGGTAATTAACAAACTTACAAAAAAATAATCATGTTTTCAAATGAGAAGCAACAGGCAATGTATATTATAAGAGCACCATTGAGTATCCTAATTTAACATTCTTAAATTCTTAAAAGTTCCAGCTGCGCACTCTCTTCCGCACCAACTCCCAGCCCGATCAATGTGATATGGGCAAAAAAAACTTTTTAAATAAGGTAGGCTATAGTGTACAGACATCACATAACAGCTGAATAATGATTCCCAGTTCAGGGGAACCCAATTGTAATGTCAGAGAAAGAGGGTGCATGTTATCAGACAGATGCGTGTGACATATTTGCTGAGAGCGGTGTCTACAGAGAATAAAATTTAATTCAATGAAAGTCACTCACATGTATTTTGCCTTCTTGGCAAGCTACAGGTTCATATGTGCAAAACCAACAAGAAAGCCCCATGTTTTTAACAGCCGCAAGGTAATTAGATCAGTCAAGACAGGCAGGGGGGACAGAATGGCGCCAAACTTTACTTTCTTAAACTAAACATTAGACAAAGCTATAAAGGGAAACAAATGCTTTAACCATGCATGATGGTTTAACGTTCTGTTCATAATTGCAGAGTGAAAGTTTTGGTTTATTATCATGCGGAGTGAAGAAGTAGCATTCAATGTCCATAAATGGAGAAATCCTTAAATGCATTAGATTTGAGACTTACTCATCAACACTACATTTCATGCTTTATACCTTGATGCATCTGATGGCCTTGATGAAGTTGATGGCATATATGCTGTGCTCCTCTATGCCTGTGCCAATGGTGAGGATGTTGGGGTCAAAAATTATGTCATTGGGATTGAAGCCTACTTTAGTGACCAGGAGATGGTAGGCCCGGCTGCAGATCTCCACTTTCCTCTCAGTCTCTGTTGCCTATGGTCAATACAGACATTGTACAAAGAAAATAATCATTTTAACGCAATAAACGTCAGAGGAATCCCAAAACTTTGAGATCAATCCTGATCTTGCTCAATCCATTACAGACAGAACTCCTTGGAGAAATGCAAGTCTAGCGTACAATATAGCATTTACAGACCTGCCCCTCTTCATCAAATGCCATGACAACAAGTGCAGCTCCATAGCGACGGACAAGGTTGGCCTTCTTTAGAAAATCAGCCTCCCCCTCCTTCAAGCTCAAGCTGTTTACAATGCACTTCCCCTGACAGCACTTCAGGCCTGCCTCAATGACCGCAAAGTTAGACGAGTCGATGCACAACGGTACCTTTAGAACCACAAGCAAAATGTGACAATCAATACTTTCACCTGACCAAGTTGCGGAAACATTTATTAAATGGAGTTAACAGTGCATGCTAACCACATTAACTCACTGGATATTTTATTACTTAGCTAACACAGACCTACTGGCAAGTCATCCATGAATGTTCCTTTAGGTGTTAGCAAAACACAGAGGGGGCCGGACATTGAACTATTTACATTTTTATTAATAAGGCACAGGTGTATCATATATTAACATTTGGAATGTTGTAACTAATAAGAAATACTCTATTGAATCTTGAAGAATCCCGAAATTTGACTGTCACAACAACTACCAAAAGACCTTTAAAAGTTTCCATCTTCTTTTGAACCCTATGTTGATATGTGTAATGTTTCCAACCTCTTCTGTGGAATATCAGCCAATTGCTTCTCCAGAGTCCTACCTTAGCAACATCAGGCTCTGAAGCAATGAGGTTACAGAAACGTGTCATGGCAACAGGACCATCCAGCATACCCTCATCCATGTTGATGTCTAGTACCTGGGCGCCCATCTCCACTTGAGCTTTAGCGATGCTCAATGCTTCCTGGGTATCATAAAAAACACATCAGCTAACTGAATCAGCATTCAACAAAGCAATAAATCTTTCAAAAACTACTGGCTCACCTCATAGTCGTCGGCCTTGATGAGTTTGGCAAATTTGCGTGATCCAGCAACATTGCAGCGCTCACCAATGTTGACGAAGTTTGTATATGGACCTACACGAAAAGGCTCAAGGCCTACAAGAAAATAACATCTATATATATTGTCTAAAATCAGAATAATTACTGTAATTGAAAGGATGCTTACCTGACAGTAATAAGTAGTCATTGAAAACATTTGGGGCAGGAACTCTGGGCGGACAATGTTGCACTCCTTCAGCGATTGCCCTTTCAAATAAAACAGAAAGAAAATCTGAGAAGTCATTTAAAACATTGGAAAGACATATCGCTGAAGTTTGCAACCTGTGGAAGGTGGGTCAAAAAATGTGTCATACTGTTGGAACTACTAATGGAACACCAGAGTATAGGTCTACTTAAGTGATGGCATGTGGAATTTATTAATGTACTGTACCTGGATTATTCATTGAAAGATCTCACTGCATTGGTAGTTGATAGAATTGTGGCTATTTATTAATGGACTCTCTTCAGGGCCGGTACCAGGACCTGACTGGGCTAATGAGCTAAAGTCCCAGACCCTCTTTCTATAGCTGTTCTGCTGGCCCATACACTCCTTTTCCTTTAGTGGAGCTATGACATAGTGGCATGATGGCTATCCCATAACGTTACAGACCTAACACTTGCCTACAGGAGTACTTTTTTCTTCAAACATTTCTGAGGGTGACCTGGGACCTCTGGTTGATTTGATATGGAATGACCAACATTTAATTCCTGAATTCATGCATTCATGAAAATTCCACTTTAGAAAATGTGAGTCAGTGTGGGTTTCCATCCACTGCTATGCCAATAAAAATTTTAATTTCTATAGGATCAAAACCCAGCTACAGACATCTATGCGAGCATGGTTACCGTATGTGAGCAGGTGTCGTTCCACAACAACCTCCAATGACGTTCACAAGCCCACCAGTGGCAAATTCCTAAACCAAACAATAAAGCAGTGCTAACGAATACAACACAACTTAACACAATACAACACAAGTGTGGAAAGACAGGAAAAGCTGGAGGAGACAGAACAATGTTTACATATTAGCATAATTTCAGTGACGAAAAAATAGGTTACACTTTACTTGAAGGTATCTACAGTGACATGACAAATTATAAAATAAGTCAAATGTTTATCACATAACGCTTCTGTCATTAAGTGTCATTCGTTTTTCGTCATGACAAGTTAGGGTTAGTATTAGGGTTATGACAGTGTCGTGTCACTCTTATGTAGATACATTCAAGTAAAGTGTTACCCAAAAAATTATCTATAAGCAGAAAATCTTTCAAAAAACAAAAATCTACATAGGCCTACTGTTTAAAATGATTGGTCACATCTACAAGTAGACATGGACTTTCCTTCCTAGAAAGGATCATAAATGGCCACAGCAATGAAGAGGAATGTCCAAAAAATGTATTTGTTGGTGGAAATGTGTGCAAGTAGAAATGTGTGGAATGAGTGTGGAAGGGGGTGGGTCTTGGACAACAGACATCACTGTTGAGCCTTCTGGAGGTGCTGGGGGCCTAATTCAATGAAAACAGTACACAGGGTTTAACTCTGCCTTGTTTTTAGTTCATTGGTTCATCTGGTGCGGCAGTCAAGGTAGGAGTCAGGAAGGACTCACACACAGAGCGCCAAAAATATAGACTTTCTTGAAATGTTTTCTTTTTTTTTTATAGACATCCAGAAATGAAAGTTCAGAGAAACTGGGGACCTGATATAAATGTTATATGGTGGATTTGTATTAAGGACCCTTTGAACTATCTAAAAATGCTGTACAACAACTTTCTCATTTTTTTTTACCTCAGATTTACTTTAATTTCAACTCGGCAAAATATCAGCAAATTAACCTATGGTGTTTTTAGTGTAACAGTACACCGTTTTCAGGACCCAAAATGACTGCAGTAATGACTTTTAAAAATTGTCAACCAAACATTTTCGATTCTTCAGTCTGTAAGGATTCCAAAAACATATAGTTTTACAAATCCCCCCAAAAATTGAACGAACAAATTGGTCTGAACATAGCATCCTTAACTAACTGGATGTTTTAAACACCTTTACCTTTAAATGTGCTGACGTTAACTCTGGAGTTTCATCATACCCCCCAAATGTATTGGGAAGACCTGTTCAAAGTGGACACAAAGTAAACAGGCAACTTGTTTGTAAGTTTATAATTCATAGCATCACCTCATTATGCCACCTCTGATAACATGCTCTTGGGCACTTTTAACATTCAGATATTTTCTTGTATCCTTCCCAAGATCTGTCTTGACACAATCCTGTTTGCAGGTCTGTGGAAAATTCTCCATTCAACCTCAAGGGCTTGACATACACCATCAGCTGTGAGACCTTATTGATGTATGCCTTTCCTAATTATGTCCAATGAATTAAATTGACCCTTCGCTAAGCCACGCCCGAAAACTGCCACAGGCCAATCGTGGCTTAGAAACCCGTAACTAGGCTCTGTGGTCTGGCAAGCTTTTCAAGTTTTTCCATGTTAACCTATGGAGACTGACGGCCTGTGGGTCATGAAGGGCACTTATTTGGATGTGTGGTGCTCTAACCCACATAAAAACACAGTGAAATAACAAGTAACACTATAGAAACATGATATAATTGGGAACACATATCGTTCTAACTATACAAAAATGGCATATTGCATGATATTTCCATAACCGCGAGATATAATTGAGTGATAAATTATGTGAGATAATTTCACTGCATTTCTTACTTCCAGTAACTATATGCATGTGACAATAAACTTCCTTGTATCCTTGTATATGTGCTCCACGATGACGGCAAGAAGTTGTTAACAGACATTCAGCAAGAGGTATATCCCATCAGCTATCTATCTAAAATAACACCTATTTGAAGTTAATATATTATTCATGATATATTGTCAAATATTGAAGTTGTGGGAAGTACATTGCTTAAATTGTATGGTTCTTTTGTCCCCCATGCCTGCTTCATTTGTCCTGACCAGGAGGGACGAATGAAACAAAAAGCACATTCAACTTCTGCTTAAGGACAAACGTAGGTTGTGCGTACGTAGGTAGGTAGGCTTGTGACAAAATATTAGCTCTCAGTGTGGTACGATGTCTTTGTAAATGACATTTCATTAAAAAGTCCTGGTTTTCCCCCTATGTAATAGACATGCAGAGTCCCTGCAAGCTTGCCAGGTATAGCAACAGTAACTAAGGAGGGCGGGACTTAGCGAAGGGTGAATTAGGCACATGTGGACACAAGTTCGAGAGCAATCTCAAGGACCATTGATAAAAGTACAATGCACCAAAGCAAGTGTCCTAAAGTATTTTGTGTAGATTGATGAGAAAAAATTATATTTGAATACACTTTAAAATTAGTCAAAATAGTATAAAACTTGGAAAACTTGAGAGGGTCTCAAACCCCCAAGGTGGTTAGATTGAGATCAAGCACTTAAAATTACTTGAATGGATTCAAACACAACCCATCTTATGGTGCACATGTAAAGACACAAGTTGTGGAAGTTTTTACAACCTAATAAAAGGTCTCAAAACACTATAAAAACAATAAAAAGGATCACTGATTAATAAGCAAACAATTTGTATAAGGTAGGGACAGTGTGTCAAACACATAAACATAAACACAAAACAGATGACAATACCAATTTATTTGTATCTTCTAAAAAAAACAGCAGGCAATCTATACCCGAGGGTAGTGCAAGGACAGTCAGTCAGTCTATGGAATACCATTACCTGCATTTGGATAACAAATGATGAAAGATGTAGTGCTTTTCCCAATGGCTTCAATAAAAGGCCTCATTTCAGCAGCTCCAAGTGCACAGTTTAAACCAATACTGAAAGACAGATGGGGCACATATTGAGACAGAAATGTTGAAGCAAATTTATCCCTACCCAAGACTACGTGCACGAAAGGCTTTTCTTGTACGCTAATGTATTTCCGGTGGAGCGTTAACGGTGTTGTAACAACATCTTCTGTTATATTCTGCATCTTACATCTTCACTCTGACACTGAATATCCTGCTTGCCCAATAATAACAATTTTAACACATGCATAAATCCTTCTTTATTGTAACATGCGGATTCCCTAGTTAACACTAGACATTGGTAATATATTAAATATTTCATTTATGGCATGAGTAAAAAACCCTCTTCCTTGGAATTCTGTTAGCTACCTATACTCACCACATAGGTTTTGCATGAGCAACACTTATGACAAAGGCCTCTCCTGTCTGGCCTGATAAAGTACGGCCACTCTTATCCACAATAGTCCCAGAGATCTTTAACAGAAACAGTGATAACAGCGTCAAATAGATGACATGAAGTATCCATCATCAGCATTTGGTCAAATGCTAAACTTGCTCAAATGTAAACGCAACATCAATTCAAAACACAAGCCATATGCTTACAAATAATGGTCTTCGCTCATAGCACTCCTCAAAAAGTTTGTCAATTGCAAACAGAGCCGCCTAAAAAGTGAGAGAAGGTAATATGTTAAAATGCAATGTGTTATATAAGCATAATCACATTACACTTGCTATATGGCATTCTTTACCTTTGCATTAGCTGTATCAAAGATAGTCTCAACTAGCAAGATATCTACTCCACCATCCAACAGCCCTCTGGCCTGTTCAGTGTATGCTTCCACAAGCTCATCAAAGGCTATGGAAATACAAAAAGGTTTCTCCATTAAAATATACAAAATGAGTCATGATATGTAATTATAAAGCAACATATGCAAAAGATCACATCCTATCCAGTTATCAAAGGTACAGTCAGCGATTTCAAATTACGTCATTTTTAGGGCCCGAGCACCGAAGGGCGCAAGGCCCTATTGTTTTTGTAAGGATTATTATTATTATTATTATTAGGGCCCGAGCACCGAAGGGCGCAAGGCCCTATTGTTTTTGTAAGGATTATTATTATTATTAGGGCCCGAGCACCGAAGGGCGCAAGGCCCTATTGTTTTTGTAAGGATTATTATTAGGGCCCGAGCACCGAAGGGCGCAAGGCCCTATTGTTTTTGTAAGGATTATTATTATTAGGGCCCGAGCACCGAAGGGCGCAAGGCCCTATTGTTTTTGTAAGGATTATTATTATTATTATTAGGGCCCGAGCACCGAAGGGCGCAAGGCCCTATTGTTTTTGTAAGGATTATTATTATTAGGGCCCGAGCACCGAAGGGCGCAAGGCCCTATTGTTTTTGTAAGGATTATTATTATTATTATTATTATTATTATTAGGGCCCGAGCACCGACGGTGCGCGAGGCCGGGACGGCCTTGCGCACCGAGAGGTGCGAAGCCCTATTGTTTTTGAAAGGATTATTATTATTATTATTTGTTCACCTTTTTGCTATTTTTGAGGTGGTTAGCATGGATGAAAAGTCTTGGAATTTGGCACACACATCTGGTATCACAATGGCTACACAGGCATAAAGGCTTGGCCCCGGGTGTGGCCCAGTGACTCAGTAGCGCCCCCTTAGGTGATTGATCCAGTGGTTGGCACATACTTTCAGCTAGACACACCAAATTCGGTAGGTGTGTGTATCTCCCCAAGATGAACAACTTTCGTATGTACAATGCATTAGCCACGCCCAACAGGAAGTGAGGTATTTGGGATTTTGTGCGGACTAAAATGTGATGAATTGTGATGCCAAAAGAGGTGCTTCCCATCGGTGAAAACGCATGAAATTTGGCACACACGTCAAGAGGTAATGTAAATACACAGGGGAAAAGCCTTGGCACCGGGCGTTGCCCAGGAACTCCATAGCGCCCCCTTATGTCACTGTGACTTGTGGTTGGCATATAGTTTTAGATACACACACCAAATTTGGTGGGTGTGTGTAACTCCCAAAAACAATCAACTTTTGTATTAACATGCCATTAGCCACGCCCACAGGAAGTGAGGTAATTGGGATTTTGTGCGTTGTGGACATGATCAATTTTAACGTACTTCTCCTAGACGGTTGATCCGATTCATGTCAAAGTTGGTATACATGACGCCGAGATGTTTCTGATTCTAAATTGTGAAGCTTTTTTTGATATGTTGTAATTTGACGAAATGGCGAAATTATTAATTTTAATTCCCTTCAACATAAACAATAAATGTGTCATAATTCACCATGCATGGCTTGAAATGTTTAAAATTTCACAGGTCATTTAAGACCATGTTAATGATAATATTCACATGCCCATAATGCATGTTTGGCATAGCGCCACCAACTGGCAACAGAAAGAATGACAATTATACTGATGGCACATGATCGATCAATTTTAACATACTTCTCCTAGACGGTTTGTCAGATTCATGTGAAATTTGACACACATTATGCCAAGATGTTGCTGATGTTAAATTGTGAAGGGATTTTTGATATGTTGTAATATATTATGGTTTCAATATCTCACCATATAAACAGGAAATGTGTCATAAAGTCACAGTGCATTGAATGAATGGTCAGAATCTTCTCAGGTTAATAGATATTATGATTATGATGACATCCAGACACCCAATGGGCCTGTCTGGCATAGCGCCACCACCTGGCCAAGCAGGAAATGTGCCAGAAATGGACAATGCCTTAAGTGATTGATCTGAAACTTCATACAATATTGGATATCATTATTGTGATGATATTCACATGCGTAATTCACAGGCTTAGCAAAGCGCCACCTTCTGGCCAAGCAGGAAATGTGCCAGAAATGCTCTATGCTTTGATTAAATGGTCTGAAACTTCTCAGGTTAATAGATATTATGATTATGATGATATCCAGACACCCAATGGGCCTGCCTGGCATAGCGCCACCACCTGGTCAAGCAGGAAATGTGCCAGAAATGGACAATGCCTTAATTGATTGATCTGAAAGTTTGCAAACATTTTGGATATAATTTTTATGATGATATTCACATGTGTAATTTTCATGCCTAACATAGCGCCACCATCTGGCCAACCAAAAAGTGTATCAGAAATGTTCTTTGCTTAAAATGAATGGTCTGAAATTTCTCAGGTTAATATATATTATGATTATGATGACACCCAATGGGCCTGCCTTGCATTACGCCCCCACGTGGCCAAGCGAGTAAATGTGGCAGAAAATAAAATACAAAAACAAATAGCACACGCATCAAATATGTACATTTCACAAACGCACCACGTCGGTGCTTTGTTGCATTCCGACATATCAAGGGTTGCGGCCCGCAGGTGCTCGGGCCCGCCATTGCCGCTTGCGGCTATATTTATTATTATTATTGTTATTCTACTTTTTTGCTTTCCTGTTTTTGAGGTGGTTAACATGGTCGAAAACTCTTGATATTTGGCACACACGTCAGGTGTCACACATCGCAGTTAGGTACAAGAGCTTGACCACGGGCGTGGCCCAGGGACTCGCTAGCGCCCCCTTATTTGACTGATCCCGTGGTTGGCAAATATTTTGAGGTGGTTAACATAATCGAAAAGTCTTGAAATTTGGCACACACATCTAGTGATACAGTGAATAGACAGGGATAAAAGCTTGGCACTGGGCGTTGCCCAGCAACTCCATAGCGCCCCCTTATGTCACTGTGACTTGTGGTTGGCATATAGTTTTAGATACACACACCAAATTTGGTAGGTGTATGTAACTCCCAAAAACAAACAACTTTTGTATTAACATGCCATTAGCCACGCCCACAGGAAGTGAGGTAATTGAGATTTTGTAGGTTGTGGACATGATCAATTTTAACGTACTCCTCCTAGACGGTTGATCCAATTCATGTCAAAGTTGGTATACATGACGCCGAGATGTTCCTGATGATAAATTGTGAAGCGTTTTTTTGATATGTTGTAATTTGACAAAATGGCGAAATTATTAATTTTAATACCCTTCCACATAAACAATAAATGTGTCATAATTCACCATGCATGGCTTGAAATGTTTTAAATTTCACAGGTCATGGAAGACATTGTTAATGATAATATTCACATGCCCATAATGCATGTTTGGCATAGCGCCACCAACTGGCAACAGAAAGAATGACAATTATACTGATGTCACATGATCAATTTGAACATACTCCTCCTAGACGGTTTGTCAGATTCATTTGAAATTTGGCAAACATTATGCCAAGATGTCGCTGATGTTAAATTGTGAAGGTATTTTTGAATGTTGTAATATATTTGATATGATTTTAATATCTCACCACATAAACAGGAAATGTGTCATAAATCACAGTGCATTGAATGAATGGTCTGAAACTTCTCAGGTTAATAGATATCATGATTATGATGATATCCAGACACCAAATGGGCCTGCCTGGCATAGCGCCACCACCTGGCCAAGCAGGAAATGTGCCAGAAATGGAAAATGCCTTAAGTGATTGATCTGAAACTTTATAAAATATTGGATATCATTATTGTGATGATATTCACATGCGTAATTCACAGGCCTAGCATAGCGCCACCTTCTGGCCAAGCAGGAAATGTGCCAGAAATGCTCTATGCTTTGAATAAATGGTCTGAAACTTCTCAGGTTAATAGATATTATGATTATGATGATATCCAGACACCCAATGGGCCTGCCTGGCATAGCGCCACCACCTGGTCAAGCAGGAAATGTGCCAGAAATGGACAATGCCTTAAGTGATTGATCTGAAAGTGTACAAACATTTTGGATATCATTATTGTGATGATATTCACATGTGTAATTTCAATGCCTAACATAGCGCCACCATCTGGCCAACCAAAAAGTGTATCAGAAATGTTTTTTGCTTAAAATGAATGGTCTGAAATTTCTCAGGTTAATATATTATGATTATGATGACACCCAATGGGCCTGCCTTGCATTACGCCCCCACCTGGCCAAGCGAGTAAATGTGGCAGAAAATAAAATACAAAAGCAAATAGCCCACGCATCAAATATGTACATTTCACACACGCACCACGTCGGGCCTTTGTTGGATTCCGACATGTCACGGGTTGCGGCCCGCAGGTGCTCGGGCCCGCCATTGCCGCTTGCGGCTATATTTATTATTATATTAACTTTGTCTCAGAGCGTTTTCCTTTTTTGAGGTGGTTAACATGGTCGAAAACGCTTGAAATTTGGCACACATATCAGGTGTCACGCAAAGCAGTTAGGTACAAGAGCTTGGCCCTGGGCGTGGCCCAGGGACTCAGTAGCGCCCCCTTAGGTGATTGAGGCAGTGGTTGGCACATACTTTCAGCTAGACGCATCAAATTCGGTAGGTATGTGTATCTCCCCAAGATGAACAACTTTCGTATGTACAATGCATTAGCCACGCCCAACAGGAAGTGAGGTATTTGGGATTTTGTGCGGACTAAAATGTGATGAATTGTGATGCCAGAAGACGTTCTTCCCATCGGTGAAAACGCATGAAATTTGGCACACACGTCAAGAGGTACCATGAATACACAGGGGAAAAGCCTTGGCACTGGGCTTGGCCCAGGAACTCCATAGCGCCCCCTTATGTCACTGTGACTTGTGGTTGGAATATAGTTTTAGATACACACACCAAATTTGGTGGGTGTGTGTAACTCCCACAAACAATCAACTTTTGTTTTAACATGCCATTAGCCACGCCCACAGGAAGTGAGGTAATTGGGATTTTGTGCATTGTGGACATGATCAATTTTAACGTACTTCTCCTAGACGATTGATCCGATTCATGTGAAAGTTGGTATACATGATGCCAATATGCTTCTGATTCTAAATTGTGAAGCTTTTTTTGATATGTTGTAATTTGACGAAATGGCGAAACTATGAATTTTAATACCCTTCCACGTTAACAATAAATGTGTCTTAATTCACCATGCATGGCTTGAAATGTTTTAAATTTCACAGGTCTTTGAATACCATGGTAGTGATGATATTCACATGCCCATAATGTATATTTGGCATAGCGCCACCCACTGGCAACAAAAAGAATGACAAGAACACTGATGCCACATGATAGATTTGAACGTACTCCTCCTAGACGGTTTGTCAGATTCATGTGAAATTTGGCAAATATGATGGCAAGATGACGCTGATGTTAAATTGTGAAGGGATTTTTGATATGTTGTAATATGTTATGATTATAATATCTTGCACGTAAACAGGAAATGTGTCATAAAGTCAAAGTGCATTGAATGAACAGTCTGAAACTTCTCAGGTTCATAGATATTATGATTATGAGAATAATCAGAAACCCTATTGGCCTGCCTGGCATAGCGCCACCACCTGGCCAAACAGGAAATGTGTTGGAATGGGCAATTCCTTAACTGATTTATTTGAAACCTAGGTATACAATATTGGAAATCATTATTGTGATGATGTGCACATATGTCATTCAGATGGCTAGCATAGCGCCACCATCTGGCCAAGCATGAAATGTGCCAGAAATGTTCTATGCTTTGAATGAATGGTCTGAAACTTAACAGGTTAATAGATATTATGATTATGATGATATCCAGACACCTAATGGGCCTGCCTGGCATAGCGCCACCACCTGGCCAAGGGAGAAATGTGACAGAAAATAACATGCAACTACAAATAGCACACACATCAAATATGTACATTACACAAACGCACCGTGTCAGTGCTTTGTTGGATTCCGAAATGTCACAGGTTGCGGACCGGAGGTGCTCGGGCCCGCCATTGCCGCTTGCGGCTATATTTATTATTATTATTGTTATTCCACTTTTTTGCTTTCCTTTTTTTGAGGTGGTTAACATGGTCGAAAATTCTTGAAATTTGGCACACACGTCAGGTGTCACGCAACGCAGTTAGGTACAAGAGCTTGACCTCGGGTGTGGCCCAGAGACTCGCTAGCGCCCCCTTAGGTGACTGATCCCGTGGTTGGCATATATTTTGAGGTGGTTAACATGGTCGAAAACGCATGAAATTTGGCACACACATCAAGTGGTACAGTGAATAGACAGGGATAAAAGCTTGGCACCGGGCGTTGCCCAGGAACTCCATAGCGCCCCCTTATGTCACAGTGACTTGTGGTTGGCATATAGTTTTAGATACACACACCAAATTTGGTGGGTGTATGCAACTCCCAAAACCAAACGACTTTTGTATTAACATGCCATTAGCCACGCCCACAGGAAGTGAGGTAACTGAGAATTTGTGCGATGTGGACATGATCAATTTTAACGTACTCCTCCTAGACGGTTGATCCGATTCATGTCAAAGTTGGTATACATGATGCCGAGATGTTCCGGATTATAAATTGTGAAGTTTTTTTTGCCCCCCCCCCCCCCCAATACACAGCACATTGTCTCATGTGGAAGCTTCTCCAACACACATATTGCACACTGCCCTCTCCCCACATACACAGCACACTATTCCATCTCTCCTGTCATCCCCCCAACACACACACCAAGACCCCTGGCAGTTGGGTTAGCCCCTTGAGCCGTGGATCTGCCCAAGGTTTCTTCCTTGGTAAGGGAGTTTTTCCTTGCCCCTGTTGCTCTTGTGTGCTCCTTGTTGGTGCCCCCCCCCAATCCCAATCCTCCCCCATCTTTCTTATGCAGCCCTTGCCACTTAATCTACTAAACCCCTCTTCTACTGCACTTTTTACCCCCCCCCCCCATTAATGCACAAATAGGCTGACACCAGACATAATTTCACTGCATTTCTTACTTCCAGTAACTATATGCATGTGACAATAAACTTCGTTGTATCCTTGTATCTTGTATCCTGTCCATAGCTTGGCCTACGTTGTCCCAAATTGTCTCATTCTTTTTCCGATGGGCTGCATGTGGTGAGCTTATCCAACAGGTCTATGGGTCAATTTACACTGAACTTACACTTTAAGTATTCCCAGAGAAAATGTTTGGTTTTTTACAGTGTACTCATGGGATGGGCAGCTAGTAGATTGTGAGATGTTCACTGAATGTGACAAAAAATGTTATGGGCTTGAAATTGTGTACGACCGCTGACTGCACCTTTATGTGGGGATCAAAAGTTCTGTTTACATACAACTCACACATACAGTATGGTGACTAGTCAGCTGAATAGTAAAGAATCTGTGCTATTGGTATTATCTTTAATGTGCTGTGCTATCATCATTAACAAGGAACAATTTGTATCCTCTTGGCATGAGTGAGATACTAATATAATATGAGACTTGTACAAACAATGTTTCAATTGTGGCATTTTGTGCTAGAAAATGCACTATATAAATAAATGTTCACTTACTTTAAGGATGCAAAATATTGTCTAATCAATCATTATCAACAAAATCCCAGACCCCTAATGAGGTCTGAGTTCAATTTTCACCACTGTACTATTTACTGTATTTACCAGTGCACTATGGAAATGAACATTCACTTGCATACACTTACATCTAATAAATATGAATATAATCTTATTGTCCAGATTAATTTACATTTTTCATTGCAAATTTAACCTAAATTCACATGAAAACATGAAGATATCAGTTCTCACAGACGTTCCTGTAATCCGGCCTCTCCACAGATGGAGACACAGACAGAGTTCTGTTGGTGGGGCCCATAGCTCCTGCCACATACCTTTTGGTACCTGAGAAGAAACATAATAATCTAAGACAAAATACTAGGCATCACCATGCTAGGCAGTACAAATGAAGTTTAACAGACTGACCTGTTTCAGCAGTGACATCATCTGCTGCCCTCCTGGCCACCTCTGCAGATGCTTTGTTGAGGCGATATGCCTAAAGAAGATGTGTCCACATTTCACTACAACATTTTTTTGGTAACACTTTAGTTTAGAGGAGACATGTTATGAATTAATATGTAACTAATATGTGTATGTGTACGTGCTCAACAAGGTCTGTATTAAGCATCATTGCACATTTATTAGGTATATATCGAACACTTTTTTATTTTTAATCAATAGGTCATTTATTTTTGGTAAATCCTTAATAAGCAAATGTGGTCTTGATGAAAGGCGACTGGTAGTATGGATCAAAATAAAGTTTATAGAGTCCTAACACACTGTTTGAATATGTGTACTGATATTGACAATATGAATACTTATTGACAAAATAGTAACATATTAAGAATATGTATTAGAAGGCTATAATAATTAGTTGATATGTGTTGGAAGAAAGTAGTTCTACAAACAAGACAAGTTTTAGCGATTAAAATGTTTAAATTGTAACAGGAAATGAACACAACGCAAGTGGCAACAGTGGAATAAGCGGGATAATGGACTCCACAGTGGTCTGTTCACAGAAGTTAATGCACTTACGAGCTTCGCGTCGGGGCCGTTTTACAACCTTGACCGTGCATTAACTTCTGTGAACAGACCACCGTGTCGTCCATTATCCCTTACATATAACCTTATATAATAAATAGGATCTTTATAATACAATATACAATAACCTTAGATCAAGACCAACTAGCTGCTTATTAGGATTTACCAAGGATAAATCACCTATTCAGTAAGAATAAGAAATTGCTGAATAAATACCTAATACATGTGTAAGGCACTTAAAGGAATGTTCCAGAGCAAAAACAACCTACAGACAGCTACACATATATACTACACAAATTACCATTTCTCTAACAAATAAAATTGAGCCTGTTTACACAATCACTATGTCCTTAGGTTTTAACATACCTAGGTTTATCTTTTGTTAAACAGTTACTTTGTTTTTCTAGTGACTATAACAAACAGACACAATTTGTGGTACAAGCCCATATTCAAGAACAATTCAATGATGCCCCACAGTCCTTACCAAATTCTCTAGGCCGTAGTCTGCTTGTGCAATGCTTGTGCTGCTGAATGTGTTTGTTTCAATTATGTCTGCTCCAGAAAGCAGATACTCCTGTTGATGAACAAAGAAAAAAAAGTGTATAAGTGTCAAATCCAGGGGCACACTAACAATGAAAATACAACCAGGTGGTCCAAAACAAAAACATATTCCACCAAACTCATATATCATTGTGAGAAGCAAAACTATAAGGTTACATGTTGGTTAGCATTATGTAAATGGTGGTATATCATACATGGAATTAATTTTGGTTGAACAAACTATACCAATTAGGCTATGGTGCAACTGTATCTCCATTTTACAATACCTTGTGTATAGAGCAGATTACATCTGGCTGGGTGATGCTCAGAAGATCATTATTCCCCTTCAGGCTTTTCAAATGCTCCTTGAACTCTTGGCCCCTGAAATCTTCCTCCTCCAGATTTCTCTGCTGAATCATTGTGCCCATGCCACCATCTAGGATCATAATCCTCTTCTGAAGAAGCCCTCTGAGTTCATCCTCTAGACAGGACTTGACAGACTCTGAAAAATGCACTTGTCATGTCAAACGGATATGTTCTGTGTGAGACATCCTGAATTGTTCTTCCACTATGCTAACCTATGGTCCAATTGATCTTGACCCAAAATGTACACATCATCTGTTCTCAGGCCACGTCTACACGAAAACGACGGCTATAGTTTTTCTTACCGTTTTCACACCTTTAACAACTTCTTTGAAAAACATCTTGCATCCTCACGAAGAGGTGAAAACGGGCAAAAGCACTGTAGTGCATATGCCAGGCAGGTAAATGTCGCCGTGGTGGTGCAGATGCTTCAGGATCCACTATTTTATAGAATGTAGAAAACTGTAAAACTAATAAAGTTATTTTTTACGGTTTGTAAAGGGTGCAGTCCAGTCCAGGTGCAAATAATATCCTTTACTTACAGTACTTTGGTTATAATCTGCGATTCACTTTAGTTGTTGGCCATAATCGCAAGTGCATAGGCTACTAAACGCTAGTAGGCATACCCAAGTTCTAGGCTATTCTGTCACCACATTTGTAGCCTAATATTGCTATAATGCCACTTACCTTTGTTACTAATAGTTGATACTGCATCAAATTGTGCATTTGCATTTAATGCGCATCTACTGTAGGCTTAACATGATTTCTAAGCGACTTGTAGGCTCATATCTGACTTCACTAGACTATGAGTGCAAATTCTGACTAGTTCTCTCGCATCAGTCACTGACATTAGAATGCATTGAGAAAACAAAAAGGAAAAAAAAATGTTCACCAAGTCATGATAAGCTATTGCCGTTGCGCAGCACCCGTTTGTAATGTTTACTGAGTGTAATCGTAGGTAATGTCGTGTATGAAAACTAATATTGCTAGGCAATACTAGGCTATAATTAGTGTCAAGTTAAGTGCGGCAGCTGGGTTTAAGTATCAGAGGTTAGAGGTGGGCCTATGTTGTCACTAGTATGCCGTTTTTGCATGGTCACACGGCACAAAGAAAACAAGGTTTTCAAAAGTTCCCACCTTGGAACCACTTTTCAAAAGTTAATGTTTTTGGTAACCTAAAACGCCATGTTTGTGTGGAAGCAAGGCCAAAAGATAACAAACTACCGTTTTCACGAAAACCGCCGTCGTGTGGACATGGCTTCTTTTTAACAGACACAATAGCAACTTTTTTTCATAAAATCTAATCAGTGTTTATTGGGTAGGAGAGCTAAACATGAAACATGAAAATAGAGTGATGCATTCCATATTTTCACTGAAGAAAGATGCAATTCTGACAAGCCATACAGACCTTTTTACATTTTTAAGATTCGGCATGGTCTCATTTCATTTGATACTACGTATATTAAACTAATTTGCTCCAAAAGCAAACTAAGCCTATGTTTTTTTTAAACAGTACTGGCATTTTGTGGCCTAAAAAACACATTATTCGGGAAGCCATATTTAGGAATTAATACTTTAACTTTTTATTTTATTATTTTTTATTTTATTATTACTTTTTATTCTGGAAAAGTATTATTCAAAACCAGCCCAAACATTGTAGTTTGGAAGACACACATATTCTGAGTATGACCACTGAGTGCCCATGAGGAACCAGGTTGGAATCCAGCCAGAGGTGATTTCTCAGTTCCACACTCCATCCCACCCATTTCCTGTCTGCATTCCACAGTCCTATCAATAAAGGCCAGAAAAGTCTGCATCTAGGCCTGTATTTTCAGTAGATGAACCAGATTACCTACAAATCATCTTTCATCTCTATATTGTGAACCTTTTTGATGTAATTTCTAGTCACTTTGCTTTGGCCTCATCCACCATGTCTGCAATGAAAATGAATGGGCAATGGGATGTTGTTCTGATTATGTAGAAAGAGGTCACTTAGGCCAGAAGTACCTTGAAGGCTCAACGTGCATCAACTTGTACCAACACCACCAGTGGCAGTGCTTCTAGACACAGGTAAGGTCTAAGAAAGCAAAATTATGTATTTCAAATTTGCAACACACACACACACAGTAACTGAACTAGGGATGCACGATATATCGGCGGCCGATATATTATTGGCCGATAAGTGAAAAAATGAAAATATTATCGGTCCGATAACAGAATTCTGGCCGATAATTTGCGCCGATATTTTTTGAAGTCCTAATTTAGGCCTACGTAAGGTCCGTCTGGCTACACTGAGCTACTTGAGCTTGGTTGGTTATACTTTTTCCTCAATATAATGTCAGCGGTGTGAATGTATTTCACCACTCTAACAAAATATGTGGATATGCGTACATTTGGGAATCTGTGCATCTCAAAATCCTCTCGTGAATGATCCGCCATTTAACCTTACCAGAGCGGAGCTCAGCCCTATCTAGAGTCGTCTCGTGCTGATGTGTTTGCACTTTACCGCGCTGGTCGGGGAAACAAATAAAAAAACTTGTTAGTGGGACGAGTACATAAGTAGGCCTAGTTCTAAGTTGTGTTTTAGTATTATATTTGCATTACTTTAGCTTGGGTTTTGTATTATTACCTAGAAATATGCTAACCATTCCTGCCTCAGTTCCAGACAGGTCATCATAATAAGTTATTAAAACCTTCGGGGCTAACCCCTTTCATTTCTGCTGCAGCAGGTTGTGCGCAACAGAGTAGACGGACATAAGATACAGTCTGAGGAGTTGCAGCTTTATTCAGTTACCCGCAGTTGAAACTAAACCCAAGTTTCCCTCACAAACTCTGATTTGGTCGCTATACTGTAGCTTATTCCCAGCTGAGCCGTTTATGAGTTTTTAGTCCTAAATGAAAACGATTCATACTCTCTAGCCACTCACTCGCAATTCACTGACGTCATGTTCACTTAAAGGAGCCACACATACTGTAGGGCTAGGCTACTGTTATGTTGACTGCTGTACTATTGAGGACTATTAGGAGTTCTGTCCATCATTTGGTGGTAGGTAAAATTACTGCAATAAAATTATGCTTATTAAATGCTTTCCCCAAATCACTTTTCACAATTTTTTTTCAAGAGTAATATTATCGGTTATCGTATCGGTATCGGCCACAACAAACCAATAAATATCGGTTATCGTTATCGGCCCTAAAATTTCATATCGGTGCATCTCTAAACTGACCTTCGATCTTTTTTAGGACTAGAATTCCAGGCCTCCCCATTGATAGAACTACAACAGAACTTACAAACAGGTGGGTTTTATGTGACTATCACCCTGACAGTGTTCCATGGTAATGTTGAGGCTTCTATTAATATTGTGTCGAGTAGCAGCTGGAAATGGGCCAGCGCCTCTGTTAAGCATCTTTCCCTTCATATTCCCTACCTCTCCTTCTGATATGTCTTTCATAGGCAGCCCCAATGTTAAGTCCCATAGACCTATTTTTAAAAAAATATTGTGAAGCTAAATCAGCGATGTTATCCACCAAAAATATTTTTCAGTGTCTATACAGTAATACTGTGAAAATGTCAGACACTATTTTGCCTTATTTAAAAAAAACGAAATTGCTCCTTTTGTTTCATAAACGAACTACAAAAGAAGTCACGTGACTTTACTTTTACTTTTAGGGAACACATCACCCCAGTTCTGGCCAATCTTCACTGGTTGCCAGTGAGTTTTAGGATTGATTTTAAAATCCTCCTTATTACCTATAAAGCATTACATGGTTTGGCACCTGACTATTTAACAGATTTATTAACCCCCTACTGTCCAGCTCGGCCCCTCAGATCCTCCAGCCTGGGACTTTTAGTTGTTCCAGAAAGTAAACTGTCAACTAGGGGTGACCGATCATTGGCAGTTAGAGCACCCAAGCTTTGGAACAGCCTCCCTTATAACATCAAATCTGCACCATCTGTGGCTGTTTTCAAATCTAGTCTAAAGACCCACTTATATAAAATTGCTTTCCTTAAATAGTGAATGATTCCACTCATGTCTCTGCTAATTTATTATTATTATCATTTCTGTTTGTTTATCTTGTCTTGGGTACTTTACTGTATACCTTTTCTATTTTCTTTTTTATATATATTTAGTTAAGTTTGTGTTTGTAGTTTGGTAGTTTACTATTTTATCATTTTTTTTATTATTATTATTTTTACTATTATTATTATTATTGTTGTTATCATTACTATTGTTTTGTTTTTTGCTTTGTTTTGTTTGTTTGTTTGTCTGTAGAGCACTTTGTGCTTTGTGCTTGAAAAGTGCTATATA
Organism: Alosa pseudoharengus; assembly: GCF_046254945.1. Taxonomy (NCBI): domain Eukaryota; kingdom Metazoa; phylum Chordata; class Actinopteri; order Clupeiformes; family Clupeidae; genus Alosa; species Alosa pseudoharengus. Next base: position 33,937,100 of record NW_027468674.1, on the reverse strand, counting down.
AATACATTTTATTATTATTATTATTATTATTTACCCTTCGACGTTACTCATGGTAGCATGGTTTGTTTATTAGCCTGGTTAGCATTGACACTTAACACTTACAGCTAGCTCTTCATGTGAGTAGAAGCACAACACCAGTTATCCTGACATAAAGGTTATCACCACGCGGTTTACATCACGTTCCGTTATTACAAAAATATGTTAAGCCAGTTAAGCAAATTGTGTATTGATCAGTTAGAGATTAAGCGCCCAAACATGTGACATCACATGCAGCTGTAGTTCATTATCACCATGTTACGACAAAAACTCAAAACAATTCAACTGATCCTAAAAATAAGGTATGACCACTTGAAGCAATAGAGGTGACCCATTAAATTAAGATCCCAATGTGCACCGAGAAATATTTTTTCTAAAAAGAAAAATCCCATCCACTCCGCTAAACTCTAGGAACGCAACCACTAGATGGCGATGCGATTACAAGATCAGTCCACCTTACTGTCTATGACGGTAACTCATAAGCAAAACCTATCATACACGACCGTATGTTAAGGTAAAGCATTACACAGAGGCAACCTAATAATAATAAAAAAGTAAACCTAATTTTTAAAAAAACGGCACTAATCATTTCAGAGGTTTTCGATGGATTGACCGTAGGTCGGAAAAGTGGAAAGAAGATTAGCTTCAAGGCTATAACTTTTTTGTTTTGTTTTAGCATGACTGTTTTTGCAGATGACCATGTATGGTAGCTTCAACATTAACACGACTTGGTGAGGATGATATTAATAATAATACATAAATAAATGTTTAATTTTGATGACTTTGAAGGCGAAGGAAGTGTGAGAAGAATTTCTGTGTATCTATCATATGAGTTACAAGATTCAGTTCGATGGCTAACGTCACAAAGTTAAGTGTGAGTCTGCGCAGTACTGGGGGGACCAACTGAAAAATCTTTCTATTTGACTCAGAGCCCTCCCATTGAAAACGACGGAGTCTGTTCGTCCATTTCTTTCACTGTCTATGGTTTAGACCAGGGATGTCAAAGTCATATACATTAGAGGGCCAAAAAAACTAATTTGCTACAAGCCGAGGGCCGGACTGGTTCAATGTTTATTAAAACATATTAAAATGACTGCACGTAACCTACTGAACCAAGACGTGTACTGTATTTTATTTAATGATTAAATTAATAATGACTGTGACTGAAGTGCGGGCAAAGTTTGCACAGAAATGTACGATTTTTCCCATCCTCACCGACCTTGTCATAAAACTTGTTTAAATGATCATACGATGCCTCCTTGCTGCTTTGTCGTCTACATCAGCCTCTCTCAAACTTCTTTGACCTGAGGCCCAGTCAAGGCATACTTTGGGGTCATAGGGCCCACCTACATGAACCCACCCCCTCCTCCCACCCTTCATCAAATTATCATAATGATATCACAATTATTATTATTTTTATTGCTATACATGCACTTCAAAACAGTCAATGTTTAAAGTGCTAAGATTGTTCACAAAAGTTTGTGAAAACATGCACATCAGAGTACTGCTTTACTAATGTAAAATATAATTAGGCCTACAATAGTTTCATTGTTTCGTTGCTTGCATGAGAAATACTTCTCAAAACAACAGCAGTTATATGGGCTGTTGTTTTGGGATGTTTCCCTCATGCAAGCATCATACACTGATAGAATATTTATATGCTAATTGCATTTAATTTGAATGCCTGAATATAAGATTTCAGGAAACACAATACCAGCTTTTGTGAATGGTAAATGGCGGATCAGATCTGCGTAAATCACTGATCTGGAGATCTTTAACTATCTTTAACTAAGACTAATTAATAGCTTTTGGCTGACTTTAATACTTAATGCTAAACAGTGTTTTATAGTCTGTGCTCTGTTTTTTATGGAAGTTGCTATTAAATGTCGTTTCATAATTAAATAGCCTTCCAATAGGTTGAAGCTTAGCTTTGCTACCAACGTGCACACGCATGCATTGAATAAACGCCCATACCACGACTTAATTCTATGCCTCTATGTTTGATGACACCAAACAAGTATTTCCTACTATTTGCAGAAATGTTTGTTTTCTTTTTCTGTCCGCGGCTCCTTGATCAATAGACCTCTCCAGAATAAGTCCCGCCTCCTAACTTCCGTATCCATCCAACCTTCGGTCGTCAAATGTCTATGGGAAATAACATGGCGTTTTGAAAGATCGTACCTGTCAAACTCTGTAGGTGACAAAGTAGAAAAAGCTGGTGGGCAGATTGGCCTACACACTTCTGCCATCTAGTTTCCACTGGATTTTTTGATTGTCGGTGCCGTTTAAGTAGTATACTATAGACTATACTACTTAAACGGCACGACAATCAAAACATCCAGTGGAAACTAGATGGCAGAAGTGTGTAGACCAATCTGCCCACCATTTTTTTCTACTTCGAAACGCCATGTTATTTCCCATAGACAATCGACGCCCGGAAGTTGGATGGATACGGAAGTTATGGAGGCGGGACTTATTCTGGAGAGGTCAATTGCGCAGCAAATTATCAGACGATGGCCTGGGGAATAATTTCACTCTGCAGACCATTGTCCACATTGCGGACCGCGGCCCATAGTTTGACAAATGGTGACCTGCATGCTGCCATATTAAGGCATTTTTGCGGTGTGTTTAGCCGGGTTTTTGCGTGGAAGGCTCTGTAGAAATCTGACACCCTATTCAACGAAGTTAAACTGAAAGAGCGTGCCGTTTACAGACACCAAAATGAACGAGTTCGTAACGTTCATCAGGCAGTAGTATGGTTAATACAGTAGCCTACGTTCAGTTCACGTTCGCTCAAAATATGAACGAGTTCAATGAACGTGTTCAGGCACAACACTGGGGAGGAGGGTAGCTGAAAGTTGACATCTGCCCTGACTGAATACTGATGAATAATGAAGCCGAGGCCCACTTGCGGCGCCGCAGTGAGTTCGTGGGCTACCGTTGCATTGTGGGAAATGGAGTATTGGTGCGTGCAAAACAGCAGCCGGCGGCTGTGGCCTGCGGGCCGGTGTTCCAGTTTAGATGGTGAGCAGGTTAACTTGTGATATTTGAATAAAATCTGTGAATATTCAACAAGACCCTGCCTACTTGTTAACAACGCTTTGCTCTGCCTCCGCCCTTCCAGTGCTGGAGATTCACATTTTCACAAGCCTACAGTGGCAACAGAATATGAAGCAAGATCTTGCCGAAAACATGCGGGAATCACTATGTATAATGCATGTCTGCTTAAGCATCCACACAAAATGTTGTGCAAACAGGAAACGTGTCAAAGTAAATCAGCGAAGGTTTTGTTGGGTTTCGAACATGAGTCTCACTGAGGCAAAATATTCCAAGCAGTAAGCACTATCACCACTACGCCTGAAAGAGCAACACTTGCCATTAGTCTAGTAGACTTGTCTACTAGCTTACTAGCTATCCTGATGTCCATGTTAACTGGTGATAGCCTATAACATGAGCAAACACAGCGAATGCATGCCTTGAATAATGCAGATGAATTTTGCCTCAGTAATTTTGCATCACAAACAGTAACAAATGACCCCATCCGTTGCTCATTTTTTGTGCAGAAACACACATCGTGATGCGCAGAAATTATGAAGATCACTTGTGGGCCTCGAACTGCTCACTAAAATAGCAAGCTAGCAGTAATAGGCCACCCTACTAACCAATTGCACCACTGGTTATTTTGTATCTATGCAATAGCATGGTGTTCCTATTAAATGAATGTAGGTCTATGTTGTCTTGTGACAGCTTTGTCAATCGATCAAGATATTCATTATAGCAAACATCTAGGCTAAGTGAATGTTTTGCAACAGGCTGCTGAACGAGCAGTAAGTAGCCTAGGCTAAACTATTTTCTTATTTAGGCTACGTGGGAATCTGAAACAGCAACATCGGTCATCAAACTCTCTAGCTACATCGAAGTTTTGTAATATATGCTACCATGATAACCATTTTGTGTCGTCAAATTAGGACCAACAAATTAAATAATATCTAACTTGGAGAAAATAAGTTTCATGTCTTCACTTCAAATCACTAGACAGCTTACTGCATAACTTCACCGAGACATAACACTAAGTTATGATCATTTTTGCACATGACTGACATGTTTCATATTATTAACCCCCAAAACGGAATAAAGTGTTAGTGGGACATGCAAGTTTGTTGTAGGCTACATCAGTTAGGTTTTGGTATGTGAGGCAAAGATGAACCTACTTTGATGTTTTGAGGCTTGCATATGCCCATGTTAAATTGTGATAGCACCAGTTAACATGGGCGTATATTTCTCACATATGTTAACCTGTGTTAACTTTGACTAAGAGTTCAATATATACATAGAAATCTGGCATCGATTTCAGCGGCTCGTAGTGTAGTGGTATAGACAATGTAGAAGCTAATTCAATCAACTTTCTTGTCCATGCGTGGTTTGAATCCCAGGTAGATCGCTAGTTTTATTTTTGTCCATTCATTCAGCATGTGTCATATTTGTGTATTTGTGGATAAGGCTTAAACAGACATGTATTAGACATACACTGGTGATGTTTTCAGCGATATCTGTGATATTGTCTCACTTGCAAACACTTCGTGAAAATATGAACCTGCACTAGGTGGAGGCAGAGCAGAACGCTCTTAAGAAGTAGGCAGGGTCTTGTTAAATATTCACTGATTTTATGCAGATATCACCAGTTAATCTGCTCACCATCTAAACTGGAACACCGGTTCTAATACTAATCAAATATCATCCCGGGGGCCGTAGATAATTCATTCCTTGACTTTGACATGTCTGGTTTAGACGGGGACGCAACCCTGGTCGTCTTCAAAACTCTACACTCTGGAAGGAGTCTTCAGATTTTTGCGTCTTCAAGCCCCGATGGTGGGGTCGCCGTGTAAACGAAAGGCACTTATGATAAAATATTTTGTCGTCTTCCTTCGCAATCGTTCTCGTATAAACGGCCCCTCAGCATGGATGCACGATACTTGCATGATAAATACTTCCCAAAACAACAGTAATTATAAGGATGCCATTAGGAGTGTAAATCAAGTTTAATCACAATTCGATACAATATTGATTATTTAAGCCAACGACTTGATTCTTTTCAATACTTCAAAATGTGTAGCAATGCGATTCGATGCGTTACTGGGGTCTGTTGTCGATAGGAAATGATGCCAATATTATAGGCTAAATTATAGGCCAAATACTGAACATTGACTGTGGACTCAAGTAGGTTACAGAGTTTCTCCCCCCCCCCTAAAACCTCCTGCCACTAGCTACAGTATAGAGCCCGACCGATTTATCGGCGGGCCGATATTATCGGCCGATATTAGGCATTTTCCAAACTATCGGTATCGGCATTTATAATGGCCGATAAATGAATATTTTAAAAATAAAATAAAAACGGACGAAACACCCTTCAACCATGTCATGAGTGTTGGCGTTGTATAGTTTGTCCACCAGAAGGCACATAGACTGTATAGTCTATGGTTTTACAATTTGCAGTATGACGTTATCCATTGCTAAATTATGGCTCATCATAGACTAGCTAACCAAAAAGCTAGCTAATGCCATGAATATCAGTGGAAGACCGCTAACGTTAACATTAATGAGCTTGAAAACCACAACGAACTTATTCTGCCTAAATAAAGTATTGATTACTGTATTTATAACTAGTATATCTGTAGTTACAGTCCCTGCATTGTAAAATGTAAGTTAGACGTGCGAGGAGTGAACATTTAGACATAGAGAAAAAGTATCAAACGTAGCTTGTGCATAAAAGTTAGCTTTTCTTTTACACGTGTGTGAAATCCAATGACGCCAAGTGTGCATTTCAGACTGTCGTTCAGCCGCAGCATTAACGAGTTACATAATGGATTTAGATCACTAAATAGTAGGTTTTAGAAGGCAGGCAGCAACTGATGATTGAAAATGGTTTGATGTAGCTTGATGGAAATAATTTTAAAAGTGCAGGTAAAGGGATAAGCAGCTGACATTGTACAGTAATTATAAGGTAGCTTATAAGGCAATAGGGACTAATTATTACATAATACAAATGATGATAGTAATGTCATCATTATTTTTTGTAATTATTAAGTCTTAGTTCAAAGTTATATTTATGAAGCTTACCAAGTCTTTTAATACTGGTAACTTTGATTTGGTTGTTGTTGTTATTGTGTTTTTGTTCAAAAGACTTAAGTTTCATATCTTAAGATTCTATTTTTATACATTTTATTTATCAGAACTTTAATATATTTTGATGTTCCTCTGTTCCACTGTGACAATATTATTTAAAAATAAACAAGTTTGTTTTTAAAATGCATTATCATATTATTTTAGTCAATACTCAAATAACTACAAATAACTAATGTTAGGGAAATCTGTTAATGTTTTGTTGCGCGTTTCTGAAAAAAAAATGCATTTATTACCTTTTACTACCTTTCAAGGGCCTTAATTTTGGTAGGTTTTATTTACTACCTTTTACCCTGTTTAATGCAAATGGCAATCATGCAATAAAGCATTAAGGGGAATGGGGGGGGGGCATAATTTTGACATATCTTGTGATTTTTCCTCTAGGAAAATAACTTCATTCACATTGGGGTTTTGAATTATCGCACCTCTTAAACTCTCGCGGAAGTCTGAAATTCTGACATTTGCTAAACACACTTGTTGAGTAGCCTACGTAACACGGCAAACTTAGATTTTTGCTACCCCAGAGCTAATTTGCAATGCAACTGTTCCATTTGTTAGCTTCAATTTGATTAACACCCGAATATCCTTATATGGGCAAAGATGGCAGCTTTGGTTCCTTTTCGAACTTCAGAGGTCTAAGAATATCAAATCTCCTGATTGTTGGGTTGTTAGGCGTGTAATCCGCTAAATTCATTTCATGTAGGCTAAACAAATTACTGAAAAAACAACTTCCACTGAACCAACAACCACTGGTCCACAGACCACTGAATAAGCAAGTGCGCCGACCGATGTTGTTACCTATGTCCACTTGTTGAGTGTGATCAGCCTAGATTACCTTACCTTATTACCTTACCTAGATTAACGTAACTATCATACCATGTTTTCACATTCGCTCCTTTCCATTTGTATCGGAATCTCGCCCGAGTTGGAAAGTGTAAGCTGCACAGCCGGTAGTTGAGCAAGCTCAATATCGCTACATAACGTTTAGCTAACGTTACCTGATCCAGTAGTAACTTTAGTACATTGATGCATTGTAGGCGCCATTGCATAGACTTGAGAAGTTCTTGTTTTTTTAACAGTCAACTGGAACAGGCGATTCAGTCGACACAGCTTGGGCTGCAGCGAAAGTAACGTTATTTTGATTCTCTCCACGTGGCTGCCTTGTGGAAATGCCAGGTTAGGTTACATGAGCCCAGAGCTAGCAACCACTGCTTGCATGTTTACTTCACGCATGCGCGTAGTAAGTTGATAAAACTCTTGGGGCCGACGCCGTATGGGAGGGCACACTGGGAAAACTTGCAAAATGCACACTCCCACATCCCGTTATGAATGAATGAAGGAAATAATAAACAAATAAAAACAGCCTATGTGACAAGTTTATTGATTAGAACGTTATGATTTCAAATCACTTTCAAGTTCACTAGAATTTCAAACATTCAATGCCAGTGTCAACATTGTAACAACTAGGCTACAGAAACACCAGAGTCTAACAATGCTGAGGCATGGTGTGCTTTTCAAAGAGAGGACCCTGCATGTTGAGGGTATGATTAGAGGTCACTTTCCCCATACAGGGCACTGGAAAAGGCTGTGTAGTCCAGTGCCCCAGGCACGCCATCAGGCCCCGTGTAGGGTGGCATGCGCATGATGCAATACTCTGCCTGCTCTGGGGGAAGCTCTCTGCGCAGCTCGTCCAGAAGAATGTAGGGCTGTAAAGATAGTGACAGTCAAACAAGAATATGATATTCTGAAAAGCATATCTGATCTGCATTGCTCTGCACACTGACAGATACCAATGACCACCAGTGTTGGGAGTAATGCGTTACAAAAGTAATGTAATTACTGTAATATATTGCTGTTTGCGGTAACGGGTAATGTAAGGCATTACAAAAGAAAAATTGGGTAATATTTACTCGGTACAAACTTCAGTAACGCGCGTTACAATGCATTTTAACCCAAAATTAAGCGCTTGTTTTGGTTTGATACATATTCGCAAACACCATGCGAGAACAACAGACGAGGAAAAATCCGCGCAAAATAGTATAGAACGTATCTCCTGATACTGGTTGAAGATGACTGTGGCTGCAGCAGACTCAAAGTCGGACTCTATTTGCGGGATGGACATACGCTCATTATTTTTAGCTTGTCAGAGACAAGGATATGAAGAACATAATAGTTAGTGCACTTTGTGTGCGAAACCGAAAGATCTCACTATGCCTTGCGAAATAGCACAAGTCATTTAAACATCTAAAGTGGTGCCACGCTAATCTTTTTTATTCTTGATAAAACACAAACTATGTTCTTCTAGTGCATGTCAGCTTTGAGCTGTGAACTTGAATTAAAGAGAATAAAGGGATAGAAATGGAGAAAAAGATTGTGTAGCCTGGCAGTGCCACCGCTCCCACCACGCGCATCACGCACTTTGCGTAGGGCAACAAAAGGACAGAGGGGGCACCCAAATGTAACCAATGAATAGTAGCTTTACTGCAAACTGCGTTTCACTCTTCATCAATAACGTTTACAATGTCAGAATGCACTAACACCATGGTACATGGAAGTTTGATACTTTTTGGGTTCTCTCAATCTCCACCACGTAGTTCTAGTAGAATGGAATTGGTGGGTCTTCAATAATTCGTTTCCCAAGCATTTAGGCTACATGAAGCACATGATGTGCCAAGTCGACAAAAAAAATCCATTCAGATAGCTAGGTGGATACCAGGCTCATAATTCACGTTTATTTGCAAAACGAAATGTGAAGCAACATGTCATTGCATACTTTCCAAAGCAATGAAGGCTGCTTAAAACAACTTAACATTGTGAATATTATTGTTAATATTGTGCTATCAATGTAACTCAACAAACAAGGCTTGTAAATGAGCTGGCAAAAGGGCATTATGAGAACGTAAAGATCAATGCTCTTAAAGTGACCGTGAACCATTTATAAGAAAACAGCATTTCTTCAGAAATTAATGTTAAAAAACACACAGTAATGGTCTGTATAATAGGCCGTTAAATTTTTCTTTAGGTGTTTGAGTTATCATTTAAATGTCACTCACTCAAAGCCACTCACTTAGGGCACCAAAATGGCCAATAGGCCACCATCTTGACATGTCTTTATTAAGCTTTGATTTACAATAGGCTCTCTATTGAGCAGGCCTAGGCCTTAAAGTTACAGTATTTATATCACAATTTACCAGACTTTGACCTTTTGTCGTTTTTAACAAAATTCTGACTATGATTGTTCCTTGTTTTGCATTATGAGCACTGCGCCTATTGCATTCTTACTGTATGTTGTTAGCCTTAAGCCTAGCTCAGTCATTATACTATACCACATCTCTCTCCAATGGAAGAGCAATGAGCTGCATTGAGCGTAATAAACTGCATTTAGAATGGCAAAGCCATATTTCTAGATATTTTGGTGAAAGTAACTTAAAAGTAATGCAATAGTAGTGTAATGCCTTACAATTCAGAGACAGTAATATTATAATGTAACAAATTACTTTGAAATGACAGTAATAAGTAATGCATAGTACATTACGATTTTGAAGTAACTTGCCCAACACTGATGACCACAAGGGAATGGACCAAATTAAAATATATATACAGTTGCCCCCAGAATTATTGGCACCTCTGCTAAAGTTGACAATGAGGAATATAAAATCATCTTTTCGAAATTGATCTTAATGCCTTAAAGGAATTATCCGGAGTAAAATGCACTTTAGATCAATTTGCGGATGATTGGGAGTACATACATTGAGTTGACATCAAAATCATGTCATTCGGATGTGTTTTGAGAAAGTTCGATTTTACCGTTTTTGGTCAAAACTCGTTAGCCTGGAAGTGACCAGGGCAAGTAATTTTGCCGCTACAAAACGCTATTTTTATACCTCTTCTACAGTTCCAAACAACATTACACTTACGTGGTAGTGAGTAGAGGGTCCCTAAAGCCAAACCGAAGTATCCCGAGGTCTTTATGTGGTCGGATAGAGAGTCCAGAATGAATTTCATCAAGCCAGTACCTTTCCGGAAATGTTGCTGCTGCAGCTGGTGTCTTTAGGGGAAAGTCCGTAGGAGTCGATTGCCGAGTGTGGAGTAACACGCTCTGGAAATTCACAATTTCGTCGCATTTTTTTTTTTTTTTTTTTAAACATAGTCCAGTCCATACAACTTCATTTCAATTTTGAAAGAAATACTGGACTATGTTTTTTTTTTTTTTTTAAAAACGGCAACGAAATTAAAGTGCATTTTACTCCGGATAATTCCTTTAAGTAAAGAAATTAGGAAATGTCCAACCTTTAAGGACGCCAATTTTCTTTGTGAATGAAATAATGATCATAAATAAATAAACGTTCTTCCTTAAAATACAGGGGTAAGTATTGGCACCCCTATGTTAAATTCTCATAGAGGCAGGCAGATTTTTATTTTTAAAGGCCAGTTATTTCAAGGAAGAACATTTATTTATTTATGAAACATTATTCATTCACAAAGAAAATTGGTGTCCTTAAAGGTTGGATATTTCCTCATTTTGTTACTTAAGGCATTAAGATAAATTTCCAAAAGATGATTTTATATTCCTCTTTTTAGTCAACTTTAGCAGAGGTGCCAATAATTCTGGGGGAAACTATATGTATTTTATGGTCAGCACTATTTACAGGCAGTTTGCCTCCTCCCCAAGTGGAATGATGAATAACCCAGATCGAGGTTGAATCTGGAGCCTCTGGTCCAGCTGCAGCAAAATTTAGAGTGTAGAATTTAGAATGTATTTCAGAATCGGACTTACCTTGTCTCCAGCCAGAATCTTGAATGAGGCCATGACTTGCTCAGCTGTGTCTGTTTCAGACGTCTCCCGTGTCATGAAATCCACGAAAGATTGAAAAGTCACCAGGCCTTTGCCATTAGGGTCTACCAGCGACATGATGCGTGCAAACTCGGCTTCACCCTGTAAGGGAACCATTAGACCAATAAGTCTGCTTTTTTTGATATACTCAAATTGTACAAAAATAATCTATGCATGATATCACTGTTGAAGAATGTGTCTTCATTAGGTGTACCGGATGTGGCTAGGAGTTCTGCAGGGATATATTATCTATTGGTTTCTACATTTTTGTGAAGAACTAGAGAATGATACTAGCAATAACATATTGAAATGTAGGAGTATAACAACATGCTGCAGTGTCGACTCTATACATGTATCAAATGGACAATGAGCATCCACTTGTAGGTTTGTAAGTACAGTATATCCAATATGTAAAGTATCTAATATCCATCATCTATTTCGTCAACTTAAGAACATTTCAGACTGCCCCATAGCTCTTCCAAATAACTGACACAGACAGCATGAACCAGCTGCTTCATGACTTTTGTGTGAAACCAGTGTCACTGCTATTCTCAATGTTCTTATTTCGTAATTTCCTCTTGACATAAAGTGAAGTCTATGGGCTGCATTCAGTGAAAACAAAACCGTGTGGTTGTATTTGTTCATTGAAAATGTCATAGAACTATTCTGATGAACTAGATAGAACATTAAAAGTGTTGCAGTCTGAACTTGACGTAAACTGGATTGAGTAAGTTCCCCTACAAACTACCTGTAGCTGTACCTGTACCAGCTGGCTAATAGAAAAATGACCTGACTAAATGGCTGAATATTCGTTTTCATTTTTTAATTGACTTCAGTTGTCCATTCATTTGTTTTCACCGCATTGTCCCAAACCAGAAGTGGACACGGTGTTGAGAATAATTATAACCGTTACTTCACAAATTATTTAAGGATGGGTTTTTACTGCTGATAAGGAACATGGCCATGATTTTCTTTTGCTAGATGATACTGCTGTTTCTGTGCCTACCAGATCGTAACCCATAGATATCAAACAGGCCCTGAAGTCATCTGTTTCCATACCACCTTTCTTTTTCTGCAGGGAGAGAAGAGATCATTTTGAAATGTCAGCCTAGTGATCCAGTATGATATTAAGAACACATATTGATGATCTAATTCATTCTCTTACAAAGTACTGGGTTGTTGTACTGGGTGCACTCACCTAAAACACAACACTCAAAACCACCACCATATACACACCTGACCTTTGATCACAGGCATTTAAAGCAGGTATTGAAGCAGTATACTGAAATAAAACAGATCTAGTCTTCCAAAACCAAATTTGCTACCATGACATTTACATACACATCATGCTCTCTGAAAAGCCTTATTAAGATGCGTATACAGTATTGACATAAATCATTAAATGTAAAGTGAACAAAAAGATGAAGAACCATACCCGGTCAAAGTGAGTGAATGATGAACGGAACTCTTTGAGCTGTTGTTGACTGATGCCCTTGGCATCACGAGTTAGGATCTGTGTTTCCACTTCATTTATGGTCCTAGCAATGGTAGTAAGGAGGACTTCCCAGCCCACACGGATGTGCTACATAGTAACACAAACAGGACACAGAGCACTTTGGTCAAATTTTTATCACCATAGATGGGTTGGGTACATGCTCCAGTCCTCCTGAAAAGTGATGAAATTAAAAGCAATTTTCTCATATACTGTAGCTTCATGTAATAGAGTAAGGAAAAGAAAGTGTGAAAATAGATAATCATACATATATATTCTAAAATGGTACCCCTAAAAAAGATGAGCAATTACTGGATTATAGTTAAGTTTTGAAGTTACTATTTCACCTTAATTAGTATCACAGATGTATTCAATCTTATATTCAGACATTTAGGCCCCCATCATACACTCAGCACCAAGCACGAAGCAAGGCTTGTTCTTATCTTACACCCAATTCAGTGATGAATTTTTCGCCATGCACTCCATTTTAGTTGAACATTGCGCCTGATGGGTGTGTCAATTAAAGAAATAGGTGTGATCAGGTGCATGATCCAAAAATCGCTATCTTACACCCTCTAAAAATCATTACGCCACTGACCAAGAAAAACCTGGTCTATGGCGACAGGCCCATATAAAGCACAGCTGAAGACACACTGTCACGAGATGTAAGCAGCACTAAGAAACAAGTCCCAAACGACTCGTCTGCAGGATAAATATCCTTAGGATTTTTCTACTATTATTGGGGTAAGTGTTACTTTTTTCAGACTATGTTTTCAATTGTAACCTATCAATTGAAAACACTTTCCTATCCGTTCAAATAATAGGCGAGTGCAGATGCATGTAGGCTATACTCTGCTGGTCACACACAGGTTTTAGTAAACCAAGGTTTAGTGGAATCCCTGTGTTGCATACACAGTTTTGCATGCAAGTAGGTTCCTTCAGATGCGCTGACAAAATACCGACGTCCAGTTCGTTGTTGTGCTGCTTGCTCTTAAAGGAAATAACAGACTGGCTTAAAGGATGTTACACCCAAAACACACCCATGACTGATTAACCCTTCAGCAGGGCAGTTTTGAACATTCTAACTGAAGATTCTGTTCTGCAACAATGTAAGATTCTAAATTTCCATGTTCAATTCAGAGCCCTAGTATAGAGAGAGATCAATTAAGGCTCTGGTTCAATTCAACGAACCCAGATATAACCCAGATATAACCCAGTTTAATTTCCAACATTCCCATGACGGTACCGGCTTAACATGAAAAATGCTCCTGGCATCTGATCACAAAATCATCCTGTGAATTTGTGATCACAGCATGGGAGCCTCCGTCTCCAACACTGTTTGTTAGTTTGTAAGAAGGTTCCAGAGACGGCTCGCTGAGGGGACGCTATGCTCTTTGGTATCTACAGTGCTACACGCTCCGCTCTAGTCATGTGCTGACGGAGACAGAGGCTCCCATGCTGAGATCACAATTGATCTGCACTCAATTGCTCTTCCTTAGTGACCAGCTGTTTTTGTCTCGGTAGACTAAAATTGAATTTCACGGTCTGAAACTAAATTTCAATTTCAAAAATAAATTCAGTTTCAGCATATACTATTCAAATTCGGTTTCTCAATGCAACTGCTCAAATTTGGCAATTCAAATGCAAATACAACATATTCAAATTCAGTTTGAGGTGACAAGTTTTACTCTACACAGAAGTCTCATTAAGAGCTACAGAAAGCACTTGTAGAACTACTTCTTTCCGCCACATATCAACTAATTTCAACTTGCAGGACAAACTGTCGTTAATATTTGTGGATGGTTGCTATGGCCAAAGGCCAGTTGTTAGGCATATCCCAGGATTCTGTTGAATGTTAGCTTTGTAAAATCGCTGTTTTACCTAGCCTACTGCCATGTAACTGAACTAAAAGCCACCTCAGTCATAAGCTACAATGTTGCAATGCTCTGAAAGTCTGTCAGATCGCTATTTTATAGCTCTGATGCAACGTGACATGTAAACTTCACAACAAGTTCGGCAAATTAATATACAGGTGCGATACGGCCAAAAACTGGATCTACTTCATAGGTGTGCAATTAACAGAAAAACAATTTAAGTTCTTAACACCGCACCGCAATAGAAAATTCAACAGAGCAGTGGTATCTAAAGTACTGATCTCTGGTCATTTAGCGGTAAAATACAAATCCATTTTTGCAAATCCATTTTTGTTTGCAAACAGAAAACCATTACAAGTTTTCTATCATCGCCGTACTTCTCTATACGTCAAAATACAGTAGGTTATATCAACAGCATGACTTAATAAACAGAACAAATATTCTAAACACTGTACCTCCATTGAGTAATTTGTATGCTTGTTGTCAAAAATGAGACACTCTTGAATATGCTGATGATCTCCTTCCAGCTTGTCAATATTAGGTTTGTAGTTGATGATGACTGATTCAAGCTGTTTCATCTGACCCATCTGGTCTTCCAGAGTGCCTCCAAGATCCACAGAGTTGCGAGCAATTTCCTGAAGATTGAGAACAACAACTATAAAAGGCTGTCGGAAGATCATGTCAATTGGAAATGAACTTGAGTGGAGGTTTACAAGTGAATAACGTTTTACCTCCATCCTGGTCTGAATCCAGGGTCCAATAACATTGGCCTGGGCAGCAAACTGACGCCTCAATCGTTCATGTGAGTGCTGTTGAGCTAGCTCTTCCTGTAAGGAACTATCCCGCTGAGGAACTAATTTCTTCACCTGTTCAACACCACAATAATCCAGCAAAAGGAATGTTGCATTAAGAAGGTGATCCTGCTATGTAATGTTTATTCACATTCATGCAAAATCACACTCTATACTGATATGACTGAAGAAAAACATTTCCATGCTTTTGTTAGTATTCCAAAGAAAATTTTCCTTGAAACAAAAATTGGCATATTCCCATATCATCAGCTGTAATGATATGCAAGTATGACCAAATAGAAGAATAGAACAATGCCAAGGATGTGGCTGTAGGCAGACGGAATTGCCAAAGGACAGAAATATTGATATATTGTCATTATAGACTATATTGCATAGCCTAGCAGCATTTGCATAGCAATGTAATATAAAAATGAACTCTCTACTTTCCTATAATAAATTAAGATCTGTAATCACAATACAATATAAATTGTACCCATTTTAGTTAAATGTAATTTTATTGTATTATTATTATTATCAATATTATTATTATTATTTTTATTATTGTATGTATTTTTAATTTTTTCTTCCTCCTCTGCAATGTTATGTAGGTTGTCTTATTATTTATTTTATTTTGTTCCATTTATAGGCCTAGGCCTACACTTTTTTACCCCAATTATTATACTATTTATTTTGTTATTTCATTGTCACTGTAATCTCAGCTTCACTGAAAATGAGGACTACCCTCAATGAACCTCTGAGAATAAATAAAGGTTGAATGAATGAATGAATGAATTTGCGCATGTTGAATGTCAATTTATCTAGATACATAGGCCTATACTGTACCTCGAAATTTTCAATAAACCACATTTCACAATGTACTGCGCAAACACAGGAGACGACAAGTGCTAATAGCATTGATTAGGTATTCCGCCATATGTATGAAAATAGCGCATGTCTGTTTTGCGGTGAAAATCTTGCGCCTGTTAAAAGCAGGTGTAATCAAAATCGCGGTTGAATGCGTCAATTAGAGAAACTTTTAGAGACAGCTGAATAAGTATTCAGAGCATCAGTTTTCTTCATTGTGCAATAAATAGTTCAAGTATTTTTAAGTAGATTAGTAGGCCTACTCTGTATGTCACTGCTCGTTGACATCTTATTATCATGTATGATCGCTAAAGTTTGTTTCTTTTTAATGTCACAATTGGTTAACTATTCAACTGTGCTTGTGGTTCAGCTGTAGGCACGCAATTAGCTTTGCAGAGGGGGCAGGGAAACAACTACAGATATGATAGTAATATGTAATAACACATCCAACACAGATCAAGATCACCTCAAACAGAAAGATCACCTCAGTTTTCTTGAGCTGTAGTATTGTTTACCTCAGATCTCCATGGCGACCATTGAGCACTGTTAACCACTTTATCCAACAAAAACAGATGTGCGGTGGCACCCCTAAATCATAATGTACTGGAAAATATTTTGCATGTGTTGTTTCTACATATATTGGAACACTTTTAGCACCCAGCCATATCAAAATTCAAGAATTGTGTTTTTTGATGCACCCTAGCCTATACTGTACCTCGAAATGTTATCATTTTTAATAAACCACATTTCACAATGTACTGTGCAATTAAAGGCCTAGACTTGTGATCAACTAATGTTGTTGTTGTGGTGCATTGTCTCTAAGTGTCAACCAACTGATGATACACATTGGAAATGTTAGTACGCAAGACATGAAGTTGGTATGGAGGAATGCACATTCTCGCGTGATATACGTACAAATATTTTTGGCGCATGAAAGCATACAACCAACATAAGGTTTGTCTCAACTCATACAAAGGGGGTGAAAGCAATGGAGAAGGCTGGGCTATGGTGATGGAGAGGATCAGGGAGGGCTGGGGTGGGCAGCTGGAGGACCCTCCACTGCAGCATGAGCGGGGTAGGCTGGGGCCATTTTTACTGATTTTGCTGACAATTATCAAATTCATGCTGGTCTTTCTGCTTGCCTTCTTTTTTCTCAAGTCTCAAGTCACATGTCCCATTGTACACAACCTGACTTGATGACACATTACCATACATATTTCCACAAAACTGCTAGGCATGTAATCAGAACAATGAATAGTACCTTGTCCCATTTCAACCCAATATCAGCTGGGGTGATATTGCTGTATGGGTTGGAAAGATTGGGAGAGATGCCATAACTTTGCGCAATCTTCTGAACTTCAGTGTAAATGCCCAGTATGGACTGGCGTTCACAGTCAGCCTCAGGCATAGTTGCCTTGAACTGATCATGGGCTGAGATTAAACTCTGCAGACACATAAAACAGGCAAGGCAATTACCTTTTCCTTGTTGACAAGATCAGGACCTGAGTATTACCTCTTAATTTTTATGTGAAGGGAATATGATTCATAACAAAATTATTTCAAAACAGTTTAACATAACACACCATTAATGATTGACATACATAAGTACTTATGAACAATGACAGGCCAACCCTTAAATGGGTATGTTGTAATTGAATCAAGGGACGCAATAGAGCTCTTACGCTTATGACAAATTGAGATTTTGTGATGCCATAACAATTCACTTAAGTGTGCCTTTCCAAAAGCACTAAATTTGGTGTTGGACACCGATCAACTTGGAGAATCAACTATCAAAACTATTCAAAAATATTTAGAAAGTTCTTAAATGGCTTTGGTTGCTTTTCCAAACAGAATGAGCTCTTGTGCAAAACAATGCTTCAGTAATAATTCTTAGAAAGAATTTCAAAGCTCTAAAATGAATGGGTGTCAATTTTGGGAAACTCATAATGACAAAATTGGAAAACAGAAATGAACTTGTTTTCCAAAACAGTGGAGATCATGTTTTGTTTCAGATTCATCTTCAAACACACATAAACACCCACACACACCCACCCACCCACCCACACACACATCCACACACACACACACACAGACTAACACATACATAAACACACACATTTGAACCATTTATTTACTGTATGTCCACATGGAGAAAAGTGGTGCAGGGACACAAATCAGGGTCAGAGACACAAGTATTAGAGATGCAATATAATACACATACAAACTTATGGACCAGTGTATCACTCAATAAGCATAATACTCAGTTCTTATGGGTATAAATAACATGTCTCCGCCATATGTGACGGCTGCCAATAGCAGAGACGGCACAGTACTTTGCAGGCTGTTAAGCCCTCTTGGCCTAGCTGTTGTAGCCCTCTTACAACCTACCTGTGTGAGTGTCCTAGGCTGGCGAATACTGCACACACACACACACACACACACACACACACGCACACACACATACAGTGGTGGCCAAAAGTATTAAGACAAAAGCCAAATAAAATGTTTTCATGATTTGCTTGCTTGCATGACATGGCTGACAGAAAAAGGTAAGGAGGACAGCTGCTGTACCTGAATCTCATCCACACTGTGCACCATGAACATGTCCTGCAAGTCCTCTATGGCACCCTCCAACCAGTTGTTAAATGGTGCTGATCTCTTGGCAAACTCAAGAAACAGCTGGTCAATGGTCTCAAGCAGCTTCTCTGTTCTCTGAGAAAATGCATGAAGCACATTACAGATTATTTTGAGGATCATTAGTCACAACTTTTTGAAAACCTTGTTGGCTATGTGATCCAATTTACACAGCCCTGCACCAGACTAAAACTCGCAACCTGGTACATGGGAGGCTGGCATGCTAACAAGGACCAATGAATGTTAATATCTGTCGCTAGCATGTTCCTTAAGCTGTCTCAAAGGGAGAATTACTGACAGCACAGCTTTATAACCCTGTGGCTGTCATTGTGGTCATGATATTAAAATACACACATACATATTGTAGATGAATAGGGATATCAATATTGTTCTAATCTCAGTTAACTTTTCAGCCATGATTAGTCCATACCTCCAAGGCCTCCCGCCTCTTTTGAGTGAGTGTACCAAGCTGGTCCCATTGGTCGCATATCTTCTGACAGCGTTCATTTATGGTTGCAGAATCATGGTAGTCAAGCTCACTATGTACAAAAATACAAATGCAGATACTCATAAATATACACTTTTGCGTTGATTTTGGCAATCATTCATGCACTCACCTTGGCATTGGCAGGTGGTACAGGCATATTCCAGGATGACAGAATTTATTGGGCTCAAATTATGGTTAGGCAAGGAGTGGAGCATTAATTCAAGCTTAAATATATGCAACACCCATCATTCAGCTGAAAAAATCTAGTAACTGCAGACACTTTGACCAATCAGTGGTGTTACTGTAGATTCTAAAAAGGGAAAGGCATCATGATCATGACAGAGCACAGAAAATTGCACTTGACAGACTATTAAAGGAACACATTTTTGTCTCCGTGCATGCATTGTCTTAGTTTAGCATAGTGAATATAATCTCTCGATGCCAGATAGCATGTCGTAGGTGAAGCACTGCTACTTGGGTGCAGAGATATCACGCAACACGAGTACCTTTTCTCACTCGCTACAGCACAGACACTCTCTGCGCCCTAGTAGCAGTGCTTCACCTATGCTTTGCCCCAATATAGTCCCAAGCCAATACCTGCCTAGGAAATCGTCTCGTCTTAAAACCACTCGGGCTGCAGTGTCCCGCCGGCGGGACAGTTGCCCCCCCAACATTCTAAATATTTTTTTATACATCAGATTGTTATGTATCATAGTCATATTACACATCACAGAAACGTGGACTCTTGGGAACCAATACATGACAATATTTTTCATGTAAAATATGTGTAGCGCTTTACATTGTCAGATTAATCTAACTATGTCTCAATTTTTTTCAATTTAAATCTTAAATCTTTAAGTCTTAAATGTAATCAAAAATGCCCTCCTCCGCCTTTGGTGCTTCCCTACCTTCTAGCTGCAGTGTATATTCTTAGCAATAAGTAGATTCAGCATATTGGGTCTTGAAATATTCACAGGAATCCATAAAAATTTAATAATCATGTTATATTTCTTAAATTTCCCTTTATGGATCAATACCGTATCTATCTATCTATCTATCTATTTTATCCAATAGTTGTGCAGATGTATAGTCCATCTTATACACACCAATTGAATTGAAATAGTGTTACTTCAGAGTGTTACCTTTCATTTGAGACCAGGATTATGCTTCTAGACAAAGGGGTTCATATGCAGTAAGCATTAGATTGTCAGTATGCATTTTGGATAACCAAAAATCCTATGGGGAGTTTCCATAGGGCATTTTACAAAACGCATGACCATACCTTGGCAAATAATGGTCTAAAGTACTCATATTTTCATTCTTTATTGATCTACTTTTGCACACAGCTTCACAAGACCTGGTGTTAGGGCTCAGTTGTGTTTCTAAGTTATATCAAGTGACCTAGAGGGTTGAAATGTGGTCAGTTCAGAGATGCTTGTTATCTGGCAGTAAGAAAAAAACAATATTCTAACCTCCGTAACTCTGTGTCAGTACATTACACAGTTCTTCTGATTATTTCCATTTTCATAGCTTTCCAAAGAGGTCAAGAATTTGATTATAGGCCAATCTAGGTGGGAACAGTGGCCTCTTAAGTTTGTACTTGTTGTAAATACGGAGGCCACAAGAAGTAATTAGGGATTTTTTTTTTTTCGTTGGCTCACTTTTACTCATGACATGCTATCCGGCTAGAATAATAACACTTTGTTAGATTTTATTAGATAAGCAGTTTTTGCAGTGCAGGAATCAATATCAGAGCAGCAAGGCACCTGTGCCTGTCAACAGGACTTGACTTGACATGACATGACCTTCCACCTACTTATTTTGTGTAAACAGACTACCTCATTGTTCAAAGTTCAGCTGCCAACACAGCATACATTATCCACTTTACTGTCATCCCCCAAAATCTTTCCTTCAGATAAGACTATTTAAGGATAACTTATTAAGAGAAAGCCTAAAAACAGTGGCAGAGAGATTAGGGGAGTTATGGTGTCACCTCTAAGCCCCTCCCTGCTCCTTTGTATGTGCTAATATGCATCCAATCACAGAGGTCAACATAGAAGGGAATCCTGGCTTGGTATTGTATTGCTAACAGCATGTGTTGGATAGAAGGCAAACAAATATATACCCCTAAATAAACTCTACCTCTTCCTCCCCCTTCTTTTTCCATACTTCTGTTGTCTCTTATGACAAAACCCTTGAGCTTTAACTTGGCCCTCCAACAGAGAAGATTTTCGTGGCAGCCACTTAGTTCAGGAGGAGACACATCAGACCCCACCACTGACCCCAGAGGGAGACATGGAAATGGAATCCATAAGGGAGCTCTGTATGCTCAGTCCTCTGCTGAGAAAGTATGCTGCAACACTAAGGTCACCCCTCAAGCTTGTGGGCGAATACCCGGAGTGCTGTGAAATACTCTCACCCACCACCCCCTTCACTAGTCTCATTTATCACTCTAAAGCAACTGAGCCAGAGCTAGGGAAGGTCACCTCAGTATCCTGACAGATTTAGAAGTAGACTCGCTGTATTTGTATCTCAATATCATAGCTTTGAAACAGATTTAACAGCTACCCCATATCATTGGCAAAACTGGTACCCCTCGAGGTGGCCAAACAGTTTGGGGATTGTTGTCTTCTAACATGTCTCTAATTTAAATTTTGCCATGATGCCCCTGCCTTTTTGTAGCTTAAAGATGTAAGTTATCACTCTGTAAACAAACCAACTCCAATATAAAGGGGAGGAAAATACAGGTCAATAGGGCAAACCCCTATTTAACTAACAGATACCACCATGGAGTTTATTATTTTCATTAAGATAATTATTTTTGTATTACAAGTTGCTTTAAATGTTTAAATAAATACAATAAACAATACATGAAAATAAGGTATTGTCTTACTAAATATGCACTGTTTCGCATTCATATACAAAACAAAAATCTGAACACTGGATGAAGCCAGGTTCAACTGTCACATGTTCCATTTTCATTTAACTGACATATAAGACCCAAGGATTTTTACAGAGGTAATTTCTTCATTCACATCTATGTTATAATTTGGATATCTTTTTTTTCATCAAGAAATAAACAAAAAAAAACATTGCCATAATTATTGGCATCTCTGTATTTAATATAGCATCTCATAAAGATTGTGCTGATTCCTAGGTCCTCCCTTGTCCATTCTCTGTAGCTTACCCACTGGTTTTCTATGATCAGGGGACCGATCATAGAAATTATTTTTAGTCTATTATACAAAAAAACAAATATATTGAAATATATTTATAAGTGTCAAATTATATGTTTGGGCCAATTTTGAACATTTACATATATTTCAAAAATATATTGTGAAAATATATTTTAAGTGTCAAAAATACATGTTGGGGCAATTTTAAATATTTACATATATTTCAAAATATATTGTTAAAATATATTTCAAATATATTTTTTATGTATAGGAGAGCATTCATTAGGACCTGTTATTTGGCTCACTCTTTCACTCTCTCTTCTTCTTTCCCTGCCTTATTTGGAAGCCCCCAAACTCCTGTTTTAATGATAACAGTCCAAGAGTTTGTGTTATTCAAAGCATATACTGTATGTTAGGTCATGTTTATGAAAAATATATTGCTAATATACAGTATGAATGCAGTAAAAACTAAATGTGCCATTCACTAATGTGTTATGTAATTTCTTAACTCACTTCTCTTTCTTTTATGTGGCTTCACATTACCTTTCCAAATGAAGTTTGTTTCTTTCAGTCTGTCACTAATAACCAATGAAGATAGCCTATGTTGGAAAGAGGTGCAATCCAATATATATTTCAAACATATTTTTGTTGTGTATGGGATGTAACGGTGTGGTGAGTTCCTTAAGCCGTTCAGTTATTGATTAATAAATAAGACATTTTTGCACTTTCATTTTGAGACAGAGTCAAATGCACTCATAGACAGTAGCTTTTCTACCTTAATGCACGGATCTCGTTATACGTTTAATGTATGTTCGGGCAGCTACTCCTCTCTTTCTGGTACTGCATACCACCATTGAATCTTCTAGTACACAGTACACGGCCATATCGGCCCACATTCACCCCTGCTTGTTAAATTAAATTAGTCAATGAAAATGAGGGCTGTTTGTAGAATTCTATAGGATTCAAGTTGTCTTGAACACACCATCACATTTGTGACAGAACTCTCCCATTGACTTGCATTGCATCTACAGTACAAGGATACAAGGATACAAGAAAGTTTATTGTCACATGCATATAGTTACTGGAAGTAAGAAATGCAGTGAAATTATGTCTGGTGTCAGCCTATTTGTGCATTAATGGGGGGGGGGGGGGGGTAAAAAGTGCAGTAGAAGAGGGGTTTAGTAGATTAAGTGACAAGGGCTGCATAAGAAAGGTGGGGGAGGATTGGGATTGGGGGGGGGCACTAACAAGGAGCACCCAAGAGCAACAGGGGCAAGGAAAAACTCCCTTACCAAGGAAGAAACCTTGGGCAGATCCACGGCTCAAGGGGCTAACCCAAGATTGTTGGAGAAGATCCTGAAGACAATGTGCTGTGTATGTAGGGAGGGGGGGCAGTGTGCAGCAAGTATGTAGAGGAGGCTTACTGTAGCAAGCAGTGTGCTGTATGTGAGGTGATGACAGTGATGATGTAAGTGTGTGTGTTTTGTGTGTGTGTGTTGGGGGTGGGGGGTGGGGGGTGGGGGGGCAGAAAGGCTAGGCAATCAAGGACATGGGTAGATAGATGGAGGAGAAATCAAAAATAATAAATAAAAAGTACATTATCTGTATGGAGTCAAAATAGGGTCTTTAATATTGAGAGCTTGTGTAAAGATGTTCACATGTGTATAAAGTTTTGCAGTTGTGCAAAAGAAGTTCTGTATGTGCAAAGACATTTCGTACCTGTAGAAATGTTTTGTACATATGTGGGGGGGAAATGCGGGTAAAAATATGTTGTACACGTGTGGAAAAAATATGTACCTGCACAAATACTTTGTATGTGTGTGTACATATTTTTTTCACACATGTACAAAATATTTCTACAGGTACGAAATTTCTTTGCACATGCAGAACTCCTTTTGCACAGCTGCAAAACTTTATTACACATCTTTTCACAAGCTCTCAATATTAAAGACCCTATTTTGACTCCATATATCTGCCACCACAATTATGATGAGGTTAAAAACAATGGTTTTGTATTTGAAGAGTGAGCACATAATCTACTTTACCGAGCTAATTATTCCATTTGAAGATGTAATGGAGGAAGCCTTTGAAAAAAAGGAAGTCAAAGTATGCAGAACTGGTAGCAGAGGCAAGAGAGCAACACTTCTGCTAGATTTTGGTTTTCAAGGACGCTCACTGAAAGGAGCTGTAAAACAGTTATCAGAGGCTGCTGAAAAGGCAAGACAATTGCTATGATTCTCACAGACTACTTGGGCTCATGTTGTAACTTGAATTGACTCTGAGATGTCCGAGTCTGAGTGGTAGTTGTTGGTGCCCGCATCAAGGGCTTGCATGTCAGTTGGGTATGTTGCTGATCGGATCATAAGCGGCCACAGGAACAGTCTTCCCTGGAAAAGACATTGCCTGGATGGCAGTATATGTTGCTCAAAATGTCAGGGAGCCTATAGGACTGGTTGTTTTTGGCTCCCTCTGGTGTTGATCTATGTTTTTTGTTTCACATTTCAGTTTTTTCCTGTTGCCACACCCTTGTCCTTATTTGGTCTGTTTCCTGTCTTGCCTATTATCTCCCAATTACCTTCCCACCTGCATTTTATCTCCATTCGTTTGTTGAGTATTTAAACCCTGTGTTGTTCATTGTTCTTTGTCTGATCGTCGTGTCTGTGTTTGTGAGACCTGCTTAAGACTACCTGTACCCGGCACGTAAGCTCGGCTGACTTCAGTTTTTTGTGCTCTGTTTAGTTTTGAAACTACCCCGCCTGAGGTCTTTTGTTTTCAAGAGCCTGTTTTTGTTTGATGACCAAGTTTGTCGAGTATTGGCTATTTTCACACCAATAAACCAAGACTGCAAGATATTCAGTAATCTGCATTTGATTCCTCTGGCCACCCTGACAGTACGATCAGACCAGGATGGAATCAGCAGATTTCACACAGTCTGTTCTGGAGAGACAGGGAGTGATGATTGGGAAACATGAGAACCAGTTCGATTCTGTGCAGAGGTCCTTGGATTCCGTTGCATCCAACCTCACCGATCTGGCTGCCCAGCTGCAACACCTCCAGCTCACGGTGTCCAAGCCGCCGCCTCAGTCCCGAGTGACTGGCTCAGCCTCTTTTCCCACGCAGCAGAATCCTAACCCTGAGCCTCGTCTGCCTCCCCCTGAACCCTACAGTGGGGATCCTGGAACCTGCAGGTCTTTTCTATCCCAGTGCTCCCTGGTGTTCCAGCTTCAACCAGCAACCTTCCCAACCGACCGGTCCCAGATTGCCTATGTCATTACTCGCCTGACGGGCCGGGCCCGTGAGTGGGGAACGGCCATATGGGACGCAGATGCTCCAGCCTGCCGCTCCTTTGATGACTTCACCACGGAGATGATCAAGGTCTTCGACAGATCTCTCCAGGGTCGGGAGGCCGCCAGGGAGATACTCCAGTCCAGACAGGGGAAGAGGTCCGTGTCAGATTTTGCCATCGATTTTCGCACTCTAGCGACCACCAGTGGCTGGAATATCGATGCCCAGTTTGATGTCTTCCTCAATGGTCTCTCTGACTCCATCAAGGATGAACTGCTTACCCGTGAGTTGCCTCAGGACTTTGATGGTCTGGTGGACCTAGCGATTCGCATTGAAAAGCGGCATAAGCAGCGTTATAGCGAGCGAGATTATAACCGAGGATGGAGGTCACCTGCTGCATCAACCCATAGTGTCTCACCACCTCCTGCTGCCTCCAGTGAATCCCCCGAACCCATGCAAGTGGATCGAGCCCGTTTGTCTCCGGCTGAGAGGAAGAGGAGGATGGACTCCCATTCTTGCCTGTATTGTGGCCAACCCGGTCATTTTGTTGCCCATTGCCCGGTAAAAGGCAACGCTCACCTGTGAAGGGGGAGTTACTGGTGAGCGCTACTCCTCTTCTACCTCCCTCTACTACCCGGTTCCTCATCTCAGCCACCCTCACTGCCGGGAGTCGTCGCCACCCTGTGTCCGTCCTCATTGATTCTGGCGCTGATGGGAATTTCCTGGATGCTCGTCTGGCTGCTGAACTCTGCCTCTCGCCCATCAAGCTCCAACAGCCTCTTGAGGCAAAGGCCTTGACGGGGGCGAAATTGGCCCTGGTGTCCCACGTCTCCCCACCCTTGGGTCTGCTCATTTCTGGAAACCACCAGGAGGTGTTGTCCTTTCACCTGCTAGAGTCGCCACATGCACCTGTGGTCCTGGGCCATCCATGGCTGGTCAGACATAACCCACACATAGATTGGGCTAGGGGCAACATAATGGGTTGGAGCTCTTCCTGTATGTCTAATTGTCTGCGTAATGCCCTCATTCCTCTGTCTTCAGGTCCTTCTAGTGCAGCTCCTCTCGTGGACGACCTGTCTGGGGTACCCCCGGAGTATCTGGATCTCAAGGCTGTTTTTAGCAAGGCCCGAGCTACCTCATTGCCACCTCACTGCCCGTATGATATGGCCATTGATCTTCTGCCAGGTACGTCACCCCCTAGGTCGTCTCTACCAATTATCCATTCCTGAAACTAAGACCATGAATGAATATATTGGGGACTCTCTAGCCGCAGGAACCATTCGACCTTCCTCCTCTCCTGCCGGGGCGGGTTTTTTCTTTGTGGGGAAGAAAGACGGCTCCTTGCGCCCCTGCATAGATTACAGGGGTCTGAATGACATCACCGTCAAGAACCGCTACCCGCTCCCCTTGATGTCGTCGGCTTTTGAGCAACTACAGGGGGCCAAGATTTTTTCAAAACTCGACCTCCGTAGTGCCTACCATTTGGTCCGAATAAGGGAAGGGGATGAGTGGAAAACTGCATTCAACACGCCATCTGGCCACTATGAATACCTGGTCATGCCTTTCGGTCTAACTAACTGCCCAGCAGTTTTCCAGTGTCTTATAAATGATGTCCTCCGGGACCTGTTGGGAAAATTTGTGTTTGTTTATCTGGATGACATTTTGATTTTTTTCCCAATCTGTCTCCCAGCATGTTCAACATGTCCGCTGTGTCCTACAACGCTTGCTCGAGAATCAACTCTTCGTCAAAGCAGAGAAATGTGAATTCCACAAAGAGACAATTTCCTTCCTGGGCTTCGTAATAACATCTGGGGGAATTAAGATGGATAGTCCCAAGGTCAAGGCTGTTACTAACTGGCCTCAGCCAACCACTAGACGGGAGCTCCAGGCGTTTCTGGGATTTGCTAACTTTTATAGACGTTTTATAAGAAATTATGGCACAGTGGCCGCGCCCCTCACGTCCTTGACTTCTTCCAAGGTACCTTTTTCCTGGACCCCTGCCACCGAAGAGGCTTTTGTGCAGCTTAAAAAGCTTTTTACTACTGCCCCTATTTTGTGCCGTCCAGACCCGACTCGCCAATTCATTGTTGAGGTAGATGCCTCAAATGTAGGGGTGGGGGCGGTTCTGTCCCAGCGCTCCGCCACCGATCAGAAGATCCATCCCTGCGCGTTTTACTCCCATCGACTCACCCCAACCGAGCGCAACTATGACGTAGGAGACAGAGAGCTGCTGGCCGTCAAGCTCGCACTCGAGGAGTGGCGCCATCTGTTGGAAGGCACTGAGAAGCCATTTTTAGTGTGGACAGACCACAAAAACCTGGAATACTTGCGTTCAGCCAAACGCTTAAATCCTCGTCAAGCCCGTTGGTCTCTGTTCTTCTCCAGGTTCAACTTCTCTCTGTCTTTCCGTCCAGGCTCTAGGAATGGCAAACCTGACGCACTCTCCCGCCAGTTCCCAGATTCTGGTTCTGTGCCCGCTCCCAGTACCATCCTGCCTCTTCAGTGTGTTGTGGGGGCCGTCACATGGGACATAGAGTCCACCGTCCGCACTGCCCAGTCTGGTGAGTCCACTCCTTCTGCCTGTCCTCCTAACCGACTTTTTGTGCCTCAATCTGTCCGTCCCCTGATCGTCGTGTCTGTGTTTGTGAGACCTGCTTAAGACTACCTGTACCCGGCACGTAAGCTCGGCTGACTTCAGTTTTTTGTGCTCTGTTTAGTTTTGAAACAACCCCGCCTGAGAGGTCTTTTGTTTTCAAGAGCCTGTTTTTGTTTGATGACCAAGTTTGTCGAGTATTGGCTATTTTCACACCAATAAACCAAGACTGCAAGATATTCAGTAATCTGCATTTGATTCCTCTGGCCACCCTGACACAAAACCTGTATACATCATTCAGAATTGGTTGTGCCTTGCCAGATGTGCAAGAGGCCCACCTGCAGTCGGCCATTTTGAATGGAGAAACAGTAACATAAATTTGATCATGTAAAGCAACATATTTTATTAGTGATGTTGATTCCCAAGAGTCCAAGCTTTCAAATGGTGTAAAATATGACTATGCTACACAACATTATGATGCATAAAAATGACTTAGAATGTTGGGGGGAGGTGGGTGACTGTTTCATTTCTGGAACGCATGGAAACTAAGTGGTTGCATAAGATGAATCTTGGGCATATTTTGGCATATTTATTCCACATTCGTTTAGCAGTTATCCTCGAGACTTTGAATACTCACTGTGCACGCTACTAAGGTGAACAACTGCAGACACATTAGACAGCCTTAACATCTTGAATTAAACTGGGTTTTTATCCTATACTAGCCTACCACATTTCACCATTAAGGTGTGTTTACTTCTATTTTAAACTACAGGCCTAATAATAATATAGTTTTTATATCCAGTTATTTTATTGTTCAAAACGTCTTGACTGAGTAGCCTATAAAACTAGTGTGTTTTAACCAAGGCTTTGAACGGGTTCAAGAACGAAAACGAAAACCAGAAACTTTTGATGTTTTGCTACAAAACCAGAAACTTTAAATTTTTTATGTTCCGGAACAGAATTGTTTAAAATAATGGTAACCGGTTAATACCTTTATTTTTTCGTTCTTTGACAATATTTCTGTGCAATATGACTTGAGAAATGGAAAAGAGAAACTTGCCGGCAAGTAGCCTAATCAAGAAAACAAAATGGAACCTTTAGAGAATATTCTAGAAACAATCTCTAAATGGGTAACCTTCAGCAAACCTTTAGAGAACATTCCCTGAACGTTACCTGTTTGTAGGGAACCTATCTGACTGATGCTTTATGTTGGTTCGTTCAGTCCAAAATGGTGAAAGTGCTACCAAAGCACCATCTAGCAGCTGGTAAAAAAGTGTTCTGCCTCTTCAGCTTCTATCCTACCACGGTTGCAGCTATGTGATTGGGAATGGGAGAGGTAATAAAGACTGGTGTGGTCCTTACTTGAGCTCCTGGGCAATGGCAGCAATCTGTTCCACACGGTCTTGATGAGCAGCCAGGTCACTCTCAAAAGCCTCATGTTTCCTCAAAAGGGCTCGCAACTCGGTCAGAGATGCGGCCTCATAGTCCCTCTGCATCAGCAAGCAATCTTTACCTGTGTCATTATGAAATACCTTATTATCCTCATTATTACTTTTATTTTCATCATTTTTATTGTTATGTAGTAGTAGTATTATAGCTATGTGCTGCCTATTACCTTCAGACCATGCTTCATGGGTGGCGCCTTTCTGCCGGAATTTTTCTGCCAGATGGTCTAGTCGCTCAAGTCGACGAATCTCACTAAGCAACCACTCCTCATAGCCCTTCTCTGCCTGGTCAAGGCCTTGCCATGCTGTGGTGATATCCTACCGACCAGAGAAAATGACAGTTGACAGTCAGCTGTTGATGAACTGTCTGTTGTTGCAGGCGTTTTCGTTCAACAGAAGAAGTAATCCGGGGGTCACAACATTGCTTCCAGGCTCTTTTAAATATCACACCATTCTAGTTGTTATTTATCATCCATAAAGAAGGTTGGCCAATTATGTTTGAAATCTTTGAAAATGAGTCTCTACCATTAGTCCTCATCATTGGTTGCAGTTACTAGACTTATTTCCAATACATCCTCTTTACTAGAGGTTTATTATATTCTAGTTTATTATTCTATTATTCAAGGTGTATTACTCTAATTCTTTGTTACATACTGAGCTCTTGTCTCCTTGCCTCTGTCCACCAGATCCACCTGCCCCTCCCTTGGATTTACTGACAATGTATATAAAACGTAAAATGGTATTATAGCTGCTGAGAAAAAATGGCCCAAATTCATTAGATTCCAATGATCTCAGTATAGTTTTTTCATCTACAGGTAATGATCAATATCTAACGTTTAAATACTTTGAGATTGAAAATTGCTACAGGAGCTTCATACCACACGATAGATTGGAAACAGAGCTGTTAAATCCAAATGATAATATAAAAGTACAACTCACCGATACCATCTTCCCCTCAGATGGCATAAAAGCTGGTCGGTTGCTGATGCGAAGTTTGGTCTGGAGTGTGTTGAAATTAATCTCCAGCTGGCACTTCTCTTGGACTTTGGGTGGCTTGTGCATTCGCCGATAGTCACGGAAGTCCTCCAGCTTTCGCCTCATGGCCATCATAGTCTTTTCTGGGGCACGATTTTCAAGCCAGGGTGTAGTACGACGGATCCACTCCAGCAGCTACACAAAGACACTGGTCAAGCTCTATGAAGACTCCAAATAACTACCTAGATCAGTGTTATTTCAAGTAATACCTCACTGGCCAGCCTCTCGTACTCCTCCATCAGCTTCTCATTCTCCTGATTTACTCCCAACACCTTGCAGATCCTGTTAGCTGCAGTCTCTGCCTGAACACAAAACATCACCACTGTCTTATTTCAGTTGACATTCTAAGACCAGTGCAACACAAATCCATGGAATTAATTAAACTATGGCAAACCTATACTATCTATCTATCTATCTATCTATCTATCTATCTATCTATCTATCTATCTACTGGCTGTGCTTCCATTACATTAATAGGTTTCAAGTCAAAGCTAACTTGTCCTAAGTTACATGGATCACAAAAGAAACAGTTTTAACAAAGACTGTACAGGTCTGTCCTGGGCTCTAGAAATTAAGATATGGACATCAATGTCTGCCCAGTGTATGATGAAAGGAGGTCTGATCTCAGAAAAACAAATAGAAGATTATGTTGACGTTATATCTGACGTTATACCTGTTCTGCTCCAGCAAATGCATGATAGAAGCATGAGACATAGGTCATGATAGCTCTCTCATCTGGCTTGGGCGTGTTGACAATGTCTAGTTAAAAGGATAGACAGGGTGAATAAGAGGAATGAAGAAACAATACAGAAGTGACAGGTTCTGTGAATGAGAGAACTGAGATGACTGAACAGAACAGTAAGAGGGTTTTACAAAAATACTTAGGAAGGTGGAGATTACAAAAAAGGAAAATGTAAAAGGGAATTTCATTGCCCTGAAGGCTCTAAGGCTCTTGCCATCTTGGCATAAACGTTTAGCCTGGTAAACCAAACTCATTCACGAAGTGAATAGTCTGGTCACTCATGATTGAGAAACCTTTCCACCACTTGCATTGCGATGGGCATAGATTTTGAAATCAATGGTCCAGCCTAACCAATCACATTGATCAGGGATTCATAACATTACTTCCTACTTCGCCTAAACTTTACAAACTGACAATAAACAGCATGGGCAGTCAGGAAACGATGTACGTTGGCCTACCTTTGCTGTAAATAAATGTACACATTCTTCCAACTACAATTTTTGAAGTTTGCAGGCGTTGCTACTACTATTTATCACAGCCACTTTCGATTGCGAAACTATAGTTTCATCCCTTCTCATCGCTGATTGGACAGGTAATCTGCCAACCGATGGAAACATTAATGAACTTTGGTGTTCCAGACTAGTATCTCCCTGAAAGAAGATCTAGGTGGGCATGGCCAGGCCAATAATCTTTGGGAAGTCAAATTCAATTATTGAATTTCTTTGCATAATGTTTAAGTCTATCGGCCAGTTCAGACAAAAAATATGAGTTGTAACTAGGCTACTTGAAACCAGCAGCATTCTAATACCTCATATAGGCTACATGTACACGGTTGTTTAAAACAGACATTTTTCTATGGGGTTGGGCCTCTCGTCCACACGTATACAGCGGTTTTAACTCTCTCAAAGTTCGTGTTCAGAGATATTTTTTGTGGACAGATTTAGGGAAAAAAAACATGGATTGGGAATTTTGTTTTTAAAATACCCAGGTATGTGGAAACCAGGGCCTAACACCAGACAATCAAACCATCTTGCAACCATGCAACAGACTCAACATTTCCATAACATCACCAATTTTACAGTCTTGTCTTTGTCTCACAGAAATAAATGAAATCTTTTAAGATTACTTAATTCTGACCTGTCTCTTCTAAACCCCTTTAGGAGAAATAGGGAGCAAAAATGCATCAGTCTAAGATCAGTGCAGGGAGAGTATTTCAAGATCCTGTTTTACGCCGGTGCATCATTACCCACTACTGTGTCCCTAGCCATGAAAAGACAGAAAGCTGTGCTGTGTTTATTACCCAATGTGCTTAAATGTCCAAAAAAATGATATTTATTCACTCAATGAAATGTTATTGGGGTAAATGTTGCTGTTTCAGTGTTCATTCTTGATACATTTTCAACTGCAACCCATTGTTGGGCAGTATACCCTACTGTGAAAGCAAATTACAATTAATGTAGCCTACAAGCTCAAGTAAAAGGTGGGTGCAAAATGGGTATCTATGCTACTGTAGGCTACTTGCAACATGCACACCTGTTTCAGCAATGCAAGCTTTTGCTGAAATCCTGCAGATGCATAAATGGCGTACGCAAGTTCTGTTCGCTCTGCAGAAGTATGTTCACTTTGCAATTCGGTCACCATGCAAGTGTTGGAAACATTTTCCAATCATGAGTGTCCATACTATTCACAAAGTGAATGAGTCTGGATTTAACCAGGCTATAAAATAGTAACCTGACTCTCGCCAGATGAATTTCGTTCCGCCTAGCTCCGCCTAGCTCCACTCACATCCATCTGGGATCGGTTCCGTTGAGAGTGATTTCAGCACAAGATTGTATGGTAGAGCCAATCAGGACGCAGGGCAGGAGTTTCATATATGTGACGTTGCGCATATTTTAATAAGGCCCAGCCTTCTGAAGCACCACTCCAATGGATCGATCCCAGATGGATGAGTGGAGCTAGGCAGAGAGTCGAGGTTAATAAAATAGGGCTCCTTAAGTTGAACTTAAATTGGACTTGAGTTGAGACAAGAGAAAAGCTATTTCTTAGGAGTTTCTAATGAGAAATGCAAGACAATGGTCAACACCTTATGTTCATCATTCCTTGAGCTCAACAATGACTAGGACAAATAGGCTACACAAAAAAGAGATCTGATTTTTCTTTCCTCTGGGTAACTAACAAGTCCACAGCCACTTGTGGATGTTGAGTTTATGTTTGTTAGACCTTATGTTTAGTCATCAGATTTCTCTTACATGACAGTTAGAAAACAAAGAGGTAATATTTTGATACCTTCTGCATCCAGCATTTTGGGGATATCTAGATGCTTTTCAGCAACCTCAAGGGCCAAATTGAGGTTACCCACTGGATCATTCTACAGGGGGCAAAAAAATCCACCATGAGTTTCTGAGATAGAAATGAGTTAGATCAAGGAACAAGTCAAATTGAAACAAAGAAACAATACAATATTCATATGCAGTACATGTCTAAATTGTTTACAGACGCACAAAAAAGCAGGCATATGCAGTGAGAACAGAGGCTGATGCCAATATTTGCTAATTAATTTTTTGACACGTCGTAGGACGCAATGAAACAGAGATCAGTTGAGTAATTAGCTATAATAATGAGCTTTTTTAACATCTACGGACATGACAGATATTGGCTTTAAATGAGAATTTGTCATCGATACTTTCTAGAAGTTTCATGGAAATCGTGCAACTTTAAAATAATTCATGCACTGACAACTTCTTCATCTGTGCACTAACCTACCGTATTTTCCGGACTATAAGTCGCACTTTTTTTTCATAGTTTGGCTGGTCCTGCGACTCAGGTGCAACATATATATATATTTATATATATGTTTTTTTCCTCTTCATGAGACATATTTTCACTGGTGCGACTTATACTCAGGTGCGACTCATAGTCCGGAAAATACGGTACTCATGTTTTTGTGCAACATAGTGTCGCTTGTTATTAAATCAACCAAATGGTTTTGCCCAGCAATTCAATTAGCACTAGTTAGTTTAAGTGAGACAGAATTCATTAACACATTGTATGATGCGCTGCGTGTCATAAAAAGTAGATATTAGTAGATAAGTAGATAATAGATATGACCTGAAGCTTAAATTGGTGTTAACTACAGTATGCTATTGGTGTTTGCAAGGTTTTGCATGTCTTTTAGACAGATAGTTCAAATAGTTTTAGGCCAAAACTTATAGCACTCAGTAGCAGCAACATTAGTCCTCTCCCATGCATAGTGAGCATGAGGCTGACCAATGACCTTGTTCAACTTTGCGTAGTCAATGAGATCAGGGCGATGTCTATGTATCAGAGCACAGAATGCCAGGCCATCTTTCCAACTTTGTAGTCACAAAGGAAAAATGGGTGTCAATTTAAGGATCAAATGTAGTACAAAGAATTTTGCTGAATACACAACATGAAAGAATGAGACAAAAATAATACATTTTGTGCACATCAGGGAAATCTTTGTTTCCATTGCTAAAAATAGTATGTCATATTTCTTAACCAGAACAATGTTTGCAAATGTGTGTGTATAAAAGAAGTAAGTATTATGGTTTGTCTTAATGTCTGTTTGATGCAGCAGGCCTCTCAATCTAAGAAAAAAATATCCTATGGGAAACAAATATTATCCTTCTACCATATTATGAAGTCACATTTAAAAACAATTCCCTAACTGTAGACTCTACTCCCAAAACTGCTGAGAAAACAAACATCATTATCAACACCACACAAAAGCCCTCAAAGACATATACACTACACACTGCTAGTCACATACAGTAAATTACTGCCATGCTTATCCTTTTTCCCAACAACAACCTCTTTACATATTGAACACAAAATAAAAGATGCAAGTAACGTATATTTTTTGTCACTGTACTATAATAAAATGAACTAAAATTCAGTGGAAAGGTAAATTAATGTAAAAATATGGGTAACACTTTACTTGACAGTATCGACATAAGAGTGACATGACACTGTCATGACATATGAAACCTAACCCTAACCCCAATCCTAACCTCTAACCCTAACCCTAACTATAACTCTAAACCTAACCCTAACTTGTTATGACAAAAAACTAAGGTCACTTAATTATGTCATAAACATTTATGACTTGTTTATGACACGTTCATGACAGTGTCATGTCACTCTTATGTCGACACTGTCAAGTAAAGTGTAACCACAATATGCAGCTGGTTTTCTTTGGATATTGAATGTCAATGCTTCCTGGATAAGCACATGGTGCAGCAATATGAATACATGTGTGTGTAGGGTTTTGCACTGAAACAGAAAACCTGTGTTTATAGTTTTGGGAAACTAAATGGTATTACGGTATGCCATTATTGTTTTATTTGGGATGTTTAGTTGATAAGTCTGATAATAATGAGTAAGCATTAAAAACTGTGTTCGTAATTAATTTAACAGTGACTGAACTAGACTAGTCAGTTTAGCTTTAACATTGTTGGAGTCTTTCAGAGTCTCCAACACTGAAACCATGACAAAATCCCTGGTGACATGTATGTACAAGTGCTGATCGGCATAAGAGATAAGATAAGGACAATCACAACTTTGACAATATCCTAAAAAGGGTTAAAGAGAAAGTAGCACCAGTGAGTGTTTTCTCAATGGGTGAAATATTTTAAATCACACTAACCTGCAATGAAAGTTCTGAACATTAACATTCCGGTAAGGGGCAGTCTTTCTCTGACACCAAAGGAGGAGGCCCTCCTTAGCAGATGTTTCTGAAATATACACATTTTATATTTTGGGTGCGTTTCAATCTGACATGCTCTGGACGTTTCGGGAGTGTGGCGCTCTGAATAAATACACAATACATCTGAATTTACAAACGGTTATGTGTCGCTCGGAGCGCTCATAGTGGCATTTACGAACGCACCCCAAGTAAGCTTTATGATAAAGAGCATGATCATTAAACAATTTCATTCATGCAACAACTATCTTGCTTACCTTCAACAGTAATATCCTGGATGGCAAAGCGAAGGATGATGGTCCAGATCATGCCCAAAGTCATCTTTACATTTCCATCCACAATTTCTACGGGATAAAAATAGCTATATTTATGCAAAATGCCACCATCCCATCAATATTAATATTTCAGTTGCCCTAAAAGCTAAGAAGCAAACAGATGGAGAACGTGCCTAAGTCATGACACTTCTCTGTAACTTATTACCATCTCAAAATTATGCCAACCTACCCTCTGCACCAATGGAAACGAGCTTTACTCCTTTACTGGTAATGTACTCCAATGCTTTGTTAACATTGGCTATTTTGTGAAAGCGCATTTTTCCTCTGTCAGGTTTAGGTAGTCGTTCCCCTGTAAACCAAAAAGCCATCTCTTAAAAACTGCAGAAATGACTGCAAGAGTTACTGAAAAGAATCCAGACAGTTAATGTCAGTGTTACCAGAGATAACCTCCAGTAAGAGCATAAGTTTGAGGCCATTCCGGAAGTCCTCCTCAATATTCTCAATCTGAGTCCCCGCTTTCCTCAGGTGGGAGTTGCACCAAGCGGTAAAAGTCTTCAAAAAAGAGAGGAAAAGAAGGAAATAATTGTCTATATGTATGCATTAGTAAAATAACATCTTCACCACATTCATTATATGGTCATTTCTAAGTTTACACCAAAACTTACTTTTAAAAGAAAACCATGGTTTAGCCACAGCACTCATGTTTTAGTGTCAGCAAAAAAAGTTGTTATGCCAACTGAGTTTTACAGATTACTTAATACCAAAACACAGTATAATGCAGATAGACCCAAAGCAGACAGAATATAGAAATTGAAGCACAGTGAAACACAGTGATATGGGGGGACTGAACTGGGGAGTCTCCACATATAATGACCACACTATGATGTGGCCTCTGAGCAAATTCTTCAGTTGACTAAAAGTGTTATGTTATGTAGCACACAATGCTTCCGAGATACTCTCACGCAATCATGCTGAAAAGGTAAAAGTGCCAGTACCAAGATATAAGCAGAGCAATAACAAATAGCTACAACAACTATACAAAATGTGCCAAGCCTTTGTCATCAAGTGTTGCTAAATATGTGACCCGCCAATATCACCCCATGGATGACTAATGGTCCACCAGACACATTGCAAACAGGCGATTCCATTGCTATTGGTGGACATCTGAATGTCCCCTATCCACCACACACTACTATATTCAGAACAACAGCTGGAGAGTTAGACAACAAAGCATGTTGTGATAGCTGTAAACAGGTGTTCATTGCCAGATATCATTACTTATCATTCTAACCTTAGAAATTCATTTTTGTTATACAATTGTATTTCATTGCATCTAGCAAACGGAATAGAAACTTGCAATAAAATATTCTGTAGCTTAATATTTGTATTTGTTTTTTATTTTACTTGTAACTTACTTACCTAAACTACAAGAACAACACAGGAGTTACACCGCAACTCATATATGAAATCACTTTAAATTCATATTATTTTCCTTATTAGAAATACTAGACTTGACAACAGGCATGTGAGTGTTCAAGAGGCACGAAGTGAAAAATCATGAGAGCCATAGTGGCACTACTCCCGTGTATCTTCATCACCAAAAGTGAACTGCATGGGGTCAAGGCTGCATGTTCAAGTGATGGAGGACCAACAGGTCAATAAAAAAAGTGACGGTAAACCCTTTGCCAGATTAAAGAAGCCAGCATGAGGTGGAGTACTAACACAGCAATGTCTCTGAAAATAATTAACTGTGTATTTGACCTGCTGGTTGGTCAAGAAACCTATTTTCTGCAGTCATGCATGGGTTTAGATATTAAATTGAACCTATGAACACAATAAAAAAAATCAGGCTGTCTTCTTTAGCAACAATGAAAACATCGAAACGACATCTTTCTTTATTTCACAGAAAAACGGTAGGCTAAAGCAGCAAATATGTTTATTACCAGAACACTGATCACATTATATACACATTATATACACATACATGCATAGTATAAATTGTCCCAATATGTCTTTTTCTAAGTGGTATAGCTTAGGAAATTAGTATGTAACATTTATGTCAATGACATATGTTCCATTAACACTTTTCTGACCTATTCTGACTTTAACCTGTAACTTCCGTCTATACTCTCATCAGTGCCCTCTAACTATATGGCCCGATCAGTGCAGTAAACTTATGCTTACCAGTTATATTGGTAAATAAACTGAAAAAGACTGGACCAAACAAATCTATTGTTTATCCTGAATACATCGACAGATGTATCAACAGAAGAGCATAAAAACTGTGCAGTGAGTTATGTTGAAATACTGCATAAGCGATTCACAAATGTAAGAAAAATAAACCAATGTCATGGGGAGTGATCCAACACTGTGGATCTAAAAGTATTGTGGCTCCTAAATATAGATTTTATGACTGGATCAAAGCCTTCTTTCAGCACCTACTATGTTTGGATCGTCACTGTGCTGTGGCCTTACACCTTGACCCAATGAAATGTGACACCATTACCATTATACCTCTACAGTGCTATACCCTTCAGTCCACAGACGTCACTAGACACATTTATGGTTAAGGGAACTAAGCCATCAACCCCCCAACCCCCCCCGCCCACACACACACACACACACACACACACACACACACACACACACACCACCCCCGGGTCAAAAAACAGTGAGGCTACTTGGTCAGGTTGATGCACAGTAGATTTCATCAATATTTGTAGAGAAAAGATGTAATGAGGCTTATCCAATCGATTTATTTTGCAATGTGGAAAATAGGCCTAGACTTATGTTCTGTTATTGTCACCTTCCATGCATGTGTAAAATGAACAAATACAAACTGAAGTAGGACTAGTTATCTAAAGTTAAACTTTAAAGTAGGCTGTTACCCGGAATATAGGATAGACAAACCCATCAAACAAAGAATATGTAACATTAGGATGTATCCTTTCTCTCTTGGGCCAGGACTCATTAGGCTAATCTGTAAGGTTATTTTTTTATGTTATGTGGCACCTTCAACTAGGCTTCCTGGTTAAAACCAATGTATTAACATAGCCATATCAGTCCAAACTTCGAAGTATAGTAGGCTACAGCAAATCCCATCCTATGTGTCTAAATGAATGGTAAGTAGCCTAGGTTAGCCTATTGCACATAGCACTTCTTGGAAAACAAACCTTCCTCTGTTGCTTCTCCCATGCCGGGTCCAGCAGAAGATCTCTGTCCCACTCATCCTCCTGGGTCATGTAGACTTCTTGCACATAACCATTGTTGTATTGTATTGTCTCTTCTTGGAACATGACTGAAATAATTTAGAACAGAAACAGAAATGATTAGTGGGTAAGCAAATCTGTTGATCCTTGCTGCCTAATTCGACCGGGATGTCTTATGCCCGCCGGTTGCCTATCAATTAATATTAGTTTGTCATGTGACTATGTCACGCATTGTCCCCACATCGCGGCACTATCCTACTCAAGGACTGTCGAGTGGGCTATCCCAGACTATGCCGTCTGTGTCCTACACGCAATGATGATGGTTTGAGACAAGCTATTGGCTAGTCGATTTTTTACTTTAGACCTGCTTTAGACACGCAATGCTTTAGACCCCCCCATCCCCGCCCGGGGGAACGCAAAAGGGGCTCTAAAAAATATTCCCACCTCTACAAAGATAATTCCCACTATGGTCCTTCGGGGGCTCCGTATTCCTGGCAGTAAAGAAAAGTATAATCAAGTAGGCCTATAATCATCAATTTGGAATTATCCGACATTTAAGTGATGGGCCTAATTGTAGGCCTACAGGGGTGTCCTGTGTAGGCTATTACAAACACAATTTTGCTGTAATTCAGGCATTGATAAATGTCTGTGGTAGGAAATAGCTGTGCACGTATGGGCGTTTTCATGTTTGCTCTAGAACCTGATTAGAATGAGCCAACACCAATTCTCAATTGAGAATGGGACTGGACTCACTTCATTAATTTTTTTTATTTATTTTCACAGGGTCAAACAAGCGGTGAAATCAAATGTAAGCTCATTAAACGCTCACCAAATCTTTTTGGAGACACATCTTCCTTCTTGGCATCAAATTCAAAATGAACATACTGTATATTCAAAAAACTGATTGCACTATTTCCCATTAACTACAGGGGTTTGAATTTTCTGTAAATTCTGTTTTTACATTTTACAGTGTGCCAACGCTTTGAGGAACTGGGACTGTATGACCCATTCAATTTCGCTCTACATTCAAATTGCCCAGGTAAACTAACCTAACCCTGCTCCAAATACCCATTCAAATTGCCCAGGTAAACTAACCTAACCCTGCTCCAAATAGCCATTATCATAGAGGATTTCAAGCCATCCTGGAAGCTTGTTCCAGGCAACCAACTGTTCTTAATCCACAGATAGACATCAGCCAACTAACATAAAAAAGCATTTATTATCATGACATACAATAATTGATTCACAAATCATTTGGGAAAATAATATTACATAAGTAAAAAATATACAAAATATACACCAATCATTAACATTCATAAAACCCGTGAACATTCGTGAAGTAGTCAAGTACTACTGTACAGTATATCTTGTCAATCAATGCATTCAGTGGCCAGTGCACATTTCTGCCCTTATCCCAGTCATTTGTGGGAGCAGTTACACCAGATTGTCAGTGATGGGGAAAGAGCACCAGCAACACATGCTTGATAGAGCATCCATAGTTCTGGCTGCACAGAACCAATTAAAGTTAACAAAATATCCTCATAAAGACAGCATCCCTTAACTCTTCATGCATTACATTTGAAGCAATGATAGAAATATACCTGACATAAAAATAGAGATCCTAATTTCATAATGGTTTCAACGGATCTACTATATTCAAAATAAAACAGAAAACATAATGAAAAAAAAATATTTCCCACAATTCAATGCTTGACAGTCTGTTGTCTGATATATTCCTAAGTCACCTTCTACAGCATCATAAGTTCTGCTAAAGCAGTTAGTTGAGGTTGGACAAGTAGAGGTGGCTCTTAGGGTCATTAGACAGCCCTAGACAGCTGCAAGGACAGCTGTATCAGAGATCTCATTGGAATATGAGTTTTAAAGTGGCTGGAATTTGGACAACTCCTATATTTGTGCACTTAAATCCTACATATCAAATGTTAGACAGCATCATAAAAATGTTTAAAAGGCCTGTTGGGGTGTGATAAAATGACAAAGGCTTCTGTATGTTTGTGTCTGTGTGAGAGGGCGGTGGCAATCATGTGACCAGTACAGAAATGTATAAATCATTGAAAAGTAATTGGCAGATGATGGCACTGAAAGTGGGAAAAGTGTTATGGAGTGTGTAAAAGGGGAGGCAAAAAAGTTTGAGAATGCTAACATTTCATATTCTTTTGTCACGTTTTGGTTTGGCCAGACTGGAAATGCAAGGAGGGGTAGAGAGGGAACCAGCACCTTCCCCTGGGGACAGACTAGCACATCTATATTACACCACAATCAGTATTAATCAAGAGAAATCTACTCCACTCCATGACCCAAGTCCATGTTCATCATGTAACCTACTGTGGCCAAAATGTAGTACCTGTGCTTTATTAGCTACATGTAAGGCTCTGGTTATGCAAGTGGATTATTACAAATCTTGCACCAGTTACACTAAATGCTGTCAGATTTCCTGCACTCTCAATAAATTTGTTTAAAAAAAATCATGACCATTGAAAATAACTAGAGGTAGACTGGCAACGTTTTTAGTTTAGGTTATGGTTAGATAAGCCTCCTTCAACAGAGAAAATAAAGCTTTGTGAATACAGTACATGGCAATGAGGAATGTATGCAGATGCATGAGGCTGTTGCACACACACTCATTAGCCCAAATTGCTGTAGCCAAGCATGTACAGCACACCAGAAGTCAACAGCAAGGTCATGAGTTTCAGGTAGTTTGTGTACAGTCATATGTACTATTTGCAGTTATCCAATCACAAAATACTGAATAACAGTGTCTGTCAATGTAAAAGTAAATGACTGACATATGCTTAACTTATGACAAAATATAAAAGAGTGCAATACAAAGTGCTTACTCCCCAATAATGAACTGATATGACTTATTTGTTCACCATGGACAGTGCTGGACAGAGATTTCATTACTCTGAGCTCTTGAAAGTGAGGCATTTGATCCAAGTCCAAGGTGGATGTTTTTACATTCACCTCTGCTATAATCTCCCCACTGAGAGCCTACTATGATAATGGACTTGAATCAGGAGCGAGAAACCATAGGAGTCATCCAGTTTTTTTTCTAATTGTGCATCTGGAGGGGAACTGCCACAAATCAACATGGTGTATGTGTATGTGTGTGTGTGTGTTTTTTGGGGACATGATGAGGTGCATGATACCTAGCTTTGAACAGCAATCAGTCAAAAACATACAAAATAGTTTCTCCATACTTTTTGTGCCACTCTAAATAAGACATATTTAACTTCCCGAACTTCTTAACTGAGAACACCATTCTACCTCTGTGTTTCAGAAAGGAATGCAAGCAAACAAAACCAGGAGTAGGATATAGTGTTGTTCTTGAAAGGAGACATCCATGTGGATCTGACCAGGCTGGCTCTAGTGTCAGACACCTGTCCTCTTATATGGTAACAAATGCAGACTTCTTAACTTGAAGGTCAAAAGTATATCTGCCTTTTCAGGGATTTCAGTTCCCAATCTTGATCATTAGGACCTCAAAAAGGGGAATTCATGCCCAATTTTGTCTCAAACTGTAGCTTTTGCCTCTTCTGGTAGCGTACCCGGACCCTAAAACACAGCAAAGTCTGCATTAGAAACAAAGTATTTTCTCTGTCTGCCAAACAGTGCACTCATTGCACTCTAGCAACCTCAATCAAATGTTTTTTTTTTCTCAGGTTAGGATTCTTTACCTGATTTCATGTAGTTTGACAACTTCATTCACCAGGACCACCAGTATGGTGGACAGGAAGCCCACTAGCCAAACCATTAGGGGGATGTCACCAAGTGAGAAGCTCAGGTTTGCATTCCGGTCCTGCCACAACTGGAAGTCCACTGTGGCTTGTAACATCTGACCCAACAGCCTGTTGCAAATAATTTTAGTCATCCCATCATTAACAGCAAAATACCTGTGCTTTGTATTCCCTTTGCAGCTCCTTGTTCTCCACTCCCTCTGATCTAGCACATCTTTTGTCTGATCTACCAATCAACCTATTGTAGTTTTTTTTCTGTGTCATGATTTTCCCTATTTCTCAAAAAAGTGAATCAACAACATTACTTGACCTTAAACAAAAGCCGTTATAAATGTAAATCAATATAAATCATACTTTAAGTTGAGTGGACATCAGGGGAACTGTGGTGCAAGTGGTACCATTTGTGCCACATTTGGGTCCATGTGCCTACGGAGTCAGGCACCTCTCTCTCTCTCGCTCTCTCTCTCTCTCTCTCTGAATAGAAAAGCCTACTTAAAAAGCAGTGCTTATCTTCTATGAATACTATAAACAAGTTCAATCTTGTGAACGTCTTCAATGAAATTGTCAGCTATTTTTTTGACTCACCAATATACAGTATTTTTTGCAACAAATACAGAGAACAACCCCGGCAGTTATACAAGGGGTGGTGGTCACAAGCCAGATATGTTTAAGCATGTTTCATCAGCTAATTGATTAATTATATAATTAAGTACTTTTATTTGATGTATTTTATGCTACATTTCAAAGTTATTCTACTCAATTGGCAATGACTTCTTACTTGGATTACTTGAATGGCAGAACAAAACAGGAGAGGAAGGGCAAAACATATCAAATATGCTATTGTTTCCAACAGATGTACAGAGAAGCACTTACACTACAGGAACAGTGAGGCACCACCATGTGTTACTGAAGGGGGTTTTCTTCCACAGAGGCTGAGAGCGATGCACATAGCTCAAAGAGATGACAACTAAGGAACAAAAATGCAATTCTGTCATGTAATTTCTGTATAGTAAAATGATTAAGTGAAATTACAAATGTCTATTTGGCCTCAACTTTACCTGTGTGCAAGGCCAAAAATCCAGCCATGACCTTCTGGACCAGCAGCAGACCATTTGATAACTCATTAAACCACCCCGGAGCATCAGGAGATGAACTATGACAAAAAAGTAAGTTTTTATTAGCATTTTGATCAAATAAAACAAATAAATATAAATATAAATGTAGCCCCGTTCTGGTGAACCAAGCATAAAATGCATGGAACTGTTTTCAAATATAATACTAAAATCTGTAGCAAGCAATCTGTAGGAAGTACCTGACAGTAAATATGTGCAAGCAGCTGACGT
This sequence comes from Alosa pseudoharengus, assembly GCF_046254945.1. NCBI lineage: Eukaryota > Metazoa > Chordata > Actinopteri > Clupeiformes > Clupeidae > Alosa > Alosa pseudoharengus. Next base: position 33,892,327 of record NW_027468674.1, on the reverse strand, counting down.
TGACATCGGCTTTGGTGAAGTTAGCAGCTATGGAACAAACCTCTTGCAAGGAGAAGCCCAAACCCAGAAGGTAAGTTATCATGGTCAGACCAAATTTTAAGAGGAAGCACCCCAGGAAGTACTGCTGCGTCTGAGGAGTGGGCAGAGGAGGTTTAAAGAAAGGAACTATTTGAAGATAAAGAATACCACTGACTGTCTCATACGCATCCTTTACTGCCAGGTGAGTCAAACAAATGTTACAATGACGTACCTTTCTTGGAATAGCATCCAAGTTCTTACCAGTGGCGACAGTCATCACTGAACTGTCTGGTGGTTTACCAAGGAAGGATACACTGCAAAAGGAAGCATTACATGCATTCAACACCATGTTTATGTATGGTATAAACCATGTGTCATGAATGTCAATTTCTAAACAGTAAAAAAATGCCCAGAGATGAATGTTGCAGTCTTTTCATAAAATTTTTTACTAATGTTGTACTTTCTTCAAACACTAAATACGGCACAAATTCATCAGCTATGAGGTTAATAAAAAGGGACGGGCTAAATAGGGGAATGCATTTCTTTTCTTCATTCTGATTATGGGCTATTGGGCACTGTGGTTAATGCATGGGTGTGGTCAGTACAGTGTTTTGTTTTTTTAATTTGCATAAAACAATGTCCTGCGGTTTATACACAATGCAGTTTGTACATAGGAAATTACTGTAAGATGTTATTTGGAGATTTCTGAATTCATCTGTTTGTTCTATATCCCCTTCAGGAGAAATAAGAAGCATTTCTTAGGAAAATCTTATGATGATGTTAAATTAAGCTCAATATGTTAGAAGAAATATGGACATAAAATATCTTGTTAAGGTTTTCTTAGTAACCTGGCACTGAGAATAATTAAGGGTATCAAAATGTAACTCCACTGGAGTCAAGGAATATTTATATTATACCTCGCCGTTGTACATACTTCCCACGGCTTGAGTCCTTCCCCCTGGACACGGTACAAGTGAAATTGTTTTGGAGCCGAAGGGCTAGCAACAGGCGAAGACAATCTCCAAAGAGCCAGGCTATCTACTGACCAGGTTATGTTTCACCATTCTCACAAGATGTCTCTGGGACAACGAGACCCAAATTGCAAGGCTGGTTCTCTGTCTGCGGGTCTCTGCCAGCTATGCTCTATGGCTATGCTACAGTAGGTCAACCATTGCCCTATTGCAAGTTCCTTTTCCATCAAAATAGCCTCAAAGCTGTTATATTAAGGTAAAAAACGTGCATAGTGCTGCTGCTTTAATATCTAACATGGTAAAACATAAAATACTAGCTGTACCGCAGAGCCGTCCAAAATATGACCGCTGCCCAGTCCTGCACATTCTCTCTCCATCTCCGTCTCCATCTCCTACTCCATCCCCTTCCGACCAAAACCTCACAGCACAAACTCAGTTTCTTCCCGACTGCAGTTAGCCTCACCAACAATGGCAATAAACCTGATTCTGATTACTCATATTCCTTCTATAAACTTTACTACACTGTAGTGAAAATAATGAAATACTGTTATCCTATTTCCTTACTTTTGGATTTGGAAATGCCTGTATACTGAATAAATGTAAATCATCTGATACAGGCCATGATCACTTTGTTGTCACAGGCAGATTTTGCATCATGCATTGCTTGTTAATGATATCAGGACCTTCTGTCATACCTGAGTAGTGGATAGCAGAAGCAAGACAGCCAGAGGATATCAGTGATATTCATGGGAGGAGGCAGCTGAGTCAAACAGGCCAGGAACTGCAATGAAAATAATACAGCCAATCACATAATGCACTATTAACCTAGACCAGGGGTCGGCAACCTTTACTTTCAAAAGGGCCATTTTCTTTACCAAAAATTAAAAAAATAACTTCCTGGGGGCCGCAACAACATTTAAGCCCTTTAAATACAAGCAGTCTTTAGCCTATTGGTCTGAATTAGCTTATCAACATCACCTGAATCAAGGGTTAGCAAATCCGTTTTATTTTTTTAGGCTAACATTGGCAAGTACATAACATATGTCAACAGCACCTATCAGTGACACAAAGGTGACTGCATACTGTGCCTGTATTGATCTTGAGAAACACTAGTATTTATATTTGATGGGAAATTCCCTTCTTATTAGGACTACACATGTGGGGAAATTTCCAGTAATTAGACTACACTTTAGCTGTGAAATGTTGACCTCTGAGGTCAACCTCCTTAGAGAGTCTGAGTAATAACAGCCTTCTTATAATTAACTTTCTTTATCATGACAGCTCTTTTTTACTTTAATTTTATGTAATCCATCAAGAATACCCTGTTTTGTCCTATAAATCAGAGGTTCTTAAACTGGGGGTCGGAACACCCAGGGGGGTTCCCAAAAATATTGGAGGGGTCGCGAAATGATTTGCAGTCTGGATTAAAGACATTTTTGGTTTTTAGTCAAAAGCTGCCATTTACATGATGCCTTTGGTGTAGTCATAGCCTACCTATGAGAGATTTTCTGCCTCTGCCTCCAATCTCGCAACATTTCGAAACCAAATTCCACAGTTAGAGAAGGGGGTCGTGAGACTTGGCCCATGTTTTTTGGGGGGCTCGCCAGACAAAAAGTTTAAGAACCACTGTTATAAATAATGGTAAGACTTTGTCTATGACAGATTTGTTGCTTGCCTAGGATGCTTCTGTTAGTAACCTGTCTCCAGCGTTGTGAATAAATCTTTGTACTCTGCTGTACGGTCGGCTTGCCTGTGCGTTATTTTTTTGCCTCTTTGTGGATTAATGCTTAATTTTTACCACACAGACTTGTGTTGGTTTTATTCCATTACAACGCATTTTGCCTCACCTGAATGATGACCAGGGTCAGCTGGCACTGCAACAAGAACAGGAAACATTTTCTTATCCCATAAGTAGTGTGCCGTGCCTGGAGACAAAGAAAGAATGGTGAGAAAAATCATTTCATTTCATTTACAATAATTATGGCATAATGCATCATAGCTGGCAAGCTTGGTTACTTCAGTGTAACCGGTGCTGTTTACGGCGTTTGTCAGGCAAGACTGTTTGTTTGCCTCACTAGTTGTCTCTACAGTCTCTTCAATACAACATGATGCATTAAAATGTGTTTTGTGTAATCACATCCTTCACCTGTTCAATGAGCTTCACCATGCTGACACTCTCCCCTTGGTGGAAGGTGACAGAGCATCCCATTGAGTTGAGCTGGCCTGAAAGGCTGAGGGGAGTGATCTCATCACTATTGTCATTTATACTGCACCCAGTGGCATAACCAAATGTTTCCCACGAGCAACGAGATGGGTACAGTGGGTCCAAAGCAATGCTGAAAAATAAAGCCCAGTTAGCACAGAACTGACCCACTAATCAGCATACTGTATGTCTTCATGTAAATGATATCATAAACATAATAGAGCGGCCCTTTAGCCTCTCTCTGTTGGCCCCCTGGCTTTGTTTAAAAATATAAATTAATGAAATATTTTCTACAATTTCTTAAAAACAAAATTATAAGATTAAAATATTTGTACACCAGTGTTAAGCTTTAACGTTTAACGTTTTAACACTTTTCCTTATGTTATAAACTTGTGAAAATATGTAGCTGTAGCCTACACATGTTAAATGTGTAAAAAACAAGTTTATTTTAATGCATCATAGGCTGTCACATCCTCGCGTCCCTTTAACTCTGTCGTCAAACTCCCTAAAAGTCCCTAAAAGGCTAAAACAGATCAATTTAATAGCCTAATCAATTAACGAATGTTTGCCTTCACCACTGTGACTGAATAATCGGCGGGATGTCTGAGCAGCAAAATGTAATGTTGAAGACATCTCGAAAGTAGATCATTCTAAAAGCGCAGATATCAATACAGACCAAATAGCCTACCATGCCATGCAACATTGTAGTAGTTAAAGTTGCCCGAGCCGGGCAGCCCGGCGATTCAGAAATGTTCCCTCGCTACATTCCGCCAGCTTTCATGAAAATCGGGCTTGTAGATTTGTGTGATAGCAATATCCGTATAATAATTGTAATGTTATGATTGTTACGATTGCTACTATTATAATGTGGAGCAACAGTTTGGGAATGAGAACCGTTTGGAATCAACTTAAAGACGCAGCAGTCTATTTTGCACCGCAAATATTAACGCAAATGGCGCAAGACTAAATCACAGGTTGACCTCATGAACTATAAGAGTCAATTGCTTATGTACAACTGTGAAATAAAAAAAGCTTGACGACAGTATTTCTCCCAGATTATATCAGATAGTTCTAATAATTCTAAAGTCCTGTTTAATACCATTGACAGACTAATAAATCCTCCTCGTTTGATACCCTATAAGCTCCACACTGAAGAGAAGTGCAATCAGTTTGCTACGTTTTTCAGTGAAAAAATTTCAACTATCAGGAGCAGTATCTCTTCATCTTTCACTGATGGTTTCAATCCTCAACTCCTCTGCCCGATAGTAAGGCTACTCTCCACAACTTCACTCCAATCCATCTGAGTGAGCTGGAAGAAGTAGTCCAAAAGTTAGGTTCAGCTACTTGCTCCCTCGACCCTGTACCTACTAAGCTATTCAAACAAGTTTTCAGCTGCTTGGCTGCTGACATACTTCAAATTGTCAATACCTCCCTACTATCTGGAACATTCCCTGGTTGCCTTAAACATGCCATTATTACACCTCTACTAAAAAAACCTAGTCTTGACCCCCTGGCTTGTGAGAGTTACAGGCCTATCTCTAACTTGTCTTTCTTAGGCAAAATTTTAGAGAAGGTTGTTTACAAGCAATTTTGCACCTACTTGTCTCAAAACTCTATATTTGATGCCTATCAATCTGGGTTTCGGGTTAATCACAGCACAGAAACTGCTCTAGTCAGAGTTGTAAATGACCTTAGAATTGCGACTGACAATCACAAAATGTCGATTCTTGTTCTCCTTGATCTAAGTGCTGCATTTGATACAGTCGATCATTCTATACTTCTGCAATGTCTTCAGCACTCAGTTGGTCTTCAAGGTACATCTCTTGATTGGATCTCATCCTATTTAAATGGGAGACCTTTTTATGTTTCTATTAATAACCTCTCTTCTGATGTAATGCCCATTTTATATGGGGTACCTCAGGGGTCAATTCTTGGTCCTTTGCTTTTTAACTTGTATATGTTACCTGTTGGTTCTATCATACGGCAACACAACATCTCTTACCACTCATACGCTGATGATACCCAACTTTACATTTCTATCTCCTCTGACGACCCCAGTCCACTAAAGGACCTCACTTGCTGCATCTCCAACATTAAAAAGTGGATGGCCCAAAATGTTTTAATGTTAAATGATGCGAAGACAGAGAATCTGGTTGTAGGCCCTAAGGCCATGAGACATCACTTTCACCCAATTCTACCCTCCCACTTGGTAAAACCGTGTGAGGATGTAAAAAATTTAGGAGTGACTCTAGATGCAGATCTTAACTTTCAAAAACATATATCCAGGGTGCGATTTGTGTAAACCCCCCCACACCCCCCAAAAAAAATGAACGAACGATTCATAGCCTAGTAATGTCATGGCTAATAATACCCTATATTATTTTTGCCACCTTTGTAACATTTTAGTTTTAGTTTTCCGTGGTGTATGACTTTAAACAGCGAGTGTGCTTGGTATGATGATCAGCTCCTCTAATGCAGGGTAGGACTACGTTTTGACAAGCATACAAATTCACCTTGTTCTTGCCCCATCTGAAATGACTCCTCTACTTTTGCTGCCTCCATCCTTTCTGTATTTGTTGTGTAAAAAACGTTGTATATGATGGCACTGAAGTCTTAAGTTAGTGAATTGGCTAACAGTGTTAGTTGGTAACCAAATAGCCTACACATTGCGCTACACGCTGCGTAGGCTACGTGCATTCTATCTCCTGCTGATTTGCGTTCAGTAGCCAAGTGCGTAATATTGCAAAAGTTGAAAAAATAAATGTGTTTATTGTAGCCTACAGAAAATAAATAGCCTATCATACTGTCAGTTAATTGGCTACAGTGCAGTGAAGAGTTTGGAGAGTAAAGTTATAGGGCAACTTGAAGTTTTATGAAAATAATTTACGAACCAGAACATAAAGACCATGAAGCTTCTATTTCTTGCAGCTGTTAAAACACCCGCTAGATAGTTTAAATACCCACCAACATTCGTTTTTGCAGTACAGATTATTTCTAAAAGTTATTTGTCTACTAGGCCTAGCCTACTGGCTGATTTATCAAACGAGTGCTTTCTCGTTCGTCCTCCGCAAACTACAGGTGTTTCGGTAGAGAGCCATTGAATAAGCGATGCCAAGCAATTTCTGTAACACTTTTTGTGACATTCAGCAAATATCTCCTCATTTAATGTAAGTTCCTTCGGACAATAGGCCTACGTTCTACTCTACGTGCAGTTGTCCTCCATCTCAGTTGCATCAGTTTTCTAATTTTGAAGGTTCTAAAACATTATTATGCTTCACTGAATCCTTCTCGTTTTCTTTCATTTGTCCAGCTAACTTTTCCATTGAAACTAGCCATTTATGATGGATTACACACTCGACATTCTGAAATGTCCTGCACGATCAAGGCCAAATTAAGTTATCACGCAGCCACTGTGTCAGCAGCATGATGATTCTGATTCTGCAGATTATTATGTAGGCTAGCCTACTAGACTGTTCTCACGTTGCAGCGCTTTACTTATATGAAGTAGCATTAATCAATATGAGGGGCAGAGGGGGATAAATGTTGTCCCCACCGTGGATAAAAATAATTTAGCAGAGGTAGGGATAGGAAAACCAGAGGGGGGGAAATCCTTACCATCCCCCCCTACAAATCGCACCCTGCATATATCTAACATTACCAAAACAGCTTTCTACCACCTTAGAAATATTTCTAAAGTCTGTGGCCTCCTGTCCTTACAGGATTGTGAAAATTAATACATGCTTTTATCTCCAGTCGTTTAGATTACTGTAACGCACTCTATGCTGTTCTAACAAAACAGATGCTAAACAAACTTCAACTTATTCAAAATGCTGCTGCTAGAATACTCACTAGAACACCTAAATTTAATCATATCACCCCGATTCTTAAATCACTTCACTGGCTCCCAGTCAAACGAAGAATTGATTTCAAAATACTTCTTCTTGTTTTTAAGTCAGTAAGTGGCCTTGCCCCACCCTATATTTCTGATATGATATCTTTTTAGGATCCTACCTGTCACTTAAGGTCCTCCAGTAAATGTCTCCTCACAATTCCCAGAATCAACACTAAGGCTGCACATGGTGCCTTCAGTTACTGTGCCCCAATCCTCTGGAATAGCCTACCTCTGGTCATCACAATCAATTCTCGCTTTTAAAAAGGGACTTAAAACGTATTTATTTTCTTTAGCTTTTAATTCATGACTACAGGTCTCTGCTTTTAAAACACTCCATTTTATTTGTATTATTTTTATTATTTTTATCTATTAACTTTCTTTGTTGTTTTTTTCCTTTCTTTGACTTTTCTTTTGCTAAGTGTGTTTTTTATATTTTAGATAATTTAATGACAACTCTCCACTCAAAGCACATTGTGTCTATATATGCCATATGAAATGTGCTATATAAATAAACTGACTTGACTTGACTTGACTTGACATTAAACTGTTTCATTATGGCCTGTCCATGGGCCGGTCATTCAATTAAAAAAAATAAAACATATCTGCTAACCCTTGATTCAGGTGATGTTGATAAGCTAATTCAGACCAATAGGCTAAAGACTGCTTGTATTTAAAGGGCTTAAATATTGTTGCGGCCGCAGGAAGTTATTTTTTTTAATTTTTGGTCAAAAAATTGCCCTTTTGAAAGTAAAGGTTGCCGACCCCTGATATAATCACTTCTGAAGGCAATGCTGGCTTGCCTTTGATTATCTATCTATAAATTGCAGGAACGTCTGTCTGTCTGTCTGTCTGTCTGATCGAACAGTTCCTCTGATTGATTTCAAACATGGCAGGTGTCTTGCTAAGGGCACAAGTAAGTGCAGTGCCAAGTTTGACATTATATAAGTATTATAAGTAATGCAAAAGATGTTGTTAAATATATCGGTAAAATAAGAACACATTGGCTTTCTCTGCTCTACTTTAGCCACTATCCCTCTCACACAGCACAGCGCAGGGCCAGAGACAGGGTAAGCGGAGTTTTGGCAGCACTGAATCAGGGCACAGTGCGGGGTCGAGATGTAAGATATTTGGATGATTATCATGTCTGACCTCAACAATAAAGACTCCCTGTATGCAGTTTGCTTGCATAAAATGGTTTCTGCAGATTTTGCAACACACCAACAATCACGGGTATGCAGTGTCTATTCAAAATGACGTAAACATGTGAAATGTAAAAATGTAAATGTAATTCAGGTTTCTAGGCCAAGTATACTTGTGAAGGAATTCAGTCTCTGCATTTATCCCATCCGTGAATTAGTGAACACACAGAGCACACAGTGAACACACACTAACCCGGAGCAGTGAGCTGCCTTGCTACAGCGGGGAGCAGTGAGGGTTAACTGCCTTGCTCAAGGGCACTTTAGCCGTTCCTACTGGTCTGGGATCGAACCAGCAACCCTTCGGTTCTAAGCCCGAAGCCCTAACCAGTAGAGGCCACAACTGCCCAATGTGCATACATGATGTGCAATAAACTCAGACTTGGAATAGCTTAGGCTACTTTAGACTTGAGACTTTGAATAAACAAACGATAATTCCGACTGCAAGGTCCCAAATTGAAATGAGCGATAGGCTAATGGTCCCGAATTTAAGGACATTTCAGATTGGCTTGATTTCCTTGACATCAAAAGAGACTGATTCTTACCTCAGATCACTCTGAAGAAACAAGCAACTGTTGCGGAAATTGGCCGAACTACCAAGGCAGCATGTGACCTCCCTGTTCTCCTGCATGATCTTCATCATCTCACACATTGCTGAATCAAAAACACATAAGAATAAAAGTGAGTCTTAACTCCCTACAGTGTGCTACTAATGCTTAAGTGTGAGCAAACAAAAACATATTAAAACAAAAAGATGAGACTGACTTTCAGGGGTGCAGTCTGTGAAAAGTGGAACAAGCAGAGGCACATTGTCAATGTTCTTCAGATGAGGACGCACTTGGTGAATCCCACGAGGCAGTTTGGCCTTCAGAAAGAAGAGATACAAAAGTAAGAGGACAGACCCAGAAACTGTGCCTAACACAATAAGTGCTTCTTGCTATTGTTTATAATAACACATTCAATTACAGCAAACATTTGCCTATCAGTTGACTTACTCCAGCCAGAATGATCACTTTCTTATCAACCTCTGCATGTTTAAAGACCCACGTCAGCCACTGATTCACCCCTAACAACTCGACTTAGTTCCATTCTAAGTTACATATTCATTTGTTCCCTTCCCGTCCTCCCCGGCCTTAAAACAGCTTGCATCTCTACACCCTATGACTCATCTATGATGTGGGGAGCTCATTGCCCCCATACCCCTTTCTGCTTACAACTCCACATGCTTACAGCTGCTTTTCCCGTAGGATGTTTCTAGCTAAACTTTGACTCTGCTTACAGAACGCTACACAATGCTAAGTTGTAATTTTGGAGTAATTATGGTCACCTACAAGTTGATGCATCAGAACAGTAATACATTTATTTTCTATTGCTTTGTACAGTGTAAGAAAAGTAATAGTAGGATCATATGATCTTTGTTATCAAAAAGCTGACAATGTTATGCTAAGATAGCTTGCTTATCTTGTAAAGCTACATGTGTGTAAGCTATTTTAGAAACTGATTTGGAAAACTCCACCCCACAAGTCAGTCAGGATTCAGTTTCCATCTTTGGAACACAATAACGACAGTTTTGATGTGTTATTTGGAGACATCAACTGGTACACTGCCAGTCCAGATCAGAACTCCTCATGGCACTAAAGGTTGTATCAGCTATGGCGGGGTAACGTCACTTCTGTTGACGTTCAAACAAAACAGAGAGCTAGTTCGATACTCCCTCCCCCTCCCTCTCGTGCAATTGAAACTCTCCTAACACGCATCTCGTCGGTTATTGGTTGGAACACTTTATTTTGCCTTTGAGTGGTTGCAAACACTTGTTGGTAGCAATTGTTTTTGTGTGCAGATCTCAGAGCCTAGGCTGCCTACAGAGACGCGTTTGTTTGACGGCCTGCTTATGGGACAGGTAGCTAGTGGATCGTTAGGAAAGATTAGATGAATGTGATCATTTATGTTTGGGCCTTTTTTGGGCCTGCAATCACTCATACAACCTTTAAGTTTACAACTTATTTTCCTTATAATACGTGTTTGAACGCTTGAAAAGCACCTAATGAACAAGTTAAAAATATCAAAAACTTTTGCAGGAGGGGGTATTTCATTATATTTGCATTAGTAAAAGGTTACAACCTGCTAAATAAAACCCTAAAAGGGGGAAAATGTGCTACATATAACATACTCGGTTGCAGTCCTCCAGAAAACTAGGCACATCGCTGTCAGTCGGCTGGAAACTGGCGAGGTCAGAGTGGCCCTCATCTTCTGGTAATAGTGGTCCTTCAGCCTCATCACGGGAGTCTTTCAACAAAGGAATCTTACATTGTAACAACTTCAAATATATATACATACATGCCTTGTGGCTGCAAGCTCTACATAGTAATGTGGGAAATCGTATTTGTAGGGGTAAGAAAAAGATAATTGTTATCTGGAATTTCAGGTTTATCACCAAAACAGGCACGTGTGTGGAGCACTAAATTAGGGGTTGGTGGTATGCTTTCCCTGGCTTCACGTCACATGATTCACAGTAATCTTATGAATAGGATTGTGTGTAGAAACTGGGCTGCAGTGGCCTATTGCATTTTGACCATTTACTTGTGTACTAATGTTTGCATAGCTTTGCAATTCACCACCAAAGCTAGTTAGAAAAAATGTATACTATACACATATTTTATTATATACTGCATATCAAAATAGTGTTAGATTGGCTACTGCAGCATCTTAAAATATCTAGTATGATGTGTACGGTGGATCAATGAAAATCTACTGATTAAAGCAAAGACATGACAAATGTTGCTCGCCAGGATAGTGCCCCTTTGTCTTATCTGTGTGGCTAACATGGAAAAATAGTGGGGATCACTGTATTAATCAAAAATCAGAAAGTAAAAGACCAGTATCATTTCATTAAGAAAATTAAATAAATAAGCAACCTAAGAAGCCTGCCTGCCAAGTGGGCTACTGGTAATTATGCAGTTCACCTTGCAGGTGGTCATCATGCAGCGAGCCAGCCTGACTGGGACTGGAGGGGGCACCGTCACACTGTCCATCCCCATTGGGTGTTAGAGAAATGTGGCAGTTCCATCCTGTCTCCAGACCCATCTTCTCAGCAAACACCTACATACCAGAAAAATCACACCCATGACTCCACAATTATTTTGAGCACAAAGGAAATGCTTCTGCAGCCACACAATGAGTCAATGAAACCATGCAATGTATGAAATCCAAATGTTCTTTATAAGTACCCTGGAAATCTAGAGTTCTCGCAAGAGCACAATTTGAATTGCCTGTGCGAGACACTCTGGCAATGAGTAATGATGCACGTTACTTTTGCCACTTGTATCGCGGGGAGCCAATCACATCGGTGTATCTGATATAGGCGGGCCAGAGGCGAGCTAAACAGATGACAGTCGTAATGTTATCCAATTGCGTCGAAGTCCGGAATCAGTCAGTAAACGTTGGTCGTATTGTGTTATCCAATTGCGTGCAGTGAGATTTTCAAACGCACGCTTGGTACCGCCCCTCAAGTTGGGCCATTACATTATTTGTGGCCAGACTCTTAATCTTTCTAGATTACCAGGGTCTGGAATCTCCAGGCTACTTTATAAGTTTATAGAAATATAACTTCTCTTCACTACACTCTTCACCCCTAACAAGAGTTGTTCCTTTGAAGAATTACACAAACAATATTGTGAGTCCCTAGTTTTCTTGGATTTTTAGACTTTTTCCTCATTTGAAGCTACCTAATAATGACAGAAGTTCATACCTAACCTTGAACCTCTCTTACTGTTCCTGATTTCCTTCCCTTTCTGTTTCCTTCCTGTTGGTCTGCCTCTCCCTTTTGTGAACTGACTGATGTACACACTACTGCCCTTTCGCTTCTTTTGAAAGAAATATACTATGTATTACAGGACTCAAATATACTATGTATTACAGGACTCAAATATACTATGTATTACAGGACTCAAATATATTATGTATTACAGGACTATGTATTACAGGACTCAAATATACTATGTATTACAGGACTCAAATATATTATGTATTACAGGACTATGTATTACAGGACTCAAATATACTATGTATTACAGGACTCAAATATATTATGTATTACAGGACTATGTATTACAGGACTCAAATATACTATGTATTACAGGACTCAAATATACTATGTATTACAGGACTATGTATTACAGGACTCAAATATACTATGTATTACAGGACTCAAATATACTATGTATTACAGGACTATGTATTACAGGACTCAAATATACTATGTATTACAGGACTCAAATATATTATGTATTACAGGACTATGTATTACAGGACTCAAATATACTATGTATTACAGGACTCAAATATATTATGTATTACAGGACTATGTATTACAGGACTCAAATATACTATGTATTACAGGACTCAAATATGTATTACAGGACTATGTATTACAGGACTCAAATATACTATGTATTACAGGACTCAAATATGTATTACAGGACTCAGTCCACAGCACTATTGTTAAGCAGAAGAGCCTGGTCAGCTGGAGACTTCGCTCACTGCCTTGCACAACAGACGGACTGTGGAAGTCATTCATTCCCAGGGCAATTGAACTGTTCAATGCATCACTTAAGGGAAGAGGAGAAATAGACTTTTCCGCAAAGTCTGTCTGCCTCTTCACCACCTCCATGTCTTGAACTGTCTGTCCACTAGCCACTTTACCATTGTCTTCTGCCTCACTGTTTGCGTGCTTTATTAGCACATATGCACAACCCCTCCCTCCATGCCACAGCCGAACTGTGACCACACTTATACCTTTCTTAATATAGTTATTTATATATAGATATATAGACTTTATTCTTGCACTGTTGCACTGTTTGACTTATTCATTTGCACCATCACCATGACACTTATTCACAAAGAGCACCTTAACTTACCTTATGCACAGAGGACCACAGGCTCAGTCCCTGCTTCAGTCATTGCAAGCGCACCTGATTGATTAATCACCCACTTTGTGGATACTGTTTTTTAGAATTGATTTAGATTAAATTGTATTTAGTATAATTTGTATTTTAGTAAATTTAGTATATTCTTTATCTTCTACAGTCCTTATTGCTTAGTTGTGTTTTTTATATTATATACGTTTTATTACTTTTTCTGCTGTTATTGAATGTGTGTGTGTATGTTGTCTGTATGCTACTGTGACCTTGAAATTCCCCTAGGGATCAATAAAGTATCTATCTATCTATCTATCTATCTAGTCATCTCTTTTTTGACATTTTGCCTACTTATTTGCCCTCACATTCAGAGTTGTGACATGACCATGTACAGGTATAGCTACAAATCAGCTACCTATTAGCACCACCATGATCTCTCTTTTACCAAGCTACTGTGCATGCCCAGCTCTGAACTTGGGTTGCCTCGACATCAGGATACACCAATATGTACGCCTAAAACGATTTTTGTGAGCAACATTCTTACTAAAATAATGAATGCAAATTTTGATTTGATGGCACTCTTTTTTAAGGACTTCAAGTACTTGCCAAATATAGACAGGCAAATAAAACACTGTGTCCTTCCTCGATGATAGTCGAGGTAAGTCGATGATAGTCTCTTAAATGACAATAGTAACTAAAACCCAGGATATTGTGATATTGTATGTGAGGCAAACCTTCTTTCTTGTAGTGTACAGAGATGCTATAATACATTACAGCAATTCCATATTTTGCTGTACAAAGATTTTTTATTTTACCTTGCTGCGCAGTTCGTCTTCCATAGAGAAGTAGACAAAACGGATGCAAGCAGTCACCAGTGCATCAATAAGCCGCACTGTGTCCAAACGTGCCTGGAACTGTGACGACACCATGCCCATGAAGATCTGACCACTCAAGGCCTGTACACAGTCCTCACGTTCCAAGCCTTCACAAATGCCCTCTGAGACACAGCCAAAAGAGAGAGAATGTCAAGAGAATGAGCAAAGAGTTTGACCAGAGACAGCCTTAAAACTTACAGTATAAAAGCTACTGTAGCACAACAAAAACTGGATTGAAAGGGCTGAATTGCAGTATAGTTATAATTCCTTTGTGTGCTAGTGTTTCATGCAGAACTACTGTATGTTGTGTTTCCTGGTCAAGAGGTAAGTCCTAAGTAGTGATGCACCGATATTGAAATTCTGGGGGGCTTCAGTAATATTGAATATACTGTAGTGTGATCATTCACACCAGTGGCCATCCTAGATTCTGCTTGACTCTCCACACACACACAAACACACACAGAAACCAATGGCTTGTGTCATATGTTTCTATTTCATTTATAAATGAAATCTATTTTCTATTTCATTTATAAAATTCATATAAAGTGTATTTAGTTAATAATGTATAATATTATTAGTATATTCTTACCATTACTAGTAGCTAAACATATTTAGTAATTTGAATACTTCATATTGATTTTTAAACTATTACACTTATATCTTTAATGTGGTGTATAGGTCTAATTGAGTACCTGTCACTTTAAGAAATACGTGAGAGTATTTAGCCTTCAGTCTCACGGTGTTATGCTAGTGAATAAAAGTTGCGCATAGTGCATAAGGATATGTGGATGCAATTCATTATGTTTTCTATGTCATTAGATAAAATAAATGTTCAAAAAACTAACAAGTCGAAGAAAATCTTTTTGGGATCATAGAAGAGATAAGTGTCTTGCAATGTTCATTAATGATTTTAGTTTAGCATGGAGCTCTCTCCAGATGTAAAAGTTTGTCATGGTTGCGTAGCCTATTTGCGTAAGCGCAAAGTGGTTCTCTCTCTGTGTGTGTGTGTGTGTGTGTTTGTGTGTGTGTGTGTGTCTGCGTCTGCATGAGGCTATGTTGAATTCAACTCGGTAGTTGATCCATCTGGTCAATAGCCCCGCATTCACGCCACTTCATAATTAGATTAACATCATCAGACAGGCTGTAGAAAGTGTATGAGGGGATCTCTCGCATTTTGATGGCTAGAGTTGCGGGACTTGAACAAATTATACGCAATACCCGCAATGAAATTTAGGCTCTGGAGAGAGAAGAAAATAACTTTAATCTTGCATATCCCTCTGCTACTCCCTATGGAAAGTTTTCAGATCTGCACTCTTAGAATAGGCTGGCGACGCTTATCAGCGATTTAGTCGTGGCCAGCATATTTGAAAACATCGGCCACTAATATCGGCCGTTTCGCAGATGGCCGATGGCAACAAAAAAGGTCTATATCGGCAGATACCGATAGCCTGCCGATATATCGGTGCATCACAAGTATTCTAAAACACAATTCTTCTCACCAGTATTGTTAGACAATGTACGAGTACATTTTTATCAAAACACTCTCCCATCACTGTTGACTCACCATCCGAACTCCAGCTATTGCGACGACTGCCACCGTGTTTGATAGGAGTGGTTCCAGGTAACTCCAACCCAGAGAACAGAGTTGGGCCTGGAGCAAGTTCTACACACTTTCCATTCAACTGAGACGAGAGGGTGACCTGCATGGGCTTATAGGCAAATGCAGAGCAGTAACCCGATAGGCAGGCACGCTGATAAAAATCCAGTACCTTCTTTCTACAAAGGAAAACAAAAAGTAAGTAATAAAAACGACATTTCAGACTGACTGCTGAGAGTAGATGCAATAGAAAGTGTCTCTGATGAGTTAATGCAGTTGATGCAGTTTTTTGTTCTTCCTTATAGATCATTATTCTGTGGACTGCATTTCAGTTTCCTATAAGGTTGGGAAAGCCTGAGCCAATGCTTTTTTTTTTAAATCAAGTGTTTGTTATTTTGTTGTGTACGTTTTATTTTGAACTCAACTAAAGGGAAAACGTAAAATATATATCACCCTACTTTTGTTAGAAGCTGTATTACTGTAAGTAAACTGTTCAAAAACATTATGTATTAAAAAAAAAACACCCATTTAAAATGCTACCTTCAAATCTACAGTAATGTCAGACCTTTGATAGACTTTATTTGTATGCCAGTGTTGCCATTGACATAGACAACTTCTTTGACCTGAGGCCCGGTCATGGCATACTTTGGGGTCATAGGGCCCACTTACATGAACCCACCCCCCATCAAATTATCATTATATCACATCACAATTATTATTGTTATGCTATATTGTTATACATGCACTTCAAAGCAGCCAATGTTTAAAGTGCTAACATTGTTCACAAAAAGTTTGAAAAAATGCACATCAGTGGACTGCTTTACTAATGTAAAATATAATTAGAATAGTTCCATTGCTTTTGCATGGTTGCATGATAAATACTTCTCAAAACAACAGCAATTATATGGGTGTCATCGTTTTGGGATGTTTCCCTCATGCAAGCATCATATACTGGTAGGCAAATGGAAAGAATATTTACATATTTAATTATGCCACAAGCTTTTGGCCACGTTATTCAAATTTGACTATACAATACTCTAGATAGTGTATTATAGTCTGTGCTCTGTTTTTATGGAAGTTGCATAAATCCACATTGTTCTATTAAATGTAGTTTAATAATTAAATAGCTTTCCAATAGGTTGAATTGGAGATTTGCTACCAACGTTATCAAGTGGTTTCAGTTTCTCTCGCGCATTGAATGAACGCTCATACCACCATTTAATTGTATGCCTCTATGTTTATGACACCAAATTAGCAAGTAATTCATACTGATTGCAGAAAAGTTTGTTTTCTTTTTCTGTCGGTCCGCGGTTCCTTGATCAATTGCGCAGCAAATTATCAGACGAAGCCCCGGGAATAATTTCACTCCGCGGCTCCGGACCAGCAATGTCCACGTTACGGCCGGTGCTGGTCCGCTAGTTTGAGAAACGCTGGACTTTGAAAGGCGACAGGAGTTGAGGACTTTGCAAATGAGCCTAACATCAGCATGTTCAAAACAAGTAGTTGCGCGTCTAACCACATAGGTTACTTCACTTTATCAGTTGGCTTGAACGCTAAAAAAAATATGCGTCGTGACTTATTGACCATGGGAAATGACGCGCACCTTGATTGTTGATATCACGGGCGGCGGCATGTTCGGTTTAACGTTTTTTGTATGAATGAATTACAGTAATGACACGCCGTTGCGTTGTCAACGTGAGACACTTCACTTCATTTATTGCAATTTCCACAATAGGCTACTATATTAGTCAGAGTCTGGACTAGCGTAACCTACTAGCTTAGCTCCCCCCACTTAGCTCTGCCTAATAATTAATTGCGCTGAATGCAGGCAGGCACGCAGCTTTGCTGCTGGCGTTAACACTTGCGTGCATAGTGGGGTTTAAAACATGCCAAAGTCTTAATAGCCTGTTTAACATCCAAAGACAGTCATTGTACTTTTCAAGAGTTAATAACATAGAGTTAATATAACATTACAGCCTTGTGAGACCAAAAATAAATAGGCGGTCAATAGTAAAACGACTCTTCGACTAAAAAAATTGCCGTCGACTAATTTTCATGGTCGATTAGGTCGACTAAGTCGACTAATCGCGGCAGCACTAGCCTGGTTAGTACTTGGATGGGAGACCTCCTTGGAAAACTAGGTTGCTGCTGGAAGTGGTGTTGGTGGGTGGCCAATAGGTGGCCTTCTTCCCTCTGGCCAAAAAAGATCGATCCCAATGCCCCAGTGCTGTGACGGGGACACTGCACTGTAGGAGATGCCGTCCTTCGGATGAGACGTTAAACCGAGGTCCTGACTCACTGGGGTCATTAAAGATCCCATGGCACTTATCGTAAAGAGTAGGGGGTTCCCCGGTGTCCTGGCTAAATTCCCAATCTGGCCCCCTAATCATCCCCCACTGTAATTGGCTCATTCACTCCCTCACTCTCCACCTCAAGCTGGTGTGTGGTGAGCGTTCTGGCGCATAATGGCTGCCGTGCATCACCCAGGTGGGTGCTACACATTGGTGGTGGTTACTAGTGAGGTCCCCCCATCCATGTGTTGTAAAGCGACCTTGGGTACCATGAAAGGCGCTATATAAGTCGAAGGTATTATTATTATTATTATTATTATTATTATAAGTCGGTTTACACCAACCACTATTAAAGTGTGGTATTATTATAGCCTGATCATTAACTAAACCCATGTAGAAAGACTATAGCCTAAAGCGTCCGACGTATGATTTCGATAATGTGTGTATGAGTATGAGTGTCAGTCAATCATAACAGTCTGCATAATATTTGCAGCCAACCTTACAGTGTATCTCTGTAAACATTATTGCAATGTCTCGTCATATCTGCCTCGTTTTAACGATTAGGACAATGCTGAATAACAGGTGAGGAATGTTTAGGAGACAGACTTGTAAATCCTCAAATTATGGCCGGGGTCTTTAATTTACTTAGGCTGCTCAAAGCACAGGCCTTTATCTGGGACAGGCTTGTATTCAAGGCAGGCCTTTATTTCTTACGTGCGTTTTATTGCCTTCTCTTTTATTGTGAGACATGCGTTTCATTTGGAGCGTCATACCGGTAGGCTATCAAAAGCAGAAGATGTTTGGTTTGGTTTGAGATTTAATTTACGTTTGAACTGTTTTATTATATTGCTAAATGTTGGGACTGATGGGCACTAAAATCTGGGGGGTATTTGATGGTTCACTGTTACATTTCATGTAGTTGAAAGAGTGTCGGGATTTCCTCCCCCTGTTTATTGCGGGACAAGGCATCCGCATAGAATCCCGGCCCGTAAATTTGAGGATTTATGGTATGCATGTGTGTTTTAGGCATTGTGCAAGCCCTAATCGCTGACTGAAAGTGTGCAGAAGTTGTGTTTACATAACGATATTTAATACATTAACCCCCTCTAACTTTTGGGCTTAAGTAGGCTACGAAAAAATGTCTGACCTGTCGCAAGTTCACCAAGCTCCCAATCTCATTCCACAAGCCTAGAGTGCCCTCTCGTGGCTGTAGACGGTAATGTTTCATGTAGGGTTCATGTCAATTCATACTGACTAACATTTAAAAACATGTTAAATTATATATATTTTGATATACAAGTCGCCAAACCAGCCAAACTATGAAAAAAATTGTGACTTATAGTCCGGAAAATACGGTAATAACTGCAGCTAATATCTCCATACTGCGTGCTCTACCCAATGTCAGCCAGTATGAGTTAGCACCTGTCCTGCCACTACTACACTACAGTGCAAAGCCTATATTGGTCACATTCTACAGATACTGTATGTGAACACTTTTATTTGCAGAGAGCAAAGATGTAAATGCAGACTGGTTTCAGACCTGTCAGAGCCAGAGAGGGGATAGATGTCAGAACCATCCCAGAAATCTGTGCAAGCCTCCAATATAAGATCTGCTGAGCCATGCGAAAGCATCTGGACATTATCTGAGTGGGAGCGAAACACATTTGAAGGTGACAAATCAATGTAAATGGTGTTTTGATCACCAGAAAATATGAAGCAAAATGATGAACTATTCCTTTGGCTATTTAGCTATGGAAGAATGCTGCTTACTGGTGGTACTGTCCCGCACAAGAAGGCTGATGAGGTGATTGATGGGAGGCTGGCGTTTGTTGAAATGGTGTGAGCGGCGTGGGGCTGACTCCTGATTCTTCTCTCCGGATGGCAACTGATACAATGCCAGGTGATTCTCCTGCTTGAAGAGCTCTCTTGCCCCAGGGGTGAAACCTGAAACCGGACAGCACAGTACATGATGTACACGTGTTACTAGAAGTTTAGTATTTGTCTTGTGTTAATATTGTCTTGTTGATAACTGCAGCATTTCACAAGTTAAGCTCACTACTTTGCAAGCGAATATGCTAAGGATAGCTGACTGGATGAACCTCGCATACTACGGCAGTCTTATTACAATAATGGGGTTGTCAGGTGAGGCTATATAAGCTGCTTTCAGACCTAGGTAAGTCTGCATGTTCTGCAGATATCAGCGGTTGGGCCATATATCTGAACAACATGACCGGCCATTTGGAATTTCAAACTTAGCCGGCTGTTACACTTCTCCCCCTCCTAGTATTTCCAAAGGACATTATGAGCTAGTGTCTGAACAAAGCGAAGGGCATGCAGAGATTCTGTTCATGTGCGTGTTCAACCATGCATGCCACAACATTTTCAGCGCTATTATATGGCAGTAGCCAACGGAGGAGAAAAGGCCTGTGAGCACTTGTTTTTCAGTCCTTGAACAATCATGCAAGAACCGTATTTGACGAACATGGAATGGCCACAGAACTTTTGCAAAAATATGCTTCCATTGGCTACAAGGCGAGCAAGTTTTTCCCCCTTCACTGTCTGCGTGCGAGCAGCGTGTATGCGCTCCACTTCCGTTGTTGTTTAAAGATGGAATGGGAAATGGATTTGGAGCCAAAGGCTAAAATTTAACACAGCTACAATTTGTAAGGTATCACCAATATCAATTTAATGCTACAGATTCTTAAAATGGTTCTGGTCTAGACTTAAATATCTATTGAAAACTTCACAATGGAGCGTGCTTTTAGAGCGTGATCTGCAGGTGACCTGTTGGATATTTTTAGAAGGTGCGCTGGGGGCGCCTCATAGCCGTCCCGCGGGCTACCTGGTGCCCCCGGGCACCGTGTTGGAGACCACTGTTGGTGTACAAAGACGTCCCACTACGGAGTTTCTTTTTTTTTTTCTCCTAAGTATAATAAATGCTCAACAAAGTGTTTCAATACATTGATTGTTTCTCACCTATGAGTCGTGAGAGCTCACACAGGCCCCAGGGCACATGCAGAGGTAGCACAGCACCGTGACTTTCCTGCAGAGCCAGGTTGGACAGGTGATCTGAGAAGCGACACAGCTGCTGGGTCACACTGGCATTGCACAGATTTAGCAGGATGTTCAGGCCCAGTGGCTTGAGTGAAGGAAGGTGGCCCTGCCAACCAGAATCATCAAACTGAATGCTGACAGGGTTCTGCTGATCCTGAGACAGACTGAGCATCTCAAGGTGGTAGTCACACACAAAGTCCTCTGCTTCGCAGCACCCAGTAGTATCTACTGCACATGGCTGTTGCTAGAAGAGAAAAGAGCACCGGTAAGTACACGAAGAGCCTTCGTGCAGAACCAGTCACATTTTAGCACATACTAAAAGGGGCCATCAGCGATTCTAAACTATTTCTAACCCGTAACATTTTTTGTCACATTTAGCAGATATCTCCACAGGATCCGCTAAACCAGGGATTCCCAAACTGTGGTACGCGTACCCCCGGTGGTACACGAGCTGCCACTAGGGGGTACGCGAGATGAAAAGGGTAATGGCGGAAAGGAGTTAAAATTATTAATTAATTAATGAATAAATTTAATTAATTAATAAATAAAACATAATTTCTAATCGGGTTATAATGATATGGAACCGTGAAATTAAAGGAAATCATTTGTAAACTCTATAATAGGGTATGTTTTCATAAAGAAATAAGCTACCCACAATAGGCTACACGTGATTTCCTGCGGGCAGCCAGAATATCTGGCGTGTTAGTTTCGTTAGTATAGGTTAGTATAGGCTAGGTAGAAGACGGTGTAAACATGGAAAACTGGCTAAAAACAGGGACACTGTCCAAAAGGCCTAATTAAAGCGATCAAAGAGGAGAAGCGAGAGAAACAGAGCAGGACACAGGTAACAATGGAATGGGATGGGGGGCAGACTAATGAAGGTGGAGGTGGAGCGCAGGAGGATAAAAGAAAGAACGAGACAGAAAAGACTGCGCGAAGAAAACGAAAGTATGATGAGGCATATAGCCCTAGGCTTCACGTGGATTGGGAGACAGACTGCCCAAAGCCACAGTGCGTGGTCTGCAGTGAGATGCTATCTAACCATTCTAATGTGGTTCTCCACACAGTTTTTTTTTTAACGTGAGAGCTCATAGACCAGTTGCACATTTTGATTATGTTATCATGTAGGGCGGCTAATTAAACAACGATGCGTCAATAGAATGAGTTACTTTTTTATGTGTTGGATGGTGGGGGTACGCGAGCCGAGTCAGGATGTAGAAGGTGGTCCGCGGGGAAAAAAGTTTGGGAACCGCTGCGCTAAACAATGGATCAATGGATGTGACGATCGCTGATAGCTTCATGGATAGATAATGTGAATTTCATAAGTTTTGGCTGGCAATTCATTAATGTGTGAATGTATGTTACTGTTCAGTGAATACTACAGCTGTGTGCATGTGTCTGTCCATCCGTACATGTGAGGGTGTTGGAGATGGAGATAAAGAAGGATACCTGAGACTGTTCCTCTTCGCCACCTTCTGTGTCGTGGCTGAAGCTAACATTGGAGCCGGATGGGTGCTTTGTGCGTGAGGTCTGAGGGGCACGGCGGGCCCTTTGTGTATCAGAGGAGCGAGCCGTGTCATGGGAGGTCTCACTGGGCTCCTGTTCTCCTGACATAAGTAGTGCTGAGCAGCCACCCATGGGAAGGCTCAGCAGAGCTTCTCCTTCCTGGACCTGTTTCAGAGAGGTAAGGAATTTCTGGCTATGTGAGTTATAAATGTATTACCTTTTAAAACAATCTAGTTCAGCTTTGTGGATCTTGATTTTGATTTATTTCAGTCATGTGACGACCAAACCTCTCCTTACCTCATCTCGGTCTTCCTCTCCCTCCATTCGGCAGTAAGAATTGATTGACAGGTCATCTCTGAGGTCATCCTGACTGTCATGATGCATCTCCACACGGCCACTGAAGAACAGCACAGTCTCTGGGCTGGGGTTGGGCCATGATAGGATTCCCTGCTTGTCCACACAGCACAATACCTGTCCACAACACACACACACACACACACACACACACACACACACACACACACACACACACACACACAGACACAGACACAGACACACACAGACACACACACACACACACACACCTATTATTCCCCTTGTGCTAGCCATGGAGCTAACCACTATGTGACAGATTTTCAATTCCGGCCTGTTGCAACATAATAAATGGCTCACTGAGTACTCACTGTGACCGATCCCAATGCGTGCAAAAGACTGGAGGTATAGCAAAGTGTACGGGATTCTCCCTTTAGCACCCCCACCAGGTGCCTCCACACAGAACGTAGCATCTCCTACACACACACACGCAAAAGCAAACACATACACACAAACTAATCAGTAACTACCTTTACAGGAGTTTATGATTTATAAACTGAATAGTCTTCTTTCTTTGAGTCATCAGAAGAAAAGCTTTTGGAAATCTAAAATGTTAATATCCAAATTCTATCTTTACAAATTCAGGCTTGTGGTCTACCTGCCAAACACCAAAATTAAAGATTGATATTTCAAATGAGTTGGTGCACAATTAAGAGTTTCATTGGAAGGGAGAGCAGACCAAGGTCAATACAGACAAAGCAGCGTCCTACTGCTGAAATATAGTAGAACTATAACAAAAAAAAAGATAGTTAACACAAAACGCAAAATCATTACTCTTGTGATGATCACAATGAAAGGTCATGTGATCCTTTTGAATCTATAAGCGTGTTTACATGCATTATAATAACCGGGACACTGAAGTGCATGTAAATGTGTCTATTTAGATTTGCCTACTGATTTTGTTTCCATAAAGCAACAGCAATGTGTGGCGTGAATCTAGCGGTTCAATGTAATCTTAACTTCTGGGGTTATGATGCAGTGCAATACTGTTTACCGTTTCTAATTACTTGGTTTTGTACTTTAAATTAATGATAATTTTTCCATGACCATTCCTGTACCATTACAGAAGATGTTTTTGCATGATAGAAGTGACCACTTCTCACAAAATAAACTTACAATGAGTCCCATCAATATAAAATTTCACAGCAACGCATACAAGGTAATATCTTTACATAATTACAGAGAACAATATCTATGCAACTATTTGAGATTTGTTATGGTATAATTTTGTATAACACTATTTTTGATATTTTGATGATCTATGGTCATGTGAAGGACAAATGAACAGGTGCCATTCCCACTGGCAATCCAGGATAAGGTCTGCATTTCTGCATGTAGGAAAGGCTTTAGCAGCACAGCACTGATTGCTAACAACTCATTATTTGAGACATTACAAGAATCGAAGCTCTCCAAGTATGACTTCCAAAGGGCCCATGCATATGTGGCAAATGTAAGTGATAAGGCGAAGGAAAGGGATGAAAGAGGGGGTCAGGCACAAGGCTCAAAGCAAGGTAGAAAAAAAGTTACCATCTAGCATGATGGTAACAATGGATAGCAATGGAAATAATAAAAAAGCAAAATCAGAAAAGGTACTTCAACCAAGCAGGATCAAAGCAGCACTAACATCTATTTTGCAAATGGCAGTATTTAAAAGCATAAGTAGTGCCCAAATAGTGCTTAAAAAAAGAAATACATTCAATGAAGTAATGAGAAGCTAGAGCGAAGGACTCTGAACATGAATGGGGAGGTGGGGGACAAAAAGGAGAGGAGTTGTGAGGATATACCTGAGAGGACACGACTTCCGTGTAGCTGCTTAGTGTGTCCTCAGAGAATTTAGCAAGCTGGAGCAAGAGAAGAGCCTTATTAACAAAGTGGGCCCCCTTTAGCAGCTTTGCAAAGCCACTTTAAGTTTAGGCGTTAAAAGAGTGAGATTTCAGCCTTCGAAGCAAGGACAAAAAGCTCCTAGAGAGTTCAAGGAATACACCACAACTGAAAGGACATCATCCATGCCCTATAAACAGTTGATTCCCAAGGACACACTTGAAATGACAACCAGTCAACTACAAAAAGTGGTAAAGTATTGTTTGCTGTGCCTTTCAATTGCATCCAAATGTAAAGAAATATATAATTTATAATTAAGAATACTGACTTTGCTATTTGACTATTTGACAAATATGAATTGGAACAGAGTACAACAACTCATATCAGCTTTTCACAAGGAAATTCAAGATGATAAACATATCTCCGGTCAGACAACTGCCAAAACTATACTGGACCATGCCAAAATTCCTGGTGTGAGCTGGAGAGTGAAATTAACCTGCAGAATTATTGATGTAAAAAGTTTATTAAAATGTCTATTAAAGTTGCTGTCAATGTTGGTTGTAGAATAAAAAATAAAATGCTTATATACCCACAATAATGGTAAATCTGAAGGATACTATATTTTTCATGCCTTCAGACTTACTCATTATAGGTCCAGAAGCTTTTTCAATTTTGATAATAAAACTATTGTACCATAAAGTGAAAACGTGTCAATGTTTGTCAATGATACATTTGCATTGGATCTGTTTCTGGGGTATTCTATTTCCAGTGTTGAAATAAAATTTATTTAGCTTATGTGGCTTACCAGTCCAGTGGGAGAGTTGCGGCTGGATTCTGCTAATACTCGAGCTTCCCCATATGCATTTACCAGCACCCACATGACGGGGAATAGTAGAGGAAGAATAGGAAGAACTCCCATCATCTACAAACACACATCAGATGGGGAAGAAAGATAAGTAAGGGACAATGTGTAGTCCGTCGGTCATTTTTCAACTATAAATCTGAATAGGAAGAATGGGACGCATGATTTGTCCAAATATTTATTTTTTCATTTTATTGCAGTTTCATGGAAAAAGTTTCAGTGAGAAAATACCTCACACAAACATGATTTTAAAGTTGAAGGTGTTGTGTTGCAACACATTATCTGCTGATCTCAACTTTCTTTTATTTTTCTGTGCTAGATTTGATCATTTTGTGAATTTTATATGTACACATAGGCAATTACATGTTTGTAAAACTGTACTTGGCAAGAATGTCCTTTAATACATAGTAAAGGTAGAGTAAAAGCTACATACAGCACTACAAATACTTGGACAAGGGTATATGATATAATAATACGTTTAAATAAAGCCACAAGCAGCAATCATTGGGTCCAAGAAAAACTTGCTACCTACCCCAAATAGTGAAAATTCAACAGGTAAAAGATAACAATTTGAATTTAATAAATGTTACAAAAGAATTTAAAAGACACAACATTTTCAGGACAGACCATGTCAGAGAAAGAGAGGAACAAAGGTGTAAACTATTATAGTGGTATTTATTAGTTTATTTATTTTAAATTGGGCAAATAACTTCTATGCCATGTTACTAAATCAATGAGCCTACGACATTCTAGTAAATACCCATTCACACCAAGAACGATAACGATAACTATAAACAAATATCGTTCTCGTTAATATGAATGACGACGTTCACACATAAACTATAACGATAACGACATGAAGAACGATATCGTTGGGGATCACTTTCAGAGCGATTTTGAGAACGATATAAAGCTAATAGCCAATCAGAACCCATCAAATTTTAACTGTCACATTCATTAACACAAGGAGAGACTTTGTTTATCGTTGTTCAGTGTGAACGCTTTTATCGTTGTGGTTATAGTTATCGCTATCGTTCTTGGTGTGAATGACCCTTAAGATTGGCAATCCACACTGCCTGCTGAATTGACTGTTCATAGATAACCATTCTGTTTAACAAAATGGAATTTCTGTTTGAAAAAATGGAATGGAGATGAGAGCAAATGAATTGCTAAATATCTTTGCTTCTTTGCCTGCTAATACCTGTTCACCAGTAGGTAGTCTATAGTCTGAGAAACGCTGTTGTATACATGGCAAGTGGACCTATCAATAACTTAGACCTTTCCCATGACTTCCAAACATACCTGTAACTGGAAGAAGTTGAATAGAGCTGGAGCAAGACTGGGAGTGTCACAGAAATAACGCACTGTGTTAACAGTGAAGAAGGCCACCTGCATGGAAAAGAAATGTATTGTATTACTGACACACCAGGCGACAGATCATTAAATCACACCCATCTTATTAAAAATACAAATGTTATCATACCAACACAGCCAGAGATGCATATTTCGCCATGATGGTCTGAACAGTGAAACGCTCATTGTCCATGGCTGTGATTGGTCGAGACAGAGCCATGTCTAAACTGTTCCTGTTTAAATATGTCGGAAAGGGATACATTTGAAGGAATATAAGTATAAAGGATTGCACAGGGATTCAAATCCATTACAATCTAGCATACAGGTGAGGGCTAACCTGATATGATTGAGCACAGGTGTGCGTACCACCCTGAATAGCCGGTGCTGCTGAGGGCTGTGGGGTCCCCTCTTCTCAATCCCATGAGGTGATGGTGGGGGAGAGAAAGGAGGAAAGAGATCTCCTGGCTCCAGGACTATGTGCTCATCATCCTACAGAACAAAAACAGAAATAGACTTTGACCATTGACAATATTCTATTTCTGATCAAAACGCAAACAAGGCAAACAATGTTCTTGACCCAAGAGTCAGATTTGTGTTCCAGTTCGCATGACAACAAATGCTACTGACTGATAGATCTTCTGGATGAAGTACTGAGCATCTCATCAGATTAACAAAGTTCTCCACTACATGATACGGACCCCCCAGTCTTGATCAATCACCTTGATTCCTCTGAGAGAGGCAAATGTCTCCTGACCAGGCCTCAGTGCAATAACATCACCCTCAACCAGTAAACTGACAGGTAGGTTGACAAGCTGTTCATCTCGAAAAGTCCAGTGTAAAGACCAGGATGGGGACGAAGGAGTGTAGAGGTCAGGGTAAAGTGCAGGGGCCCATCGGAATGACTGCCCTCCACAAGCTTCCAGGTGATCTATAGGGAATAGGGAGGGAGTTGGATTAGGGTTCAATAAACAAAATATACAAGACCAGGAGCCGAAAATATTCAGAGCAGGAAACAGGGAACAGAAACATTACAACAAAGACACATTAAGACAACATTAAACAGCAGGAGTCCAGCAGAATAAGCATCATCCAGCAAAAATACACAGTAGTGAAGAGCCATGCAGTTCTTTACAAAAACATATGCATGTACAAAAACACCAACATACAGTATGCAATACTGTACAGTACAGTATGCAATATGTATGCAGTATACATACTCATACAAACAATAAGGTCAGTGTTCTCATTCCCTACACCCTCACCACTGAGCTGTGTGATGATGGCCTTGAGCCTCCGCACCATTTCACTCTTCTTCAAGCGCTGTTGCCGGCTGATGAGGAGCAAGTTCAGCAAGAGCAAAAGGAAAAGGGCCCCAGCATTCACTAGCTCGATCCCACCACTGACAACACAGGCCAAAAACAGCACCGTCACTCTTTCCATCGCAGGCAAAGTAGCAGAGATGTCATAGCATTTTCTTGTGTATAACCATTAACCAGACCGTGCAAGGGTTGTGGTAATATTACAGTGCAATGTAGCTTGTTTTTGTTTAAAATGACAATATAATGCTTGAACAACCATTTCCTTTTTTACAAGCTATGTTCCACAGTTTTGTATTTCAAACTAATGTGCACCATACTACACTATACTTTGCTGAAAGTGTGCAGCAATTACTTCACCTGCCATTTGGCTGGCTGCCATGGCAGCAGACCAGCCCAAAGACCACCACCAGAGTGAGTGCAGCTCCTGGCCAATGAAAGCAGGAGTGGCGATTGCTTTGGTGAAGGAAGCTCTGTTTCCATAAATCCTGTAATTGAATATAAAGTCAGCAGTGAAGTGTGAACTGTTTCTGAGATGCTGAAAGTTAGCGTAGTGTACCTGCTGTGTAAGTGAGGTTCAAGCAGTGTGGGACACACCTCAAACATGTTGAAACTTGTCAATACTGGATAAGTGGGAAATGTCAAACTTTTCCTGAATCTCAAATGCTCTCTAACGTCAAAATGTACACCAAAATTAGAATTGAATCATTAATGCGCTATATTCAGGTTTGTGTACTTTGATAATTCTGTTGAACATTTCTGAAAAATGTAAATCCCATTACATATAAACTTCCATTTTTACCAGACTGTGTGTTGTGGCCAAAACATTGACATAGAACACTAACGAAGTAGGGCCGGCAGACAGCACCTTATTGAACTTCAGATTACTAGTCACAAAATATCAGAACATCTGAGGTTGACAAGGAATAAATACAAAACCATAAGTATGGGACCTATGCAATTTACATTATTTTTCATGAACTTGATTGATTATTCATGCCTTTGATGATGACATAAATCAACCTAAAAGAGTATAGCAACAAGCAGATGATGCAGTCCAGCATGATGTAGTTGGCATGGCAACATAATGTCTGCAACTGTCTTACTTCCAGACAATTTCAAACACACTTTAAGCAACCACTTTCAACTTACCAACAAGGGCACTGGGACAGTGACTAGAAAACGTGCAATGTGTGTTACATTGTTAAGTGTGCTGAATGAGTTGAGAGTGTACAGTATACCATGTGTCACAGGATTGGTAAATACCTGTAGAGTGGGTCTCCTTCTGCCAGACCTCTGGTGTTGCTCTAGTAGATTGAAGAGCTGGTTGTGCAACGTCTGAAGAGCCTGAGTTGTAGACAGCCCAAGGGGGGTCACCGGCTCCTCCTAAGACAGATCATGACATCAGAAGTGCCCCCTAGCAACATGTAATACATTTAATTCCTTTGCTACATGTGCCCAATATTTATTTATTTCAAACATGTGCCCAATAGTTAGGGCTCAAAATTTAACAAGACATAGATATCAACATAGCTACCTGCAGTATAGTGACTTTGATACTAGTCTCTCAAACATACAGTTAATAGACCTTTGCTCCTTTTACTTACTGTTGCCTGTAGTCCTTTCATGGCCATAATAATATTAGGTTGTAGTGAGCTGTTTTTTTTTAATTTCCTACAGACATACATAGGAAACAGATACTACCCTTGTACTAATTTAAAGGCATGCAATGCTGACTAAAGAAGGTTCATACCGTATTTTAGCTCAACCAACAATACAAATCTTTTTGCTGCTCCAGAAGGAACATATTGCTTGGCTGGAACTAGGGATGTAACGGTATGAAAATTTAACCTCACAATTAGTGACCAAAATTATCACGGTTTTCGGTATTATCGCTGTATTTTTAAAATTGTGTTCAATATGTTCAGAAAGCACTACTAGACCTACACAACCTGAAATAGTTTCAAAAAGTGTGACAGCATTTACTATATTACAATTACAAAATATAGGCAAAACCTTATCAAAAGTGCAACATTTAACCAGGGACACTGGAACTCATTTTCACCTGGGGTTGCTCATAGAGTGCTGAGGAAGGGTAAAAAAAAATGTTAGTGAGTAGATTTGATTCCTTTATTCTGGTGCATTTTAAGGTGGCCTTTTGCTATGGGAGAAGGGCATATTTTCATTCACATTCATAGGCCTACATCCTGACTGCACAAACAAACCTGGCTGAGCTGACCATTCTTAATTCATAGCATAACGTTACCGTGGCATTGTGTGTTGTCCTATTCACTTTTTCCTTGGTCATGTTTAATTGGCTTTGTGCTTAGAGCTTAACTTACCCTACCATGACTTGGAGTTTGCTATTTCTGTTATTTGGATCCATTGAGTGAGACTAAATAACGTGAGTGGAATAGATTTAATGTGGACACGCACATAAAAACACGCAGAGTTTTGCAGTGAAAATGTTCCACCTTTTAAAAGCAGGTGTAGCCAAATCCGAATCACAGTTCATCATCATCAAGTACATAACAGAATCAGTAGGGTACCAGTTTTGTTTCATTGCACTAGGCCTACTGTATGTCAAAAGCAGCCTCGGATGAAGTGGGGAAAGATTAAACACACGGTTTCCACACCGTGGTAATCAACCGTGATAATCATGATATTTGAAATGAAAAAGGTAATTGTTATCGTCAACATTTTTATCGCGGTGTAGTGAGAAATTCCAGAGTATATGTATTTCAACATTCCAGAGTGTATGTATTTTTACATTTGTTTTGATCACCGCCACCCAAGGCCTTTTGATTAAGCCAACCCCGGTCACGTGCATATGTGACCTTTGTCACACCACATGATGGGGGGCGATTAATCATTGTGTGACGAGTTTTTCTCACACAATCATGAAGAGCGCTACTTGTTTTAACGTAATGCTGGCGCCTCACGAGACAAGGTATGACCGGAGAGAGAGCTCACGTGAGGCGACAGAAGGGGATTACTGGAAGTGTATTTAAGCAAGACTGTTTGTATTTTGTCTTTGAGTTTGTACAGTGGTATTGCTGATGTACGCGCTGTATCAACTCCCAGATTTGTTACAATACACCTCTAGTTTTTGTCTTTGCCACTGCTCGGTTTGGATTGCCTCCACTTTGTTGCTAGTGTTCATTTTTTACATTACAGCGGTTTACCATTATACTGGTAATCGTTACATCCCTAGCTGGAACAGTGCATGGTTTGATCTAGGCCACTTTTTTATATGATCAAGCAGGACTGTTTATGAACACTGATTATTTTCTAAGCACCCACACAGAACAAACAACTAGAAGACTATTAGGAGCAATGAGCTGAATTTGACAAGCATTGTATTGTATTGGAAATGGGGACCAAACTTTTAATGTTATGAGCTGGAACAGACCAGGAATATTTGGATGATCCCAAACCCTGTCTCTCTATTTTATCCTTTCACTAAGCTCAATTCCCATGGCTATAAATAAACTTTTCCCACAACATTATGGTAAAACCACAGAGAGGCAAATTCAAGATGCACACGTGTGATTCTATTCTTGAGTAATCTACACACAAACCATTTCTATCTACATATTTTTATAATTGAGAGGGGTAATCAATACAAATTTCAATTCTTAACAAAAATGTCACATTGCATTATTTGTGTTTGATTTATTTGGCTGTTAGCCTACCTTTATCTCAAGTAACTTCCAGTATGACTAATGTATGACAAGGTGTGTAGGTGTGTATGTGTGGAGGTGTCATTTCATTGCCATGTAAGTTGAGGCATTTGTTGAAACTCCACACAGTGTTTTGTTATTGTTTAGGTTACAGGCTGGTCCCATGTCATTTGTTTCCAGTTGATGGAACCAGAGTTGTGTAAGAAGACAGTTTTTGTACAGTGTACACAGAGAATGGATCTAGCGGATAACAAAGATATTCGCTGAGTGTTACAAAAAGTGTTAGCCTAAGTGATAGAAATCGTTTGGTATTGGTTACCCTGCCTTTAACTCAGTGAAGTTATTTATTTACTTCAGTTTTATCCTTTACCTATACCAAGTATGCTAATCCGTTTCTTTGTTCAGCTGAGAAAAGTTGAGACATCCACTTTGTTAATTTGGTCAATACACTGACAAAGAGATACAAGGGAACCATAGTCATTAGGCTACAGCTGTGGTTCTTAAAAAAAAAAAAAAAAAAACATGGGCCAAGTCTCGCGATCCCCTTCACTCTAACCGGCGGAATTTGGTTTTGAAATGTTGTGAGAGGGGCACTGGAAGCAGAGGCAGGGTAGGCTCATAGGTAGGCTATGTCAACACCAAAGGCATTATGTCAATGGCAGCCTTTGACTAAAAACCTTTAGAATAATCATTTCACGACCCCTCCAATATTTTTGGCGACCCCCAGTTTAAGAACCACTGGGCTACAGGGTAAGTCAATTTGGGTGTCATCAGCATAGCTATGATAGGAAATCAAATTGTTCTTGATGATTTGTCCAAGTAGGAGCATATAAAGGCTGAATAATAGTGGCTCCAAGATAGACCACTGGGGAACATCACAGGTCAAGAATGTTGGTGTTGAGGTACAGTTGCAAATTACATCAAGCTCTTCTTTCTTGTAGGTTAATAGGAAAAACTGTCTATCTTTGTTTACCGTCTACTATAAAGCAATGAGATGTGAAGCAATGTCCAATGCTCAATCCAAGTAGCAAGATCTTATTGAATACATTATCATAGTTAAATTAAGTCTAAATGTCCCCATCTAAACCTGCATAAACTTCCCAACTTATTTGTTTCTGTTAGAGGTTTAGGCCTATATGCCCATTAGGGTTGTTCTCTACCAAGAGTGAAATAATAGACAAGCTCTAAGACAAGCTGATTACTAAAGTAACACCAGACCCCAAGATTATAACACTATATGTAAGGTAGCATTAAACCTAAAAGACTAGCAGTAGCCTACTATATTAAAAAAAAATCTGTCATAGCCTACTGTGTACAGCGTTTATAAACAGGAAGTTGATTGACCAGTATTAAGCAAATCCAAAACTGTGAACTGTGAAAAGACCACTCAGCGCACGAGAGAACCATGTGAGCAAAGAGTTTAGAGAAAATGAGGGATCCATTTTAAGAGTAATTTCCACGTAATATCAGGCATGACTGAATGTTCGCAATCCTGTGATTGCATTGACATCTAAGCTAAATTCTTGAAAAACACACCCAGCTCTACCCTCACTTATGAGGCACTGTAGCAATTCCCTACCTGCTTCTTATCCTTTAGCTCCATGGCAACTGCTGACTCCCAGCATGCTCTGTCAGAAGGTGGTGCACTGGTTGTCTGTGGTAACAGTGATGCTTACCCTGGCTTTACTTGCTTCACTGCTCAACAACCCTGTGGAATATAGCACAACTTCAGTCTTCAGGCACTTAAACACATAGTAATGCCCTTCCAAGAAAAAGAGGAAACATTTCAGTCCATTAGAAATTATTTGAACCAAGTCACTTCTTCACTTCACTTCTCCCTCAAGTAGCTTGATTTTGGTTTCAATTTATTCAAGGGTAAAACGAGAAGATGTCTCCTGCATTTAGATGATAGCAAAGAGCATGGCAAATTCAATGAAAAACAAAACCGACTGAACATTCACAAAACAGTATTGGTACTACATTGTCGAATGCAGCCTACAACAATATAGATGCAAATACTAGTTCACTAACAGCCTTGGGCCATTAGACAATCCATGTTGTTAGATGTAAACAAACAGCACGAGCAACTGTGATTTAGAACTAGAACTGTAACGAACAGTGCCAACGCACAAATGCTTGACATGGAACTTACTCTAGTCAGCAATGCATCATTGGTGTATGTCAACAACAGTCAAAGGTAACGTTAATGTTACTGAGGCGGCCCAAGGGACAAAGATGTCAAAGGGGTAGATAACAGGTGAATCCTTGACTTTGATTTCAGATATTCCAACCCGCACGCCTAACCTGTGAGATTCCCCTTCATTCACGTAATAAGTCAAATAACATGGGTCAGTCACTGGATTGAACAATGTCTAGCTTCTATGTTATGTGCTGACATTAACTTACTTAACTTAACAGATCTAAGTCACTGAGTCAAAACAGCAAAACAGTTCTAATTCAAGTGCACTTCACTGTCTTTATCTTGATGGACAAACTGGCTATCTAATACAGTTAGTATCTCAACGTTATATGTTAGCTAGCACAGTTAGCATGGGACAGTAGCCTAACTGTTATCGGCTTAAAACAAAACTCGATCGTATTACTCAATGACTTTAGCATTCTGCACATACCTAGGGCTCGTGACTTTGTCAACAATCGCCAAATTGCATATTTCTTAAATGTCTTGGAACATGTCAGATATTAACAGGTCAGATATTAAAATGCTTAGTCTAGCTAGCTAATATCAGGAAGCCATAGGGTATGCTAACTAACGTTAGGCTTTCAAAGCTTGGCAACATACGCCCTTCAATTTGATGTTTCCAGTATACTGGAAACATCAAATGCATTATCATACCTTATTTTTGAGCACAGACTTTATTTCTGATTTTGCCTGTCTGTATAGTGGGCTACCATCACTGGTAATACGACCATCTCTCACTCGTCCCTCAAATTCGCCCACGAATGACAGCCATATTCCAGTAGGAAGTGGCGACAAACAACGTAAAATAACCGTGGTAAAGTTGGTTTTATATTGGACGTTGGATATTCGACACATTCGAAAAATCTATTTAGCACTGACTACGAGGGTCGAGTTTGTGTCAAACCAAACACAAAGCTTCTTTTTCCCTAAAACCTACTCTTTGATTTTATACAATTTTTAATGTTAAATGTTTCAAATCTATTATGCGGCTTGCCCTTTTGACCTACCCATGTCAAAACACATCTGGTGAACTCGGATTACTGCTCTATATAGTACACAAAGCTTCTTTTTCCCAAAAACCCATTCTTTGATTTTATAAATATTTTGTAATGTAAAAAAAATGCTATAAATGCTTTAAATCTATTATGCGGCTTGACCTTTTGACCTACCCATGTCAAAACACATCTGTTGCACTCAGCTAACTGCCCTTCATAGTGCACAATGCTTCTTTTTTCCAGAAACTCCCTCTTTGATTTTATATTAATTTTTTACTTTATAAAAATGCTATAAATCTATTATGCGAATTGACCTTTTGACCTACCCATGTCAAAACACATCTGCTGCACTCAGCTTAACTGCCCTACATAATACACAAAGCTTATTTTGTCCAAAAACGTACTCTTTGATTTTATATAATTTTTTTACTATTCAAAAAATGCTATAAATCTATTATGCGGCTTCCCCTTTCGACTTACCCATGTCAAAACACATCTGTTGCACTCGGCTAACTGCCCTACATAATACACAAAGCTTCTTTTTTCCAAAAACTCACTCTTTGATTTTATATACATTTTTTACAGTAATAAATGTATATAAAATCAAAGAGGGAGTTTTTGGAAAAAAGCTTTGTGTACTATGTGGGGCAGTTAGATGAGTGCAACAGATGTGTTTTGACATGGGTAGGTCGAAAGGTGAAGGCACATAATAGATTTATAGCATTTTTGAATAGTAAAAAATTAATATAAAATCAAAGAGGGAGTTTTTGGAAAAAAGAAGCTTTGTGTACTATGTAGGGCAGTTAGATGAGTGCAACAGATGTGTTTTGACATGGGTAGGTCGAAAGGTGAAGGCACATAATAGATTTATAGCATTTTTGAATAGTAAAAAATTAATATAAAATCAAAGAGTGAGTTTTTGAAAAAAAGAAGCTTTGTGTACTATGTAGGGCAGTTAGCCGAGTGCAGCAGATGTGTTTTGACATGGGTAGGTCAAAAGGTGAAGGCACATAATAGATTTATAGCATTTTTGAATAGTAAAAAATAATATAAAATCAAAGAGTAAGTTTTTGGAAAAAATAAGCTTTGTGTACTATGTAGGGCAGTTAGCTGAGTGCATCAGATGTGTTTTGACATGGGTAGGTCAAAAGGTCAATTCGCATAATAGATTTATAGCATTTTTATAAAGTAAAAAATTAATATAAAATCAAAAAGTGAGTTTCTGGAAAAAAGAAGCGTTGTGCACTATGAAGGGCAGTTAGCTGAGTGCAACAGATGTGTTTTGACATGGGTAGGTCAAAAGGTCAAGCCGCATGATAGATTTAAAGCATTTATAGCATTTTTCTTACATTAAAAAATATTTATAAAATCAAAGAATGGGTTTTTGGGAAAAAGAAGCTTTGTGTACAATATAGAGCAGTAATCTGAGTTCACCAGATGTGTTTTGACATGGGTAGGTCAAAAGGGCAAGCCGCATAATAGATTTGAAACATTTAACATTAAAAATTGTATAAACTCAAAGAGTAGGTTTTAGGGAAAAATAAGCTTTGTGTACTAGAAAGGGCAGTAAGGCGAGTTCAGGAGATGTATTTTAGTATGGGTAAGTCAAAAGGTGAAGCCGCATAATAGATTGAAATCTTTTATCAGCATAAAAAAATCATAAAATCAAAACATGGGTTTTTGGACAAAAGAAGCTTTGTGTAATATAGGCAGGCCTTGTTTAAACACATTAAAGTTGGTTTGACACAAACTCGACCCTCGTAGTCAGTGCTAAATAGGTTTTTCGAATGTGTCGAATATCCAACGTCCAATATAAAACCAACTTTACCACGGTCGTAAACCGTAAAATACTGATAGTCATCTATAAGCCTAGTGTGTGGAATTCAACTTGGTTGCCTAAAGTAGCACAATTATGCACAATTTGCATAATTAGCTAGGCAATTAAGGCGAGGCAGTACAGGTGAATAGGGTAAAAAAATTAAACAATAGATATCACCATGAAACTTTCTGAGTTGATTACTTATGTTAAGATGAGAAAAAAATGTATTGCATGTTTTTTTATATTTTAATGTTTACATATGCAAATGAGGCCCTATCTCATTAAAAAATGCTCTAATTTGCATACACACAAAAGCAGATTGTGTGATAAAGCCAGGCTCAAATTTTTTTTTCCAGACGATGACCGGATCACTCCCAAAGTTTTTGAGTTATCTTGCAAACAAACAGATGAACAGACACACAGACAAACAAACAAACAAACAGACAAACAAACCCTGATGAAAACATAACCTCCTTGGCGGAGGTGATAACTATATAACAGCATGCACACACACAAACCCACAAGAACTATATACAATATGCAAAATAACTATATCCAGCATGCACACGTACACAAATGCACAATAACTATATACAAGAACTATATACAACATGCAAAATAACTATATACAGCATGCACATACACACAAACCCACAAGAACTATATACAATATGCAAAATAACTATATCCAGCATGCACACGTACACAAATGCACAATAACTATATACAAGAACTATATAGAACATGCAACGCGCGCGCACGCACACACACACACGCACACACGCACACACGCACGCGCGCGCACGCGCACACACACACACACACACACACACACACACACACACACTGTAAACTATATAACTATATACAGTATGCACACACGCGC
This sequence comes from Alosa pseudoharengus, assembly GCF_046254945.1. Classification (NCBI taxonomy): domain Eukaryota; kingdom Metazoa; phylum Chordata; class Actinopteri; order Clupeiformes; family Clupeidae; genus Alosa; species Alosa pseudoharengus. The sequence continues at coordinate 33,854,501 of NW_027468674.1, read as the reverse complement.
ACACACACACACATATTTAACAACAACCACACAATCCCACTCAATAGCCTTCACCATCTTCATCATTTCTTTCCTCATTCCCTTCAGTCTCATCATCTTCTTGATCTTTATCTGAATGTATTGTGAATGGGTTGCAGCAGCGGACCTCACCCCCTTCACACTTGAAATAGTCAGTGCAACTGAGACTTGCAGCATGGCAGCTGCAGTTTCCTTTGCTGCAGGCTTTCAATGTGCTGCAGCTACAGCTGGTGACATCAAGCAAATTTACTGGAGCCACTGCCTGAATGGAAAGAGCAGGCATGACAGCCCCTTCACTAGCAACCTCCCACCCAAACTGTGTGATGTCTCTGGCCTCTGCAGGAGGCTCTCTCTGACCTGCAGCCTTCCACAACATGACCTGAAGATGAGCATGCAGTATGTGCAGCATCAGGTTGGTATCTGTTGGAGGAAGCTTTTTAAGCTTAGGAGGCTTTTTGCTGCGACTGTAAATCTGGTAGCGAGTGTTGTTCATCGACTTGGCCTTCTTCTGCCCATACAGTGCAACAAAGAACTCGGTCCCAGTATCTTTTAGGTCACTATGAGTGGCATCAGGTTCCCCAAGCACTGTATTGAGACCAGGAATGGTATTTCCTAGGAGTACAACATGTTGTCCTTGTCATGTTGTGGAAGGCTGCAGGTCAGAGAGAGCTATTTTGCCTTTTGTGTCAAGGACAGTGGCAACCCTAAGTCTTTCCTCCTTTTTTACCAAATATAATTACTTCAGTTTTTTTCTTTGTTTAGCTGAAGAAAATTTTGAGACATCCAGGTGTTGATTTGTTCTATACACTGACACAGAGATTCAAGGGGACCATAGTCATTTGGTGACAGAGCTAAGTAAATTTGTGTGTCATCTGCATAGCTATGATATGAAATCAAATTATTTTAGATGATTTGTCTAAGTGGGAGCATATAGAGGTTGAATAATAGTGGCCCCAAGATCGACCCCTGGGGAACACCACAGGTCAAGGACATTGGTGTTGAGGTACAGTTTCCAATAGCAACAAAGAAACTCCTTTCTTGTAGATATGATTTCAGCCAGTTGATAACTATGCCTGTAAATCCAACACAGTGTTCTAGTCTGTGTAATAAAATATTGTGATCAACAGTGTCAAATGCTACACTAAGGTCCAATAGCACTAGGACTGATGTTTTACCTGAATCTGTATTGAGGCGTATGTCATTTAAAACCTTGATGAGAGCTGTTTCAGTGCTGTGATTTGCCCGAAAACCTGACTGAAAGTAATCAAAATACCCATTTGATGTTAGGAAGGTGGTTAGTTGATTAAAGACTACTTTTTCAATAATTTTGCCAATAAAAGGTAGATTGGATATGGGCCTGTTTCGCATGGAGGCGTCCAGGTTATTCTTCTTGAGAAGTGGCTTTACAACAGCTGTTTTCAGTGACTTAGGAAAAATGTCAGACAGCAGGACATCTGCTGCTATAAGGTGAAAAACAGTTTTAAAGAAATTGGTTGGCAAAATATCTAAGCCACATGTGGAAGAGCTGAGCTTCTGTACCGTTTTTTCAAGTGTGTCGTGGTCTATCAAGCTGAACTCTGACATCAAGTTAAGTTTCCCTATATTTGTAGCTGGAAGTTCTGGATGTTGCATTGGTAATTGAGTAGATATGTTGAGTCTGATTTTGTCAATTTTACCTTTGAAAAAAGATGGGAACTCATTGCATTTATTAGTTGAGAGAAGTTCTGGCGCTAATTGTGATGGGGGATTTGTTAACTTATCAACAGTTGAAAATAGAACACGAGTGTTATTTGAACTTCTACTGATGATGTTAGAAAAGAAAGACTATCTTGCTTTGCATATTTCAGAGTTATATGTGCGGAGCATCTCTTTATGGATTTCATAGTGGATCTGAAGTTTGTATTTATGCCATTTTCTTTCGGTCTTCCTACACTATGTAGTGTAAGAATTCTGGTTTGATATTTTTGATTGTGTTTAGATGTTCAGTGTGGATGTTGTGTGCATGTATTTGTGTGTATGGGGGGGGGGGGGTGCTGTAAGCTTATTGAATAGAAAATTATAAATACAATTGTATACAAATTGTATACTGTCTTTTAAAAGAAAGAAAACAAGCATTTGATTAATATACAGACATTTTATATCCAAACTTGCTATTATCATTGGAACGTTAACTACCGCTGGGTCATCTATGGCAGTTCCGTGACCGTGGAGAGTGAAGGTTTGTTTCTCGTTAAAGAAAAAAAATTAGCCGGGTTGCCCCTCACAAAAATGTGGGGAAATTATATCCAAAATGGCTGCAGTCAGCCAAGCTGGAAATGAACTTTTTTACGTTTTTTCCCACAGTGCGGCATAATACATGGATTCTGAGACTATTTGGTAAATTATGTAGATTTATTGATTTCACCTATTGTTGACCTTCATATTCAAGATGGCCACCGATTTTTGGCTCTTTAAAGTCAATATTTAAAAATCGTCAAAGCCTTAATATTAGGCTCAAATGGAAATTCTGCTCATACTGAGTTCTGTTATGGACAGTAAAATTACAACATACACATAGGTCATCAGATGTCTGTAATTTTTTTGTTATTATTTATTTATTATGATTTATTTATTGAATTAACTGAAAAGACTCCATCTGAATCTGTTGAATCTCCACACTGACTCCTTTCATCATCAATGCTACTCTCATCTGAGCAGTCATGAGGTGTGAGCTGCTGGGGCAGGGGGGCAGGGGGGTGTGACGCACTGGTCGACACTTTCCGTTCACTAGTTCCCAGCCGTGACCAATGGGAGAAGGATGCTCTTGCAGGTTGTAATGTAACAATATGTAAGGTAGTTTGTCCTTTCCATATGAAGATTCAAAGAGTCATAATCAGGTGTGACACGGATTGTAGACTTATTCTTCAGTTTGTGCCATTTGGAAACTCTGGCCTGCCCGCAGCTCACATCTGCACTCTCAGCATAAATGACGGAGAGGACAAATGCCTTCATATCCTCTCTGAGTCTGGCGATACCAGTTTTAGCTCCAGCCTAGCATAGATCATTGTATCCTGTCAGTATGGTCAGAACATAATGGGATGACGAAAGAGACAATTACAGTGCTGTTATGAATTTGCTCTGTATAACCGCGTTTATGTTTCACAACTACACCAACAATCAAACTAGCCTCCACTCAATTTATGCAAACGTTAACATTATTTCTATGGATATAACATCAAGCTGGTGAAAGATTAGTAGCCTACCTGCAGTAAAAACCAAGCATGTCTGATAAACATTCTCAGGTTTATTTCAGATTCAAGAAGAAATAGCAATCACATTTCACCTGAAAATCATACTAGGCTACCATGAATACACAAGCCACAATCAGGGATGGGCAGTATTTCTAATACATGTATTTAAAATACGTATTTCAAATACAAAATACTATTTTGTCATTTGTATTTTATTGAGATGATGAAAATGCCTTCGTATTTTGTATCAAAATACTTCAGTGTTGTGTATTTTTGTATTTTCAAAATACTGTAAAATACTTTCTGTGAAACACTGAGATGACATCTATCTAACTATCTATAAAGCATGAAATCTGTCTCTGTCTGTCTGTGGCACCCTCGCATGATCAAGCCCCTGTGATACTGTTCTCGGCCACTATTTTTTAGAGCACCAAAGGAAGGACTTGCCATCCTTGGAACAGTATCCACTGATCAAAAACCTTTTTGTAAGGTTCAATACCATCATTCCGTCTTCTGCTCCAGTAGAGTGTTTATTTTCCTTTGCTGGACTGAATGCAACACTGTTTGAGAAATTAGTTGTGCTTAAAGGCATCAACTGAGGAGACACCATTACACACACGCCTTTGCTCACACAAGGACAGCACAAGGACTTGAGTCAAAGTCCTTTAAGGCAAGTCCATCCACTCAACGGCCATATTGCAACGCTTTTTGGGCACTTCTCGGGCATTTATTTCAGCAGAAATGCGCGTGCGCAAGGCTTCATGACACCAACCTTGCTCCAGCTGCGAGATCACATGATTGGCACGATGTCTTCACAACACACCATATGATTGGCTCAATGTATTCATATCACACCAAATGATTGGGTCAATGTATTCACGTGTCAACATTTTGCCATGGAAGGGGTGGGATATGTGTAGACAACTGCGTTACAAACTAACCCCATGCATTTCTATGGAGGATTTTTTGAGTGCTGTGTCTCCTCATTAGAAAGTCTCTGCTTGAGTTCACAAGCTTAGATCACAACACTTCAGTTTGCTATTTTCCTTTCTTTTTTCTGTTTTACAGTTTTTTTCTAGACTTTAAGTTTGTCTATGTTCTCTGACCTGTGAAATATTTCATTGCTATGGTGACTTGACAAGATCATTTCCTACCTCAAACAAGGACATTTCCAACCTCTTGCACATTTTACATAAGAAATTATTGTATAATTAATGTTATAATTATTGGCTTCTAATAGGTGTAACAGTGATGATTTGGTTTCTTCCACTTGCATTCATTTTTGAGTTGTTTTCTTACATACTGGTAACAGTTGGTTGAGTACTGGCCTCTAGTGGTCATACACGTAAAACTGCGTGGCTTTCCTCATAGTTTGAGGATTAGAGCCAGCGGTAAGTTGTATGTAAACAGAACTCCCACATAACTAGATTAGAATTCAGTACTAACATTCCAAATCAACACCTATGGTCTCAAGGTGTTATGCACTTCCTTTGCCAATGTAACCTGTGTATTTTGTGTAGTGTTTTTGTACATTAGAAGACATTTTACGTCGGAAGTTTCAAATCACACGTGTGGATAGCTAATATTTCTTCTCCCTCTCATATTAGCATACTGTGTTAGAATCCATGCTGCTGCCTTGCTACGGAATCCCAAAGTGTTATCTCTCATGCCAGGTACATGTTATATAATTTGTTAGTATATCTGTATTGCATTTTTACTTTATTCATAGATACTATATAGTTTGAGGATTAGAGCCAGCGCATACTGTGTTAGAATCCATGCTGCTGCCTTGCTACGGAATCCCAAAGTGTTATCTCTCATGCCAGGTCAATAAATGACGAACTGGTTCCACGTCTCCTTGCCATTTCTTGAGAAAACACAACGCAGACAAGTAGAAGGGGTTACAATGGTGCCGTGACCCGACGCTTCAATTCTTCAGCGTTTGCTGATCTTCGTGGGACGACGGAGCCATTTTCATCCGACGACGTGGGATTCCGAGGCGAGATAGTTGCATTCACACTGGTAGCACTGCTAACTTGAATGACACCATACAGTTTAGCTGCACATTTTTATATGACGCATGTCCTATGACGAGTGTTGAGATAACTTTCATAGTTAATGTACATTGACCTTTGAATTGACTGTTAATATTTTCAGTGTAGTTTGATCTTTTTGCCACTGATTTAGTACTCTACTTTTTGTTTTGCATTTGCCACTGTATTAATAGGCTGTTATATCGTTTTTCTTTGTTTCCCTACTTTCATTTAGTGATGGATAATAGGGCTGATATTAGCAGGCTGGGTATTGGGAGGGCAAGTGATTTTGAGAGTTCAGGGAGGGCATATGCTACACCTGGGAGAGGTCGTGGGGGGGCTCAGCCATGTTTTCCTGGGTGGTTAGCTGCTACACCTGGCCCTGTAGATTTAGTGGATACTGGTAATATGCATAATGAGGGAGCGTGTGGAGGTAGTGTATTGTTTCCTGGTAATGGTCCAGTGCCCCTCACATCCACCCCCGTCAATTCATCTGAGACAGAGACCACAATGAGACATCTAGGTGTTTTGATTGCTGAAATAGGCAAACACATAGGTGACACGGTTACAGCTCATTTGATTTCTGACCGGAATCATGTAGGCCCACAGGCTCACAGCACTGATAATAGCCACCAGCCCCAGAGTACCATGGTGGATATGTCCCAACTTAATGTGGTGGTGAAGTCGGAGGTCAAAGACCCACCCACATTTCGTGGTGATGGGACCGATAAATGCACTGTGGGTGAGTGGGTGGATTTAATGGAGATATTTCTTAAGAAAAAAAAAGTTGTCCTCGCCGACAAAGCAGACGAGATACTAAGCAAACTAATGGGCAGGGCTAAGGACGTGGTCAAAATAGCACTTAGAAGTGACCCCTCTCGTGATGCAGCCCAGCATCCTGAAGTTATCTATATGATTCTTAAACAGCACTTCAGTACTAATTCATATTCATGTATGCCACTCGCAGACTTTTACAGCACGTTGCCTGCACAAAAGGAGGGCGTTCTTGATTATTGGGTCCGCCTGAACAAGGCTGCGGATGTAGCTGATGAGTGCCTTCAGCGTCAGGGTAAGCGGATGGAGGAGATGAACAAGGAGGTGGCAATGATGTTTGTGCGCCACTGCCCTGATCAGTCTCTCGCCATGGTGTTCAAGAGTAAGCTTGTTGAACAGTGGACGGCTAAAGAGGTCCAGGAAAGAATTGATGAGCATCAGAGTGAGGTCAGGATTAGAGACCGTAAGCGTGTAGATGTCAGCTGCTTGCCCAGGCAGAACACCGCGCTCATGCATGGCCATGAACAGGGCCACAGTGCTAATGCTTCAGATTATGGATTGCAGTCCTGTAGACAGAAAGTAGAGCAGCCTCGCAACTCTGAGTCTGGGCTCACTTCACAGCATGGTGTGGCCAACATGACTAACATGCTCAGTAAAGTCCTAGAAAGTCTCAATGCCCTCCATGCTGCTAACACTTTCAGTGCTCCACGGCGTGATAGGAAAGAACGTGGCAGATGTCGAATATGTGGTGAGGGATCTCACTCAACACTTGAACACTGCAGAAACCATCGCCTGTGTTTTGGTTGTCATAAGCCTGGTCACCTGCGACAGTCCTGTCCTTCAGCTCCTCAGGCTTCTCCAGCAGATGTGCCATCGTCATCCCCTCAGTTAAACTAAATAGCCCGCATTCGGTGAGGGTCAATGTGGGCGTTTTTAGTGCATCCCTCGATCATTCTCTTGATTTAGAGACCATGTTTGAATCAGTTAAGCAGTCCTTGCCAAGCACTGCCACAGTCATCATGCAGAATACATCACGTTTACGCACAAGTGACAGTTTGTTTTATACTCCTGTTGTTATAAATGGATCGTCTACTGTGAGAGCCATGCTTGATACAGGATCGATGGCATGCACCATAAACGAAGATGTTGAGAGAAAATTAACTGAGGACGGTTCTTTGGATTGTAATGTGAAGTCCGACACTGATATTGTCTTAGTAGGCTGTGGAGGAAAGCTTGTGTATCCTAAGACAGTCTGTGACCTCCAATTTGACCTTTATGGATGTACTGTTGTTGTGCCCACACTGGTAGTGCCCGGTCAGATTGATGATTTGATCATTGGTACGAATGTAATTAAGTTTTTGACCCATAAATTCAAGGACAATGACATGTATTGGAAAGTGGTCTCCACCCAGTACAGTTCAGATGTTGGAGACGGCCAGGATGACTTTGTTGCCATGCTTGCTGGCGTGCGCCAATGGAAAGGTGATGATCTCCCAGATAAAGTGGGTACAGTGAAGCTCCGCCAAGCTGTTACTCTTCTCCCGGGCCATGAGCATCTGGTCTGGGGCAAACTCCCGGAAAGCTTGCGTGGCCCCCCAGGTTCCACAGTTATGGTTGAGCCAACCTCATCACGAGCAGTCCCTAGAAACATCCTAGTTGGTCGTGTGGTTACGCCATTATGGGGTGATGGGTGGGTTCCCATGAAAATAATGAATCCAACTGATAAGCCTGTTGTGCTTAGGAGGAATGCAAAAGTGGCCGATGTCCATCCCTGCTTGGCATTGGAGGACATGCAAGATGGTGAGCTGTCCCGCCTTGTATCTAATAGCCAACACAGTAGCAACACACGGGTGCCAATCGCCAGCATTGCGGAAACATTAAAAGAGCATGGCCTCAATGATCTGGATATTGATTCTTGTGAAGTGTCCAAGAGCTGGAAAAATGACATGTGTAAACTTGCAGTGACTTATTCAGACATTTTTTCCAAGCATAGCTTAGACTGTGGTGAGGTGAAAGATTTTGTCCACCGTATCCATTTGGTGGATAGTAAGCCATTCAGGTTGCCATACAGGCGAGTGCCTCCCGCTGACTATCAGAAACTTTGAGTTGTACTGAATGAAATGGAGGAGAGAGAGATTATTAGAAAGTCCTCGAGTGAATTTGCATCGCCACTGGTTCTTGTGTGGAAAAAGAACGGAGATCTGAGGCTCTGTACAGACTTTCGGTGGCTGAATGCGCGTACAGTCAAGGATGCGCACCCACTGCCCCACCAAGAAGACTGCCTTGCTGCGTTAGGCGGGAATGTGTTTTTCAGCACAATGGACTTAACCTCAGGCTTCTATAATATTCCTCTCCATGAAGATGATAAAAAGTTTACTGCCTTTTCCTCTCCTGTTGGCCTACATGAATATAACAGACTCCCTCAAGGGCTCTGCAACAGCCCTGCAAGCTTTATGAGGATGATGATGTCCATTTTTGGTGACCAAAATTTCATGAGTTTGCTCTGTTATCTTGACGATCTCATGACATTTGCCCCAAATGAGGCAGAGGCTTTGAAGAGGCTTGAAATGATTTTTCAGAGGCTGCGTTTACACAATCTGAAACTCGCGCCTAAAAAATGCTTTCTGCTCCGACGTTCTGTGCGCTTTCTTGGTCATGTCATAGATAGTCAAGGTATCTCTACTGACCCAGCCAAAGTAGAGGCGATCACTGGTGTGACCAGAGTGGATCTTATGAAAGCTGATGGACTGACTCCTGATGCCAGGAAGATTCAGTCATTTTTAGGACTAATCATGTGGTACCAGCGATTTATTGAAAACTGCTCCACTATAGCTAAGCCACTTTATAATCTTGTGTCTGGATGTAAGAGGGTCGGGATGAGGAAAGGGGGAAGGAGAAAACAGACTTTTGCATCCAGACAGTTGACTGCAGCTGATTGGACCCCTGTCTGTGAGCAAGCCTTGCATCAGCTGAAAGGGTCTCTGCTCGCAAATGTTGTGTTGGCACACCCCGATTTCACCAAGCCTTTTATATTGTCTACGGATGCTTCTTCCGATGGCTTGGGTGCCGTCTTGTCTCAGGTTATGCCAGGGGAAGATCGAGCCCGCCCTATAGCCTTTGCTAGCAAAACTTTGAATAAGGCCCAGAGCAAGTATCCCGCCCACCGCCTTGAGTTTTTTGCTTTGAAATGGGCAGTCTGTGAAAAGTTTAGTCATTGGCTGAAGGGCCACAAATTCACAGCATGGACAGACAACAATCCGCTCACCCATATTCTGACAAAGCCTAGGTTGGACGCATGTGAGCAACGCTGGGTGGCTAAGCTTGCAGCCTATGAATTTGATGTCAAATACGTCCCTGGAACTAAAAATGTAGTTGCTGACGCGCTGAGTCGGACCCCTTTTGCAGCAAAGACAGTGAGTCACCGTCTTATTCACGAACCTTACTCTGCACTTCTTTCAGCATCAGAACATCTGCCTGGCGCTGAATTACAGGACTTGTTCCGTCAGTCTACAGTCTGTCAAGCAACTCAGCATATTTGTGAAGCCGGAGGGTCGAACGATCAACATTCTGCTGTTGCTTCATTGTCTGTTGTGGAAGTGGCTGCAGTTATGAGTGGCCACACTGATTGGGAGATGTCTACAAGAGTGAGAGCTATTCCCTTAGCCAGTCATCTTCAGGGATTGACTGACATAGGTCAGAATACATTGCCATCCTTCTCAGCGTGTGAGTTGCAAGAGAGACAACGTGATGATGCTGACCTTGCTCGTGTCATTTTTTATGTTGGGCGAAAGCGGCGGCCTTCCAGACGTGAACGGGCACAGGAGAACTGGACTACACTGAGGCTTCTAAAGCAGTGGGAGAAATTGGCTTTATTAGATGAGATCTTATATAGAGTGTCAAAAGATCCAGCCATTGGTAAGAAAAGATTTCAGTATGTTGTGCCGCAATCCCTGAAGCCAGATGTTCTTCAAGGCTGCCATGAAGATGCTGGACACCAGGGTCAGCTTCGAACGTTACACCTAGTCAAACAGAGGTTTTATTGGGCCAGTATGGAAAGGGATGTTGGGCACCATGTGAAATGTTGCACCAGATGTGTGGTGAGCAAAACACCAGAGCCTGAAGGTCGCGCTCCTCTTGAATGTGTCAAAACAACTTCGCCCCTAGAGTTAGTCTGCATTGATTTTTGGACCGCAGAGGATGCGAAGAACAGAACCGTCGACGTCTTAGTGGTGACTGATCACTACACAAAGCTGTCCCACGCATTCTGCTGCCCAGACCAGACAGCAAAACAGGTCGCCCGGAAGCTGTGGGATAATTTTTTTTGCTTCTATGGCTTTCCTGAGCGCATACACTCAGATCAGGGTGCGAACTTCGAGAGTGATCTGATTGCTGCCCTTCTTCAGATCTCGGGCGTGAAAAAATCCCACACAACTGCCTATCACCCTATGGGTAATGGTCTCGCTGAGCGGTTTAACCGTACGCTCGGTAACATGATCAGGACGCTTCCACCCAGAGAGAAAAAGTCTTGGCCTCAGATGCTACACACACTGGCGTTTATGTACAACTGTACTGTCCATGAGACAACCGGTTTTCCCCCATTCTATCTAATGTTTGGCCGCATCCCACGGCTTCCCGTGGATGTGTTGTTTAAGTCTGTACTGAGGGAAGATGGTGATGCTGCTTACCCTAAGTTTGTTGACTCCCTCCACAGAGATCTCAGGGAGGCAATGCTTCTTGTCGAAAAGAATACAGGCAGAGAGCAGAAACATCAAGCTCGAATCTACAACAGACGGGTGAAGGGTGGTCAGATTGTGTGTGGAGACAGGGTGTTGCTCGCTAACAAGGGTGAGAGAGGCCGAAAGAAGTTGGCTGATAAATGGGAAAATGTTGTGTATACCGTGACTGACTGTGATCCTAAGACCCACATTTTCAAAATTCTCAATCCAGTCACTGGACAGACTAAAGTTGTTCATCGCAACATGCTCTTATGTGTCAATTTTCTTCCTGTCATGGCCGAAGCAGAGGAAGAGGGTGTCTCTTTGTATTCCTCCTGCAGTGTCGAAGGTGACTGACACCAATGTTTCTTCTAACCAACACACAGAGTGCGTAGACAAAACCGTCCGCACTAAGGAATGGGTTTCTCAGATCCCTGTTGAGGAGCCTGACGGATTGCATACAAGCCCTGATGGTGATAACCATTCACAGACTCAAGATATAGCTGTATTAACTGTGGGACATGACTCTGTGACCAATAGTGTTGAGGTTGATATTGCTGTGCAGGGTCAGGAGATCTGTGTTTCTGACACAAATACTGGACAGGCAGTTGGTGATATATGTTTGGGCCAGACTGCACCACACACACACACTGAGCTCCTACATTCCCCTGATTCCTCACAGGCCGAGGCCCACCTTTCGGACACTTTTACACATAGGTCCAGAGTAGGTCGTATTATTAGACCTGTAAATAGGCTTCTTTACAATATGTCAGCCCAGAAAATTTCACCAGCACATAGACTTAGGAAATGGGCCAGTTCAGTTCTCAGTCTAGGAACTATTGGTTAAGGTAAACTCTTACCTTCTTTCTTTCTTTTTTGTTTGTTTGTTTATTTTCTTTTGTTTGAATACAGTGGCTTGATGCTTTTGTGGCACTGATATGGCGCACTGGATGAGTTGATTATGGATGAGTTGAATATGTGAAGTGTAAATGGCACTTTATGGGTCTTCATTGAAGGGTTTGTGAATAGCGCTGCACTAACCCTCGTGAGTTCTTTAGTGAACAGCCTTTTGGTTGACAGAGGTATGCGAGAGATGCCTATTTCAATTCAGGAATGTATTGTGATAGTTGTTTGTGATGTGTATTGTGTATAATAGTTATTAGCCGTAGTGGGTAGTGGTAGTTGATATTGTTTTCATTACGGCTGTCTGTTTAATTGCGCTTAGACTGGCCTTGGTGTCGTGAGTTTTTAGAGGGGGTGATGTTTTTAAGTGTAGCTGGACTAAGTAGATTGTTAACGTTAGCTTTACTGAACTCAACTCGTTTTTTTCTGGAGCTGCGTCCGCACTTGCTGTAAGTTTTAATTGTATGGGAGTCTCGTGTTGTTAAGGGATTTGTTTATGTAGTTGTCATAGTTACAAGTTGGTAAACTAGTTATTAGCCGTAGTGGGTAGTGGTAGTTGATATTGTTTTCATTACGGCTGTCTGTTTAATTGCGCTTAGACTGGCCTTGGTGTCGTGAGTTTTTAGAGGGGGTGGTGTTTTTAAGTGTAGCTGGACTAAGTAGATTGTTAACGTTAGCTTTACTGAACTCAACTCGTTTTTTTCTGGAGCTGCGTCCGCACTTGCTGTAAGTTTTAATTGTATGGGAGTCTCGTGTTGTTAAGGGATTTGTTTATGTAGTTGTCATAGTTACAAGTTGGTAAACTAGTTATTAGCCGTAGTGGGTAGTGGTAGTTGATATTGTTTTCATTACGGCTGTCTGTTTAATTGCGCTTAGACTGGCCTTGGTGTCGTGAGTTTTTAGAGGGGGTGGTGTTTTTAAGTGTAGCTGGACTAAGTAGATTGTTAACGTTAGCTTTACTGAACTCAACTCGTTTTTTTCTGGAGCTGCGTCCGCACTTGCTGTAAGTTTTAATTGTATGGGAGTCTCGTGTTGTTAAGGGATTTGTTTATGTAGTTGTCATAGTTACAAGTTGGTAAACTAGTTATTAGCCGTAGTGGGTAGTGGTCGTTGATATTGTTTTCATTACGGCTGTCTGTTTAATTGCGCTTAGACTGGCCTTGGTGTCGTGAGTTTTTAGAGGGGGTGATGTTTTTAAGTGTAGCTGGACTAAGTAGATTGTTAACGTTAGCTTTACTGAACTCAACTCGTTTTTTTCTGGAGCTGCGTCCGCACTTGCTGTAAGTTTTAATTGTATGGGAGTCTCGTGTTGTTAAGGGATTTGTTTATGTAGTTGTCATAGTTACAAGTTGGTAAACTAGTTATTAGCCGTAGTGGGTAGTGGTAGTTGATATTGTTTTCATTACGGCTGTCTGTTTAATTGCGCTTAGACTGGCCTTGGTGTCGTGAGTTTTTAGAGGGGGTGGTGTTTTTAAGTGTAGCTGGACTAAGTAGATTGTTAACGTTAGCTTTACTGAACTCAACTCGTTTTTTTCTGGAGCTGCGTCCGCACTTGCTGTAAGTTTTAATTGTATGGGAGTCTCGTGTTGTTAAGGGATTTGTTTATGTAGTTGTCATAGTTACAAGTTGGTAAACTAGTTATTAGCCGTAGTGGGTAGTGGTAGTTGGGGGCCAAGCAGCGAAGCTGCGAGGCAACCATTGTGATTGTTAGTTTTCTTATTGGGGGCCAAGCAGCGAAGCTGCGAAGCCCCATTGTGTTTCTATGATTGGGGGCCAAGCAGCGAAGCTGCGAAGGCACCCATTGTGTTTCTATGATTTCTTATTATTATTTAACATCTTTCTTCCGCCATGGGAGTCTATGGCAGCCCATAGAACCGTCTGGTAAAAAGTTGTGAAATTTGGCACACCGATTAGGGACAGTCCCATGATTAATTTCACCAAGTTTCATGTCGGCACCTCCAGGACTCTAGCGCCACCAACAGGCCAAAGTTGGACGTGCGTTCACGCACGTAACTTTTGACCTGTTGACCCGATTTTGAAAAATGAGATACCGTTGGAATCCTTGGACCAGGCCGAGTTCAACGCACCCTATGACGTCATTTTCCGCCATGATGGATTTTCCGCCATATTGGATTTTAGTGAAAGTGAAACTAATTTTTCACAGGTCACAAATTTTGTCCGATCGTCACCAAACTTGACATACATGATCTTCAGACCAAGCCTCACAAAAGTTGTGGTGTTTTGTCTTCGGAACTAAAACCGTTCGCGCGTAACAGCCAATCGAAATTTGCGGCGAAGCCGCCAAACAGGAAGTGAGCTCATATCTCAGCAACCCATTCATCTATCATAACCAAACTTAGTCCATGGACTCAGGACCCAATCACGGGGACGCTCAAGAAATCTGGTGACCTTTGACCTCTAGGGGGCGCTGTAATTAAGAAACATGCCTTTTGGCCTGTAACTGCAGTTGTGCTTAGAATTAAAACACTCTAGTGGTGTCTGGTAGTACTGTTGGAGGTCCTTAGGCCGACCCAAGCCAATTTGTGATGTCATCGTAATTGATTCGGCCGCCATATTGGATTCAATCAAAAACATCAAAAAGTTTTCGCAGGTCACAAATTTCAGCGGATCCTCGCCAAAATTGGCAGAGACCATCTTCAGACCATGCCTGATGACTGCTTTGATTTCTGGAACAATTGCCAGAAGCATTGGCCCGTAACAGCCTTTCGAACTTTACGGCGAAGCCGCCAAACAGGAAGTGAGCTCATATCTCAGCAACGCTTAAATGTATCAAAACCAAACTTGGTACATGCACCTCTGAGCCCATCGGTAGGACGCTCAAGAAATTTGGTGACCTTTGACCTCTAGAGGGCTCTGTAATTGACAAAAATGCATTTTGGCCAGTAGTTGCTGATGTGCATTATTCTGCAATGGAAGTCAATGGCAGCCCATAGAACCGTCTGGTAAAAAGTTTTACAATTTGGCACACTGATTGGGGACAGCCCAATAATTAATTTCACCAAGTTTCATGCCGGCTCCTCAAACGCTCTAGCGCCACCAACAGGCCAAAGTTGGACGTGTGTTCACAGACGTAACTTTTGACTCGTTGACCCAAATGTCAAAATGAGGTATCATTGGAATCCTTGGGCCAAGCCGAGTTCAACACACCCTATGACGTCAATTTTTGACCTTTGTGTTTAAATCACAGCAAGTGTGATCATATCTCAGTCAATCTTTTATTTTTGATGTGAAACTGATGACAGCAAGTTACATCCAGTTCATTCTAATGCGTGCGTGCAAGGGTGGGACGGGGTGGGATGGGCAGGGGCGGTTGCGGCGGTGGGCTGGCTGGGGGAGGGGGAGGCGACACTCAGCCCTGGTTCAGCCACACAAAATCAGTTATGTTTTGATGTGAAACTTGACCTTGTAACTCAGCCAATCTTGGATTGTATGGCATGGAACTTGCTGTGACTGCTTTAGGCTATATGTCTGATGCAACGGCATTGACTTACATGGCAAATCTGGCCTGCTGAACTTCCTGCTTGGCCCCCTCATTGCTGCTTGCAGCTATATTTTCTTATTGGGGGCCAAGCAGCGAAGCTGCGAAGGCACCCATTGTGTTTCTATCTTTTCCTATTATTATTATTATTACACATCTTTCCTCTGCCATTGAAGTCTATGGCAGCCCATAGAACCGTCTGGTGAAAAGTTGTGAAATTTGGCACACTAGTTAGGCAGTGCCCCATGATTAATTTCACCAAGTTTCAAGTCCGCACCCCGAGCGCTCTAGCGCCACCAACAGGCCAAAGTTGGACGTGCGTTCACGCACGTAACTTTTGACCCGTATGGCCGATTGTCAAAAATGAGGTATCGTTGGAATCCTTGGACCAAGCCGAGTTCAACGCACCCTATGACGTCATTTTCCGCCATGATGGATTTTCCGCCATTTTGGATTTTAGTGAAAGTGAAACTAATTTTTCACAGGTCACAAATTTTGTCCGATCGTCACCAAACTTGACACACATGATCTTCAGACCAAGCCTCACAAAAGTTGTGGTGTTTTGTCTTCGGAACTTAAACCGTTCACCCGTAATATCCAATCGAAATTTGCGGCGAAGCCGCCAAACAGGAAGTGAGCTCATATCTCAGCAACCCATTCATCTATCATAACCAAACTTAGTAAATGGACTCAGGACCCCATCAGGGGGACGCTCAAGAAATTTGGTGACCTTTGACCTCTAGGGGGAGCTGTAATTAAGAAACATGCCTTTTGGCCTGTAGCTGCTGTTGTGCTTAGAATTAAAACGCACTAGTGGTGTCTGATAATACTGTTGGAGGTCCTTAGGCCGCCACAAGCCAACTTGTGATGTCATCGTATTTTATTCGGCCGCCATATTGGATTTAATCAAAAACATCAAAAAGTTTTCGCAGGTCAGAAATTTCAGCGGATCCTCACCAAAATTGGCAGAGACCATCTTCAGACCATGCCTTATCAGTGCGTTGCTTTCTGGAACAATTGACAGAAGCATTCGGCTGTAAGAGCCAATCGAAATTTGCGGCGAAGCCGCCAAACAGGAAGTGAGCTCATATCTCAGCAACGCTTTCATGTATCAAAACCAAACTTAGTACATGTACCTCCGACCCCATCGGGAGGACGCTCAAGAAATTTGGTGACATTTGACCTCTAGGGGGCTCCGTAATTGACAAAAATGCATTTTGGCCAGTAGTTGCTGATGTGCATTATTTTGCAATGGAAGTCAATGGCAGCCCATAGAACCGTATGGTAAAAAGTTATACAATTTTGCACACTAATTGGGGACAGTCCAATAATTCATTTCACCAAGTTTCATGCCGGCACCTCAAGCGCTCTAGCGCCACCGACAGGCCAAAGTTGGATTTGTGTTCACGGACGTAACTTTTGACCTGTTGACCCGAATGGCAAAATGAGGTATCATTGGAATCCTTGGGCCAAGCCGAGTTCAACACACCCTATGACGTCAATTTTTGACCTCTCTGTTTAAATCACAGCAAGTGTGATCATATCTCAGTCAATCTTTTATTTTTGATGTGAAACTGATGACGGCAAGTTCCATCCAGTTCATTCTAAAGCGTGCGTGCAAGGGTGTGGGATGGGCAGGGGCGGTTGCGGTGGTGGGCTGGCTGGGGGAGGGGGTGGCGACACTCAGCCCTGGTTCAGCTCGAAAAAATCAGTTATGTTTTGATGTGAAACTTGACCTTGTAACTCAGCCAATCTTGGGTTGTATGGCATGGAACTTGCTGTGACTGCTTAAGGCTATATGTCTGATGCAACGGCTTTGACTTACATGGCAAATCTGGCCTGCTGAACTGCCTGCTTGGCCCCCACATTGCTGCTTGCAGCTATATTTGGGGGCCAAGCAGCGAAGCTGCGAGGCAACCATTGTGTTTCTATGATTTCTTATTATTATTATTATTTAACATCTTTCTTCCGCCATTGGAGTCTATGGCAGCCCATAGAACCGTCTGGTGAAAAGTTGTGAAATTTGGCACACTGATTGAGGACAGTCTCATGGTCAATTTCACCAAGTTTCATGTTGGCACCTTGACCGCTCTAGCGCCACCAACAGGCCAAAGTTGGACGTGCGTTCACGCACGTAACTTCTGACCCGTATGACCAATTGTCAAAAATGAGGTATCGTTGGATTCCTTGGGCCAAGACGAGTTCAACGCACCCTATGACGTCATTTTCCGCCATGATGGATTTTCCGCCATATTGGATTTTAGTGAAAGTGAAACTAAAACTTCACAGGTCACAAATTTTGTCTGATCGACACCAAACTTGACATACATGATCTTCAGACCAAGCCTCACAAAAGTTGTGGTGTTTTGTCTCCGGAACTAAAACCGTTCATCCATAATATCCAATCGAAATTTGCGGCGAAGCCGCCAAACAGGAAGTGAGCTCATATCTCAGCAACCCATTCATCTATCATAACCAAACTAAATACCTGGACTTAGGACCCAATCAAAGGGACGCTCAAGAAATCTGGTGACCTTTGACCTGTAGGGGGCGCTGTAATTAAGAAACATGCCTTTTGGCCTGTAGCTGCTGTTGTGCTTAGAATTAAAACACACTAGTGGTGTCTGGTAATACTGTTGGAAGTCCTTAGGCCGACTGAAGCCAACTTGTGATGTCATCGTAATTGATTCGGCCGCCATATCGGATTTAATCACAAACATGAATAAGTATTCGCATGTCACAAATTTCAGCTGATCCTCACAAAAATTGGCAGAGACCATCTTCAGACCATGCCTTATCACTGTATTTTTTTGTGGAACAATTGACAGAAGCGTTCGCCTGTAACAGCCAATCGAATTTTGCGGCGAAGCCGCCAAACAGGAAGTGAGCTCATATCTCAGCAATGCTTTCATGTATCAAAACCAAACTTAGTACATGGTCCCCAGGACCCACCAGGAGGACGCTCAAGAAATTTGGTGACCTTTGACCTCTAGGGGGCTCTGGAATTTGCAAAAATGTATTTTGGCCTGTAGTTGCTGCATTATTCTGCAATGGAGGTCAATGGTAGCCCATAGAACCGTCTGGTTCATCCTGATGATGCACAAATAATTTGGTGACCTTTGACCTCTATGGGGGCATTGAAATCACAGCAATCAATCAATCTTTTATTTTTGATGTCAAACTGATGACAGCGAGTTCCATCCAGTTAATTCTAAAGTGTGCGTGCAAGAGTGGGGCAGGGTGGGACGGGCAGGGGTGGTTGCGGCGGTGGGCTGGCTGGGGGAGGGGGTGGCGACACTTAGCCCTGGTTCAGCTCCACAAAATCAGTTATGTTTTGATGTGAAACTTGACCTTGTAACTCAGCCAATCTTGGGTTGTATGGCATGGAACTTGCTGTGACTGCTTAAGGCTATATGCCTGATGCAACGGCATTGACTTACATGGCAAATCTGGCCTGCTGAACTGCCTGCTTGGCCCCCACATTGCTGCTTGCAGCTATATTTGGGGGCCAAGCAGCGAAGCTGCGAAGGCACCCATTGTGTTTCTATCTTTTCTTATTATTATTATACCTTCTTCCGCCATGGAAGTCAATGGCAGCCCATAGAACCGTCTGGCAAAAAGTTCTGAAATTTGGCACACTGATTGGAGACAGTCCAATGATTCATGACACCAAGTTTCATGTCGGCACCTCCCGCGCTCTAGCGCCACCAACAGGCCAAAGTTGGACTTGCGTTCACGCACGTAATTTCTGACCTGTTGACCCGATTGTCAAAAATGAGGTATCGTTGGATTCCGTGGACCAAGCCGAGTTCAACGCACTCTATGACGTCAATTTCCGCCATGATGGATTTTCCGCCATATTGGATTTTAGTGAAAGTGAAACTAAAACTTCACAGGTCACAAATTTTGTCCGATCGTCACCAAACTTGACTCACATGATCTTCAGACCAAGCCTCACAAAAGTTGTGGTGTTTTGTCTTCGGAACTATAACCGTTCACCCGTAATATCCAATCGAAATTTGCGGCGAAGCCGCCAAACAGGAAGTGAGCTCATATCTCAGCAACCCATTCATCTATCATAACCAAACTAAGTACATAGACTTAGGACCCAATCAAGGGGACGCTCAAAAAATCTGGTGACCTTTGACCTCTAGGGGGCGCTGTAATTTAGGAACATGCCTTTTAGCCTGTAGCTGCTGTTGTGCTTAGAATTAAAACGCACTAGTGATGTCTGGTAATACTGTTGGAGTTCCTTAGGCCGACCCAAGCCAACTTGTGATGTCATCGTAATTGATTCAGCCGCCATATTGGATTTAATCAAAAACACGTACAAGTTTTCGCAGGTCACAAATTTCAGCGGATCCTGACCAAAATTGGCAGAGGCCATCTTCAGACCATCCCTGATGAGTGCATTGATTTCTGGAACAATTGAAAGAAGCATTGGCCTGTACCAGCCAATCGAAATTTGCGGCGAAGCCGCCAAACAGGAAGTGATTTTATATCTCAGCAACGCTTTCATGTATCAAAACCAAATTTAGTACATGTACCTCAGACCCCATCGGGAGGACGCTCAAGAAATTTGGTGACATTTGACCTCTAGGGGGCACCATAATTGACAAAAATGCATTTTGGCCAGTAGTTGATGATGCGCATTATTTTGCAATGGAAGTCAATGGCAGCCCATAGAACCGTCTGGTAAAAAGTTATACAATTTTGCACACTAATTGGGGACAGTCCAATAATTCATTTCACCAAGTTTCATGCCGGCACCTCAAGCGCTCTAGCGCCACCAACAGGCCAAAGTTGGATGTGCGTTCACGCACGTAACTTTTGACCCGTATGGCCGATTGTCAAAAATGATGTATCGTTGGAATCCTTGGACCAAGCCGAGTTCAACGCACCCTATGACGTCAATTTCCGCTATGATGGATTTTCCGCCATATTGGATTTCATCAAAAAAACTTAAATGTCTTCACAGGTCACAAATTTTGTCCAATTGATACCAAACTTCACAGATATCATCTACTGACCATGCCTCATTAATGCATTGCTTTTTGTCTTCGGAACTATAACCATTCGCGCATAACAGCCAATCGAATTTTGCGGCGAAGCCACCAAACAGGAAGTGAGCTCATATCTCAGCAACCCATTAATCTATCATAACCAAACTTAGTATATGGACTCAGGACCCAATCAGGGGTACGCTCAAGAAATCTGGTGACCTTTGACCTCTAGGGGGCGCTGTAATTAAGAAACATGCCTTTTGGCCTGTAGCTGCAGTTGTGCTTAGAATTAAAACACACTAGTGGTGTCTGGTAATACTTTTGGAGGTCCTTAGGCCGACCCAAGTTAACTTGTGATGTCATCGTAATTGATTCGGCCGCCATATTGGATTTAATCAAAAACACGTACAAGTTTTCGCAGGTCACAAATTTCAGCGGATCCTCACCAAAATTGGCACAAACCATCTTCAGACCATAACCTATCAATATATTGCTCTCTATAACAATTGAAAAAAGCATTCGCCCATAACAGCCAATCGAAATTGGTGGCGAAGCCGCCAAACAGGAAGTGAGCTCATATCTCAGCAACCCTGCCATGTATCATAACCAAAGTTACTACATATATTCATGACCCCATTAGGAGGACGCTCAAAACATTTGGTGACAGTTGACCTGTAGGGGGTGCTGCCATTAGCAATATTGCATTTTGATGTGTAGTTGCTGATGTGTTTTATCAATCTTTTATTTTTTGATGTGAAACTGATGACAACATGTTCCATCCAGTTAATTCTAATGCGTGCGTGCAAGGGCAGGGCAGGGCAGGGCAGGACGGGGTGGGACGGGCTGGGGTGATTAGGTGGGGGGGGGGGGGGGCTGGCTGGCGGAGGCGGTGGCAATACTCAGCCCTGTTGATCCCGGGTGTCTGCTGAGTTCTATCTTGTCGCCGTGGCTACTCCGGCCTATTCTGCTTGGCCCCCTCATTGCTGCTTGCAGCTATATTTGGGGGCCAAGCAGCGAAGCTGCGAAGGCACCCATTGTGTTTCTATCTTTTCCTACTATTATTATTATTATTACACATCTTTCCTCTGCCATTGAAGTCTATGGCAGCCCATAGAACCGTCTGGTGAAAAGTTGTGAAATTTGGCACTGTAATTAGGCAGAGTCCCATGATTAATTTCACCAAGTTTCAAGTCCGCACCACGAGCGCTCTAGCGCCACCAACAGGCCAAAGTTGGACATGCGTTCACGCATGTATCTTCTGACCTGTTGGCCCGATTTTAAAAATTGAGGTACCATTGGAATCCTTGGACCAGGCCGAGTTCAACGCACCCTATGGCGTCGTTTTCCGCCATGATGGATTTTCCGCCATATTGGATTTTAGTGAAAGTGAAACTAATTTTTCACAGGTCACAAATTTTGTCCGATCGACACCAAACTTGACATACATGATCTTCAGACCAAGCCTCACAAAAGTTGTGGTATTTTGTCTCCGGAACTATAACCGTTCATCCATAATATACAATTGAAATTTGCGGCGAAGCCGCCAAAAAGGAAGTGAGCTCATATCTCAGCAACCCTTGCATGTATCAATGCCAAACTTGGTGGATAGACTCAGGACCCAATCAGAGGGAAGCTCAAAAAATTTGGTGACCTTTGACCTCTAGGGGGCGCTGTAATTAAGAAACATGCCTTTTGGCCTGTAGTTGCTGTTGTGTTTAGAATTAAATTGCACTAATGATGTCTGGTAATACTGTTGGAGTTCCTTAGTTCGACCCAAGCCAACTTGTGATGTCATCGTAATTGATTCGGCCGCCATATTGGATTTAATCAAAAACACGTACAAGTTTTCGCAGGTCACAAATTTCAGCGGATCCTGACCAAAATTGGCAGAGACCATCTTCAGACCATGCCTGATGAGTGCATTGATTTCTGGAACAATTGAAAGAAGTATTGGCCTGTACCAGCCAATTGAAATTTGCGGCGAAGCCGCCAAACAGGAAGTGATTTCATATCTCAGCAACGCTTTCATGTATCAAAACCAAACTTAGTACATGTACCTCCGACCCCATCGGGAGGACGCTCAAGAAATTTGGTGACATTTGACCTCTAGGGGGCTCCGTAATTGACAAAAATGCATTTTGGCCAGTAGTTGCTGATGCGCATTATTTTGCAATGGAAGTCAATGGCCGCCCATAGAACCGTCTGGTAAAAAGTTATACAATTTTGCACACTAATTGGGGACAGTCCAATAATTCATTTCACCAAGTTTCATGACGGCACCTCAAGCGCTCTAGCGCCACCAACAGGCCAAAGTTGGATTTGTGTTCACGGACGTAACTTTTGACCTGTTGACCCGAATGGCAAAATGAGGTATCATTGGAATCCTTGGGCCAAGCCGAGTTCAACACACCCTATGACGTCAATTTTTGACCTCTCTGTTTAAATCACAGCAAGTGTGATCATATGTCAGTCAATCTTTTATTTTTGATGTGAAACTGATGACAGCAAGTTCCATCCAGTTCATTCTAATGTGTGCGTGCAAGGGTGGGACGGGGTGGGATGGGCAGGGGCGGTTGCGGCGGTGGACTGGCTGGGGGAGGGGGCGCCGACACTCAGCCCTGGTTCAGCCCCACAAAATCAGCTATGTTTTGATGTGAAACTTGACCTTGTAACTCAGCCAATCTTGGGTTGTATGGCATGGAACTTGCTGTGACTGCTTAAGCCTACATGTCTGATGCAACGGCATTGACTTACATGGCAAATCTGGCCTGCTGAACTGCCTGCTTGGCCCCCTCATTGCTGCTTGCAGCTATATTTGGGGGCCAAGCAGCGAAGCTGCGAAGGCACCCATTGTGTTTCTATGATTTCTTATTATTATTTAACATCTTTCCTCTGCCATTGGAGTCTATGGCAGCCTATAGAACCGTCTGGTAAAAAGTTGTGAAATTTGGCACACTGATTGGGGACAGTGCCATGATTAATTTCACCAAGTTTCATGTTGGCACCTTGACCGCTCTAGCGCCACCAACAGGCCAAAGTTAGACGTGCGTTCACGCACGTAACTTTTGACCCGTATGTCCGATTGTCACAAATGAGGTATCGTTGGATTCCTTGGACCAAGCCGAGTTCAACGCACCCTATGCCGTCATTTTCCGCCATGATGGATTTTCCGCCATATTGGATTTTAGTGAAAGTGAAACTAAAACTTCACAGGTCACAAATTTTGTCCGATCGTCACCAAACTTGACTCACATGATCTTCAGACCAAGCCTCACAAAAGTTGTGGTGTTTTGTCTTCGGAACTATAACCGTTCACCCGTAATATCCAATCGAAATTTGCGGCGAAGCCGCCAAACAGGAAGTGAGCTCATATCTCAGCAACCCATTCATCTATCATAACCAAACTAAGTACATAGATTCAGGACCCAATCAAGGGGACATTCAAAAAATCTGGTGACCTTTGACCTCTAGGGGGCGCTGTAATTTAGGAACATGCCTTTTAGCCTGTAGCTGCTGTTGTGCTTAGAATTAAAACGCACTAGTGATGTCTGGTAATACTGTTGGAGTTCCTTAGGCCGACCCAAGCCAACTTGTGATGTCATCGTAATTGATTCGGCCGCCATATTGGATTTAATCAAAAACACGTACAAGTTTTCGCACGTCACAAATTTCAGCGGATCCTGACCAAAATTGGCAGAGACCATCTTCAGACCATGCCTGATGAGTGCAATGCTTTCTGGAACAATTGACAGAAGCATTGACCTGTACCAGCCAATCGAAATTTGCGGCGAAGCCGCCAAACAGGAAGTGATTTCATATCTCAGCAACGCTTTCCTGTATCAAAACCAAATTTAGTACATGTACCTCAGACCCCACCGGGAGGACGCTCAAGAAATTTGGTGACATTTGACCTCTAGGGGGCACCGTAATTGACAAAAATGCATTTTAGCCAGTAGTTGCTGATGCGCATTATTTTGCAATGGAAGTCAATGGCAGCCCATTGAACCGTCTGGTAAAAAGTTATACAATTTTGCACACCAATTGGGGACAGTCCAATAATTCATTTCACCAAGTTTCATGCCGGCACCTCAAGCGCTCTAGCGCCACCAACAGGCCAAAGTTGGATGTGCGTTCACGCACGTAACTTTTGACCCGTATGGCCGATTGTCAAAAATGATATATCGTTGGAATCCTTGGACCAAGCCGAGTTCAACGCACCCTATGACGTCAATTTCCGCTATGATGGATTTTCCGCCATATTGGATTTCATCAAAAAAACTTAAATGTCTTCACAGGTCACAAATTTTGTCCAATTGATACCAAACTTCACAGATATCATCTACAGCCCATGCCTCATTAATGCATTGCTTTTTGTCTTCGGAACTATAACCATTCGCGCATAACAGCCAATCGAATTTTGCGGCGAAGCCACCAAACAGGAAGTGAGCTGATATCTCAGCAACCCATTGATCTATTATAACCAAACTAAGTACATGGACTCAGAACCCAATCAGGGGGACGCTCAAGAAATCTGGTGACCTTTGACCTCTAGGGGGCGCTGTAATTAAGAAACATGCCTTTTGGCCTGTAACTGCAGTTGTGCTTAAAATTAAAACGCACTAAATTTCAGAGAAAAGCCAAACATCATAAAAAGTTTCACAGGCTTCAAAAATAATCAAATCTTCACCAAAATTTTCACAGACAATGTTTAGACAAAGCCTCACAAAAGTTATCAAAATAATTTGGATATGTTGTTCCATTTCAGAGATATAGGCCAATAAAGTTTGACCACTCAGCCTATTTATCCTATATCACCTATATTCCTATATGAGTATTTTTTTTTCTTGGATAACAAGCATACAGCCATCATTAGGTGGATACCATTAACAATGCACATTTTCAGATCTGTACTCTTTTTTTATAAAGCCCTTAATTCTACTGTCAAATGTATGCTAGGAATTTTCTTGATGTTGTGTGTTTGCCAACACACATTTTCACCATGTGAATGTGACTGCCTAATATGTAGGATTGTCAGTGGCTCAGTGGGATAATGCCTAGTGCTGAAGATTCACACCATTGAACAGCACCTGAATGACATCAGGCAATTAACATTCACACTCATTAGTTGCCAAGAATCAGAATGCTGACACACTCTATGGCATATAGGGGAACTTCTTTGTTTACTATTTTTCCTTCATCATTAAGTCTATCGTATTTATATTTCATCCATTACTGTTCTTCTCTACAAATGTCTAATTGCCCCAGAATATCCAAAAGTTTTCAGGTGTACTCTTTCAGGAAAGCCCTTCATTTTATTGTCAAATGTATACTTGGAGTTTTTCTTGTGTGTACCAACACACATTTTCACCATTTGAATGTGACTGCTCAATGTGCATGATTGTCAGTGGCTGAGTGGGATAATGCCTAGTGCTGGTGTTTGTTAGGTTGAGAGTTCGAATCCTGCTAGAGCTTGAGGCTCAAGATGCACATGCTATTGGTTATTGAAGATTGACACCATTGAACAGCACCTGAATGACATCAGGCAATTAACATTCACACTCATTAGTTGCCAAGAATCAGAATGCTGACACACTCTATGACATATAGGGGAACTTCTTTGTTTACTATTTTTCCTTCATCATTAAGTCTATCATATTTATATTTCATCCATTACTGTTCTTCTCTATAAATGTCTAATTGCCCCAGAATATTCAAAAGTTTTCAGGTGTACTCTTTCAGGAAAGCCCTTCATTTTATTGTCAAATGTATACTTGGAGTTTTTCTTGTGTGTTTACCAATACACATTTTCACCATGTGAATGTGACTGGCAAAGATGTAGGATTGACAGTGGCTTAGTGGGATAATGCCTTGTACTGGTCATCCTTAGGTTGAGAGTTCAAATCCCACCTGAAGCATTAGTGTTCAAATACTGTTGGGTTGTGGAGGTTAGCATACTAGAATAGATTGTTGTGGAGGTTAGCACACTATAACATTACAGCTACTTGTCAATATGGACTTGTAGTGCAAGGCAAGTATAACTGTATAATTATAGGCTATTTATCTTATTGACTCCAACACAGAACCCACCACCACAAATGCAATTCAATTCTGTGGGAAACACTGCCTTCCATTATCAAACCCTTCATCTTATCCACAACAAATAAATAGTCCTGTAGAATCAAGTATTGTTAGAATACTCTTGGGTTGTGGAGGTTAGCACGCTATAACGTTACAGCACAGGGTAATCCTAATTTTATGGATCAAATTTAATCCAATCTAACTCAAAAGTTTTGAACAACACAAAGGTTTTATCCAGATCAAAACCAAGAATAGATTATGTGATCTAATCCAATTTCAGGATCCTTGTTTCCTTTTGAACAACCCATTTTCAAGATTTGATCCAATCCGATAGCCGAAATCCGGTAACTGAAATCCGATCACCGAAATCCGATCACATTTCTTTTGAACAATTGTGCCCAAACAATCAAAGCATATGTAAAACTAAAAGCTATGCTACCTCATGTTTGTTTTGCTCGGACCCCGTAAATCACCGCTTGCGGTTATATTTATTGGGGGCCAAGCAGCGAAGCTGCGAAGGCACCCATTGTGTTTCTATGATTTCTTATTATTGGGGGCCAAGCAGCGAAGCTGCGAGGCAACCATTGTGTTTGTTAGTTTTCTTATTATTATTCCTCTGCCATTGAAGTCAATGGCAGCCCATAGAACCGTCTGGTGAAAAGTTGTGAAATTTGGCACACCAATTTGGGACAGTCCCATGATTCATTTCACCAAGTTTCATGTTGGCACCTCAAGCGCTTTAGCGCCACCAACAGGCCAAAGATGGACTTGCGTTCACACACGTAACTTCTGACCCGTTGACCCAATTTTCAAAAATGAGGTATCGTTGGATTCCTTGGACCAAGCCGAGTTCAACGCACTCTATGACGTCATTTTCCGCCATGATGGATTTTCCGCCATATTGGATTTTAGTGAAAGTGAAACTAAAACTTCACAGGTCACAAATTTTGTCCGATCGTCACCAAACTTGACACACATGATCTTCAGACCAAGTGTCACAAAAGTTGTGGTGTTTTGTCTTCGGAACTATAACCGTTCATCCGAAATATCCAATCGAAATTTGCGGCGAAGCCGCCAAACAGGAAGTGAGCTCATATCTCAGCAACCCATTCATCTATCATAACCAAACTTAGGACATGGACTCAGGACCCAATCAGGGGGACGCTCAAGAAATCTGGTGACCTTTGACCTCTAGGGGGCGCTGTAATTAAGAAACATGCCTTTTGGCCTGTTGCTGCAGTTGTGCTTAAAATTAAAACGCACTATTGGTGTCTGGTAATACTGTTGGAGGTCCTTAAGGTGACCCAAGCCAACTTGTGATGTCATCGTAATTGATTCGGCCGCCATATTGGATTTAATCAAAAACACGTACAAGTTTTCGCAGGTCACAAATTTCAGCGGATCCTCACCAAAATTGGCAGAGACCATCTTCAGACCATGCCTTATCAGTGCATCGCTTTTTAGAACGATTGACAGTAGCATTCGGCCAATCGAAATTTGCGGTGAAGCCGCCAAACAGGAAGTGAGCTCATAGCTCAGCAACCCTGCCATGTATCATAACCAACCTTACTACATAGGTTCAGAATCCCATTAAGAAGACGCTCAAAAAATATGTTGACCTTTGACCTGTAGGGGGTGCTGCAATTAGCAATATTGCATTTTGATCTGTAGTTGCGATGTGTTTTAACGATCTTTTATTTTTGGATGTGAAACTGATGACAACATGTTCCATCCAGTTCATTCTAATGAGTGCGCGGTAGGGCGAGGCGGGGCGGGACGGGGTGGGACGGGCAGGGGTGATTAGGTGGGGGCCTGGCTGGCGGAGGCTGTGGCAATACTCAGCCCTGTTTCAGCCATACAAAATCAGTTATGTTGATGTGACACTTGTTGAAAGTGCTGATTGCGTGTGTCTGCTGAGTTCTATCTTGTCGCCGTGGCTACTCCGGCCTATTCTGCTTGGCCCCCTCATTGCTGCTTGCAGCTATATTTATTATTATTATTTAACATCTTTCCTCTGCCATTGGAGTCTATGGCAGCCTATAGAACCGTCTGGTAAAAAGTTGTGAAATTTGGCACACTGATTGGGGACAGTGCCATGATTAATTTCACCAAGTTTCATGTTGGCACCTTGACCGCTCTAGCGCCACCAACAGGCCAAAGTTGGACGTGCGTTCACGCACGTAACTTTTGACCCGTATGTCCGATTGTCACAAATGAGGTATCGTTGGAATCCTTGGACCAAGCCGAGTTCAACGCACCCTATGACGTCATTTTCCGCCATGATGGATTTTCCGCCATATTGGATTTTAGTGAAAGTGAAACTAAAACTTCACAGGTCACAAATTTTGTCCGATCGTCACCAAACTTGACTCACATGATCTTCAGACCAAGCCTCACAAAAGTTGTGGTGTTTTGTCTTCGGAACTATAACCGTTCACCCGTAATATCCAATCGAAATTTGCGGCGAAGCCACCAAACAGGAAGTGAGCTCATATCTCAGCAACCCATTTATCTATCATAACCAAACTTTGTACATGGACTCAAGACCCAATCAGAGGGACGCTCAAGAAATCTGGTGACCTTTGACCTCTAGGGGGCGCTGTAATTTAGAAACATGCCTTTTGGCCTGTAGCTGCAGTTGTGGTTAGAATTAAAATGCACTAGTGGTGTCTGATAATACTATTGGAGGTCCTTAGGCCGACCCAAGCCAACTTGTGATGTCATCGTACTTGATTCGGCCACCATATTGGATTTAATCAAAAACACGTACAAGTTTTCGCAGGTCACAAATTTCAGCGGATCCTCACCAAAATTGGCAGAGACCATCTTCAGACCATGCCTTATCAGTGCATTGCTTTCTGGAACAATTGACAGAAGCATTCGGCTGTAACAGCCAATCGAAATTTGCGGCGAAGCCGCCAAACAGGAAGTGAGCTCATATCTCAGCAACCCTTGCATGTATCAAAGCCAAACTGGGTGCATGGACTCAAGACCCAATCAGGGGGACACTCAAGAAATCTGGTGACCTTTGATCTCTAGGGGGCGCTGTAATTAAGAAACATGCCTTTTGGCCTGTAGCTGCTGTTGTGCTTAGAATTAAAATGCACTAGTGGTTTCAGGTAATACTTTTGGACGTCCTTAGGCCAACCCAGGCCAACTTGTGATGTCATCATAATTGATTCGGCCGCCATATTGGATTTAATCAAAAACATCAAAAAGTTTTCACAGGTCACAAATTTCATCTGATCTTCACCAAAATTGGCACAGACTATCTTCAGACCATAACCTATCAATATATTGCTTTCTGGAACAATTGACAAAAGCATTCTTCCGTAACAGCCAATCAAAAATGATGGCGAAGCCGCCAAACAGGAAGTGAGCTCATATCTCAGCAACCCTGCCATGTATCATAACCAAACTTACTACATAGATTCATGACCCCATTAGGAGGACGCACAAAACATTTGGTGACCTTTGACCTGTAGAGGTTGCTGCAATTTGCAATTTTGCATTTTGATTTGTAGTTGCTGATGTGTTTCATCGATTCTTTATTTTTTGATGTGAAACTGATGACAACATGTTCCATCCAGTTCATTCTAATGCGTGCGTGCAAGGGCGGGGAGGGGCAGGACGGGGTGGGATGGGCAGGGGTGATTAGATGGGGGGCTGGCTGGCGGAGGCGGTGGCAATTCTCAGCCCTGTTTCAGCCCTACAAAATCAGTTATGTTTTGATGTGACACTAGTTGAAACTGTTGATCGCGGATGTCTGCTGAGTTCTATCTTGTCGCCATGGCTACTCCAGCCTATTCTGCTTGGCCCCCTCATTGCTGCTTGCAGCTATATTTGGGGGCCAAGCAGCGAAGCTGCGAAGCCCCATTGTGTTTCTATGATTTCTTATTATTATTATTATTTAACATCTTTCTTCCGCCATTGGAGTCTATGGCAGCCCATAGAACCGTCTCGTAAAAAGTTGTGAAATTTGGCACACCGATTGGGGACAGTCCAAAAATTAATTTCACCAAGTTTTATGCCGGCACCTCGAGCACTCTAGCGCCACCAACAGGCCAAAGTTGGACGTGCATTCACGTACGTAACTTTTGACCCGTATGGCCAATTGTCAAAAATGAGGTATCGTTGGAATCCTTGGACCAAGCCGAGTTCAACGCACCCTATGACGTCATTTTCCGCCATGATGGATTTTCCGCCATATTGGATTTTAGTGAAAGTGAAACTAAAACTTCACAGGTCACAAATTTTGTCTGATCGACACCAAACTTGACATACATGATCTTCAGACCAAGCCTCACAAAAGTTGTGGTGTTTTGTCTCCGGAACTAAAACCGTTCATCCATAATATCCAATCGAAATTTGCGGCGAAGCCGCCAAACAGGAAGTGAGCTCATATCTCAGCAACCCATTCATCTATCATAACCAAACTAAATACCTGGACTTAGGACCCAATCAAAGGGACGCTCAAGAAATCTGGTGACCTTTGACCTGTAGGGGGCGCTGTAATTAAGAAACATGCCTTTTGGCCTGTAGCTGCTGTTGTGCTTAGAATTAAAACACACTAGTGGTGTCTGGTAATACTGTTGGAAGTCCTTAGGCCGACTGAAGCCAACTTGTGATGTCATCGTAATTGATTCGGCCGCCATATCGGATTTAATCACAAACATGAATAAGTATTCGCATGTCACAAATTTCAGCTGATCCTCACAAAAATTGGCAGAGACCATCTTCAGACCATGCCTTATCACTGTATTTTTTTGTGGAACAATTGACAGAAGCGTTCGCCTGTAACAGCCAATCGAATTTTGCGGCGAAGCCGCCAAACAGGAAGTGAGCTCATATCTCAGCAATGCTTTCATGTATCAAAACCAAACTTAGTACATGGTCCCCAGGACCCACCAGGAGGACGCTCAAGAAATTTGGTGACCTTTGACCTCTAGGGGGCTCTGGAATTTGCAAAAATGTATTTTGGCCTGTAGTTGCTGCATTATTCTGCAATGGAGGTCAATGGTAGCCCATAGAACCGTCTGGTTCATCCTGATGATGCAGAAATAATTTGGTGACCTTTGACCTCTATGGGGGCATTGAAATCACAGCAATCAATCAATCTTTTATTTTTGATGTCAAACTGATGACAGCGAGTTCCATCCAGTTAATTCTAAAGTGTGCGTGCAAGAGTGGGGCAGGGTGGGACGGGCAGGGGCGGTTGCGGCGGTGGGCTGGCTGGGGGAGGGGGTGGCGACACTCAGCCCTGGTTCAGCTCCAAAAAATCAGTTATGTTTTGATGTGAAACTTGACCTTGTAACTCAGCCAATCTTGGGTTGTTTGACATGGAACTTGTTGTGACTGCTTAATGCTATATGCCTGATGCAACGGCATTGACTTACATGGCAAATCTGGACTTCTGGACTGCTGAACTGCCTGCTTGGCCCCCTCATTGCTGCTTGCAGCTATATTTATTATTATTGGGGGCCAAGCAGCGAAGCTGCGAAGGCACCCATTGTGTTTCTATCTTTTCTTATTATTATTATACCTTCTTCCGCCATGGAAGTCAATGGCAGCCCATAGAACCGTCTGGCAAAAAGTTCTGAAATTTGGCACACTGATTGGAGACAGTCCAATGATTCATGACACCAAGTTTCATGTCGGCACCTCCCGCGCTCTAGCGCCACCAACAGGCCAAAGTTGGACTTGCGTTCACGCACGTAATTTCTGACCTGTTGACCCGATTGTCAAAAATGAGGTATCGTTGGATTAATCCTTGGACCAAGCCGAGTTCAACGCACCCTATGACGTCATTTTCCGCCATGATGGATTTTCCGCCATATTGGATTTTAGTGAAAGTGAAACTAAAACTTCACAGGTCACAAATTTTGTCCGATCGTCACCAAACTTGACTCACATGATCTTCAGACCAAGCCTCACAAAAGTTGTGGTGTTTTGTCTTCGGAACTATAACCGTTCACCCGTAATATCCAATCGAAATTTGCGGCGAAGCCGCCAAACAGGAAGTGAGCTCATATCTCAGCAACCCATTCATCTATCATAACCAAACTAAGTACATAGACTTAGGACCCAATCAAGGGGACGCTCAAAAAATCTGGTGACCTTTGACCTCTAGGGGGCGCTGTAATTTAGGAACATGCCTTTTAGCCTGTAGCTGCTGTTGTGCTTAGAATTAAAACGCACTAGTGATGTCTGGTAATACTGTTGGAGTTCCTTAGGCCGACCCAAGCCAACTTGTGATGTCATCGTAATTGATTTAGCCGCCATATTGGATTTAATCAAAAACACGTACAAGTTTTCGCAGGTCACAAATTTCAGCGGATCCTGACCAAAATTGGCAGAGGCCATCTTCAGACCATGCCTGATAAGTGCATTGATTTCTGGAACAATTGAAAGAAGCATTGGCCTGTACCAGCCAATCGAAATTTGTGGCGAAGCCGCCAAACAGGAAGTGATTTCATATCTCAGCAACGCTTTCATGCATCAAAACCAAACTTAGTACATGTACCTCCGACCCCATCGGAAGGACGCTCAAGAAATTTGGTGACATTTGACCTCTAGGGGGCTACGTAATTGACAAAAATGCATTTTGGCCAGTAGTTGCTGATGCGCATTATTTTGCAATGGAAGTCAATGGCAGCCCATAGAACCGTCTGGTAAAAAGTTATAAAATTTTGCACACTATGTCCAATAATTCATTTAACCAAGTTTCATGCCGGCACCTCAAGCGCTCTAGCGCCACCAACAGGCCAAAGTTGGATTTGTGTTCACGGACGTAACTTTTGACCTGTTGACCCGAATGGCAAAATGAGGTATCATTGGAATCCTTGGGCCAAGCTGAGTTCAACACACCCTATGACGTAAATTTTTGACCTCTCTGTTTAAATCACAGCAAGTGTGATCATATCTCAGTCAATCTTTTATTTTTGATGTGAAACTGATGACAGCAAGTTCCATCCAGTTCATTCTAAAGCGTGTGTGCAAGGGCGGGGTGGGATGGGCAGGGGCGGTTGCGGCGGTGGGCTGGCTGGGGGAGGGGGTGGCGACACTCAGCCCTGGTTCAGCTCCACAAAATCAGTTATGTTTTGATGTGAAACTTGACCTTGTAACTCAGCCAATCTTGGGTTGTATGGCATGGAACTTGCTGTGACTGCTTAAGGCTATTTGTCTGATGCAACGGCATTGACTTACATGGCAAATCTGGCCTGCTGAACTACTGCTTGGCCCCCACATTGCTGCTTGCAGCTATATTTATTTAACATCTTTCTTCCGCCATTGGAGTCTATGGCAGCCCATAGAACCGTCTCGTAAAAAGTTGTGAAATTTGGCACACCGATTGGGGACAGTCCAAAAATTAATTTCACCAAGTTTTATGCCGGCACCTCGAGCACTCTAGCGCCACCAACAGGCCAAAGTTGGACGTGCATTCACGTACGTAACTTTTGACCCGTAAGGCCAATTGTCAAAAATGAGGTATCGTTGGAATCCTTGGACCAAGCCGAGTTCAACGCACCCTATGACGTCATTTTCCGCCATGATGGATTTTCCGCCATATTGGATTTTAGTGAAAGTGAAACTAAAACTTCACAGGTCACAAATTTTGTCTGATCGACACCAAACTTGACATACATGATCTTCAGACCAAGCCTCACAAAAGTTGTGGTGTTTTGTCTCCGGAACTAAAACCGTTCATCCATAATATCCAATCGAAATTTGCGGCGAAGCCGCCAAACAGGAAGTGAGCTCATATCTCAGCAACCCATTCATCTATCATAACCAAACTAAATACCTGGACTTAGGACCCAATCAAAGGGACGCTCAAGAAATCTGGTGACCTTTGACCTGTAGGGGGCGCTGTAATTAAGAAACATGCCTTTTGGCCTGTAGCTGCTGTTGTGCTTAGAATTAAAACACACTAGTGGTGTCTGGTAATACTGTTGGAAGTCCTTAGGCCGACTGAAGCCAACTTGTGATGTCATCGTAATTGATTCGGCCGCCATATCGGATTTAATCACAAACATGAATAAGTATTCGCATGTCACAAATTTCAGCTGATCCTCACAAAAATTGGCAGACCATCTTCAGACCATGCCTTATCACTGTATTTTTTTGTGGAACAATTGACAGAAGCGTTCACCTGTAACAGCCAATCGAATTTTGCGGCGAAGCCGCCAAACAGGAAGTGAGCTCATATCTCAGCAATGCTTTCATGTATCAAAACCAAACTTAGTACATGGTCCCCAGGACCCACCAGGAGGACGCTCAAGAAATTTGGTGACCTTTGACCTCTAGGGGGCTCTGGAATTTGCAAAAATGTATTTTGGCCTGTAGTTGCTGCATTATTCTGCAATGGAGGTCAATGGTAGCCCATAGAACCGTCTGGTTCATCCTGATGATGCAGAAATAATTTGGTGACCTTTGACCTCTATGGGGGCATTGAAATCACAGCAATCAATCAATCTTTTATTTTTGATGTCAAACTGATGACAGCGAGTTCCATCCAGTTAATTCTAAAGTGTGCGTGCAAGAGTGGGGCAGGGTGGGACGGGCAGGGGCGGTTGCGGCGGTGGGCTGGCTGGGGGAGGGGGTGGCGACACTCAGCCCTGGTTCAGCTCCACAAAATCAGTTATGTTTTGATGTGAAACTTGACCTTGTAACTCAGCCAATCTTGGGTTGTTTGACATGGAACTTGTTGTGACTGCTTAATGCTATATGCCTGATGCAACGGCATTGACTTACATGGCAAATCTGGACTTCTGGACTGCTGAACTGCCTGCTTGGCCCCCTCATTGCTGCTTGCAGCTATATTTTTCTTATTATTATTCCTCTGCCATTGAAGTCAATGGCAGCCCATAGAACCGTCTGGTGAAAAGTTGTGAAATTTGGCACACCGATTTGGGACAGTCCCATGATTCATTTCACCAAGTTTCATGTTGGCACCTCAAGCGCTCTAGCGCCACCAACAGGCCAAAGTTGGACTTGCGTTCACGCACGTAACTTCTGACCAGTTGACCCAATTTTCAAAAATGAGGTATCCTTGGATTCCTTGGACCAGGCCGAGTTCAACGCACCCTATGACGTCATTTTCCGCCATGATGGATTTTCCGCCATATTGGATTTCAGTGAAAGTGAAACTAAAACTTCACAGGTCACAAATTTTGTCCGATTGCCACCAAACTTGATACACATGATCTTCAGACCAAGCCTCACAAAAGTTGTGGTGTTTTGTCTTCGGAACTATAACCGTTCATCCGAAATATCCAATCGAAATTTGCAGCGAAGCCGCCAAACAGGAAGTGAGCTCATATCTCAGCAACCCATTCATCTATCATAACCAAACTTAGGACGCTCAAGAAATCTGGTGACCTTTGACCTCTAGGGGGCGCTGTAATTAAGAAACATGCCTTTTGGCCTGTTGCTGCAGTTGTGCTTAAAGGTGCCCTGCCGCTCAAAACCGTTTTTACTTGTATTTTTTTAAATGTGTTAGGTCCATATGTGTTTGTGCTATGTCGTGAATATGAAAACAAACTGCTACCTCCTCTATCAGCTCTAGCCACTGAGAAGAAAAAAGCGGAGAACACAGGCCAATTAGAAAAGCTGCTCAGTTCGACGTGGAATTGATAGAGTTCATTACTATTCATGAGCTCTCCCACTTGAGACCGCGCCCACAGAATTCGTCTAGCTCAGTGACGGTTTCCCTATACAGCAAGGATGGCTGAACGTCAACGAGCTTGTGCCCTATGCAGGAATAGAAGTTCAACAATGCACATGTTGCCCAAAAACCCAGAGTTGAGGATGAAATGGCTTCAATTCATTTTTGGAACAATGCCACAACAGGATCATTCGAATTTAGTTATTTGTTCAGCACATTTTGAAGAGAGAGACTTCGTCAACTTTGGGGAGTACAGCAAAGGCTTCGCTAAACGGTTGCGATTGAAGCCTGGCGCAGTACCATCGCGGCAGTCTACGGCCAGTGCCCAGTCGGTAAGTAAAAGTCTATTATCAACTCAAGGAAATGCTATACAGGTTTAATGCACTAGCTAGACTAGCAGGTTTTATGTTCATTTGGACAATGCTAGCACTCGCTAGCCAAGCTAAGTTCATGCCATGAAGCTAAAATTAGTTGATAACAGCTGTTGCCAAGCTGCATGTTATGGACAAAACCAACGCAAAGCATATTTTTGCGAATGACATTATGATATAAAAAAGTTTAGCGCAATGGTTAATCCACAGTTGGCTAAAAGCACTGATGTGGGCTTGATGATGCACTGCTGTTGCAAGCATGGTTAGCTTTTACCTCACTGTAAAAACAAAGCTATTCGACGATTTTGTCGTTCTTACCAAACACAATTAAGATGTGGGCTAGTCAAGAGTAAAACACTCATTTGAACAAGGAATGTCATGCATTATTTCACCTTACTGTTTATTGCATTTACAGTTACATCCATGTAAGTGGCCAGCTGGTTTTCCACCCTTCCGCCATATGATTTGCTTTATCAGTTGTTCTCTCCTAACATCGTTGTGTCTTGTCTTATGCCACAGAGCACATCGGGGACATCTTTTAGCCATGCATTTTCACAAACAGACCCACCTAGCCTGTCATCTCGGGGGACTCAGCTCTCCATGGGTACTCTACGTCATCATGTCAGAAGCAGAGGTTAGTGATTTTGTATTTTTAAAATGTTCATATGTGTAATAACTGCAGTTATGCAGTGCTGTAGTTGTGGCTAACCAGATAATGGTTACTTGGTTCATAATTATTTCAGACTCAGAAATAGTGTTTGTCGACCCCAAAATAGAGGTCATTTACCTCCTAATATACTATGCACTAAATGGCAACTGGACTAAGAGCTTGCTAGATATTGTATCCAACTCAACATGCAAGTCCCTGCATTCTCCACATTTACTTTATCCACTCTGCAACACTCCATCTGAGTAAACTGGTAACTTCCTAAGTAAAGTACGACAACCATAATCATCGAACCTGGGCTGAATGGGTTTTTAATTTGTATGATACAACATGCTGTCGTCCTCCTTATCATGCAGGGCCGTGGGAAGTGAGTTTTGGTTGGGGGTGCTGTAGTCGGGGGGGGGGGGGGGGGGGGTGTTAAAAAAAGTTATTGTATTTTATTTAAACGCCTTTCTCTGTTAATGGACAACAGCATACTGGCATTGCATGACAAACAGCACAGGCATACACCACTGTCAAGAATATTATGGCTACACTACAGAAAAAATGCGACAAAATGTCGCAAACCACAGATTGATACTAACGCAAACAAAGTAACCGTCTGCTATCTGACGCTACACTAGTAAGGTAACAAAGTTGCTGTAGCCTTGCACCGAAATCGACGGTGAACACGAGAAATATAAAAATGTTGAACACCAACATTAATAAAACGTAATAATTATTGACGCTTCTGACATGGGTGTCAAAACAGGCTAAAGACTCTATCGCACAGCATATTAGACAGAACACATTGACTCAAAACATATGCATAACATAGGCCTACACAACGCAATATTCATAGGCTAGCCTACATTAAATTGATCCACATATCACAAATATAGCCTACAACAAATGCTGACATCATAAACGTACAGTGTAGCCTTTAACCTACACTTTCAAAAAGAAGAGAAAGAACGCTCTGAGGAGGCCACTGAAACAGGCACGTAAAGACACAGATGAATAAGTTCATCTACCTCGCTGAAGAGAGCTCTTGTTTGTGGATGGAGCTTACTTAATATCCATGCCACCTTTCACCGTGGTGCACCGAGACTACCCGATAACACTATGCATCATTTTAAACTGAAGATTGAGGCGGCCCGTGTTCAGCTCCTTGGGAAACTCATGGTAATATTCAGCTAGCCTATGGCATATTGTCGTACCATAAAGCTAGCGTCATAGGATATCTCCCTCAGGTTTGTTTTGTTAATTTGTTTAGTTTTTGTTTAGATCTCCCAGGTCTAATGTAGGCCTAACATTTTTTAGTGCATAATAGAATAATAGACAGGGGGACGAAGAGCTTCTTTTTTTTCTGATCGTGAGTGGTATGACATATAAATACGCGTGCTTTCCTGCAGGGGGTGCTGCCGCACCCCCAGCACCCCTACTTCCCACGGCTATGTTATCATGATCACTCATGTTTCGTAGACCACTCATAGTTTACACTCCTGAGGCAGTACTGTATGTAACCTATTTGATGGCTTCTGTTATTGTTATTTAAATGCTGTTACAAACCAGTAATATACAGCAATGTGCCTTTAGGAACACAAACGGGCTGTTCTGAAAGTGTGAACATTGGTACAACCACCGCAGATGCACCTTGGGGTCCTCTGACCTCCACGCCAATTAAGGTTGCAACCCCAAGGCCATCTAAAAGGATCCGGTTAGAAGAAGAGGAGGAATATGACACCAGTCATTCAACAATCATCCCAGAACCACATGACTCAACATATGACCCAGCTAACTCTATGACAGATGTTACAGATGTGACAGATATGACAGAGTCATCACAACTATTGTGAGTGCAGTTGGCTTATTTGCTTCATAGAGACAGACACTGTCAATGTCATATGATTGATCAAACTAACATCATTTTTTCATTGTTTATGTTACACACAGTGACAGATCTAGATCTGGCTACAAAGACTCAAAGTTCATTGTTTTTGAGAAGTGCCTAATGGAGCTTTTTGAAACCTGCCCCATATGTAAACGTGCATCTGATGTGAGGCCACGCAGACGCGGTACCTTCTTGGCAGTTGACCAGATTTGTGATCACTGCAAGTTTTTTCGACAGTGGAAAAGCCAACCTGTGGTTGGGAGCTGCCCCACTGGAAACCTTCAACTGTCGGCAGCCATATATTTCACTGGCACTTCATTTTTCCAGTTAGAAAAGGTATTGTATTACACTCTCAGCTACATACTGTACAACAACCCTACAACACACATCCCAACACATCAGGTGGAGCCCTCCCAGTTTCTATATGTCTTCACCTCTTAACTTGTTACATCTGTTAATACTTTGAACTTGAAAGGTTTTCAAAAGCATGATGCCACGCCAAACCAATCAGAGCTTGTGTTGGAAATGCCTTTTATCTATTGACAAACAAAAGATGTGTTTCTCATACAGTATGAGGTATTTTACTGACATTACCAATACTTTTGTAGGTATTCAAAGCCATGCATCTGAAAAGCATTGGACACTCCACATTCA
This sequence comes from Alosa pseudoharengus, assembly GCF_046254945.1. Classification (NCBI taxonomy): domain Eukaryota; kingdom Metazoa; phylum Chordata; class Actinopteri; order Clupeiformes; family Clupeidae; genus Alosa; species Alosa pseudoharengus. The sequence continues at coordinate 33,815,016 of NW_027468674.1, read as the reverse complement.
GACGGCATGCTAGAGGTTACTTGGAGCCTGCCGTGATCCACAAATGGCGTGCGTTCCAGGAATCTGAATTTCAGTACCTGAGCCAGAGTCCAGTCAAAATTGGTGGAGACATGAGGGCAGACTCACCAGGTAAAGTTCTGTATGAGATGTCACTACATGTTATATAACACCCTGGCATGTTGAAAAACAATGCAAACAAATATGCTGTGTAATGAAGTGCTCATAACATCATGTTGATGTTTGTAGGCCACTCAGCAAAATATGTCAGTTACAGTCTGATGAACACAACAACACTATCATTGACATTCAACTTGTGCAGGTTAGTGGTGTCATAGATGTTATATAAATGGTTATTCATGTCACAACACACACCACTCTTGTCTCAATTTTTCACACTCTCTCACACACACAGACACACATAAACCTCCCCTTGAAACCACACTACAATTACACATTCAGTCCCAAACTTTCCCTTGCGTGGGCTAAAACATACAAAGAAAAACAAGCATGGCATCCTTTTGTACAGACACTGATCAGTTGAACATTATCTTTGCTGCAATAATTTGACACAAAACATGAAGAGAGACATCTAGTAAACAAATGAGGTTGATAAACAGAGATGTTTATGGCATATACTTTCTGTCTTGTTATGTAACAAGAGCAATGAGGTTGGTGGGAGTCACAACATGGAAAAAGAGGGGCTAAAAAGAAGTCTTGAGCTTCTTGAATCCAAAGGTGTGGCTATTGAGTACATCGTCACTGATCGTCATCCTCAAATACAAAAATTTCTGAGGGAGCACAGCACACAGCACTTCTATGACGTCTGGCACTTTGAAAAGGGTAAAACTTGTCTCTGTGTTATTTTCAATGCAAAATATAATTTGATTAACAACTGTATAATTAAAATACTGCCAAAACTGTAATAAGTTTAGAGTATAGAGTGTTTAGAAGTAAACAATTTAATTTGTTCATCAGATTAATTTTGATACCTTCCATGTTGTTCATCAGGTCTGTCTAAGAAACTGGACAAAATTGCCAAAGAAAAGGACTGTGATGTTGTGAAGAAGTGGCAGCGAGGAATAAGGAACCATGTTTATTGGTGTGCAACCTCATCATCCACAGGGACAGAGAAGGTTGCAAAATGGACATCGGTTGTGAACCACATACAAAACAAACACACTCACGACAATCCTGCATTTCCAAAGTGCCTGCATCCAGTTCGCCGGACAAGAGATCATAAGAAATGGTTTCAACCAGGTGTGTAATCTTCCATTGTACATAATGTTGTATAATTACTTTTGTTGTTATTCAGTTATTAATTAACGAAATGTATTTAGGTTCCAAAGCCCTCTTCAAAGTTGAGAAGCTGCTGTCAAATAAGAGGGTCCTTACTGATGTGGAGAAGTTGAGCTCCAAGTACCAGACCTCAACATTGGAGGCCTTCCACAATATTGTCATACGCTTCACTCCAAAAAATGTTGTGTTTCCGTACATTGGGATGTTGTGCAGGTATGTTTTGATGTATTAACAGTCTAAGACTATTTTTATAAATAGAAAAAATACAGTAAACAAAGACATGAATGGATATTCTAGCTTTTATTACCTATGTAACAATTTGAACATTGACGTAAAGGACCTCATTAAACCTGTGCTATGTTATGCTAGAGTTATGTACACAACTACAGCCTATTTACACTTTCAGGCTGTACCTGGCAGCTATGCATTTCAACGAAAATGCTGGCCGCACCCAGGCCAGGACAACATCAGGGAAGCTAAGGTACAAAGTGCTGTTTCCTAAGGCCAAAAAGGGAGCACACACCGTGAAGGCAGTGAAAACACAGGCCACATACTGTAAGTTGTTCAAAGAAGAATTATTATTATAAATGCAAATGCTCTGTACACAGTTATATACAAAATGTACATTTACTTTTGTAGGCTACATCTTCAACATGATGGCATTGCTTTTCGATGAGGTACTGCCCAACAACCAGCCATACTTGGAGGAGTTGCAGAATGTTCCAGTCCCTGATTGTCTGGCATCACAATTTGAGCATCCTCCCCTTGACGAAGCCATTGCTGCCTACGTGTCTCGGTTCAGACAAGGGGAGGTCTAAACCCAACGTACTGGCCTGCAGCATCTGGGAACTCCCTACGGATACGCTGGACAACACAGGACGGAATGACCACACGAACCTTTCTTCCCAAATAGCCCCAGCACCAGCTGACAAATGTTCTGTATGCTAGGTGCCTGCAACGCCTGCCAAAAAGCAGAGGACATTTTCTTTGTAAATATGTTCATTTGAGAGAATTACTATGCTGACAGTGATTTTGAACTGTCCAATTTGTTTTTGTATAAAAATAATAAATATCTGTTTGTTCAAAATGTCGTTACAGCTTTGTAATAGTAGCATGGTATACATTATGCTTATTTAATCTGAAACGTACTTTTCATAACCCCTGACTCGCAAAGGGCCATAGTCTGCTCTGTATACATTCATGGCATTTTGCAGAGAATAAATGTTCAGACAAACAGGTTCCAGCCCTGGGTGGAGAGTCATACATTGTATGGGGGGAGTAGCTTCTCCGAGTCTTCTTGCTACCTGTACAGTCAGATGTTGGTGTAATGACAATCTGCTTCCAGTGGATCTAAAAAGTAGCCTTATCACCTAAAGCAGCATTTTGTCTATATTACCGGAGGTGTTTCCCTGCAGCACACATTCTCTACTTCTGTGGGCATTCTTACACAATTCCCACACGTGCACCTGAGAAATGAAAAGGTAGGTCAGTTTTTTTGAGAGCCAAAACGTATTAGGCTAATACATATTGGTATAAATTCGGCTGTATGTAAGGTATTGTAAATTTGTAATAGTAAAGGGATATTTGCGAGGCGACGTCTTAGCTGACTTTTACCTTCAATGGAATTACATACAATAATTGAACGGACTTCTCGCGAAATGATATGAAAGACGTGAATTAAAAGCACAAAAACCGTTGCCATTCACAGCAGTCATTATAGGCTACTTTGCGGCGGCAGGCCTAATTATAGTCCTATAGATTTACAGACCTCGTTGGGAATGCTTAGCCTGGGTGTAACACATTTGGCCACTAGCCAATGGTGTAAACGTGAAAGTGTAGACAATTGCCACGAATAGCCTACATTTTATAACGTTTCAAACTGCTTGATGGTTTACTTGCACATAAAGTACCATTCAGATACATCCATTGCTAAACGAGTTGGAACTTGTGGTTCTTCTGGAGCTTCTGTCTCCTCTTCCGATTCAGGGTCATATATATATGGCAATATACCTGAAGAAGCCATTTCTGCTGCGATTTCAGACGATAGTAAACAAAAGCTGGGTGAAGGAATAGCCATGCTCTCATATCCTAGCGGTTAGCCAATCAGAGTCGAGCATCTTAGCTCATTGAATATTAATGAGAACGGGCGCAGATCGAGCTGTGCCTTCCTGCAGTCTCCACAGTCCACGCTAGAATGGCTTGAAACAAGGTAACCAAGGCCTTTTCCCCACAAAAAATGTTACAGAGTCCATAGTACACTTCAGATATTGCCACAAAAGTAATGAAATACGAGTGGCAGGGCACCTTTAAAATTAAAACGCACTATTGGTGTCTGGTAATACTGTTGGAGGTCCTTAAGCCGACCCAACCAACTTGTGATGTCATCGTAATTGATTCGGCCGCCATATTGGATTTAATCAAAAACACGTACAAGTTTTCGCAGGTCGCAAATTTCAGCGGATCCTCACCAAAATGGGCAGAGACCATCTTCAGACCATAACCTATCAATATATTGCTTTCTGGAACAATTGACAAAAGCATTCGCCCGTGACAGCCAATCAAAATTGGTGGCGAAGCCGCCAAACAGGAAGTGAGCTCATATCTCAGCAACCCTGCCATGTATCATAACCAAACTTACTACATGGATTCATGACCCCATTAGGAGGATGTTGGTGACCTTTGACCTGTAGGGGGTGCTGCAATTAGCAATATTGCATTTTGATCTGTAGTTGTTGTGTTTTATTGATCTTTTATTTTTTGATGTGTAACTGATGACAACATGTTCCATCCAGTTCATTCTAATGCGTGCGTGCGTGCAAGGGCGGGGCGGGCAGGACGGGGTGGGACAGGCAGGGGTGATTAGGTGGGGGGTGCTGGCTGGCGGAGGCGGTGGCAATACTCAGCCCTGTTTTAGCCCTACAAAATCAGCTATGTTTTGATGTGACACTTGTTGAAAGTGTTGATCGCGGGTGTCTGCTGAGTTCTATCTTGTCGCCCTGGCTACTCCGGCCTATTCTGCTTGGCCCCCTCATTGCTGCTTGCAGCTATATTTATTATTATTATTATTATTCCGCCATTGAAGTCAATGGCAGCCTATAGAACCGTCTGGCAAAAAGTTCTGAAATTTGGCACACTGATTGGAGACAGTCCAATGATTCATTTCATCAAGTTTCATGTCGGCACCTCCAGCGCTCTAGCGCCACCAACAGGCCAAAGTTGGACTTGCGTTCACGCACGTAACTTCTGACCCGTATGGCCGATTGTCAAAAATGAGGTATCGTTGGATTCCTTGGGCCAAGCCGAGTTCAACGCACCCTATGACGTCATTTTCCGCCATGATGGATTTTCCGCCATTTTGGATTTTATCAAAAACACTAAAATGTCTTCTTTGGTCACAAATTTTGTCCAATCGACACCAAACTTCACACACATCATCTACAGAACACGCTACTTTCAGGAATTACTTTTTGTCTTCAGAAATACAACCGTTCGCCCGTAACAGCCAATCAAAATTTGTGGCGAAGCCGCCAAACAGGAAGTGAACTCATATCTCAGCAACCCTTTCTTGTATCATAACCAAACGTAGTATATAGACTACTGACCCCATCAGGAGGATGCTCAAACATTTTGGTGACCTTTGGCCTCTAGGGGGCGCTGTAATTAAGAAATATGCCTTTTGGCCTGTAGCTGCTGTTGTGTTTAGAATTAAAACGCACTAGTGGTGTCTCACAATACTGTGGAAGGTCCTTTGGTCAACAGAGGACAACTTGTGACATCAACATAATTGATTTGGCCGCCATATTGGATTTAATCAAAAACACGAATAAGTATTCGCAAGTCACAAATTTCAGCTGATCCTCACCAAAATTGGCAGAGACCATCTTCAGACCATGCCTTATCAGTGTATTTTTTTCTGGAACAATTGATAGAAGCGTTCGCCTGTAACAGCCAATCGAAATTTGCGGCGAAGCCGCCAAACAGGAAGTGAGCTCATATCTCAGCAACGCTTTCATGTATCAAAACCAAACTTAGTACATGGTCCTCAGGACCCACCAGGAGGACGCTCAAGAAATTTGGTGACCTTTGACCTCTAGGGGGCTCTGTAATTCGCAAAAATGTATTTTGGCCAAAATCAGTTATGTTTTGATGTGAAACTTGACCTTTTAACTCAGCCAATCTTGGGTTGTTTGACATGGAACTTGCTGTGACTGCTTAATGCTATATGCCTGATGCCACTGCATTGAGTTGCATGGCAAATCTGGCCTGCTGAACTGCCTGCTTGGCCCCCACATTGCTGCTTGCAGCTATATTTGATATTGTTTTCATTACGGCTGTCTGTTTAATTGCGCTTAGACTGGCCTTGGTGTCGTGAGTTTTTAGAGGGGGTGGTGTTTTTAAGTGTAGCTGGACTAAGTAGATTGTTAACGTTAGCTTTACTGAACTCAACTCGTTTTTTTCTGGAGCTGCGTCCGCACTTGCTGTAAGTTTTAATTGTATGGGAGTCTCGTGTTGTTAAGGGATTTGTTTATGTAGTTGTCATAGTTACAAGTTGGTAAACTAGTTATTAGCCGTAGTGGGTAGTGGTAGTTGATATTGTTTTCATTACGGCTGTCTGTTTAATTGCGCTTAGACTGGCCTTGGTGTCGTGAGTTTTTAGAGGGGGTGGTTTTCCGCGTGATCAATTAGGACTAGCATTTAAAGTGGTTATTGTGCTGGAGCGTCAGCGGAGGCGTCAGCGCTCGTGTGCAGCCGTCCTCGTGTGAAGACTTACTCGTGTCAAGACGAATCGAGTCTACCTGCGACGAGTCCACCGAGCAAGGACACAAGCAAGGCACCTCTCAGATAAGTTTCACTCTTGTCTCACCTTGTCTTGTTAGCTGACAATCCTTCTAATAATGTGCCTTCAACATATCCCTGTATCCGGTCAGGTTAATAAGCGTACTGGTGTTGAAAGGCAACAATCAGTTCAGCAGGCTTGTCCTACTTTTTCTGTAGGGTTGTGGAATTGCCAATCTGCAGTGAATAAAGCGGACTTCATTCCTGCTCTGGCCTCACAGTTATCGCTTCAATTGCTTGCGCTTACAGAGACGTGGATTAGGCCGGAGAATACTGCCACGCCTGCAGCGTTGTCGACCAGTTATGCTTTTTCGCATACCAGTCGTTCGTCTGGTAGAGGAGGCGGGACAGGCTTTCTCGTCTCTGATGATTGGAGGTTTACACAGTTGCTGCCTGCTCAGGTCCACAACTCGTTTGAATATCATGCCATCATGATAACTGAACCATACAAATTATACTTGGTGGTTATTTATCGCCCTCCAGGACAACTTGGGAACTTTGTGAACGAGTTGGACATTCTACTGTCTGCTATTCCAATGGATGCATGCCCATTATTAATCCTTGGCGATTTTAATATTCATTTGGATAACTCGTCTGCAATTGACTTCCTGTCCTTACTCTCCTCATTTAATATCACACGTGTCCACAGTCCTCCTACTCACAAGGCTGGTAAAGATCTTGATTTAATTCTGGTACGTAACTGTAATACAGACAAGGTTTTGGTTAATCCATTACATGTATCGGATCATCACTTTATCAGATTCTCTGTGTGTCTCCTGGATAACCCAGCTGCTCCTCCTCCGATAATTTCGTTCCGGCGTAATCTCAGAAGCCTCTCAAGTGACCATTTTGCAACATTAGTAACATCTGCTTTACCTACTCCTAGCTCATTCTTGACACTTGAGGTTAATGACGCTACAGAGACTCTCTGCTCTACACTGGCATCTTGTCTGAATGCAGCATGTCCTCTTTCCTCAAGACCTACTCGTTCTAAACCTCGCCATCCATGGCTGACGAACAGTATAGTCTCAGTACGAAAGGAACTTAGAGCTGCTGAGAGGAAATGGCGTAAATCCAGAGATGGAAATGATCTTAGTAACTACCAGTCTTTGCTGTCATCCTTTTCATCCACTGTTACACTTGCAAAAAAGGCATTCTATCAAAGCAAGATTGAGAGCGCCACTGACAGTAGACAACTTTTTTCTACTTTCAAATCTCTCCTCAATCCTCCACCACCACCATCAACTACTTCACTGTCAGCAAATGACTTTGCAACATTTTTCACTGAAAAAGTTGCTAAAATAAGTGCTCAGTTTGATGCTCCTATAAGGAGGGCTTTGCCTTGTGTTAGTATGACCCCATCATTTGACTCTTTCTCTCCTCTTGATGAGGAAGCAGTCTCTCAATTGCTTCAGCGATGTCGTCCAACAACATGCCCATTAGATCCTGTCCCGTCCACTCTTCTACAGTCTATCTCACCCGCTGTTCTACCAGCAGTCACACATGTATTTAATGCTTCACTCAGTTCTGGAATAGTTCCTTATTCTTTTAAACAGGCTAGGGTTACACCTCTGCTAAAGAAAAGTACACTTAATCCAACTGAGGTGAAGAACTACAGACCTGTCTCCCTTCTTCCTTTCTTGTCAAAGGTTTTGGAGAAAGTGGTCTTCAAGCAAGTTTGTGACTCTCTTCATCAGAATAATCTACTAGACCCTATGCAGTCTGGTTTCAAGAGTGGTCATTCTACTGAAACTGCTCTTCTGTCTGTGACTGAAGCATTGAGAGTAGCTAAGTCCTCTGCTCAGTCATCAGTATTAATTCTACTAGATTTATCTGCAGCCTTTGATACTGTTAACCATGACATTCTCCTATCTATACTATCTGAACTGGGAATTTCTGGAAAAGCTCTTGACTGGTTTGAATCTTACCTTAAAGGGCGTTCTTTCAACGTGTCTTGGCAGGGACAAGTATCTAAGTCTCATGCCCTCACCACAGGTGTGCCTCAGGGATCAGTATTAGGACCCTTGCTTTTCTCTATTTACACCACTTCCTTAGGTGATACTATTCGCTCCCATGGATTTGACCATCACTGTTATGCAGACGACACTCAACTTTACCTGTCTTTCCCACCTGATGACTCTAGTGTTTCCCACCGGATTTCTGCATGCCTTAAGGATATTTCAGCCTGGATGAAAGATCGGCACCTTCAGCTTAATCTCTCAAAAACAGAGTTTTTGGTGTTTCCAGCTAAAACAGCTATTCCCCAACAGATTAACATCCAGCTTGACTCAACTTCACTGACCCCAACTAGATCGGCACGAAACTTGGGCGTTGTAATTGATGACCGACTTAACTTCTCTGAGCATATAGCTTCTATTGCAAAATCATGCCGGTTTATGCTTTACAACATTAGGAAGATCAGACCTTATCTGACACAAGATTCCACACAACTTCTTGTTCAGACCATGGTCATCTCTAAGCTGGACTATTGTAATTCACTGTTAGCTGGCTTACCCGCTTGTGTAACAAGATCATTACAGCTGATTCAAAATGCTGGAGCACGCCTGGTCTTCAATCAGCCAAAGAGGACACATGTAACTCCTCTCCTAGTTACTCTCCATTGGCTCCCTATAGTAGCCAGAATTAAATTTAAATCTCTCACTTTGGCCTATAGGACACTAACTAGATCTGCTCCTAGTTATTTTAATTCAATAATCAAGCCTTACATCCCCAACCGCCCACTGCGGTCTTCTGGTGAGCGTATGTTGTGTCGACCAGTCATAAAAACTGGGTCTAATTCCAGACTCTTTTCTTCAGTGGTTCCATGTTGGTGGAATGAACTGCCCAGTGGTCTCCGTTCCTGTGGTAGTTTTGGGTCGTTTAAGAGGGGTCTAAAGACATTCCTATTCAACATATATTTAGTTGTTTAAGCGCTTATGTGTTATGGTTTATATAATGTTGTTTTATTTTAATTGGGCTGTTAATTAATTTGACATTATTGTTTATTATTGATATTCTCCTTAATGTAGTCTTAGCATGTTATTGTTTTATATTATTGATTGAATTGACATTATTGTTTTTATTATTGCCTTTCCCCTTTTTTACATTGCTTTTTTATTAGGCTATTGATTGAATTGATATTATTGTGTACTACAACTATTCTCCTTACTATATTTGACCTAGATTTTAATCTGTTCCCTGTTCATTTTTAAATATTATTATGTTGTTTTGTATTTATATGTCGCTTTGGACAAAGGCGTCTGCTAAATCCATAACCATAACCATAACCATAATGATGTTCTAGTATGTGCTTAGAATGCTGTTGTCTTTGTACCTGGTCATTTTTCCATGTTATGAGCTGAGATTTCATGTAGAATTGTTATTAGGGGATGTCCTATGCAGGGGTATGGGTGATTTGTTTTCTTGTTTTTTTGTGCAAGTGGAATTAAGAGGGGGAGAATGTAACAGTGATGATTTGGTTTCTTCCACTTGCATTCATTTTTGAGTTGTTTTCTTACATACTGGTAACAGTTGGTTGAGTACTGGCCTCTAGTGGTCATACACGTAAAACTGCGTGGCTTTCCTCATAGTTTGAGGATTAGAGCCAGCGGTAAGTTGTATGTAAACAGAACTCCCACATAACTAGATTAGAATTCAGTACTAACATTCCAAATCAACACCTATGGTCTCAAGGTGTTATGCACTTCCTTTGCCAATGTAACCTGTGTATTTTGTGTAGTGTTTTTGTACATTAGAAGACATTTTACGTCGGAAGTTTCAAATCACACGTGTGGATAGCTAATATTTCTTCTCCCTCTCATATTAGCATACTGTGTTAGAATCCATGCTGCTGCCTTGCTACGGAATCCCAAATTGTTATCTCTCATGCCAGGTACATGTTATATAATTTGTTAGTATATCTGTATTGCATTTTTACTTTATTCATAAATACTATATAGTTTGAGGATTAGAGCCAGCGCATACTGTGTTAGAATCCATGCTGCTGCCTTGCTACGGAATCCCAAAGTGTTATCTCTCATGCCAGGTCAATAAATGACGAACTGGTTCCACGTCTCCTTGCCATTTCTTGAGAAAACACAACGCAGACAAGTAGAAGGGGTTACATAGGCTTAACTGATTGGATGGTATTAATGTGACAACCTGATTTTATATGTATTTACATTGATAGAGGTTGTGTGCACACACCAGTTTCAGGTGTATACAAAATTATTCAACTGTGATGAAACTCACCGTAAGTGTGGTAGTGATGGTGTTAAATAACTTAAAAGGTTAAAATACCTAGTTTAAATTTCTAAATAAATCATCAATTTTCCTTGTTTGTCTTTGAGTTACAGTATTGTCACTGATTCATGGTCAATCTATTACACCAATAGAGTAAATAAGTATACTCAGGGCAGAGATTTATATTGGGATGTCTAACATGAGGGGTCAGCATATCTAATCTGTTGACTGATTATGGAAGGAGTCTCTTGCTTTCAGATGTACAAGTGAAAGGATAGACGAAAAAGGCTTTTAGAAAGAAGTATTTTGTAAGTATTTTGAAAATACAAAAATACAGTATTTTATTTTGATACATTTTTTGGCTGCTGTATTTTGTAGTTAATTTTGATACATTTTTAAGGTGGGTATTTGGTATTTTATTTGGAAATACATTTTGATGTATTTGTGCCCTAACCTGACTCCGCCAGATGGATTTGCTCCGCATATCCATCTGGGAACTTTTCATTGAAGAACTTTTGGGAAGGGGCGGACATACTGGTTAGCTGATTGGATAAACCATCTGTCTATCACCACCTTTGTTGGTTATCGACGGGCCAAATCAACCAATTAGATGAACAAAGTATTCTTCTAATGCCGTTTAACATACAATTAAGTTAGGTAACGTGACAAACGTTAAGATGTTTTAACTTACCATTTATGAACCTAATCAACGACAATTCCCATCAAGTTTTCACGGTAGGCCCTACACTTCTGAAGATAGTATATTCCTCCATTATGAACTGGAATCAGCCTTGGAGGATGTCTGTGTCGTTCATTCCTCCCAGCTGCATGGCTGAGACTCATAGCTTCACAGTTTACCCAGGAATACTTTCTAATTTGAATAAAACTTGCGCGATAGCTATGCTCATCTCTGTGGATGCCGTCATGTTGTTCGTTGCGTCACACCTCATACTATGGAGTCAAAATAGGGTCTTTAATATTGAGAGCTTGTGAAAAGATGTTCACATGTGTAATAAAGTTTTGCAGCTGTGCAAAAGGAGTTCTGCATGTGAAAAGAAATTTCGTACCTGTAGAAATATTTTGTACATGTGTGAAAAAATGATGTACCTGTAGAAATATTACGTACTTGTGTGAAAGAAATGTGTATCTGTAGAAATGTTTTGTACATATGTGGGGGGAAAATGCGGATCTGTAAAAATATTTTGTACACGTGTGGAAAAAATATGTACCTGCACAAATACTTTGTACGTGTGTGAATCTCCTACGCGATGCTTTCCTGTGCAATACTGAAAGTACGAGTGTGAAACTGAGATACAAGCTTACGGACTTTTGACCCTAATTTTACTGCCTTTCTGAAGAGCCAATCAACACATTGCTTACTGCCAACCAATCAGCGTTCCCCACCGACCACCTAGATTTTGGTGCTAAACAGATTGGCTTCATATCGAAGAGTATATTCAGAGCCCGTCTATAATGTCTTATTAGAAATTCTCTGGTATACTCTTTGATTGGGGTTGCAAAATTATAACTTAATTAAGAGTGACGTGGTAGCTCAATTTATACTGTGATCGCAAAAAGGGTTGAAGCGGAGCCGTAATGTTAACGTTAGCTATCCCATCCGCTTTTTAGACTGTAACGTTAGCTTCTAGCTAGCAGTAATGTTGACGAAATAGTTGAATTATTCATTCCATTTCCGAAAGGGTGATTCAGTGGTGTCATTCATGATTAAAAACAGTAATACTGTACACACATTTATGTTTATCTGCTATTATTATTTGATATGAGAACACGTTTATTTTATCACCCTTTGCAAGCCTATAATAATAACAGTGGACGGCAAAAAGACGAATCAGATGAATGGGTTGTAATGGGACATCCACAGCTAGGAGATTATAGTGAGTGAGATTATAGTAATGCCCTTCCAGGACTGTTGGTTTGTTGTTTGGAATACAACATCCCATTTTCTTACATAGTTTTGTTTTCTTTGTGTTTGGGGAGTATTTTAACCACACGGTTATCTCGTCAGTTTATGAAGCACAGCAGCGGTTGCTATAGCAACCATAGACTGAACAGGACGGTAGACTACCAAGAAAGCAAGCGCTTAGGCAAAGTCTATGGCAAGATCTGAATGTAAATGGATAAACCCGTTCAAGCGTTTTCTTTATTTCCTATTTCTTTCAATTCTTTAACTTAAGACATGTAAGAATTAAGCCTACTTATTCGCTGGGCAACGTACAAACTGACGAGTTACATTAGCCCTAGCACTATGAGCTACGATAAACGTCAGCTAGGATAGCTATGGCAGCTATCATACAGTTATTATTTCATGTTCTGGTATGATATTCTTAACGTTTTGACTATGTTACAACTGATAAAAGCATGACAAATAAAGTAACCAAATTGCTTTGCAATATTTTAGTCCAGAAATACTTATGGGTGTTCATTTACAGTAATGTTACGACCTATCTGCCCTTGCTGTTACCACCAGTTTTAATAACTAATCTAGATCGATCTGTGGGTTAGCGGCAAAATCTGGGTGGTCGGTGGGGAACGCTGATTGGTTGGCAGTAAGCAATGTGTTGATTGGCTCTTCAGAAAGGCAGTAAAATTAGGGTCAAAAGTCCGTAAGCTTGTATCTCAGTTTCACACTCGTACTTTCAGTGTTGCGCAGGAAAGCATCGCGTAGGAGATTCACACACGTACAAAGTATTTGTGCAGGTACATATTTTTTCCACACGTGTACAAAATATTTTTACAGATCCGCATTTTCCCCCCACATATGTACAACACATTTCTACAGATACACATGCGCAGGAAAGCATCGCGTAGGAGATTCACACAAGTACGTAATATTTCTGCAGGTACATCATTTTTTCACACATGTACAAAATATTTCTACAGGTACGCAATTTCTTTTCACATGCAGAACTCCTTTTGCACAGCTGCAAAACTTTATTACACATGTGAACATCTTTTCACAAGCTCTTAATATTAAAGACCCTATTTTGACTCCATACACCTCAACCCGCCTCAAAGCCAACGCTGATTGGACGTTCGTTTGGTGAACTGCTCCAAATTTTCTTTAACGGAAAGTATCCAGACTGATCTGCGAGTGAAACCCTGAAGCTCGCGAGATCAGGATGGTCTCACGAGGCTATTTGTGCCCATCCCTGGCCACAATGCTGTGAAGTGAAGTGGAGTAAAATGTGCCTTGTAGCAGAGCCATGTACGGCTCTGTCTTGCTGCGCCATCTGGTGGACAAACTACTTAACGCCAATCCTGGAAATCAGAATGTGAGTGTGTACGTGTGTGTGTGTATGCGTGAATCGAATGTGTGTGTGCCCATGTGTGTTTATGTGTGTGTGTGTTTGTGAGAGAGTGTGTGTAAGACAGTCCTGCATTGTAGATCCTCTCATCACCCTCTACCAGATCACAAATGATGCAAATCACAAATGAGTGATTATGGGCTAGGTTGATGTGGGCCCTTGAGATGAACATACCATAAAAATTGCGTCATTCTCGGTGCCACAGTTCAGGTAGTTATTCAGGAAAAACTGCATTTTTTGGGTTTCGGGGGGCCCAGCGTGGGGAAGGAGTGGTCCCCGGTAGGGGTCGACCAATTATCGGCCTGGCCGATTATTAGGGCCGATATTTAGCATTTTTATAATAATTGGTATCGGTAATTTTTTCCACCGATAAGCCGATATTGAAATGGATAAAGAATGAAACGCGCTACTTTGTCTGTAAAGCGTCTCTCACTCCCTGAATTTGCTGGTCTGTGGTCAAGAGCATTGTCCCGCCCACTACACCGTCTGATTTGTTAGTTAGCACGAATGCAGCCAATCAGGATTGAAGACTGAACACAGACAACGTTTAGGATTCTCACTGAGGCAGACTGGGCTTCAGCTGTAGCCTACGGAGCTATTTTTCGAAGGTAGGCCTAAGGAAGGTAGCCTACATTGCTGAAGTTGCAGTGAATCACAATCATCTACACTGAAGTTACAAAAACACCACTTTGTAAGCTATTGTCTCTTTGATCCGGATCAATAAGTAAAGCACGTCCACTTCCTTCATTTAGCGAATTCCCGATTGATGCACGTTACTGATGTTGTTTACTGGTTATCCCACAAACTCGGGTGCTGCGCGTCGGGAGTTCTCTGCCTCCGCCTCGTTCGTTAATTGTGAATAACGGGACACCTCGGCGGACATAGTACAGACAAGTCCTAAATTATGCGATAGCGAACGTCAAGAAGTCTAATTGCTCCTTTTTGAAACGGACTGTCAGAAAAGACTACATGCACCCAGGGCCAACCGTAATTTAATCCGACCTGAACAAAATCGTGTCCTGAGTTTAAACTGAGATTAACGTGCCTTTTAGGCTCTCAAAAGTGTATTTTATAGCCTACACATGGACACAAATTGCATGCTTAAATAGCCTAAGAACTATTTTAAAATTGTTTTGTTAAACTATTCAACCGTAACACTTGCCATCGCGCATGCACCTCTTCCTCTCCCTCTCGTGCACTCACACACACGATGGCAAAGCATCCTCTTTGTGACAGGTCCCTTAAAAAGCACATAGCCCATTGTGCAGGCCTACTCTATGAAAATAATTGCTATAACTCAGCTCTTGGATTAACATGATACACAGGATTTACACTTGCAAAGTGATGCAAGTTGATAGACAATTGTGTATCAAAAGAAGAAAGAAAAGTTTGCATAATTAAATGTTTTTTAATTAATTTTTTGCAGCATATAGCCTTTACTATCTACCCCCCTTTTTGACAACTGACATATCGGTTTTACACATCGGTTATCGGTCTCCTGTTTTGGTAATAATTGATATCGGTATCGGCCCTGAAAAAAACATATCGGTCGATCCCTAGTCCCCGGGGACCAAACAAAATTTTCTGTAAAAGTCTCTGTCTCTCTGACACTGTGATCTGCAGCACCGGAGCGCCACAGGGAACTGTGCTCTCTCCAGTCCTGTTCACCCTGTACACATCTGACTTCTGCTACAACACCGAGTCATGCCACATGCAGAAGTTTTCTGATGATACTGCAATTGTGGGGTGTATCAGGAACGGGCAGGAGGAGGAGTACAGGAGCCTGGTGGAGGACTTTGCGCAATGGTGCAAACTCAATCATCTTCAACTGAACACTTCAAAGACCAAGGAGATGGTGGTGGATTTCCGCAGGTCTAAACCCACTCTGCTACCAGTCCACATTGATGGGGTCAATGTGGAGGTGGTTAGCACCTACAAGTATCTGGGTCTCCACCTGGACAATAAACTGGACTGGTCAGCCAACACTGATGCACTCTACAAGAAAGGGCAGAGCAGGCTGTACTTCCTGAGGCTGCGGTCCTTAAATGTGTGCAGTAAGCTCCTCAGGATGTTCTACTAGTCTGTTGTTGCCAGCGTCCTCTTCTATGCAGTAGTATGCTGGGGAGGAAGCACAAGGAAGAAGGATGTGGGGCGAATTGACAGGCTGGTAAGGAAAGCTGGCTCTGTAGTGGGAGCTGAACTGGAGTGCATCACTTCACTATCTGACAAAAGGACCCTGAACAAACTGATCAACATCTTGGACAATGAGTGTCACCCACTCCACAGCACTATTGTTAAGCAGAAGAGCCTGATCATCTGGAGACTTCGCTCACTGCCTTGCACAACTGACAGACTGAGAAAGTCATTTGTCCCCAGGGCCATTGAACTGTTCAATGCCTCACTTAAGGGAAGAGGAGAGATAGACTTCTTTGCATAGTCTGCCTCTTCACCCCCTCCATATTTGGTACTGTCTGTCCACTAGCCACTTGTACCACTGTCTTTATGCCTCACTGTTTGCGTGCTATATTAGCACATTAGCACATATGCATAACCCCCCCCTCCATGCCACAGCCGAACTGTGGCCACACATACATTTTCTTAAATAGTTAAATATATAGATATATAGACTTAACTTTACTTTATTTCTGCATTGTTGCACTGTTGACTTACTCATTTGCACTATCACCATGACCACTATCACCATTGCACTACCACCATGACACTCATTCACACAGAGCACCTTACCATACCTTACTATGCACAGAGAATCACAGGCTCAGTCCCTGCCTCAGTCATTGCAAGCGCCTCTGATTTATTAATCACCACTATGTGGATACTGTTTCAGAATTTATTTAGATTAAGTGTTAGTAATTTGTATTTTTGTAATTTGTATTTTAGTATATTTTTATATATTGTATTAAGTGTTAGTATAATTTGTATTTTAGTATATTTAGCATATTCTTTATCTTCTACTGTCCTTACTGCTTAGTTGTGTTTTTATATTATATACTTTAATTACTCTTTCTGCTGTTAAATAATGTGTTTGTGTTGTATGTATGCTGCTGAGACCTTGAATTTCCCCTGGGGATCAATAAAGTATCTATCTATCTATCTATCTATCTATCTATCTATCTAGTGGGGCTACATGCCCACCAAGTTTCATGTGCCCCGGTGTTTCGGTGTCCCGGGTATCGTTGACCAAAAATTCAGGAAGTAGATGACAATCCCTATATGACCCAGGGATGGATTACTGCACGGGCCTACCGGGCCCAGGGGCCCAAGAGGTCAGGGGGCCCTGAAGCCCAAGCCATGGAATCATTGCCTCAATATTACGAATTTCACCTTGGGGATCAATAAAGTATCTATCTAACAAATCAGGATGTAGGCTATGAATCTGATTGAATTTAGTATTGGCCATCCCCAAAATGCACCAGAATACAGGAAAACACATCAAACAAATTCAACATTTTCTGGGGAAGGACCCCCAAACCCCCCCTCCCACATATACGACAATTAGTGGGGGGCCCTTAATACATCTGGGCCCAGGGGCCCGAAAGTTCATAATCCGCCCATGATATGAACGCATTGCTCTAGCGGTCATAATAAGCAAAGAACACAGAAAACAAACAAACACACATGATCAGTACTTTACTGCCACCATGATGATGGGTGAAGCTACAAGAGCTCCGAGAGAGTCCGACAAGAGCTGGCTCTGAGATCGCCTCCCATCCGTCTGCAACCGGGACTGCGCTGGGAAATATCTGTGATCGCAGATCGCGAAAGCCCTTCCGTGTGATTGCCTAACGTGAAATTCCATGGCATTGCGCACCGCGAAAAAAAACACAGCCTGCTTTGAGGCTGAAGTATAAGAAAATAGATTTTATTTCTGTGACTATTTTAATTTACATCATTGATCAATATGAATGATATCAGTAATAAGCAAATCTATCTATCTATTTCTATCTAATGCAGTGCCATCTGAGGTCCAAAAGATCACAGCACCCAAAATTGTTTTTCAGCCTTGTCCTTTATTTGAAAGATTTATCTCAATTCTCTGGATTCTAATATCTTAATGATATTATTTACTGTAGATCCCCAAATTCTTCGCAATTTCATGTTAAGAAGTATTATTTTCATTATTGTTTCATTATTTGCCAACACATGTTTGCACAGAGTGATGAATACCTTTGTCACGCATTAACTATTTTGGCCACTAAATGTCACTTGTTACCCAATCCCCTTGTTATCCAATTAACCTGTTCCTCATTGTCTCTGTGTCTCATGTCTCATTTCCTCATTGTGTCAGTGTATTTAAACCCTGCTCTTTGTCTGTGTCTTTGGTAAGTCTTCGTGAAACCCTGTGTGTCTCAAGTTCTAAGCATTTGTGGGAATTTGTGGAATATATTGCCCTGTGGATTCTTTGTCTCTGTGTTGACCCGGACTGTTTAAGGTATATCTTTTGGATTTTTCTATTGGATTTGTTTGCCTTTCCTTCCTCGGACTGAACCCTGTTACCGTGTTAACCCCCGGAATATGCCCATAATACCCTACAGTCTTAAGCCACAGGGATGTCACCTTTTCAAACCTAGTTTGGGTACCAGCCCAAGATAGCAAAATACACTGGGATGAAACTGGGCTAAATCAGCGTATTGTATTTTAAACGCATCTTCTGGACTATCCGTTGAGTTGTGGAAAACGGACCTAAGACGAATCTGT
The DNA here is from genome assembly GCF_046254945.1 of Alosa pseudoharengus. Taxonomy (NCBI): domain Eukaryota; kingdom Metazoa; phylum Chordata; class Actinopteri; order Clupeiformes; family Clupeidae; genus Alosa; species Alosa pseudoharengus. The sequence continues at coordinate 33,796,600 of NW_027468674.1, read as the reverse complement.
CAGATACCGTATGTTAGCTACAGACAAATCTAAAGGCTTTTATGCGGATCCATAACAAATGTAATTGCTATCTGGGATTTTTATACGGAGTGTCTATTTACACCCCTGGCACGAATAGCCTTGGCCACACAGCTGAGCTATTTACACCCTGTGACATGACAACAAAAAGCAGAAAATGAATAATTCTGAAAGGTTTCAGCACTAATATCTGTTCAAATTAAGTTTTAAATTGAAAATTTGTTTTATTTTCATAATCATCCTTCAGTGAACACATACAGCCGTCAGTTTGTTAGTTAACAGAAATTTTGTGAATATGACACTCAGGCCTAGGATGTGATTGTGAAAGTACTGTAGATAGTGTAATGGTCACAGATGTGGTTTAGTATGCGGGAGACCGGGGTTTGATTCCTGCCTGATGCATTTTGGCAGAGTGATTGCACACGTCTACCAACGTCTCTGGAGAGAAGGCGCGGAATTTGAACAAGAAATCGGTTCTCAAACGGAAGTTTTTATTGCAACAATTAGATAGTTCACGCACCAGGGTGTAAATAGCATACACTATATACCCCAGGGTACGAATAGCATCCACTTCTAACTATATGTAGTAGGGTAAGCAGATCGTACTCTGTTGTCTGTCTCTCACTGATTACCATGATTGACAGTTCCGCCCAGTCATTAGCCTTTCACTGATATATTGGCAGGCAGGTGCTTCCTGTGAGCGCTCCTGCCTTTTCCCCTTCCTGATCATGGTGTTGTCGGCGAAATGCACAGGGGGGTATTCCAAGTACGTGGTTTAATGACAAACCTGGGTAAATTAACTCAGAGTCAGTGGTAAACCTGGGTAAGTTAACTCAGAGTAAGGGGTAAACCTCCTAATAGAAGAGCTATATGGCTTCATTCTCCTAACAAAACAATGCCATAGGGCTCTTGTTGTAGAAGGTTTACCACTGACTCTGAGTTAACTTACCCAGGTTTGTCACTAAACCACATACCCCCCTGGTTTGGCTGACTGGTTGGCGTTCTGATGGGCTGCTGTACAGCCAAGTGGCACCAAATCATCGCTGTTTTGTGCTGAGGAGTTGCGGCTACTGGGTGACGTGATTTGTTCAGTTTGGAACAGAGCTGGCCCCTCAGGATTTTATTCTGTGCGGCTTGAAGAGACGGCACATTTGATCGTTCAAGAAGATTGGCCACCTGGTGCATTGCCTGCCATCACCAAAGGGCTGCTGTTTTGTATCTGGACGTTTATTTTCTTTTGTGCAACAATTGTATTTTGGTGTCTTGTTATTTGTTTGTCCCACAACAAACTGGGGGCCTTAACGGGTGGTTACAGTCTTAAAGTGGGGGAGTCTTCCGCACTAGTTTCCCTGGTTTCACCTGGTGTGTCTGACGAGAGTTTGTCACATGTTGCAGTGCGAGTCTGAGTTGTGTTGAAGTGTCATAACTTGTTTGCAGTGCAGTGTAAATTGTGTGTGTGCACGATAGCTCTCCCTCTCTGCTGTTCCACCAGTGATCAAGCCCCTGTCCTGTGTATTATTTTATGTCAAATCCTGTAGCTCCATTTTTTTTAATAAATATATATTTTTTCTAAAAACACGTCTCTGCCCTGCATGTGTCGAACCTGTGTTGCCAATTAGCAAGGTTGGTGTGAATTGGTGACTGTTATTTTCTAGTGGTGACTGTAACGGTGCGGTTGCCCGTTACGGCTACAGTTTATTTCATACGGGAGCTAAATACAAAGATCGGACAACGTGATTTACAAACACACTTTATTTGCACACACGAACACGAACGGCATCCAGCATGGTTGCAGCAACTGCAAACCACAAACGCATACAGGACAATAAGCCTTACTTTCAGGGTGGCCAACTGAAGGTTGAGGGAACACGGACATTTAGTAAACTGTTCATTGTGTCGGACAATAGTGCTTCCTGGTCTGGGGACGGAGAAAAGACCCGACGGAAAGTCGCAAGGAACATTATAAGTTCGTGGAGTGTGACGTACTGAACAAGCAGAGGTCAAGTGTGCAGGACAAGAGGGGTGTTTGGGGACGTTCTGGTTATGTATGCTATGTATTAGGTTATGAAGTTAGATAATAAGATTGCCTTGTTATGAAACTGGGTTTTATGGTATGGAATGTATTAATGGATATTTATATGGAGAAGATGCGTTTTGTTAATTAATTGATTGATTGATTGTGCATTGGTTTAGTCGGCAGAGGTAAATTCTCTGGTCGGACTATGGTTGAGGCAGAAGGAGGTAGAATGGTCTGAGGTGAGCAAGTGATAGCCCCTGCTAATAGACCTAACACTCGTTCTGTGATTTGCAGCAGTTTGCCCCATCATTGAAAAGGGTTGTCAAAGTCGATTGGATATATTTTGGAAGCTCATTGATTGATTTGAGATTATTGTTTGGAGTTTGGTTTTTCTTTTCTTTTTCCGATTTTTCTCCATACTGGTTCATGCATGCAGCTGCTAAGGTGGAAATAAAAACCTGGCTACTTTTGAGAAACATCACCACTGTCTCCTGTTTCCATCACCGCAACGCCAGCCCGATCACAGTGACAAATACCCTAGTATAGGTGGTGTAGTCAGCTACAACTTTCCCCTCTTGAATCTGCCACATATACATTGATGCAAAGTATTTACACTTTGTGCTCAATGCTTGAAAAGTGGTATATATAAATAAAAGAGCCACCCGAACATCAGATCAAACAAGGCAAACAGCATAACATCCGCATTAAAATGTTTATGATAAGATTTTAATGAACAATAATACAATTTAAAAAACCATGTTAATCTCTTCTCAGTTGAAATTATAGGTGCAATTGGTTAGATAGGATGTGTTCACAAAATAATTATACATTTTCAGAGGAATACATGTAAAATGCTGAAAATGGAGAGTAGTGGTATGTAAGTTGCAGTACGCAATACTTATTTATTTAATTTAACATATTTCATTCAATCATCATGTGAAATTGCTTGACAAAATGTAGGTAGGATATAATTTACCCCAGACTATGGATCACACATTTTATAACAAACATCTCTAAGCTGTCAGAGGCACAGCTCACATCTGAGGGCTATTAATTATGGGTTCCACTTGATCCTCCATGATCACAGCAATGATGTGACACAGCTCTTTTGCCTAGTTGCAAACACACACAGAGAGACACATAAAACTTTAGCTGATGAGTTGTTTCAGTTCAATTCGGTGTAGATGATTGCTACTGTCGGCTATATAAAAAAAAGTGTAATTGTGCTTCCTCTTTGTACCTGTTTCAGATGAATAAGTATGGTTTGTGGCTGAGAGCTATCAACATAGCTGATTTCAACTGTTGGTGTTTTCCCCTTTTTAGGTTGATATGAGCGAAGTGACTGCACTGTTGCTAGCGGTATCATCATTGTTATCTCCTGCAAAATCATGTCAGAGACACAAAATGGATGGAAATGCCACAGGACTTGAATGACCCCAAGTTTACAGACACTATAACAATCACTGTTAAAGGAGAATTCCGGTGTGATTTTGACCTAAAGTGTTTTGAAACATGATACCGAGTGTGAACGTATGTCTCATAGCCCATCTCGGCTTGTCCCCTGCACTCCGAAATCTGGCGCTAGTTAGCCAATGCTACCAACAAGGCGGTCAATGGTGGTGCCTCGGGCATCGGCATAGCCATGCAAATAAATCACTGTTTTACACCATTTACGAGGCTCAATGTATCTCCACACTTCATTGGTAGACTTCCGAGGGCCCTGACATTTAAAACGAGACATTGAGAACTTTGAAAAAGCACTGGTAGTTTACTTACAAGACGATTTATACAGACAGTATCAGAATTTAGTCACGATAAGTCGAGGGACGAGTAAGAATGAACAGGTATGATAATGGATCAGATTCCAAAAATAATTCTGTGTAAATGCATGGATTCCAGTTGTGTAATCCATGCATTTCCACAGACTTATTCTCCTTTAATCTCTGTATGGAGGTTTGAGGAAATGGCTCCAGGGCACAGTCAGAGCATTCATGAAATATGGTTAGTCACTTTGTATAATAGATTGGCAGCAAATCTGCCAAACCGGAAGTGAGATTATATCTTAGCAATGCTTTAAACAAACAAAATGTAAATATACACGAACACAGGAACCCATTTTGAGTAAGCAAAAAACGTTTGCATCATTTGATCATGAGGGGGCACTGCCATAAACATAGCCTACATGTCTTAGCTAAATGTTGATTTGTGTGGACGCTAACAACTATTTGTTTGTTGATCCATGAGTCTATCTGTGGGAGGCTCAGCCATAGCAATTTGTCATGTCAACTTAAAGGAGTGGTTTGTAGGATTGTTACCGAACGTTCTGTAGGCCAAAATCAAAACATTGGTGAACGTTCTCAAGACTACCTAGACGCGATGCTCTTCTGGGTTGCCAGATGTAATGAAGACTAACGGCTCCTACACACAGCTGCGTGCGTTGCGTTGCTGGAGACGCATCCCATTCACTTTACATAGGCTCACGTCATCCGTTGCCGAACTGAATTGTGGGTCCGTTGCGTCGCATTTCTCCCGCCGCTCGCGTTGAGGAGTTCAGCTGTTGCTGCACCGACAGACGGCACCGGCCAATCAAGCCAATCGACTGACAGCACCAACCAATCAAATTACGGTTATACTTCAAGTCATTTGCATAGCTACCGTCAGGAACACCCACTGGCATGCGTTGATGGAACGCAACTGTGTGTAGGAGCCGTTAGCTAACATTAGTTGACCTGCAGCTGCTTTAACGTTTCTCCAACCATGACCCTAGCCTCGGCCTGCCTACGTACTTCCGCTCGATTTCTTTTCCCTACAGTACCCCGTCTGGAATAGGTTGATTCGCCCTCTTTTACTTCGGAGGTTGGGCAGCCGAACCAACCAGCGAACAGAGGGCGTCCCTGAGAGCGATTACGTTACCCAGGCATGGTGTTTCAATTACTACGTCCCCGACCCCGAAGCAGACTGCTTGGAATACATCAACGTAGGGAGCGAAAAGGGCTTATACTTATGAAATCTTTGAGCAAATGTGAAATTGAAAAAAGGCGCAAATAAGGTTGGTGTGTTATTTTAGCTCTTTCCAGTTTAGCCTATTAACAGGAGTGTCACGAACGAAGTCACAGTCGAGTAGGATGTTATATCGTCAGCTAAACTTTAGTCATAGATTTTGTGACTTGAAAAAGGCTACGAACGTACCCGAGTCAAACTTCAGTTTAGTAGGCTACATGGTCGCGCTATTTTTCAAACACTAAGAAGGCTCGACATAACATGAAACTTTGATCGAAGCATCATCAGTGTCTCTACATATGAACTCGAGCATTGAGAACATTGTTCGTGTACACATAGTTTACTAAAAAGAAAGATTTTGGACAACTCACTCCTTGCAAGATGGCAGCGAGCAGAAAAAACAAGTATGTTGTTCAAAACCTTTCTTTTAGTAAACTCTGTACACCAACAATGTTCTCAATGCTCGAGTTTATGTGTAGAGACACTGATGATACTTCGATCAAAGTTTCATGTTGTGTCGAGCCTTCGTAGTGTTTGAAAAATACGCATACAAGCTTAAAAGTAGCGCTTTGGACGTACTTATGCATTTATATGAAAGTTTGACTTGGGTACATTCACAAAACACTATATGATGCATTTTGGCGAGAGTTACGCAGATGAAACGTGTGACTGCTGATAAGATGCACGCTTGCTTGTTATGGGCGTGACGCAGAGAAACTTCTCTGTATGACGAAACGCCAGTTGTTCGTGATTGGTTCAAAGCGGTTCAAAGGAACTCCAATGATTTTAAACCTCAAACTGTGCCCTCCCACCCGGAAATAAACGTACGCCTATGGATCTAGGCCAGACTCTCTGCGAAGTCAGAGAGTCTGGTTTCCAGACTACCATGACCCAGCTACACATTACGGAAACTGTGTAAACAAAAAATATCTCTCTAACCAACGTAACATATTTAGCTGAAGTTAGCGATACAGATGAAGTTTAGCCTACTGTTGAGGAGAAATATGGCCAGCTCTGCGTCAGAATTGATATTCTCCGTTTGACGAAGACATCGCCATCTCAGGAAGAATCCTCCGATGTTCACTTAATTGGTTTCCTCCGATGTCCACTTAATTGGTTTCTGGTTTTATCTAACAATATTTTGGAAATTTTGGTGGCGATAATGCCACCTCCTCCGAAAGCCTCTCATAGGCTACTTCATGACTTCACAACTGACAGCTGTTGACAGTTGGCCTTTGCTAATCTGGCAACCCAAATGAGAATGCGCCAGCCCATTATTAATTCGATTCTTCCCCGTAACTCATTTTTTTACGGGTTTATACAGGTTATAGTAATGTTGTCAAATAAGCCATTACTTCAATGCATCGTGTTTCCTTACTCTCTGACGACATATGGTGATCATTTTTGGAATGGTTACAATTTATTTTCCATATATTCCTACATACTGCTCCTTTAATCAATATGTTCACCATATTGGGTTTTCTGGGAATAAAGAAAAGAAAAAAATCACAGGCCACAAATGTTTTCCCATTTTCATCAAATTTTCACAGATGATCTTTGGCCAAAACCCTCAAAATGTATTAGATGAATTTGAAAAACTGTCAATTTCGGTCAATCAAAATCAGTGGCAAAGCCACTAACATAATGTGCAGGAGTAATGTTGGCAGAAACTAGGGTTTAGAGGTATTCAACTGAAAATCAGACATGTAAAGCTGTAGTCAATGTACAACATAAACAATCTCTACAATGTTTGGATTTATAATTCTAAACTTTTTCAAGAAGTTTACACTCTAATATGGCAACCATAAATATTAGTATGTAACTTCAAAAAAAGCTTACCTGTGTTTTAGGGTGGCAGAAAGTAATATCTGCTGCACTCACTGCCACTATGCAGGGAGAGAGACAGCTCTGGTGATTGACTTTCTGAGCCAGGAAGATGTTTGAACCAAAAAGAGGCAATGCACTAAGGTGCTCTGAAGAGATAGAGGTGATCAATGCACAAATGTAATACATTCCACAGTATAGAATATAATTCTGAAAAATATAATTCGGAGTTTAACCATATGGTTCATTACAGAAAAAGTATGATATTTACCAGTAAACTGTAATATAGATTAAGATTATTTATCAAGGTAAGAAAGTCAATCTTGTACAGTATGAACCTAGGCAGTAAAGCTGAATGCTAAAATTGATTACTTCTAGATCACAGTGCTACTTACGAAGGAAGCGTGTTTTGGCATCAAATGGATGCAAAGCACCCATGCTTGATAGATGGTTCTGACATGCAGACTGCAGCTGGTCATGTTTAGCAGTCACTCCGTCCATCCTGGGAAGGTACTCTTTCAGTTCCGACCTGGAAAGTAATCATAGAAGAATCATACCTGATACAGCATCATCAGAGCGCTTACAATCACTCTTCTCAATCTAGGCACCTGGAAATGAAATGTGTCCTTTCATGTATAATGTGCACCAATGAAATCAAACAGGCAGACATTAATACTTGTATGCACTTTTTTAAACTGAGACCCTTAAACCTCACTTAGCATGGCAATAAACTTCTACATCATAAACTGTTAATGACATTTCGGTAACACTTTACTTGACGGGTGAGTTCATAACACATTCATAGCAGCTGTCATAAACTGCACATAAAGCATTCATGACTGTTTCATGAGACATGACTCAACATTCATCTGCTTTGCGATTGTTGGACTTTTATTTTGACAAGTTGTCATCGTTAGGGTTGCAAAGGGGCGGAAAATTTCCAGTAAATTTCCGGAAACTTACCATGGGAAGTTAAGCTGGGGAATTTTGGAAATATTCCAAATTGGAAACTTTAATGGAATTAAAGGAAATTATGGGAATTAATTGGAATTTACGGGAATTAACTGGGAATTTTGGGTAATTCATACAAACTGTTTCATATACAAACATTAAAATTTTGTTTCGTAATAAGCAATATGATTTGTATGTTCGTATTTTCGCTTAGCTTAGCATACAAAGTTAGCTAGCACGCTAGCGGGAATCCCATTCTCTGCCTATTGTTAGCAAAGTTAGCTAGCATGCTAAACTAGCAACACTGGACTGCCCAAGATACACCACACCACACCACACCACACCACTCAACAACAAAAATTGGTTGAAACCTTTTTTTCCCATGCACATAGGTTTCCTTTACTGTATGTCTAGCCTATGCTGATTGCTGTGTGCATGTGATTGACTGATGTGCAGGGTAGAAATTCGACTGAAATTGCATTAAATCTGGTTGTTTTAACTAATATTATGCTCATGATGGGGTTTTGTCCACTACATTTAAGTTCCCTGTTATAGACTAACTTGCCATATTAAAAATTCCCAGTTTATTCCCATTAATTCCCGTTTATTCCTGTTAATTCCCATATATTCCCGTTAATTCCTATGGAAAGTTTCCAACTTTAAAAATTCCCGGAATTTTGCAACTCTAGTCATCGTTCTGTCTTCCACATTCATAAAAGGTTTGGTATGAATATTGAGTCATGTCTCATGAAACAGTCATGAATGCTTTATGTGCAGTTTATGACAGCTGCTATGAATGTGTTATGAACTCACCCATCAAGTAAAGTGTTACCGACATTTCTAAGAGCTACAATGTTTACATTAAAAAACTGGTATTGCATACCCATAACCAAAAGTGTATGCATTGCATGTCTACATTTAGTAATAAAACCCTATACGGCATTTCAGAATGTTTGTAAACAATAGGCTCCAAGATCCTTCCGGGTGGCAGAACGCAAGCGGCTTCCACTGACCTTACATAGTTAAAACATTGTTGTTGATCAAAGTTGAAACAATAAAGAAAACGTTTCATTTGCATTTCATTTATTGCTATCTCCTTAGGGCCGTTTGCACAAAGCACCTTAAGTTTTGTCCCTTTAGTATCAACCACGGAGATTGTTTGTTTGCTAATTTGTGCTTGCTTTTCTGAGGATGCAGATGTTGGTCAATACGGGACTGTCCAAAATAATAGCAAGCTGTGTGCACATATTGTTGATAAAATCAGATAGTGAATGACGCATTACAAATCTGAGTAGGCCTATAACTAACTTTGACAAGTTTGACGGATGAAACACGGCAGTGACAATTAATTTAACGATGTTAGCTATAGTTATTAATGCACCTACTGTAGGCCTATCAATAGCTAATGTTAGCAATGAATAACTCAACTGGTAGGCTACGTTCAACGGACATAGTTGTAACTAGCTTGCTAAAGTTATGCCGTAGTCTGCAACCCAAGTTTATGATATCTTACCTTAATAATTTTCGGTGACATTTATCCATTCATCAGTAAAGCCAGACATGAATTGGACAATACTAGCTAGCTAGTTAGATATTATCCTGACTGTCATCAGGGCACCAAAATAAACTTTTTTTTTTACATTTTGCCTGGCGAACCGAACCTCATGTGGTTATTTAGGCTGCTAAGGTAGTTTGTGCAACGGAATTTCTTATAAGATAAGAAAAGGAGAAAACCTTAAATACTTGAGGGAAAATGATAAGGAAACCAAGTAGAATACTTAAATGTGTTTGTGCAGCCGATTTTATTTTAAGGGGGCCTTAAATCAGATTTTAAGGGAACCTGAACTAGGTGTTTTGTGCAACCGGCCAGTCTCTCATGTTAGCTATGTCTGAATATCCACCACGTCTGTTTTTGAATTAACTTACCTGTTGAAATGTATTAGGCCTAGGCTACGGCCGACGGTGGGTTCCCCAAGCAATTTACCTCACATAGCATTTTCATAATTCGCCTTTGATTTTGACTGACACTTCACTTCGTTCAAACTACTGGGTAGAGTGGACGCAGCATGGCTAGAGACACATATGACTCATTGCATATTAATGAGACTTCCCATAACCGTATGAATATGAATGAGAAGTCCCGTAGCACCCCGCAAGACGAAAATCATTCATTTAAGCCATTTACTCTGTTTTCTTGATCGCTCTCCCCTGGTCAAATGACATGGAAGGGGTTGTTTACTAGTAGTGCCAATGGAGAATGCTTCAGCTTTTGCCACCCAGAAGAATGTATATTGTTATTGTGACGTCATGGTAAATTCTCGTATTTGGAGCACTTATTGTGTTAAGTGCTCCAAATGTAAAGCACTTTGAGCTGCATTCTGTGTTTGAAAGGTGCTATACAAATAACGCTTATTATTATTACTATTATTATTATTATTATTATTATTATTATTATTATAGTATTACTCTATATACCTTTTATCTAGGGTAGGGCTCAACATTAAGGAATTAAGGAATCAATTAGCAAAATAAAGTAATTCATGGACAAGCTCTTACATCAATCCAGGCCCATAGTCCTATTGTATTTCAATGTGCTCACACATTTAATGAAATCATCAAGCGGTCATTGACTTAAATAAGGGAGAACTCTTACTGTAAGGGTGGGTCTGTATTGCCCAATGCAAGGTGCTGAAGTAAAGCCAACTCCACAATGTCTTCTATAACTGATGATTTATCCCCAGGGAGTATTAGTTTTCCCTCCAGATAGTCAGCTAGGACCTGAGAAACAGGAGGGAGGAACGAATTCAGACATTGCCTATCTAACTGTATTAGCAGCGGTGTGAAATTAGCCAGGGAACGGTGCAAACTACAATTTAGTACTGAAAACAGGCTTCCATATATTGCTGATCTTATCTTGTCTGCATTGGGCCTCACTCACCAATATCTTCCTAATAATGTTCTTAATTTTGTTCTTAAGAAGGTTCTATGGAAACTACAGCTTCACAAAGTTGTTCTTAAACCAGCACATACACATGGTTTTGCCAGCTTTTTTTATTAATTGGTAACTTTGGTGAATTTGTAACTCTGACCTGTTGGAAGTGGAACTCAATGAACATCTGATTTTCAAAGCGCAGGGGGTACTGCCAAACCACCCGATGGAAAGACAGTGTGATGGAGCCATCATCCAAAAGGAAATCAAACAAGTACTCATTTAGGTGGATGGGCCTCACCACTATAGCACAAACAGAGGGAGAGAACAGTGAGTGCACATAGGGTAACCTTATGTAGGACAATATTATGTTCACAACAGATGAGCTCCACTTTTGCACAACCAGTGCAATGCTTTGCATTATAAACCTTGCATTACAAAATAAACAAAACATTCTCAAACAAGATTACACAGCAATTAAAGCATTTGTCATTTAAGAGTTTAATAGCTATGCGTGTTTTTAGCACCTTGTCCACGGGTGGCTTTGATGGAAAATTCCTTTACTTCCAATGGATCCTTTATACCCATCTCAGCACATAGATCGGTCCCAACCTCCAGGGCCACCTGAACACATCAATAAATAGTTCCTAAATAGTTGCTACAAATGGACTGGAACTCACATTATTGGGAATGGATTTCTAGGGATACTTACACTGAAGCTACGAATTTTGCAGGGAAACTCGACACCACCAGGCAACACAATGGAAAAACGCCGAGTGCTCTTACCAGCCTGTAGAGAACAGAAATGTCACAAAATATTTACAAAATGTTGGGTAGGTTTGTTTCTATTATTAGGCTCTGTTTCTATTATTAATGCTCTTTTAAGCCATTAATAAGGCATACTGTACATCATTCCACATCTTTGGTACTATGGAAAGGGTCTCTGCAGACAAACTGCATTCAACTTTGAAAGTGTAAAGAAAGTCTTTAAAGTCTTTGTCTCACATTACCCTATCAACTGGAATAAATCTATTTTACTACCCTTCTCAAATGATGCATGAGATATCTAGGGATTCAGATTTCCCGCAGGCTGTCAGAGCTTTTCACCCTCAACACTCCCCTCCTGAGGAAGACGAATACAAACACTGGTCTAAACTCCCACTCACACTCATCGGAGGAATAGCTGCAGTCAACCCTACCCCAGACTAACTACCTTTCTTCTATCATCCCCATCACTCCTACAGATAAATGGTTCAAAACTCTCAATTCATTAACAACACAATTTTATTGGAAAAACTAAAAACCAAGAATATCACTCACTCACTACAAAATAAAAAAATCACATGGGGGGCTTGAGGCACCAAACTTCCATTATTTCCGGCAAATCAATTACAGTACCTAGTTAAATGGATCAATATACACAAGCACAATTACCCGTGGCTGGAAATGGAACAAAACCAATGTACAAATGTCCCAATTGCAGACTTCCCCTTCCTTTCACAATCAATCAAGAAATCCAACTTCTGCCAACGCATTACCATCCATTCAACTCTGACAGCCTGGTGGAAAACAATCCAAATCACAAAATCATCACTAGAATTAAACAAGTTCACCCCACTCTGGCACAACCCAGTGTTCATGATTCAGAACAAACCTCTTGATTTCTCCACATGAGCACAAAAAGGAATCACACATCTTCACCACCTAATTTAAGAACCACCATTTCATGTCATTTAACACACGCACACAGAAATATGGGGTTGGGAAAGAACAATTCCTTCAATATCAACAACTTAGACTTAAAATTAAAGATAAAACTGGACTTACCAACAACACATTACAACCCTCTCAGCTTATAGAAGAACTTATGAAAATGAATAACTTAAAAAAATTAACCTCCCAGATATATACAATGATCTTCAACCTAAACACAACAATAACACTCCCAACAACCAAGTGGGAAACTGACCTGGACTTCTCTCCCAACCCTGATTACTGGGAACAAATCTGTAAGAACACATTTCTCATGACCGATAACACAAACCTGCAGCATATATAATACAGTCATTCACAGAACTCATATCACCCAAAGTAAAATGTTCAAAATGGGTCTAGCCAACACATGTTCACAATGCACCTTAGGTAGCACAGAAGTCTATTTGCATGCCATATGGCTTTGCTTTGTCAACCAGTTCACTCTTTCTGGATCACAGTCACTGAGACACTGTCCACTATCCTGAGCTACAGAATCCCCCCATCCCCAACACTCTGTCACCTTCGTGAAATCTAGCCTGGGGGCCAGCCGAACTTAGCCCTGCCCACAACATTTGGGGTCGGGAAGTTCGGCAAAAATATCACATGGGGGGCTTGGCATTGCTCCGTTGTGGAGTAGCTATGCTCGAATCAGAGCGGTTTGGACCAATCAAATTGGGCTTTATGATGATGGACAGGTGAGCAACAGTGTCTATCACATCATCTGAGCACGCTTAGGTTTATTTTGTTTGCAACAAAACCGCTGTGGCTAGAAAGAGACAGATGGCTTCTAAGACCCCATATGGAAAAATGCATAATATTTCAATGAGGTTTTATCACTGAAAACTATTATTTCTGAAAACTTTGGCCAAAGGAAAACTCATGGTTTCACTTTCATCAAGCGAAAACAGCGTGTTTGCATTGTGACATGTTGTTCCCTTGTTGTTCCCTTGACGCGTCAGGCTAGGTGAAATCCATATCTGAAAAAAATCAAGAATCCGTTGCTCATCTCTCTAGCTGTCGATAAGAAAGTAGTCCTCCAAAACTGGACATCAAAGAAATCTTGCAACATCAGTCACTGGACAAATTTAACCTCAGAACACATTTCAATGGAGAAACACAATGCGCACAGAAGTAAGCAAATATCAGCCTTTGAAGACACCTGGTCCCCATTTCTGACATTTCAAAATTCCACAAAAACATAACTACAAACCGTGTACATTACCAGACACATATCTCCCTCTTCCGTTCCGTAAAGTTCCTTTTTAATTAATTTATTTTATTTTATTTTTTTTATTTTTGCTTTTGCCCACTTTGGGTGGGTGTTGTAGGAGATATTAACAGCACACACACACATAGGCACACACTATCCACACTCATGCATAACATGTTCCCAAACACCTTTCAACACCCTAACAGTGACTAGCTAATGTGTATCACAGATTTTTCTACCCAATACATTGTGTTTGTCAACTGTCTTGTCCAGTCCCGTCCTGTCTCACTTCCCTCTGTTGTCTGTTTGTCACCTTGTCATGTTTTATATGTTATGTGTTACACTCTGCATGTGGTGTTGTAATCTCTTCTCCCCTTAAACTGTATGTATCCATTTTTATTTTTTGTAATTATTCCATATTTAGTGTAGTCATTCCATATCAGAACCCCTGAAGTATAATCCAAATACAAGCATCAAAGTTCAATGTATTACCTTTCATTTGAGACCAAGATTATGCTTCTACACAAAGGGGTTCATATGCAGTAAGCATTGTCAGTATGCATTTTGGATAACCAAAAGTCCTATGGGGAGTTTCCATAGGGCATTTTACAAAACGCATGAGTATTCCTTGGCAAATAATGGTCTAAAGTAAGTAGTTTTCATTCTATATGTATCTACTTTTGCACACAGCTTCACAAGACCTGATGCTAGGGCTCAGTTGTGTTTCTAAGTCATCTCAAGTGACCTAGAGGGCTGAAATGTGGTCAGTTCAGAGGTGCTTGTTATCCGGCAGAATGTGAAAATAATATTCTAGCCTCTGTAACTCTGGGTCAGTACACACACAGTCACACAGTTTTTCTGATTGGAAAGCTTAGACACTGTAGTTTCTAGGACAACAAAGAGGTCAGGCATTTGAGCATAAGCCAAAGTATGTAGGAGCAATGATCTCCTAAGTAGATGATGTACAATGTTGGGCAAAATACTCAAAATGGGGCGTATGCATAAGAATTTAACTAACATGTACGTATTAGTGCTCAACAAGGTCTGCATTTAGCATCATTGAGTCTTTATTACAGTGCATGAAAATGCACTGTACTGTTCTTCCTAGGCAACAACAACTTTTTCTTCTTATTACAGTGCATGAAAATGCACTGTACTGTTCTTCCTAGGCAACTTCTTCTTATTACAGTGCATGAAAATGCACTGTACTGTTCTTCCTAGGCAACTTCTTATTATTATTCCGCTTACCACTTTTTCCGTACGCAATTTCTCTTGAACAGTTTAACTTAGAAACTTAATTCAAACTTTGTAACGTAGGTCTTCAAACAGATCGGGTTGCTATGTCTTTTCAACTTTGAAACTTTTATACTTTTTAAACTATTAAAGAAAAACTTTTAAAAAATCCCCATAGACTTAACATTGCCGATTATGACAATCATAATACGGCCATTAAGCAATTAGAATCCTATGGCAGGTGTTCAGGCCACCTGCAGCCTCAGGCTTTAAGCATACAATCTTGGTCAATTAAGACTACACATCCTATTCAACTGTTTACTCTGCCCAAAAATGTTTCAAAATAAAAGTACTCACTACAATAACCCACTGTTAAACAATGTAACCCATTAAACTACTGAAGTTTTTACATTCAACTTTTAAACGGTCTACTTTTAAACTATCATTAAACTATCTATCTATTAAACTAGCTGTCTATCAACAACTTTTAAACGATCTACATTCAACTTTTAAACTTTTAAACTATATACATTCAACTTTTAAACAGTCTAGCTGTCACATGGTTAGCATAGTTAAAAATCTTAGAGCCATTCCAACTTTCAGTTATCATCAAATATCTACCTATACACAGCCATTAAACTATTTGAATATCAACATTCATTAAACTTCCAGTCTGTCAACAACTTTTAAACTATTTACCTTCAACTTTTAAAGGGTCTACTTTTAAACTATCATTAAACTATCTATCTATTAAACTAGCTGTCTATCAACAACTTTTAAACTATCTACATTCAACTTTTAAACGGTCTATTTTTAAACTATCAACTTTTATTAAACTATGTAACCACCATGTCTATCCTAGCATCACCATAGTAACCATCTCTGTATTATCTATTTTAACTATACATGATATTTTACATCACAACTTTTGCATTTTCATGCACTGGTAATTCCTTGGAATTGCATTTCTAGTTCAATTTCTTATTCTTACTCAATAGGTGAATTTTCATTTTTTTCCCCCAATATTTTCTATTTTGGTCTATACTATGCATTAATAACCTTAGATCAAGATCAACTGGTTGCTTACTAAGGATTTACCAAGAATAATTCACCTATTGAGTAAGAATAAGAAATTTTTCAATAAAGACATAATAAATGTAATGATGCTAAATACAGACCTTGTTGAATACTAATAGTCTGTATACACACATATTAGTATGTATTAATGGCGAACATGTGTTCGCTAAAAGAAAGTGTTGCCAGATACAGAAGTTCTGCCAGATTTCTTACCAGCATTGCATCCATTTCTGCATGAGATGGAATATGTCTACGGCCTCCATATTTCAGAGACTGTTGAAGGTTGTCCTCACAGATTTGAGAGAGATCTTAGGTGTAAAGAAAGAAGATTCAATTACTACTAGATTCACTACTCTTGCTTGTGTAGTATTCTACAATCCGAATTTCTAAAAAGTTGGGATGCTTTGTAAAATGTGATTTACAAATCATGTCAACCCTATATTTAACTGATATTTAACTGTGTTTCACTAATTCACGGATTGGGATAAATGCAGAGACCAAATTTCCCTCACGGGATCAAAAGAGTATATATGTATACTTATACTTACTTAATATCTCTCTCTCCCACTTACTTACTATCTCACTATTCACTGCCCTATACAAATAAAGGCAAAAAGCCCAAAAAATATACTTAAAATAAAAAACAAGGGACAGGGCTGAAATGAAAAAAAAATATTGCCGTGGTTTTTGGACCTCAGATGTCACTGCATTAAAACCAGACCCTTTTCTGTAAAAGAAATCATTGTATGGGCTCAGGAAAACTTCTGATAACCACTATCTATGAGCACAGTTTAATGCTCTATTCACAAAAGCTTGTGTAACTAGTGTAGCTAGTGTAGTGACTATTCAACTATCCAATGAACTTGTTATAGTGCTCAGTTCAAAACCTACAGTATAGTATCCATGACCATGATGGTGTGGACTGCGGAGGTGCTTTAGTGCCTATGGCATGGGAATTTTGCACATTTGGCAAGGCACAATCAATTCTGAATGATGAACACAGGTTTTGAGTATTTCTCCATAGAGGAAGAGTCCAGGTGCTAAAATGGCCTGTCTACAGTCCAGACCTTTCTGCATTGTTGAATGAAAAACATGATTAAGAAGTCCCAAGACTGGTGAAGCAACACAGTGGTGAAAATGCCCCTGTCCTAGCTTTTTCACATTTTACAAAGCGTCCCAATTTTTTTCAGAATTCGGGTTGTAGCCTACCTCACTTGAATGTTGCTTTGGAGAAAAATGTAATGTCTAATATGTTAATGTAAACAACACAGTGTTGGAAATGAGAGACAATGGATTCATTAGCACAATTCTACACTCTACTACAATGGTAATTCTCCAGTCCTTAAACACTGCATCACAGTTGGTTCTGGAGGAAGATTGCTTATTGATCACATGTAGGATTGGACAGAGATGGGCATTGCATATTGCATTGCAGAGGGGCTTACTGAAAATATGTGTCTGCATTTAACCTGATTAGGGAAAATAACAGTAACATCAGGTGCTAATAAAGAAGGATTAGGGTTTGAGGCAGGGAGGTACCTTGGAAAGGGTACATAGAGTTCTGGGAGCAGTCTTCAATGTAATTGACAGCGTAGGACAACAGGGTGATGGAGCATGGGAAGAAACCTGTCACCAGAGTCAGCAAACGCCAACCCCGGGAACAACTCTCACTGAGAAATAGAAAGTGAAAGTAAATATCTGATGAAGACTAATTGAAATGCTACATTACATTGTGTGTTCATTTGAATTTTGCTAAACACACACACACACTCACTTGTTTGGATTCCTTGTGATTTGTTTGATGATCTGACAGTAGATTTCATCCCTCAAATACTCCTTTTCCTTTCCTAACTGACAAAGAAGATAAGAAGCCCATAAGTGTCCATACGACTAAAATTAACCCTGTACACCAGAAATTGATGAGAGAGGTTTTAATTGAAATTATTAGCTTTGAGAAATAGCCATTTACAAGTGCAAAAACACAAGGAACACTGGAACTATAAAAGCCATTCTTTCAGAGGTTGGAATGCAAAGGCCCTCCATGTTTTACGAGTTTGTCTGCTTATCCAGGAGTTTGAGGTTTGTAGTTTCGGCTTGGATGTGTTTTACTCTCATCTTAATTATTGAGCCAACTAAGTAATATATGTCTAAGCTGCATTGTATGAATGATTGTCACTAGGACTGAATACTGAAAGAACAATGAACGCAACAATGAAAGCAATGAACCCAGCTACTGTATGTCTGTTGTCTATCCCTAGCTGTGAGACTAACCTGAAGGATATGATTGACACAATCTCCTTCTGACTGATGCTTCTTCAAAGGTAAGTCACCCATGAACTGCATTACACCTTTAAAGAGGAGAGGCAGAGGAGCAGGATTTTTACAAACAATCTATCGTCCTGAAAACATTATATAAGTATTATATTAACATTTGTATGAAAACTATAACTAAAACTATATAGAATATACAATTATATACAATTAAGTGGTGTGTACTTGTGTGTGTGCTTGTAAACTCACATGTAAAGCATGGAACTGACAGTTCATTGAGCTCGCTGTCAGAAAACAAGATCAACGATTCCTGGATTGGTTCCTAAAATTTATGGAATAGGACCCAAGTTTAGTTAACTACAGTAGCCTAGTAAATTAAGTTAATTAAGTATGGTGTGTATGTTAAATATGTTATCATATATCACAAATATCACAACTCAACAGAACAGTACCGTGGTGAACTCAACCATCTGTACAAAGCTTCTTCCATTTGCAGATAAACCTGTACAGTCTGATCTGCAATAAAGAGGCAGATTATGTGGAGAGTAGTGGTAGTGACTAAAGCAAGTGTACCGGTATGTCCTTTTACAAAATATAAAAAGCAAATGATACTATATTAATTAGATATTAAAATTGTATTTGACATGAATTAATTGTTTTCTAATGATGAATGTTTCCTCATCAATTCTTTGACTGTGTCTGCTCCAGTTACCTTGTGGCAACATCTCTGAAGTACTTCTGGGCAAATTGGGCCATGAGGGTCAGCTGGAGCTCTGGGCTTGTCATTGTTTCCGACCCACCATCCATGGGGTATTCTGTGTGTCCACTGGGAATAGGGGTCCTTTGTGCCTGTGGCTGTTCTGAGGGGGTCCTGGAGGGGGTCCTGGAGGGGGTCCTGGTGGGGGTCATGGATTGGGTCCTGGTGGGGGTCCTGGAGGGGGTCATGGATTGGGTCCTGGTGGGGGTCCTGGAGGGGGTCATGGATTGGGTCCTGGTGCTCCGTCTACTCTCATCCTGACGGTTCAGCTGGATGTTATGGTAATCAGGTGGGGCTGAGGGTTGTGTGACTTCAGCAGGAAAAAGACCTGAGCGGCCACCAACAGAGCCAAACAGCCAGCCTGGAAGGGCGACAAACAGCCTCTTGTGAAATTCAAACTCAATAGGCAAGTTAATTGTACTTCTACCAAAAATACCTTTTGGTAGCCATTCCATAAATGACAAACTAGGATGAGATGAATTCTCACCATCCTGAAGGACATCCATATTCAGCAGCTTGATGATGTCTCCTTTACGAAAACTGAGAAGGCTTTTGTCATCAGTCACATAACTCTTTAGTGCAATAACATATTCAGATCCCTGGGAAAAAGAAGAGAAAAATATATGTCACTCAATAATGTAATTATAGACACTTACTTGTGTGTGAAAAAAACACAATTTTTGTGTAATTATTTTTGTAACCCTTATTCAGCTTCTCTTTAAGGTGTTTGCTGAAGAGGTTTACAAACATAATCACATTGTTTGGGTTTTATTTATATATGGTGTATTTGAGCAAAACCTCGACAAGTTTTCTGAGGAAGAGCTGGACCATGGCAGTGATCTGGGGGGCATGGAAGGACTGCAACTCCAGAGATTCATTGTTGAGGGTAAACTCTACTGTTTCAGGTCCATTGAGTTCAACGGATAACACCTCTGCATAACTACACACAAACACACACACACACACACACACACACACACAAAGATCATTAGAAAGGTTAGAACATCTAAGGATAGAGAACAGTAGAAGCATTTAGAGGTGACTGAGGTAGTCAGTAAAGAGGTATACAATGACTTTGATATACTCCTGCGTAATCAATGATTATTACTATTGAACTACAATTAGCAAAACAACGTTGAAAAGTCTCAGTGAATAGTTTTCTACAGCTGTGTTAAACACTGTCATTAAATAACGTTTCAACAAAGTCCACAAAGTTTTTGAATGTTAGAATATTTTTGAAACATGCAACTGTAAAATGTTTAACCATTAGGGCTACCTTGGGCTCAAAGTGAGTTCTTCTGAAACATTTCGTTATACATATTATATTTAGAAAGACAGCCACCTGTAACTGCAGAGATTCTTCAGGTGTTTGGTGTTGATCCCTGTGGCCTTGGCAACACGCAGCAGTTTAATTCCTCGATGAGATACCCCTAGGATCTGGGCATCTCCCACGACCCCCTCCTGCTCCAACCAGGCAAAAGACAGGACACAAAACAGAAAAATCAGCTAGTAGGGTTATATTTCAGTGAATGTTTTGTGTCTGTCTGATGCTAGGAATGTGGTCCAAAACGGTCAAATGCTGTGCACTTATAGCGCACATGAACGCTGGGGGCAACAGGCTATTAGACGTGTTCGAGACTGCCGATACAATTGAGGGATTTTTCTCCCAGGAAAATTTGTCAGAAATACCCTAAAGACAGCCCAAATCAAGCAGGGTCCATCTTCTGTTTGACTAAAGTGAACATAGGCTACCTTACGCATTATCGTGCCTGTTGTTTTAGCATGTATTGTCTACAGACAGACATACGCACCAAACATAACTTCCTTAGCACAACGGACATAAACAAGTTTTGATGCAGTGGCAAATGGAAGCTGATGGACGGGGTGTGGCACATGTCCCACATCCCTACCTACAATGTCTCTGTTTTGCAATCATTCATGAGGGGGAATATGAAAATAGCTACCGGTGCTGGGAAAGAAGCCCATACATGTCAAAAGTATTTCAGCCCATACATGTCGAAAGTCTTCACAATGGTAATGGTCCATTGTAATACCTTACTGTACTGTTGGTAACAATAACTGTGTAATGTAACAACAGTGAGAGGAGCATAAATGTCCGTTGCATCTCATAAATCATAAACTTTATTTGGATTCATTACCTTTAGAGGAAAGAGGCGTGAGAAGTAGTTCTCCCAGTTATCTCTTGCAGCCATGATAACTCTCTTCTTCACAGTATCATCCTGTATGGTGCTGATGCTATTACCTACTTGGAATCGGCCTGTTTAAATGACAATGACACTATCTGTAAAAACTGTTGATGCACAAAGGGTAAATCATCAGTGCAGTAGGTCTATCCCAGACATCTGTCGCAGCTTACACACCCAATAAATCTTTCATCTTGCGGCGTTCTTCACGAGTAATTCTCACACAGGAATCAGAGAAGGTGTCTCTCATTATCTACAACAAAAAGATTGACAGGCGGTTTGAATAATCTATGGCAAACCTGCTATGAAATGAAACATATCTAAATTAGTTAAGCCTTTTAAAATAGGCAAACATGCCTGTAAACATGAAGTGGGGTAGCCTACTTACCTGCTCACAAAGCAAGTTAAGGATGTATGTGTGGTTAAACTTCTCTTTGGGATAGAAAACCTAGCAAAAAGCCCAAATTATCCAAAGTTTACAATGTTGTTGACAGTAGTAACTTAATCAACAGACCAAACAATAGACCATTTATTTGATATGCTGTATTATTATTGTAAGATGTCCTTGGTTAAATGCTTAAATCAGACAAGTAGTAAATTCATATCCAGCTCACCTCCTTCCTCAAAAAGAGTCTACCTGGCATACTAGAGTTAGAGAAGTATACACTGGCAGAAAATCTGTGGAGCTGAGAGCGAATTTTATCCTCATCCGACAGTCTGTGGTATTGACCTGCATAAACAAAGCATGAGCAATATTTGTGGAAAGCACACAGCCTCTGAAACATATTCTAGTACAGCTGTAGAAACAGTTCTCTTAGACTGGTAGATGCCGTTGTAATTTGCACTTCTCAAAGGTATACGTTTATTGCTACTGTCATTCGTTTATCTAAGCATGCACAAAAAAATACTCTTTTTCCTCACTAAGTGTAGGTGCAGCTGTAGGCGGTGGGTCTGGGATGGCAGGAGCGGGAGGGGGGAATGGAGGGAAGTCAGGACTGGGTGGGGGTGGTGCTTGGGTGCGCTGAGACGCAAAGAGATCAGCTAGTGAACGCTGCTTCTGCCTCATGCTGTTAGATATGGAGCGAGGTGCTGGCGGCTGAGTAGGGGGTGGCTGGGTTGGTGCAGGTGGTGGCAGCTTTTGCACCTTAGGCTGTGGTGGTGGAGGGGTCCACTGATTCTGCTCAAAGAATGACATCAAAATTATACATGCACACGGACAATATTGTGTAAAAGGACTGAATTCATGATTATACAGTATTACCTTCTGTTGTGGAACTGGACCTTTGGCTCGGAGAATAGCAAGTGCTTCCTCTTTGGGGTCATTCTTTTTTACGAAGGATTTGGCAGGAACTCTGAAATTGAACAAGCACTGTTACTCCTACAATAACAATAACACACAAAACTTAAACTCATAATAAACCCATAGCATATTTCTTAGCGTTTTGCATATTGACTAGCGTATTGCATAGTGCTTAGCTTTATCCTACTGTACCTAACAGGCTCGAATCCCTTGGGTTCAGGAGGAGGCCGGTTTTGGTATTGCTTGATGATGTCACGGATGTTGCGGCTGGGCTCTGGCATGGGAGACACAGGTCTTGGACTCGGCCGCTCAGGCTCCTTTGGGGGCTCTGGGGCAGGCTTTTCTGTGACATGGAGGAACAAGCTGGTGACTTTTAATTACACATTTGTTTTTGGCCATTTATGCCTACCACAATCTAAATGTTGATTTGATGAAGTGAGAAATGTCTGTCATAGCATTTATGCTGGTTTAATGCAGGTAAAAGATAACATAGTTGGGGAAAGAGGAAGGGTATCAACCTTGTTTAACTGGAGATGGAGGTTTGGGTTTGGGCTTGGGTGGAGGTGGGTTGACATAAACAGGTCTTGCAGGCTTGGGTGCTTTTGGTTGCTTTGGTTTGACATCCTGGGAGACTGAAAAGAAGAGTTTAATTTGAATTAAGTACTTTCAGTTTCATTAAAATCTGGACATATCTTTTCATGGACCTCTTCTCACCAATTTTCTGGAAGAACTCTTTTTTTTCCTGGAAGGATTCAAGTTCCTCTTCAGGGTTTGACAAATCTATTTCTGGCTGTCCACAGGCACAGACACAGACACACACACACACACACACACACACACACACACACACAAATACAAATCATTGTGTGAACAAACACATATAGCCTCTCTCACTACAGGAGAAACCAAGACTAAGATTGGAACTATTTACTATTTTTGGGGCAAAGGATGAATGAACAAAAGTAAATGAACAATTCTGTTGTTGGTAGTACACTCCTAAAACAAATGAGTTGTTTTTAACACATATCTATGTCCAGATAGGATTCTCTGTGCATAGTAAGGTAAGGTGCTCTGTGTGAGTGAGTGTCATGGTGATGGTGCAAATGAGTAAGTCCAACAGTGCAAGAATAAAGTCTAGAGAAAAGCATAAAATAAATATGGACATATAAGATTGTTGGATACATGGTGGAACACCACAACAAGCTTGCTGTCAATCATAAGATCAGGTCCACACACCCACAAATGCACACAGAGGGTTATGGCACGTACCTCTGGAGTGTGACGCTTTGCTGGGGGATTGGGAGGCGGTGGGGAAGGAGGAGGTGGTGGAGACTCCACCTTGGCAGGAGGGGGCTTTGGGGTTTGGACTTGAGGTTGCCTGGGGCGGTCAGGGCTTCTCTGCCTCTCCCTTGGGGCCTGCCACTCCTGTTGCTGCTGGCGCCTCTGATGCTGCTGCTGCTGCTGTTGAGCTTGTTGCTGTGAAAGATTCAGGGCCTGCTCAGTCATCTGCTGTGCCTAAAGGAAAGAGGTATGTCAATTAGACTGATCATTCACTGACTTCCATGCATTCTTTAGCTGTGGTGCAACCATAGACATTCATTTTCTGACATATGCCAGGCCAGCTAACTGTCAAGCATTTTTACGTCATTGGTGAGATCCAAGTCTGTTTGCATCTGCCTGTCTGGTGGATTATGTAATTTCGCTGCATGCAAAGCAATGCACAGTACAATTATTTGGTGGCTATTTGTCAACTTGTTACAGTGCATACAAAGCAATGCACTGTATAGTTGTTTGGTGGCTTCTTTTTAAAAAAAAAATTTTTTAAGTATATTTTGTTTGGCCTTTTTATGCCTTTAATGATAGTGACAGTGGAGAGTGACAGGAAGCGAATGGGAAAGAGCAGGGGTGGGATCTGGAAAGGACCACGGGGCGGGAATCGAACCCGTGTCGCCGGCGTACGGTGCAGGTGCCCCAGCCAGTTGTGCCACAGCTGGGGCCGTTTGGTGGCTTCTTAACCTTATTTTTCTTATTCTTTTTACCTTTTATTGCGTGTACTCGTCAACTCGAACAGTTTACAGTTTTTTTCAGTCGCTAACAAGCGTTTGTCCAACCAGTTGTCACATTTTCAAAACTCTAAATACAATTATTTCTATACCTCCCAACAAAATTATGGATTGTTTTTGCATTATTTACAAATGTTAACACACAACATCCCACAATAGTAAAAACAACATTCCAAACCTTAGATACAGTATAAAAACCTCTGCTTCTGCAATGATATCAGTTCAAAAACAATATATCTCAGCAGATAATAAACAAACAATTAAATAATTGACACACAACTGATTTATGTTGGAGCAGGGTCAGGGAGGAGAGCAGGCCCAAGGAGAGGGCAAGGGAGAGATGTAAGAATGTGTGGTGGTGGCATTCCATTTGGCTGCAAGAACTGTTGTCAGTGATGAAATTCGTGCCACTATCATTGACCATGTAATCAATGCAATGTTGATGAAACATGTGGCCTAACCCTGAAGATCGCAGAGATTAGATACAGTAATTTTGTGCTTTTTTTAGCTCCCCCTTTTTTATCTGGGCTTTTTGCTGTTGTTTTTTGTTCAGAATGCTTGTGTTTTTCATGGATATTCTGTTCACCCTAAATATTGCAATACTGTAAAACTTTTTCTGTTCTATCATACTGTAAACAGTATTTCTGTACCTCCTGTATTAAACAGTAAAGAAAAAAAAATGATTTGCTTTTTACTAAAATGCTTTTGAATGTGAACATAACATGTGGACATACAGTTCCCAACCAAGAAATTTAGTGTAAAAATTGCATGCAAATACCTGTAAAACTGAAACATAAAAGTCTATGCAGGTTTTGTAATGTCAACAATAGCCAGTATTTTGAAACCGAGTCAGATTCCTAGTGTTTTGGTAAAGAAAGATGTGTTAGTAGTATATTTAACAAAATGTGTTTTTGAGAAGAAAATTATCCATTTGGCCAGTTGTGTTTTGTAGGTGTGAGTCTGTGTTAAGAGTTTAGAAAAAGTATCTGAAGTATGGGTAAGCTCTTGTTAGCGATTGAAAAAAACTGTAACATACAGTACAAACGTTAACAACAAAGTTTAACATACAGGCTTAGACAAAAATATATTTAAAAGAAAAATACCAATATTCAACATACTCACCAGCAACCGTGCTTGCTCATTTATGAAAGATTGTTGTGAGGCTGTCATTTGCTGTGAATTTACTGCAGGCATGCCTGTGCCAAAACTAGCGGTGGTGGTTTGAGGAAAAGCACCTGGCATCATCATGGCTGTACAACACAAAAAACAACAAAAACATAATGAGAGTTGCAGAATAGGGGTTGTAAATTAGAAAGATTAACTTTATCATGTTACATTTGAATAATGAAAGGGACAAAATCTAAATCTTAGTTTAAGGTGTTGGATGGTGCCCCCTATTTAGGGTAGAGTAGTTTATCCAGATATACTTAGAAACTAACATAATTGCATAATTTCTGAGCAATACTGAGCTACATTTTATTCACAAGGCTCATGTATTTATTTCACTTAGGTAATGTACGTTGCATGGCTGCATAGGGCATGGTCATGGGCATGGAGGCAGCAGACATCATATTTGGCATCATTGGGTTGCCATAACCTGCCATCATAGGATTCATGGGCATTCCTGCAAAACAAAAAAAGCATACATTTTGATGAATAACATCACTTCATTTTAATAATGTGGCCATATTAAACTATAGTACTATATATAACACTTTATATATTTCTGGATAATAGTTGATAACCACAGTAGCATAATAACAGACCAACACAACAGAATAAAATACATCATCTAGCAGTTCAAGAACTCAAACCATCAAACCATAATAAAAAAGCGAAGTATCTTGCGGCGAAGCACACCTGCTGCTGGGAACATGCCTCCTCCTCCCCTCATCCTGCGGTTCAGCATAGCCATTCGCTCCATGTCCTACAAACACAGCACCATAATGAGCTGCAGTGTTGGACACAGCTTGAGTCAAGATCAGAAGTATTTGGATTGAATGAAATTCTGATAATGTCCAGTACGCACCGGTGGCCCTTGGTCCAGCACATGATCAAAGAGGTCATCAACATAAGCATCCATTGGCCGTCCTCTCGATCCTTTATAACACAAAGATACTTCCTTATTGTACAGTGCAAACTACCATGTAGCCTTCAGCTCACAGCAGTGGTCTATTTATTCTTTTGAGGTTTAGACATACCCTGTGTTCTACTGGGTTGTGCATAGTTGTCCCAGTCAGCCCTGGTCACTGGTGGTAGACCAGGGGCCTGCATGGGAGGGGCAGGGGGGATCTCGTCATCCAGATCAGTCATGCTCAAACTAATCCAATAACAATACAAAACATATAAGGCAATTAACACAACAAAGACAAATGTACTTTTGGACCAAACATACCTTCAAATCTTTTTAAGTCTAACAAATCATTTTTCTACATTTTAACTTTCTGCTGTTCCTGACCAAACTGAAATATACATATTGGACAATGATGAGTAAGCAAGGCATTGGAATTTGAATGATGCATTAGAGAGCTGTGTGAAGCTATAAACACTGCTGTTAACTATTAACCATTTAACTTAAAAAGGTTGCACATAGAGTGGTGCAAATGCTCACCCATCATTGCTGAAGAGATAATCAGGATGAGAGGAGGGCTGGTCAAGGCGAACATCAGTCTCCACTCCAGCTAACAGGTCCATAACAAAGTCACAACCAATGAGGTCTGTCCAACTATCTTCTGACAGCAAAGACACTGACCAGCCTCGAGGTCTTTCTGGCACACCCCTATTAGCATTACATATGAATAACAAGGAAATGACATAGACAGCCTTGACAAAAGTATATTACAGAAACTTATTAACCAATTTGCAAATACATTTTCAAGCATAACAGAGTCCATATACTGTAGCACAGACCATGGTTACCCTATTAAGGTAAAAGACCAATGCTATTTCATAATTCAAAAGTACATTTATACTAGTATTTCCTCCTGTATTATACCTGAACTGCAGTAGCCAGGAAGCCAGTTGTTCTCCTGTGGTCCATGAATCCACTTCAGTCATCAGATCTTCCTCTACAAAGACATCAAACTCACTGTATTACTATTTGAATCCTGCAGTATATTAACTTGCCACCACACATAGATTGGAAAACATGGTCAAATGTTTAGTCAAAACAGTTTTTGCCTTTCCCACCACATCTACCACCCCAGATATTGATACTGTAATATTTACAACTCTAATGTAGATTCCTGTCCCATATTCAAGATACGATTTCTAATGTAATCACTCCCAGACGTTGTGACCAATAATTCCTGGATGTAAATGACAAAATTAGCATTTCTATAGTTTACCATTGAACGTATTCACTTTCACCACCATCTTCCCTTTGCGCTGGTTGGAAGTCCACTCTAACTGGGTTGGTGGGTAACGTCGAGCAGTTGGACTTGGTAGCTGAAGGGATGTAAGTAGTTTGTGCTGACATAGTGAGCGATACTCCTCAGGACCTTGGTCTGAAATGAACCTGATCACACCATAAAAGACAGACCTAAGCAAGGTACTTGGGACACATTTGAAAGTATAAGAACTTCTAAGAAGACACAAAGGGGCTTAGAGCGCTCAGGAGACTTTAGATAGTTCCTTGCTCAGGTGCTCTTCTGCGACAGGTGAAGTGAGAATCCAAAAAAGAGTGCCTCTGCAATTCCTTTTTTCATTTTTGTATAAGAACTTCTGTTCATTAGAATCCAACTGAAATTCCTTGGTTTCAGAAAAAAATCCTTTTTCTTTTCAATACAATGAATTAAAATATATACACCCAAGATAAGGGCTAAAGCTTGGAGAATGACCTACTTGAGAAGAGGTTTGTCCAGTGATGGAGAGGGAGTGAAGGCACTAAGACAGCAGGCCAGGAGCAGCCATGCCCTCGAGGCGCCCTCCTCAGTTTCCCGGCCCCAGGTGATGTAGGCTAGTTGAGCCAAGATTTCGTCCCGTAGGGCAGGCCTATTCTGGCCTTTCTCTACTATGTAATTCCCCAGCATCAGCTCCTGCCAACCATTCAGGGTTGTGTCACCAACAAATCTAAGTATCTGGAGACAAGAGATTTCTCACATTAATGTTTATATACTTTGTCATATACTACTACTATTAGGGTACAACTACTACTCCTACTACTAAATAATAATAATAATAATAATAATAATAACTAGATGTACCGCAGAGCGGTACAAAATATGACCGCCGCCCAGTCCAGCACATTTTTTCCACAAAAAGAAATCACGCTGAAAGGCCTATATGATTCTAACTGTCTCACTAAATTGCATTATCCACACTGGTATCTGCTAGACAACAAGTACCAAAACATGATTAGTTCATAGATTTCACATGTAAAATTAATTTTATACAACCCCACCTCCATCTTGCCTGTTCATAATTCTGAGAAATTCTTGATTGTTTGTGTTATGTTTATGTTATGTGTGTGGGTGTGTGTGTGTGTGTGAGTGTGTGTGTGTGTGTGGGTGTGTGTGTGTGTGTGCGTGCTTGTGTGTGTGCCTGCGTATGTGCCTGTGCATGCAAGCGTACATATGTCTACTGTGTGAGTATGTGTCATACGTATGATTACTGTGAATGTATGCGTGTGTGTGTGTGTGTGTATCTGTTTGTGCACATGTGTGCACATGAAATGGGTTAACATGACCCCTGGAGGCAAACATACGGAAAAAAATGGTCATCCTAGGCCCTACAGTTCTCAAGATATTGACAGAGAACTGTGTCTGCCCTACCCTCCTTTCGGAGGGTCCAGTCCAGCGGGGGGGCTACAGATCAAAACGAAAAATGACGGTTCCATGCTATCCATGTGGGGGTACATGCCCACCAAGTTTTGTGTACCACGGTCTTTCAGTGTCCCGGGAATCCTTGTTGGTGTACGTCACTAAATGAACACATAAATTATTTTATTGTAAGGCCCCCCATGAACGAAAGTACACAAAACTTGGCATGCATTCGGAGGGTGTCATAATGATCCTACACTTTTAATTTCGTGCAGTTTTGACCTTGTCAGCCAGAGATATTGTGATGAAAACACCTAATTTTTACTTTTTTGTGTTTAACTAGGTGGCTCTATACATGAAATTAGTGGTTATGGAATGGGTTGACATGGCCCCTTGAGATCAACATACAAAAAAAAATGGTCCTACTAAACCCTACGGTTTTCGAGATATTCACAGAAAACTGTGTCTGCCCTACCCTCCTTTCGGGGGGTCCAGTCCAGCGGGGGGGCTACAGATCAAAATGAAAAACGATGGTTCCATGCTATCCATGTGGGGTTACATGCCCACCAAGTTTCGTGTACCCCGGTCTTTCAGTGTCCCGGGACTCATTGGCGGAAATTTGGCCATGCGGAAAAAAAAAAAAAAAAAAAAAAAAATTTGAAACAAAGCTTCGCTGTGCGGCGGTCATAATAATAATAAACATTAAAATTCACATACACGCTCACACCAATATCAAATTATGGGAATCAAACAAAATATGTGTTTTTATATAAATAACATATAGTACTATATATAAAATACAGTTTCAGGTGATAAATTCCTTGTGCTATCAGGAGGAAATTTCTCACAACTTTTGATTGACAACCAAGCCCATTTAACAGGACACAACATGATGCAGCATACAATTAAGCAATAAACGGTGAGAGGCCGTAAGTTCCAGTGACTTTAGAACAGCTAAGGGGCGTGGTAAGGCACGATGCGAACGGTTAATACTTAAGATTTCATAAAATAAAGGCACAGCAACAAGAAATGTACCCATGTTTTCATAGACAACCATTCTTCCGCCAAGAAATATACTTCTTCTATCAGAATGGTTGCCAAACAACGTTGAGACGCAGCAACTCTTTGAACTGGCTCTATCTGTTTTAAAAAGACCAATGTACAATTGGCTGGCGTCTGTGGCAAAGGTGCCTCATATTGTACCCGGGATTCGTAAACCTTCATGGTACAACATGTGGTGCCAGTAGCCTAAATGCCTAACCAAAGAACCAAAGCAGCCTAAAGGAACATGGGTAAAGAGCTACAGTATGTGCATTTCGATCAGGGGAAGATAAGTGAGTGAACAAAGCCAACTAGTCACCATATAAATCTTTTAAACCATGAAACACCAGCCCTGCAAGGTTAAAGCTGAGGAAATGTTTGCAGGAGCCAGACTTACCAGCTTGTAGATGTCCAAGGCCACATGGCTGTCTTCAGGGTCCAAATATGTAAGAGGTCTCTGTAGAGAGTTGCCCTGAGCCTGACACCAGCCATCCTAATAGAAATGGGTATATACAGTATATACATTTAACATACTAACACACATGATTGTATTGTGACAGACTTGCTCATAGAAACTGACAATCAGTCAACCCGGATTCAATTCTTCAACCCACTGAGTAAGTGTTGCTTTGGATAAAAGTGTCTGCCCAATATGAGGCAACTTTAACTCTGATTTTAAATAGATACACACACACAGACACACACACACACACACACACACACACACACACACACACACACACACACACACACACACACACACACACACACACACACACACACACACACACACACACACACAGATGAAATCCCAGAATGACGGGGGCAGCCGTGGGGTGTTGGGGGCAGCCGTGGCCTACTGGTTAGGGCTTCGGACTTGTAACCGGAGGGTTGCCGGTTTGAACCCCGATCAGTAGGAACGGTTGAAGTGCCCTTGAGCAAGGCACCTAACCCCTCACTGCATCGGGATTAGTGTGTGCTTCACCTCACTATGTGTTCACTGTGTGCTGAGTGTGTTTCACTAATTCACGGATTGGGATAAATGCAGAGACTAAATTTCGCTCACAGGATCAAAAGAGTATATACTGTATACTTATATATATGCTGCAGAGCTTAACCCATTGTGCAGAAACCAAATTCCAGCAGCCTTGGTTGTGTGGCTATTAAACAATCTATCTTTATCAATGCAGAGAACACTAGATAATGGGAAATTTGAGTGTTGTTTCCTAAAAAATATTTTACCTTTAAGACTGTGTTCGCATACTGTGAGAAAGGGAAGCTGTCAATGTCAAGAGGCAGAGAAAGACTGTGCTCAGCTTTGATCTGTGGGGGAGCCACCTCTGTCACATTAGACCCCTGTGGCCGTCCTGCGAGACATGACGAGAACAGGAAGCCATTTGTACACAAAACCATATACAACACTTATAGAACTGAATTGATGGAATACCTCACCATGTAATATTACCATGATTACTGTGATTACCTCACCATGTAATATATTATTGTGATTACTGTAATATTATTAAATGTAAATGTACTGTAAGATAATACTTGATAGTATGCAAAAGATAATACGTGAGTGATAATCAGATAAATGGAGTGATAATCAGATAAATTCAATTTTATACATCAGTTAGGTCCGGACAAAGTATGTGTTATTATCTGATTGGATGAGAGGCATTCCATGAGTTGGCGATATCCCAGGACATCCCCAATCAAACTCTTCACCGCTAGTAATTACTTAGTATTTTGCATTGAATTGTTACTATTGTCTATAGGGCTTATTCGCAAACACCGCCGCGGCGATATTGTTGATATGACATTCCAGTTCTATAGGCTAGTATGTGACAATCGCCTGCAGCGCGTAGATTTGAGCTGAGCAGAGCACAGTAACCTATAGTGTACAATGTGATTGGAGACCACAGTCACCTCCATATTCAGACACAGGCTCTAAATTCTCACCTCCGGCACTCCGTAATCTGGCAGACAGCTCTGCAGGGATCTCCAACATACCAACATCCTGTAAGCACAAGAGTTACTCCCAGCTCAGATTGGAGAGTTAAATGGGTAACAGTGTAAAAGCATTCCAATAACATTTCAGTATACTGTAGAAGTGCAATTTAGGAAGTGGAACTCACCATAGCGCCTAGAGCACTATACTGCGCTTTGACAGTAGCCTTTGATCTGGTCTTTTTTGGGTGTTCCTGAAAAACATATGTGCTCATTATGATTATATTCAGCACATATGACAACAAGTCTACAAGTCTAAATCTATATAAGCATAGACAGAAATACACATTAGACAGTGACAGTGTTTTGAAGGTAATACTTACATACATTCTTGACATTATTGCACAACATATTTGGATTTGTGAAAGCTCAAAAGGTTTTGTGTTATCTATCCCTTTCCATTACCTTTGAGAGCTTGCTTCTTACCTGCTCTGTCCTTTTCTAGAGCGTTCAATAAATGACTCTATTCTTAGGTCCACTCTTTTATAGCTGAGGAACAGCCTCTCTCATAACACTCCACCTTAAACAGCAGGGTCATAAGGAACACCTGTGCTCCACCCATAGCAGTTGAGTCAAAGGTCCCCAAGCTTGGCTGGCTCTGCTCTTCACAGAACACTACTAACTACATAATTCATACTTCATACTGGTATTTAGAGGGAGTGCTAATGTTAACAAACTAGCTAAAACAAACACAGATATTCATTATTTCTTTTTTTAGGGGAGGGGCGGGGTGGCACAATCACAGAAAAAAGTATCCTCCTCATCATCACTTCAGAAAATGCCATTAATTGTATTACTGTTTGTGCAGAACAAAATACCAAAACCATTAGCACAGAGAGGATACAAGAGGAAGCATAATCAGCTATAAGAATGGGTGGCCCCATCTATATGAAGCAGTCTCTGGAGAGAGGCAACATTACAAGGAATAGAGGTAACAGTATTTCTTTTCTCCAAACCATTTCATAATATGGATATTGGTGAATTACACCAATGAAAAATATCTGAGCTGAAACGACACAGGACAGTGTACTTGTCTTATGTTAGTTTATGATGCTGCTGGTAAATACGTAATCAAAGAGGACAAAGTACACACACCATAAAAAATGAGAGAAGAGGAAAGTAGACACACACCACTTGGTAACACTTTATAATAAGGTGCCATAATAAATAGCAAACTAGTCATTACCTGACCCTTTGTTAATATTTAAAAGCTGTTCACTACAAAATAGACTACTAAGCTAAACATAAAGTATATGTGTATATGTGTATTATCTATATATGTTGTGTGCGTGTGTGTGTGTGTGTGTGTGTGTGTGTGTGTGTGTATGTGTGTGTGTGCACGCATTTACAATAATGTCAACTCAATACATAACAAACAATAATAAAGGTACACAAACAATAACATGTTATCTATCCCTCTTCCAGACCATGCAATCAATCATACATTCAGTCTATCAACTCAGTTAAGTTGAAGTGAATTGAGGCTTACCTGTTGTAAGAGCTACGACAAGTAAATCCATATGCGAGCAGAAGAGGAAATGAAGGAGAACTGAGTTCTTAGCTCAAGATAAGAGTTTGAAGTCCAAGATAGCTATATTAGGGTGTGTTCATCTGGGAGTTGGATGTGTGGGGTGTGTCCGACGTCTAAGTATGTGTATGCCTTCATCTCCATGCAGATCACATAGGAAAGTTATGAAGAGAGAGGAAGTGAAGAAGTCACTCTGAAGTGAAGCAGTTCCATTTCAATAGGTATTCAGTTTATTGAATACTATGAATGTATTGAGTATCATAAAGCAACATAAATTGCTGTTCAAATCTTTTTCAATTATTGATTTGATGGATTTGGGGATTTCAAAAGGCAACTATTATTGTGAGAAAGGTATCTGTAATCTTGGACTGAAGGAATACCTTTTACACAAACACATATTTCACATGAAATATAATTTTGTTCAGGCATAAAAATAAAATTATCCCCCTACAAATGTATGGAACAGGTAAAAAGAGTGGCATATGAATCTACTTACAAAATAAACATTTTGCTTTGCTCACTTATGTAAACTCTGTTGAGATCTCTGATAATTACTGTCAAATGTAATGATAGATAAGTTTTTGGTGACGAAACCTTAGACTTTTACCTAAACTAGTGTAGATACAGATATGACAGTAGACTAGGCAGGACATATTTCCATCCTAACAATAACATGCAAATGGTTGCCTGGTATCCTGATGGATCACATACATCAGTGAGCACTGTTTACAAATGAAATGGTGTGTGTGTGTGTGGGGCGGGGTGGGGAGGGGGGGTGCTAGAGATGGAGAGAGATACAGTAGAGAGAAAGAAAGAAAAATAGAAAGACAGAGAGAGTGAGAAAGAGAGAGTGAGAGAGTGAAAGGGAAGTGAGAATCTTAAGATTTCCGTCTCAGACCCCTACCCTCCATTTGCGTCTCTTAATGGTGTTCCTGGTGATCATCATGACGGCCCAGAACTGAGTGAAGGAGCGCTTAAGTCTTTTGTAATACTTCCTATTATGTGAGTCCGGCAGGTTTCAGTCAGTGAGGAGAAAAGAGGAGACAATAAAAATGACTGGTATCTCTATTGTTGAATATTTATTTCCTCATTAGGTCATTTCTAGAAACGCCTCAAAATGGAAGAGATGTCAAATGTTGTAGCAGTGTAAACGCCCAGCCGGCCAGGTTTCATAGGAGTCTTTTCTCTTACCTGGCCTGATGGCCTCGGATATGGGACTGGATGACGATAGCCTTTTGTTTGAAGAAGCGAAAATTACGTCTGCAGATGAAACCCCTGATGTTCCTCTGGATGGTGACCGCTGCCCACGTCTGTGTGCTACTCCAACGGTCTTCCACACGTTGGTACAGGGCCTCCTTCATGAACACCTGTTGGTGTGTGTGTGTGTGTGTGAGGGAGAGAATTTGGAAGGATGTTTGCCATTGATGTTTGTCACCTTGCAATTTGTGCTAAGACATGAACACCCCAAATATAAAACAATACTATGATGAGTTAAGTGATAATTTCACCTTAGTGAGTCCTAGCTGGTATTCTCCGTCTTCAACCCCAATGGTCTCTAACAAAGTCACAACCTGTTCTTTATCGGACTGCTCAGGCGGCCGCTGGACCAAAAGAACGCCATACCTAAAGGCCAAAGAGTTGAGGTGAGGCGAGGGAAATGTTTATATAGGCAATCTTTATATCACCTAATATATCCCAGATAGCAAAAAAGGTTTGCAGATATTGAACCAAGGGTGACTTGCCGCCATTGTTGTGCTACTTCGGGTCCACTGCCATTGCCTTTAATTTAACTTTTGTGAATATTAAGAAAAGTCATGGAATGTTATAAAAATTAAGGAAGAAATATAACTGAATAAATAAAGTGGACTGCCAGAAAACCAATGAGTAAAACACTAGCGTATCGCCAGATCTGCCCCCCATGGGCCGACAGTCGGTCCACCAGCCTCTTGCTATCTGGGATTTTATTAGGTCTGATCAAACTATTGATTAATTTCTTGATTGGATGAGAAGGATTCCAGAGTAGGGTTGTCATTGGATATTGCTTTATATTGCCATATTGCTTGATAATACTCTAATATTATTTGAACGATACCTTTCCATGAAATAAGTGAAGGGGATGCGTATGGGGAATCCCTCCTTCCTAATATGGATGGTCTCCAGTATCCCAGCATGCCTCAGCTGTGTTGACATGTAGTTTATGTCAAACATTCCTGGTAACTTGCACCATGCAGGAAAATGTGATGTTGAAATATATCTTCTGTAATATTCTAACATCATTACAAAGTGCAAGGAAATAAAAAGATATGGAATATTGTATACAGTCTTTGCTATTAAAGAAATTAAACATAATCATAATTGCTTACCTTCATATAATTTGGTTTAAAACAGCGGATAAAGGTAGTTTTACATCTGAGAAAAGACACAATTGAACATGACTAGTCTGTCTATATCTTTATACTGTACCACTAGTTTAGAGTCACTGGATAATTTCCTTGCATTTTAAAGGAAATCTCATTGTTAAAAATATGAACTGGATTATTAGATATACAATGTAAACGTGATTAATGTAAGAATGCAAAAATATACAGACATACATTGACATCATTGACATTTGCATGTAGGATTAATCACCTCTCAAGTCGGGTGGTGAGTTCCATCAGTGACTGTTGGAAATGTGAAGCCACTGTTGAGGCTTGGTGCCGGAAACCTTTACCCCGTGATCCTAACTCTTTCTGTTGTTGATGGCGCTCCTGGACCTCACGGAACAGCCCAGACACTATCTGTTGGCAAGGAAACGGCAGGTTAAATATATGAAGCATGTAGCAAGTAAGCAAGTAAATAAAGCAGATATGACAGTAGATATGTATAGAGATATGACATAAGTACTATGAGGATACCAGCTTATCCATGTGTACCATGTACAGTAATACAATCAAAATATATAGTATTGTTCAAGAGGATTTAGTACAAAGCAACAAAACAAAACATGTGTGACCCTTGTGGCAAACACTCAACTTGCCTTTTGTCGACTTCGAACAAAAAGCTCTAATACCTCTGGACGGATTTGGTCATAGTTCTTGTTCAAAAAATGTTGGACCTATCAAGAAAATTAGAGGATTTACTAGTTAGAATTTCTCACCATATATTTATTTAAGAGCATGATGAAATGCAAAATGTCTTAACCACAAGGACAGACTACCTGATAGGTGACTGCTCCTGCATAGTGATAAACAGTGAAAACGGGGAGTGGAATTTTGGGCTTAGAGTAGAAAGGACTACTACAATGGTGATAGTGACACTTCTGTAGGAAGGTGTGATCAGTTGCCTGTGACAGATAAAGAATCAGAATAACTGAATCTATCACCCAGAGTCATGGCAACAGCTTATTATTTTTTCATATTGGATAAAAAGTAAGATTTAAAAGCACCTGAGGGAGTAGGGTCTGGTCGTCTAGGATGCGGAGGATACCATGAGGGCGTGCTGAGATCAGCTCCAGACAGGAATTAAAGTCCTGCAGAGGCACAGGATACCACTCAATTTGCTCAGTGCTGTACTCCTCCTGAAGGCAGTCAGAAGACAGAGCAGTTAGCACATGGGGCACATCATCATCAAGCCTACTGAAGACTTTCAGATATGCGTTGTCAAAAGTACCTGTTCCTGGGACACCACTGCTTTGTTGACAAAGTGCTGTAGCTGCTCATTGGCAAAATTAATGCAAAGCTGCTCAAAGCTGTTCACTGCTAGGTCCTGGAAGTTGAACATGGAGTTTGTCAGCACAATTATTTCCCCCGCTGTATGTGTAAAGTTAGTCACTTATTTACAACTTTTATAATTATAAACATAATTAGGCTACATTACAAGTAAGCTTGTGTACCATCTCTGTACCACTCTGGTTTGACATTTGATTCACCTTAGCGAAATTAATTTGTAATCAGTGTTTACACACTACAAGGAGATCAACTCAAGTAGCTGACCTCAAAACCATAGATGTCGACAATTCCAACTGTGCTGTCCATTTCAGTAGGAATTAGCCATTGGTTAATTCGCTCCAGAAGCCAGTCAAACAGTACAGAGTACAGAGCCTTAGCTATGGCATCCCTGATGAATGACAAAATGTTATTGCAAAACATACTGTGTTTTTTAGAAATAAAGAAAAAATATAACATGCAGAAAATATTGACACATTTTCTTTTTTTCTCTCTGTCACCTTAAACACGGTCTCAAATGCATAAACAATTCTATAAACACTGCTGTTCAACTACACAACATAACATCATACCTGGATTCAATGGCACTTTCTACAGAGAGGGGGCAGTATATTCTGTCATAAATAGTTTCCTGCAACACAGACATAAATATCCATTCAAATAAAATACAGTGAGATTCAGCCCTGTTCAGAATTGATAGTATACTGTATGTGTGTCAGTCCTCACTGTGACCCGATGTGTGATGACTGTTTGCAGAGCCTCAGCTGAGATTTGCAACAGCTTGCCTACTCGCCTGGCCTCAGACTCACTGAATATCTGTGCCACTTCAAATGACTCACTCTGCATTCATACACACGCATGCACGCACGCACGCACGCACGCACGCACGCACGCACGCACGCACACACACACACACACACACACACACACACACACACACACACACACACACACACAATTTACTATCATTATTAAGGGCATAAGATGGCAGGTGTGTTGTCTGATCAATTGGATATTTGTGTCACCTCATAAGAGCGGAAACAGATGTTCCCTAACTGCAGGATGGATGATAACATGGACCATACAGTTGACAACTCATCGGGATGCAAACCAATGGTCTCTAAGCACTGGACCAGGAGCTGGAAGTCCTGCTTGTCATGCTTCCCTTTCAGCTCACAAGCCCCACCCTGAACCAGTACAGATTCAAGAGACATATCAGGAGACGAACTTCACCATACACTAGGTCCACATCCCGTCACACCATCCCCATGTCATATAATCCAATATGATGTGTACTGTATGTCAGCACCTGGTTGAGGTAATAGTAGGTCTCAGCCCCTTGAAGATAAAGATCTTGTTTGTTCCATTCCTTCATCCCTGCCAGCATCTCATAGAAGACATGGTAATTTCTCTCCTCATTGGCCTAGGGCAATTATCACAGCAATATCAAAATGTATTACGCAAGACACCCTTACAACAACAGCCATTATGGGATAAAAAAAAAACTGTACATGCAGTTAAGTGTCCAAATGCAGTTCCATGTCCAAAATACTGAAAATATGAACACCAAGAAATTTGCTCTGCAATGCTGACACTCAAATAACTGCAGTTTTGACACTTGAAAGTGTATGGTTCAACTGTTAATGTTAAAACTGTTTAGACCATACTTCTATGATAAATTCTATGCAAAATTACATGTTTACATCAAACTTCTGTTTTTGTGCAGTCTGTCCAAAATATATATTCTGAAACTGTAA
Source organism: Alosa pseudoharengus (assembly GCF_046254945.1). NCBI lineage: Eukaryota > Metazoa > Chordata > Actinopteri > Clupeiformes > Clupeidae > Alosa > Alosa pseudoharengus. The sequence goes on along the minus strand of NW_027468674.1, from coordinate 33,757,188 downwards.
AGGACACAATTACATTACCTGGAAGACAACACGTGATTTTTCAAGTAGATACTTTGATAGCGAAGTACCAACCACAACACCACTGTCAAGAAATCAACGTCAGAGTTAAGGTTTAAGTTTAGAGAAAGAAAATTTCACTCACATTTTCCATCTTTAGCTTCTTACAACTTACTGGCAAATATGGATGTGGAGGTACTTGCCAAAACGACTCGAGTTGTTGTTCAGAATAGTCTTGGCATTACCAAAACTCTCCAAAATGGGTAATACATCCATAGGCTAAAATATATGAAAAGATAAATTTGCTTGTTTTCAGTCTGTATATGACTACTTATACATAGATCATGTTCATTTCCGGATTAAAAGTCAAATACTACACTTCACCTGCCGGAGGTTGTCATTTCTGCCTTGGTACATGGCATTAAGGTAGTGTACAATTAGCTTGGCTGCTTCTGTTTTCCCCGATCCACTCTGACCACTGTATAAGAAAAGCTAGTATCAAATTGCAGGTGTATTCTGTGGTATCCATGGAGGAAATGCCCCTATGAATGAGACTGCATGTTTCACTTTCCCCCGTTAAAAAATGCATTAAAACATTTTTTAAAACATCCCATAGGATAATGTATGGCATACTGTACATTCCATTTCATTCCATTACATTGTCATTCCTTGCTTTAATTCCCTTCTATTTTATAAATATTTAATTAATTTTAATGCATACATGCATTGAACTCCAATACATAGTCCTAAACACCATGACAAGGCTATTTTGAAGTTATTTTAAATTTCCCTTCAGTTAGTCATGTAACACCAGACTACCAATGTCTAATACAGTTGAATGTCCATGACAGTGGTGGGGCAGGGAGGATCTTAAATTGGGGGTAACATTTTGTGAAAATGTGGGTAACATTTTGTGAAACTGTTTCTTTTAATAAAGGGTGAACTAAAAGATGTTTGCCTGCACATTAGATTTTATGACCCTACTGATCTCCTCGATCTCCATCCTATCCTAACCTAGAATGGGTCTACATATCAACGCAGGAATACAGAACGAATGCTTTAAAATTAGCATTGAATCTTAAGTATTAACTAATGTTCTCCAAAGCTACTTACAATGAAGTGCAAGAACATGCATTTCATCAGTGTTCTGCACCTTATAACGATGCACTGCTCTTGGGATGATTGTTGAGACTGTCTGAAGGCTGCATCCGCAATCGCATACACATGGCTGAAAAGATTCATACACTGATAAAAATAACATGAATGTGTAGAACAGTTGTATCCTCATCATGCATATACTAAGTCTACTTACGGAGGGTTTCTCTGCTGCTCTTTAGACTGGTACTGTTGTCTGAGCTCCTCCGTGTACATTTGAAGGGGCTTGAATGGGTTTACTGACAGTAACATGTTTCCTATATAGGTCTGTGAATGGTTAATATAATATAATTTGAATATTTAAATGAGAAATTCAGATTGAGGTGAAAAAATGTCCCTGCTACTGAGAGATAAGGAAATAGGTTTTCATGCTTACATAGATAGCGTCCCGATGAAACCTCTTCTTCAGATTCAGCAGGACAGAGCTCTCACATACCTCACTGGAGACAAACATGTAGTCAGATTTGGTGGAGAGTTTGTGAAGAATCAGGGACAACATTACCAAGCACATACAGATATATTGTATTGATTAATGACAGGAGAGAAAGGCAAAGGGAGAGAGAGGGAGAGAGGGAGAGAGAGAGAGAGAGAGAGAGAGAGAGAGCATAATTATGTACTGTAATGCCATAATGTACTAGAAAAAGGGCAACTGGAACACTCACTCTAATTGTGATAGATCCTCCACCTCATCTACCTCGACAGCGTGACTACTGCCTGGCATTAGCACCTACAGCTCAAAACATGAAGAACAGGGAGGTGCAAGAGGAACGGTAGAAGAGGCATTAAAACCTGACATACCATTACCATTAATGATGTGAGTCAGTAAGGAGAATGTCAAATGTAGCTACAGGTGAAAGGCCCATGCACTTCATGTGTACCTGGGTGCTGTTTAGTTTGCTCTCCAGCATGTTTTGTGTGGGATCCTCTGATTCCCATGGTCCTCTACCATTGTCCACAGGGACGGTTTGAGCCCTGTCGTCATCCTGATACACAGTCCACTTAGTTAGCTTCTCAACAGTCTGGTGAGGCAGCAGACTCTCTGTCCTCAGCCAGTCCTGAGGGTCACCAAACGCTCCATCATTGAGAGACCAGTGGACATCAGGGGAAGAGAAGAAAAGGCCGTCCCCCATGAGCTGAGCCACCTCTCGGTCAGCTTCTTCTTCATATATAGAGGAGTCCAATGGCTGTCCATGCCCCTCATGGCCTGCAGACGGGGCAGCCATACTCCTCTCTCCGTCCTCTCCATCCTTGATATGTGCTGTTTTCAGACCGCCTGCTAGTATAGGCTTTGACAAGGACAGTTTGGACAGTTTGAACTGTGAGGAGCCTAATTTGTCTCTCGCTGCCTGCAGGACACTGGCTCCCTCGTTGCTGTTCAGTGTTACTTTCTCCTCCTTGTCCTTGGTCGGTGTTGACACATGTTCTGTGCTTTCATTTCTGCTTGGCTTACTTTCTGGAACATTCTTTTTAATCGATTTAAGAACGCTGAGATCTGGCTTTGCGGGAAGCACCAGACGCGCACCTGGTTTAGGGGGCCTTGGCTCAGTTGGGACTTCTGTTCCTCTGTTTGCAAAAGTAGGTGTATTTCCTTGCAACTGGCCCCTTTTATTCATCCTTGGAAATACTATTGCATATTTGGCATCCCCAGCATTGGTCTTTTCATCTCGACCCCTCTGGGTTTCACAAGGTGATGATATAGGATCCTCGGACTGACCAGCTGTATTTTCCTGGGACATGGAGTTTTTCTGTCTATTCCTCCTACTGGCTACTCGCATAGCCATTCTTTGTTGAAAAAAGCTCTTCTTGCTGGAGGAGCCACTCTTTTTCTTGGATATGTGCACTACAAGCCATTTTGATACTCCAATGGCTTGTGTGATTGCTCTCATCCTCCGATGTATGTTGCCACCCCGTGGCATTTTCTTCTGTGCCCAGCCAGTCATACGGCGCAATGTGGTCATGCCTTTCTGTTTTGATGACTTAGAGGTCAGTTTTGCGAAATTCTGAACTGGCTTAAGGTTCTCTGTCTGGCCAGTAGCTTGTTTAATTTGTATGTCCTCTCCAGTTTCTTTTGATTTAGCTGACTCCTCATTTACATCTGGGGTTTCCTTGTTATCTTTTCCCTTTCCTTTCATGGTCATCATAAAAAGAGATTTGGTGCCACTGACAGCAGATACTTTTGCCTCTGGCTCTTTGTCTGTCTTGGTCAATGACTTTGTTTTATTTGCCAACTGAAGAATCTGAGATTTTCCTTTTGCTGCTTCAGCCTTGCTCAAACCTAATCCCTTAATTTGTAGGGCCTTAGAAACTGAAGGACCTTCATCTGGTTTATCCTTTTTTTGCAGCATCTTAGATTTGAATGCAATTTTCTGCCCTAGACGTTGAGATGTGATATGTTGTGTCCTGGAGTGCTTTTTAAAGTCTCTAGCCTCCCCTGATGTCTTAGGTTCTATTCTGTCACTTAACTCTTCCTCTGTCAGTAATTCTTCTTCACTGCTAATTGGTGTCTCCACAGCTGCTGCTTTCCTTGAGGATTCTTCAGCAGCACTGCTGGTTATATCTTCACCTTGTGCATCCCCGTCCTCCTCCGATGTCCCCTCTACTTTCCTCTCTTTGTCTGCCTCCCCACTGCTGTCTTCACTCAGCTCAGCTGGAGCAGACTCCTCCTCTTCACATGCCTCTACACTTTCTCTCTCAGAGCCGTTCTCCGATCTCTCCGATCTCTCCTCCTCTACTTCCACCACTTTGACATTTTTCCTTTTGGCAAACTTTGATGGTTTACTCGTCGCCTGTCCAGTTTTCCTTTCAGGCTTGTTGAGGATCTGTTTGGATTTGGCATTCTTGCCTCTACCCGTGGCTCCTTTTTCAGTGACGACGTTGCTTGTCTCCTTCCTCGTTGATATCATGCCTGGCTGGCCTTTCAGTTTTAGTGCTTGCTTTGGGGTTTGCATCTCTTTTTTTGTCTTCTTTGGCTCTTTGGTCTGTTTTTTCTTACAACCCCGCTCCTCTTTCTTCTTCTCTGTGAGATCCTCGTGTGCAGATAAGGAATCATCATCGGCATCAATACATCCCTGAACCTCTTCTCCACTTGCATTTTTGGGGACTTTGCTAACCGCTTTTCCTGCCTTCTTATGTTGCTTTGCTTCAGGTGTTTTGTTTTTTTCTCTTATTCCTTCTTTACCTTTTTGTTTTCCACCCATGCTCTTCTGAAGTGTTTTTCCAGGAGACATCTCTGCACCCCAAGTTCATTAAATGTTAAAACAGCCCTGTAAAAGTGGGGCAAGAAAAACAGACAGGACAATGAAAACATACAAGCATAATGTTAAGACTGAATATGACTGGGATCATTGGTTTTACCGCATTTAACTAACTGTAGTGTACAAAAGTACTTTGTTTGTGTATCTATGTGGATTCCAAGCTTTCAAATAAATAGTGACATTAAAACTGCAAAAGCACACCCTAGCTGACTGTGTCTGTTGGTTGGATCTGGATCTCTTTCTCAATCAGTCATCGTTAAGACAAAGTTTCACGTGCTACACCCTCTCTGACCCTCTCTGTAGCAGAATTCAGTCCCAGTGAGACAATGACCCATTTTCTAAAGGTCTAACCTTTACAAGGCACAACAACAGAAATATAAAATACATGTCCAATAAATCAAATACAGAATAAATGCAGTTTGACAAAATGGATACTTGTGCATGCAAGAAAATCATATTTTTATCCAGAACATCCATTTTCTGTACTCTAGAAAGGGAAAATTCACATCAGTGTAATAATGCTTACCAGATTTCTTGGGTGAGCCACAGGCATGATGGACATGTTGAACTCCAATCCTGCAGCGAGACACAAAGTCTGCACACTCACACTGAGATGCTGAAAGCACACCCGCAGGCACACTGGGCGTGCACACACACACAAACAACAAATACTCCAGGAGCATGAATAATTTAAGTTTGCTGGATGGCCCATACCATTATGTGGCCATTCATGATGGCAGCTGTTAGGCAGAAGCAGGTAAGGGGAGATGCTGTGCTAGGAATGTCACAATACCTGTTGACATATGAGAGAAATAAACACACTGACACACACACAGAGCTAGAGAGAGAGAGAGAGAGAGAGAGAAAGAGAGAGCGCTGATAATAAATTAATTTGGAATTGAATTACATATTTGTATGATTGCTTATATTATCAAAACAGTCTGTTATGTTCTGTTCAGTTTATAACAGAAGATTGTATTAATTAATTGAAATCACCAATATCATTCAACATAATTACAACTATCTAGTAGAGTACGTGATTTATTTAGGTCAAATACAAAATCCCAAACAATACCAGGGACATATCAAATTTGTAAATTCTTCAATTTAAATTCATAAATGTGCTTCAGTCCTTTCATTTTATATGTGTAGGGGGCATGAGTTCTAGAAATTGTACATGTGCTGTCACAGATGACAGAACTTTTTTATTATTTTTGTGACTGCATAACATTTGTGCATGTACAGCCATTATATAAGAGTACAAACTGAGAACCATTGGATAAACATAGACCTCCCATGGGTACAACTGGTTTAGCCAACAGATCAGTGAATGACTAAGACTGGCAAGTTTTACCACTGTTTCCCTCCTCCCACAGACCATTTATGTGTTGGATCACAGTCGACAGCAAAGGCTTTCTTTAACGCACTGTGGAGTGGTTTCATATGACAGCAAAGCGCCTGTACTTAGGCAATTAGAGGACAAAGCTGCCTGTAATAATAGATCACCAAACACTTGGCTCAGCATGCATGACAACTGATGCATCCTTTATTTATTGCTGCCTGAAACTCCCATATATGACCAACTACAGAAATGGAACCTAAACCATATGCGGAGCTATGTACTAGTGAAGGAAGGAAGTAACGTTCAAACAATTGGGACAAAACCAGCGATTTTGCAAAGCGAAGTTTTTTGTTTCAGTTCCTCAAAAGATGCAATATAGGCTTTAACAAACATGTCTTCTGTACCCCATTCCAACATCATTCTCCATTTTATCAAGGCTACAATTGTATCTTCTGATGAAGCTTAGGAACGTTTCCCTCCATTTAGGAAATGTTTCTGCAACATTTAAACAGACTAAGATTACTCCTTTGCTAAAGAGAGTTTCACTTAATCCACCTGATGTTACGCTTTATAGACCTTTAATAGAGAAAACAAGTCTTAAAGCAAGTTTCTGATTTCCTGTCTCATTATATTTTACTAAACCCTATGCAGTCTGCTGTCTTACAGTCAAGTTCACTCAATTTTAACCAATTTGAAGTCATCCCTGCCGTCATCAATCTGAAAAAATCTTCTATCACCTGTCTCAGGGAAGTTTTCATTGGCCTTAGCTTAGGGGCCGTTCAGACATTTTCACCTCCAGGCGCTCAAGTTCCCTAATGGCAGGGCTCCAGGTCTGCATCAGAGGCCCTTGCAGCCTCACTCCTGATTGCCCAGTAGGAAGGTCTCCCTCCACCACGCTTTACAGCAGTGCTGTACATACTGCACACAGGGGGTTTTACAGCGATTACCTCATGGAACCAAAATAAGATGCTAGTCTTAGACCAATCCTTGACCTGAGGCATCCGAATACCTATTTGAAACAAATGGCATTAAGAATGACCTACCGGTGTCCATCAAGGAGACTGGCTAGTCCGTAGATCATAGAGTCTGAGAGTGAGAGGGATGAGGTGGGTCAAGACAACACATGTTACACAGATGCGTCGTTTGCCCCACTAAGACAATTTTTTTTGGATGACTGGACGTTGATGGCAGTCTCTCCAGTGGTCCAACGACGTCACCTAGTGACCACACTCAGCCACCTCATCCAACTCAGACCTGACACACAGGACGTCTGCACCCTGGCACACTCTACAAAAGGCTACTGTGTTTTCTCGCAGATGCATCAGCAGCATTGCTGCTTGGCCTGCTTCATATGTGCAAGCTCCAGGCCTGGCTGAACAGCCACTGTGTGTCTCAAGGGACAGACAGCTTGTATTGGACGAGCAGTGCAGGAATGCACTAGTCTTCTGGTGCTCCTTGCGCACAGGTGTGCCCTTGGGCCGGATAAGCCGCAGGTGCATCATATCCAGAGATGCTTCACTCCATGGCAGCCAGCGTAGTGTGGATGAGTGCACAAAGGCCAGATAAATATATTGGAGCTGCACAATGTTTCATGGCCTAAAAGCCAGCCCGAATTTAACCATACCCACAAAATATGAGGTCAGGAAATTCGGTCTGGACTTCCATTCCATTGAGAAGCAACTACGCCCAAACCAGAGCAGTTCGCACCAACTGCACTAATCAAATTGTTTGGGAGGGCTTTATACGATGATAGACAGATGAGCAACGGTGCCTAGTCTATCATGTCACCTCAGCACGCTTCGGTTGATTTTGTTTACATTTGATTTTGTTGTTGCCTGTCGCTAGAGAAGCTAGACATTTAGATTTTGCTATCGTGTCTGTTGTACAAAATAATGACAGCGCAATTACGTCAGAAAATAGCGTTAATGCATTTAGAGAAGGATGGCTGTTCTCTCTACAGAATTCACGGTAGGCTATTTTAATAAAGATTGGACTCTGGAACAATGGAAAAAGGTCATGAGATCTGTTGACTCCAGATTTAGCCTACTCCACAGTGATTAACATGTCAGGGCAGGAAGCTCGTAAAGAGATGCACGCATCATGCATAGTGACCACTTTACACAACTCTGGGGTTGCCTCAGTTGGCAAGGTCTAGACTCCGCAATGTTGTGTGGCTATCAGTGATATCATTACTACCTGAATGTGCCGAATGACCAGGTTATCCCATCAACAGGGCCCCAGAGTGGTCTCACATGCAATCAATATTCTGTCCAGTTTGACAACAAATTTTCACTGGTCACACTGACGCACTTCACATTTTGCAGCATTACTTATACGTGAATTGTTCTTATAAACAGTCTTGACAGTTTCGACTGCTGACTCTGTAGTCATCCTCAGAGTCAGCGGATCACTGCAGTCAGCAGTCGAAACTGTCAAGGTATTCCAAAGCAAATTTACTGTACAAATACGGTTCCTTATTGAAAGAGATATTAAAGTTAAAAAATTATCATCCATGCAGACTAAACAAAATGCAGATTCACAGACAAGAATAAGCATACATGGCAAGCAATACAGAAAAGGAGAATTGGCGCCATCTCCCAGAGCCTGCTTTAACTGGTTACTGTGTAGGCTACTCACTCTCATCCTTCATCAAAGCATGCTCCATTACATGTCTAGCAGAATTCTCTGAAACACATATGTACACATACACAAACATACATATATATCAATTGGATGAGCATAAGCATTTAAGAAAGCATGCAGAAAACAATATCAACTGATTACTACACAATTGCGGGCGTGTGCTGTTGCGAGTTTGTGTCACTTTGGATAAAAGCGCCTGCTAAATACCAGTCAACGTTTACTTTAAGTTTAGTTAACAATTGTAGATTGATTCTGTAAGTGACGTCACTCGTCAGGACCAATGAGGGAACTGGGAGTGGTCGAAGGAAATCGTGAAGCTGTCTGCGCGCTGTTGGAAATATATCAATTGATTACAAACCCCTGTTTAACCTAATAAATCTGACTCCGCCCAGTATTGGAAAAGTTTCGGTTCAATGTAACATTGCTATCCTTAGTGGGTTGATACGCCCACAATACATATTGTTAATGAGAATGCCTAACTCGTTTTCTTAAGACACGCGCTCAAGCTTAGGCATATACACTATAGGTCTCCTCCATACTGCCGATTAATTCGGGCGGTTCCTTAACATAACACGTATTGGTCTGGCAGGGCTGCCAACTTTTCAAAAAACCTTGGAGTGAGATTTGGTGGGGCCAACCAAAATTTTGCTGCGTAAATTTTTGTTTGGCTCATTCAGCATTATACCGTACAGTAAAAAAAACGTACATCAGTGGTTCTCAGGTGTAGGGACCAGGCATGGACGGATTATGAGCTTTCGGGCCCCTGGGCCCAGATGTATTAAGGGCTCCCCACTAATCGTCGCATATGTGGAAGGGGGGTTTGGGGGTACTCCCCCAGAATTTGTTTAATGTGATTTCCTGTATTCTGGTGCATTTTGGGGATGGGCAATACTAAATTCAATCAGATTCATAGCCTACATCCTGATGTGTTGATATTGAGGCAATGATTCCATGCAAAGGCTTGGGCTTCAGGGCCCCCTGACACCTTGGGCCCCTGGGTCTGGGCCCGGAAGGCCCGTGCAGTAATCCATCCCTGGGACCAGGGTCCCAGAGTTATATGAACATTGGTATCAAAGGGATCTAGGCTACTACCATGGGCGTCGGAGGCATTGTGAAAGTGGGTTGGATATTTCAGTGGGGGGTATGGGGGTCCTCCCCCAGAAAATTTTTTTTGGACTAGATGCAATTTCCTAAATTCTGGTACATTTTAACAGGTTATTTAGATACTTCTATATAACAAAATAAAGCCAGCCTACGAAATTAATAAAAAGTAAATCATGCATAATTTAAAAATAACTCGGCTACGCAATAAGGTTTCCATTACAGCACCGCGGACGTTCAATGAACGCATGAAAGCGGATGGTTTGTTTGAAATCCCGACACTCTTTCAACTACATGGAACGTAATAGTGATCATCAAATACCTCCCCAGATTTCAGTGCCCATCAGTCCCAACATTTAACAATATAATCAAACAGTCCAAAAGTAAATTAAATATCAAACTAAACCGAAAATGTCATGCTTTTGAAGGCCTACCAGTATGCCGCTCCAAGAAAGGCATGTCTCAAAATAAAACTTGCATAAGAGATAAAGGGCTGTCTCGAATACAATCCTGCCCCTAAAGGCCTGTACTTTGTCTTAAGACCCCGGCCATAATTTGAGGACTTACTGTATCTAAGTAGACAAACTGGCTTCAGATATCCAACAGAGTGAATAGAGATTGTGCAGTCTTAGCTGTGGTTAGTGACGTGATGCTGTTAATGGGGAGTTTTACATAGCCTAGCGTAAACCTATAGGTTATTATTTATTTGGCGTACCTATAAGGCTTTTTACCTTATCAAAAGTGAGGGGGACGACTGATCTCTTCAACACTGCGGGGGATTTGGCACTTGTCACTGTGTGTGTGACCGAAGCGGAATGGGAGAATGTGTGTAACAAAAAAAAAAAAAAAAGTATGAGCGATTTACGCGCAAATGGGAGAATCCAATGAAAATGACAATGAAGCACTAAACAGATGCTGAAAACAGCACTGGTATTTCGCACGGCAAAAGTGTGTGTGTGTGGGGGGGGGGGGTCCAAACTAACAATTTTAAAAAGTGGGTGGGTGTTTTGTAAGAATTTAAGAAATGTTTGTATATTTTAAAGGAACCGTATGTAGGATTTTGGCCAAAACTGGTACTACAATCACTTTCAAAATACTGTAGAGCGGTGTACACCGCAGATGTGGTAACTAAAGCAGAGCTGGCAACCCAGATGCCGAAACACTACTGACTTTGTGATTACTAGATAGGTGGAAGGTGGCGGATCAGGCTAAAACACAAATATGTAAACATCAACATCAGTTGAGGGCTGCAACTTCACTTTTTTAAATGACGATATCCTGGTCGGAATACTGTTGTCAGTGATATAAGTATTTGAAATTAGCATGATTTCCTACTGTCTAGTGACAAATCAGGGCCATTTTATGATTAATTGAATTACATTTCTTACATACGGTTCCTTTAACTTTTAAATGCATCAATCAGGTGCACTTTCAAAATAAATTCAGAGGTCAGACTTGCTTATTTTTATGGAAATATTTGTGCTGTAGCCTAAGCTATTTTGCACTTCAGAATTATAACCATGCACACACAGGTGGAATAGTTATAGTGATATTGTAATAAGTTCACAACCACAAAAACATATGCTACATTTCACAGTTCAGAAATGTTCAAAAATGTGTGTACATTTCAGCACTCCATGAAATTATGCAGAAGTGGTCACCTGTGTTATTCAGCTAGTTTATTTAAGATAATATATCAGTCATTGTAATGGCCATAGCCTATAGCCTACATGCTATTCCTTTTTCAGGATGTACCCATATCTGCATGATGTGAATGTTTGCATATGGCTTATGTCAGGCTTTATATCAATATTTGTGTCTCGTTATTTGATTTTCTTCATATTTTTGTATTAATGTCACTAGGAAGCATGCCAATATAAATATATTCATTTATCTGTAATGGGATTGGCTGGAACCTGACAATATAAGAACCATGATAGTGGGATAATCTATGGCTGAGCAATTTACAAAAATGTATGTAGGCCTACTGACAAATAGTTTACATTAGAATACATTATAATTTCGCCCCAATGAGGCTATGTAGAAATGTGTTGCAATTTCAAAACCGGATTACTCAGGAACCACTTATTGCACAGAGGCATGCTTTATATCCTCGTATTCGGTAGGTTTGCTGTTTATTGTAAAATAGGGTTTTCCACGTGTTGTGTGAAGGGTTAGTGAAATATTAAACCGAGAGTAATGGGTAAATGCAAATATGATTAGCCTAAATTGCACGTCGGTTCAATGTTAATTCTCTCGCGAACCATTTATCACAGCAACTTGGCGCTAATATCATTGGAAAGTTTAGATTCCGCACGTTCACATGATGTGTGATATCATATGTATAGGTTTAGTTTAGTTGAACCTCATCTGCCAGGTATTTGACCTACCAGGTTGACACAGCGTGAAAAATACTCAATAATACTCAAAGCATACCTGAAGCCGGGGAAATGCGGGGGGGATGCGCCTGGGATGGCTTCTGAAGTAGCATCGCAAATGAGAGAACATTTTGAAAATTCCACAGACAGGGGGTGCTCTTGAACCCTCTCACCGTCTCTGAAAGCATAACCGTGGCTCAACAGGTAGATCTATAGATAGGCTAAACTCATTTTCAGGCATCTGACCGACCGGTTGACACTTCAGCGTGAGAAATCGGGGGTGTGGCGTGTGAGCGTGTGAAACTAATCAAATGCGTGTGTCTCACGGCCAATGCGTGAGAGTTGGCACCTATGGTCTGGAAGTGGTCAGAGGTTACATGCTGATCCGGACTGCGATACTCACCAGCGTGTTAGACAGTCAAGCAAATTCCTATGCTACAGGGGGTCAAGCTGTGCTAGGTTTTCGCGACCAATCTAGGACCATCGCTGACAAACTGCCCACCGCTGTGTAATGCTTGGTCATTTCATAATAACATGCCTGCTCCCAGGTGATTTAGTTTCTACGGCGGCGATAACTAATCCCAATCGTTCATTATGCTAGTGACGTTTCCTAAACTGCTACTCTGGACTTAAGTACAATAGAAAAGCTATGCGGGTCAGAACATAACAATTTATTTGTCAGATACAAGCTATTCATCCAATACATTATAGAAGGTACATCTAAATGAATAATGTGAAAGTTACGAAAACAGGTTAAAGGAACATTTAGGAAACCATATGAAGCAATCAGAGAATGAACATACCAGCTCAGAGGATGATGACTACACACCTTAGTGGTGTGGGAGATTCTGACTACAGAATAGCTCCCAGAGTGTTCTGTGAACCTCACTTAAATACTACCTAGTTTGTGGTTAGTTACATTGATATGGATCACATGATTGGAGGTCAGCTGATTTGGGATCACATGGTTGGAGGTCATCTGATTTGAGAGTACTTTGATGAGACTTGAGACCATTGTAGTGAGAGTGCATTAATCAAGACATGACAAGGTACACATTAATTACATTTCCTGCTTCCTAGTTAGTTTCTCCTGTGAAAAAGGCAAAGGTTAGAGATATAATCAAAAGTTGTTGTAGCAGCAATATGTGACAATGGGCCCACCATGAGGCCCACACTTAGTAGTTGATCAAGAGTCAATATATGACTGAAAAGATTATCATCAGCCTGGTAATTAGGATCCTTACAATTCATCATTTGACAGAGGGTTTTGGAAGGGGGTGGTCCTTCAAAGAAATGGCAATGTGTATTAATTTGGAATGTGCCAAATCTTCCACCACTTTACATTTTGTCAAAAAATGTGCTGAAAAGATCTGATGTTTTCTCTACCATTGTGATGCAGAACTCACACAAAAATGTTTTTCATGGTTGACACACTGATGCTTTACTAAATAACAGTTATACAATCCAAAATAAGTCAATAATCCCTCTGTCTCTGCTCTCATTTAACACCTACCTGTACTATGCAATGCACATTGTAGGCTGTGCATTGCTTTGATTGGTTGGCTCTATCCAATTGAGTGCAGGGGCATTTTTCCCCGATACGGTTGAAACATAATGCCCCATAATCACATCCCAATCATGCAATATCAGACTCAAATTCTGAATAGAATTTAGTATGGCTACATCAGGCAAGGTGTTTCATGCACTGAAATCTAATATAATCTGTGAAAATGATTAGTCTGCCAAAATGGTGGAAGGCAGGGGCGGACTGGCACCATAAATCGGCCCTGGCATATTTGGCCCAAGCGGCCCTCAAATCGGTTGGGCACACCTAATTAAATACAAAATCTTTGCATTACCCTTAAATATGCATATCTTTTCAACTGTCATGGAGCAATGAAAGTGATATAGGCCTCATTGGTTATCTCTCTGACTAATCAGAGGTAGGCATGGAGCATATGATCTCCATATTCAAGTAGACTAACAAGCAATTATTAAAGAAGAGTTTCTGCTTGAATTCAAAGTATCATTTCAAATTATTCAATGGGCTACAATTGACAGCAGCACCAAAAATGACTGAAGCCTATGTGTAAAGAGTTAAATTACCCAGATTGTCTTAGACATTAATGTAATTTATACCAGTTATCACTGTAGGACAACTGAAACAACACAAAATAAACAGGGCTGTTGCTGGAAATATTTTATTCCTGTAGGCTATAGTACTTCCTACCTACATTGCTGGTACATTTTGGAACAGTACAGCTACATGAACTAATTCTCTTTAGTGTCTGACAGTAGCCTAGGCCTATAGGTTATACTGTTGGCTTGTGCATGACGTGACGTTTTGTAACCTACGTTTCCATCAGTCTAGTCTTTTATCCATTCTTTACCATGATAACCCTCCCAAGATAGAACCACCACTCATGCCATCGATGTTGAATTTTGGGCGTCTGACGGAAACTGATCAATCTGACCAACAATTAACGTCGATTTGACACTATTTTGCTGTCCGGGTTTGCAAATCATTCATTTAGAAAATTTAAGTTGCGCTATTTGTTATCATAATCACAGCACGGCTTTACTATGTTATCATTAGGCAACCATATCATTACATTATCGCAATTAATAAGTCATCATAATCATCATAGTCAGCATGGCATGTCACAGCCTACCTGCTCCACCACTGAGTTCTTATCATGTAGCCTCAACTAGGCTCGCACTCTCCACCACCTGCTCACTGTCCCTTGGTCTGTATATCCTCATTCAAACTCCACGAACTTCAACATGTTGCTGACATATGCTAGCCTACTTGCTATATTGTATTGAAGCTTCTACATTGGTTTTCATTTTGCACAATTGTCACTACCGGCACCCGCCGCAATTTCGTGTAGGCAACTTCGATTAACTTTTGATGCGCTCACAGAATCCTGGCTCTGAGCCAAAATGGGAGGGGTGGGGCCTGACGTGAGCTGTTATTGGATCAGTCCAGTGTCAATATTGAAATGTACCAATGGGCCGCTGATTGTCCTTCGTTTGGGCCGATCGTTGGCCAAAATAATTAAATTATATAGCCTATTCTATCGGCCCAAAAGGTGCGTCGGCCCACAGGGAAAATGCCCGGTATGCCAGATGGCCAGTCCGCCCATGGTGGAAGGGCCCATGGAACCACTAGGCGCACCCACCGTAGCACTGCCACTGACTCGGTGGCATAGTGAGATGCAGTTTTTACCTTAAAAAAAAAAACTAAGGTGGGTGCGCCTAGTGGTTCCATTATTATTACGGTTATGATTAGTGCCTGGGTTTTTTGTGATTTGGGAATAATTGTCAGAAGGACCTGCAGAACAAATTGATATTTGCAGATTCGTCTGGGATCTGGACGGCATGGATTGAATCTTTTAAACCACCATTAAAATGATGATCCTCAATGCTAGATCTGATCTAGACAGGGTAACAAAACATATGGAAATATTCAGACAACGTGATTATCTGATTGTGAAAATTTTTTACTCAGAAGAGCATAATGTAGTGTGAAATTACAAATGATAGAGTTCTCATACTTGATTATGTCACTACAAAAAT
The DNA here is from genome assembly GCF_046254945.1 of Alosa pseudoharengus. NCBI lineage: Eukaryota > Metazoa > Chordata > Actinopteri > Clupeiformes > Clupeidae > Alosa > Alosa pseudoharengus. Next base: position 33,741,739 of record NW_027468674.1, on the reverse strand, counting down.
ATATTCTACTCCCCCAACAAAAAGCTAACACATTGAACATTTTAGGAAAGAGTACCAAAATATCTCCTGGTCAGATTACAAATAACAGCAGCCCCAATAACATTAAATTGGTACAAATTTGCGTATACACATATATTAAAACATTCAGAAATTTTTAAAATCACATTCCTAAATTACATTATTCAATGTTGCAATAAAAATACAATAATAAAATAAGACCCAAGCCCCCTTTAAAAAGTTTTCACCCTAATAATTACAGCATATTAGGTGCTACACAGTAAAAGAAAGTACCTATCTGATATTAAAATATTCACTGTACTATTCTCTACCTGGACGGAAAGGGAAAGAGGTAGCAACGCTAATGCCTTGTGAGTACTGCAGTTGAAACCATCACATGTGCTTCCACAGCAACTTCATATCAGCATACAGGAAGCCTTCTTTGTGTAATCATACACAGTACTATGGATGTTAGCAGTGAGCGTAATTTGTTTTTCCCTTGTGTCGGTGGTTAGGCGCCCATGCAGATGCAAGGAATTTTGTATATATATTTATAAAAAAAAAAAAAAAAAAAAAAAAAATCACATAGGTAAAAAACAGTAACAAACAATAACATTAAAGGGGTGGTTCAGGATTTTGGACATAAGACCTCATTTCCAAGTAAGCAAGTGTGATATTTATCAGTGGAGACCGTTTTCAACACGTTTCATCCAGTCCTTGTAATTGCAGAGTTCGCAGGTGCTAGGCTAGCGCAAGTCAACGGTATGTGCTAGCCTGCCACTAAAGACAGTCTTACCCACTCCAAAGTACACCCGAGGCAAATTCCAGACAATCGATGTAAATGTCTGTGTTGATAGAATAGTGTAAGAAATACAACTACCCTCGCATCGCGTTGCAATAGTTATACTTTGGTCCCTGAAGTTGGTAGTAGTCATTTTGCATCTCAGCAGCGGACTGATATTACCAAGGCTACTACTAAGTATCCCCATTGGAGTGCGCTTTACTGTTTACTTTTCGGCGCAGTACTACTAACCGGAGCAAGTATAATTCCGTCGTGGTAAGAAACAAGTCCCTCAAAATGTAATGCGATCGTTGAAATGCAAGGATAGAATAACGTTAGAAATAACAGTATCAATACAGACATTTACATCGATAGTCTGGCGTTATAATTGATTTGCCTCAGGTGTACTGTGGAGTGGATAAGACTGTTTTTAGTGGCAGGCTAGCACATACCGTTGACTTGCGCTAGCCTAGCACCTGCGAACTCTGCAATTAGAAGGACTGGATGAAACGTGTTGAAAACGGTCTCCACTGATAAATATCACACTTGCTTACTTGGAAATGAGGTCTTATGTCCAAAATCCTGAACCACCCCTTTAAAACACTCCTTGGGCACCCCCTCACAAGACAATCCATCATGTGTTCCTTTTACTTTTGAGGCTTGCCTGCTTTCAGATTGTGCAAAGGTAACGCCCCAGGTATGGTAAGGAAAGACTGGGGAATGAGTGGTGGGTTAAGCAGGCAATGGAATCGGTGAAGAAACAGTGGTTGGTCATGGCAGGCACAGGTGGTGCGGTCACTTGTCTTCTGGGCCCCTCGCAGTGGTGTGGCTTCATGCATCAGACTCCAGACTGAGGGATTTGGCTAAAGGAGTTCAGTAGTTGTGGAAGCAGTAGTGTTTAGGCCATACTAGCAAGGCTGGAGTATTGGTGAACTCCAAGTTGTAGGCACTCTGAACAGTCAATCTGTGGACAAAAGATATCACATTGATAAATAGGTCAGCCAACAAAACAAAACAAGGTGTAAAAGCAGACAGAACAAGGACATTTATCAGCAATTTTTGGTTATAGTCACAGTCAAATGTCCTGTGCTTGGGGACTCCCTACAGCAGACAAACCTCTAACTGTAACCCCACCACCACCAACACCAAAGACACCCTTGTGTAAAGTGGGCACCTTCCTTCTTCAATTTTTTGCTGAATTTGGTCTACAACACCGCCAAAACCCTCAACAGTGGCGTCTGGTGTTCCAGAGATCTTTCCATAATCATAATGTGTTAGGACATAATGTCTATATTAAAGACAAAAACAAATATACCTTGAAGAAACAAAACAAGCTCTCAATGACTTTTCCGAACAGGACAAACGGCCGCCTTTAAAGATATCTAACAGGGGAGCGAGGCGACAAGTGCGTATCCAAAACAATCAAACTCTCTTTTCATGCCTTCTAAGATACTTTCGAACTTCGAATGTTATTTGTCAAGGGTTACCACCACAGGAGTATGAACCTGGATTAGGGTATCTAATCTGTCACTCTTCCTCTCTGTATCAGCTGAATGACATGTCTATACTGTGACATGATCTCCAGACTGGGACTCTCCAGACTCCAGATTTTTTCCTCAAAAAGAAATTCAAGGACTTTCAAGGGCCTTGGATTTTTTTTTTCAGATTCAAAAACTTTCAAGGATTTCAAGGATTTCAATTCACCACAATTTCAGTTTACAAGGCAATGAAGTCTTATCAATGGTACTGATAGACTTTACAAGGAATTCTCTGACCCTTTCAACCTGTCCTGTCACTCAACATGGAATTGTGCCATATGCCTAAACGCTTCACCAGTATCTCTACAATAGAAAGAATCATGTTACCCAACTCTTTTGCATCAATACATTTCCCTTATACATCTGCTAGGTTTCACTTTCAGATTGTCATTTATTCAACAGCACATGGCGCACCTGTTGCAAACATTCTTACATTGTCCATAAAAGCTTGAATGGGAGGATGCGCCCTCTTCTACAGCCTCTCCCTACCAACCAGAGTTGGTGCTCTTTATACCATTGCCATGGTGAAAACAAATAGTGAGATGGTGCATTTCCAATTAGTGTGGGATGTGGTGTAGTTGTGCAACTGAGTATCCTAAAATATGCTTTAACCAAAGTGAGGTCTGGAAATCATACAAAGGTCTCTGCTTTTGTTGCCTGAATCTGATGCTAAACCATGCCAATGATGCTCCAAACATCAAGAAAAACCTCTGATTCTGGATTCTGGCCTTCAAACAGGTTCCAGTCCTTGCGCACAATGCGCAGTAATATGAAAGACATAAATTAGAAGCACAAACCCCATTTTCCTTGACAGCGGTCTGTTATAGAGAATTAGCAGACCGCCGAACATTGGGAAGGCCCATTCAAGTGAATGGAGCACTCTGCAGCACTCTGAAGAGCCGTGTAATAAATAATGATTATTTGATTATTAAAAGGTGCTTTAAGTGATGTTACGTGGTTTCTAAGCTAAAACATTTTTTGTCACATACTGCAAACATCACCTCACCATCCGCTGCCTGCCTTCGCCCAACCTGGACCATAAAAACATAAACTGTTCCAGCAAATCACTGACAAGATGCTCGAAGTGACGTTACTCAACATGGCTTAGAGCGATCTTGCAATCCTTCAATAGCGTAATTTGTTAAAACCACAGCTTGAAATCCCTTACCGCAATTACCGAGTACCTTGGTGCCGGAAGGCTTCATATTGTTCTCTGTGTGTTCCCTTGAAGAAAACAAAAAATGCACATATTATACCTTAAGGTTTTGCACATAGCACTGTAATGAAATATATCCAGTGTGAAGACTCACATCTGATATCCTTCTAGAGACTTTTGGATCTCTTGCAGAACTTCTGTGAAACATGAAGAAAATGATATTACTACAAAATGCTTACTGCAGCATTGACACTGCACGGCCAAAAAAAAGTCGCCAACCCTGACATTTTATTGGACTGTGTCTTGCTCTGGTTATGATGCACATTCATGCATTCTCCATGACATTGTTTCAAATACAACATTCAACATTTGCTTGTCTAGAGTCGCATAATTATAGAGTTCTGTCATAAAACTTCTATGGTTTCAAGTAGGACACTATTATGGCCAATTCATCACAATGATTCCCCATCCACCTAGAACCTCTCTTTCAGTTTGAGACGAATCCTGGCATTGCCATCCTTGAACATGTCTATGCCATCAAGGAAGAAAAGACTGAAGCAATCCCCAGATCATAACACTGCCCTCCTGAGGTTTGTGAAGTGGACACTATGCAAAATGGGTGCGTTTCAGCACACATAATGAAATACGAACTCATAGGACTGGATCTTGTTCAGCTGGTCATAAGAAAACCAGTTGTTAGTGAGGCTAATTGGAAAGGATTTAATTTTCAAGGGAACATAAAGATTGGACTCTGGAACAATGGAAAAAGGTCATGAGATCTGATGACTCCAGATTTAGCCTACTCCACAGTGATTAACATGTCGGGGCAGGAAGCTTGTAAAGAGATGCACGCATCATGCATAGTGACCACTTTACACAACTCTGGGGTTGCCTCAGTTGGCCAGGTCTAGACTCAGCAATGTTGTGTGGCTATCAGTGATATCATTACTACCTGAATGTGCCGAATGACCAGGTTATCCCATCAACAGGGCTCCAGAGTGGTCTCACATGCAATCAATATTCTGTCCAGTTTGACAACAAATTTTCACTGGTCACACTTCACATTTTGCAGCATTACTTATACGTGAATTGTTCTTATAAACAGTCTTGACCGTTTTCGACTGCTGACTCTGTAGTCATCCTCAGAGTCAGCGGATCACTGCAGGATGACTGCAGAGTCAGCAGTCGAAACTGTCAAGGTATTCCAAAGCAAATTTACTGTACAAATACAGTTCCTTATTGAAATAGATATGAAAGTTAAAATGATCATCCATGCAGACTAGATGCAGACTAAACAAAATGCAGATTCACAGACAAGAATAAGCATACATGGCAAGCAACACAGAAAAGGAGAATTGGCGCCATCTCCTCTAGTGAGAGCCTGCTTTAACTGGTTACTGGTTACTAGTGTACTCACTCTCATCATTCAGCAAAGCATGCTCCATTACATGTCTAGCAGAATTCTCTGAAACACATATGTACACATACACAAAACATACATATATATCAATTGGATGAGCATAAGCATTTAAGAAAGCATGCAGAAAACAATATCAACTGATAACTACACAATTGCGGGCGTGTGCTGTTGCGAGTTTGTGTCACTTTGGATAAAAGCGCCTGCTAAATACCAGTCAACGTTTACTTTAAGTTTAGTTAACAATTGTAGATTGATTCATCATTTGACAAAGGGTTTTGGAAGGGGGTGGTCCTTCAAAGAAATGGCAATGTGTATTAATTGGGAATGTGCCAAATCTTCCACCACTTTACATTTTGTCAAAAAATGTGCTGAAAAGATCTGATGTTTTCTCTACCATTGTGATGCAGAACTCACACGAAAATGTTTTTCATGGTTGACACACTGATGCTTTACTAAATAACAGTTATACAATCCAAAATAAGTCAATAATCCCTCTGTCTCTGCTCTCATTTAACACCTACCTGTACTATGCAATGCACATTGTTGTCAGGCCTCTAAAAATGCATCACACACATCTACGATGTGTTCATGAAATATCTTAGACAACCAATCAGCAGCATCATCATTATATCTTGGTACAATAATGTGTGCTTATTGGTTCACTGAGGGTAAAGACATTTATTCCTTATTGGTTAGGTATTGAAATTTGGTTTTATTGATACTCAATGGTATCAGAGCTTTGGTGGCAAGGACACCTACGATCAGAAACAAAGACACTGGATAACAACACCACGTTCCCGTTTTGGACATTGTGTTGGTTTTTTGTCTATAGCAAAACCAGATGACTATTTGAGATTGAAATTGAAAATGGCTGACAGTCTGACTCATTCAGTAACATCAGTTAATTTTGTCTGTAACCAAATTAAAAATAGACCCAAAATATGCAGGAAAAGGTATTAGTATCAGCCCTAATAATGAATATCAGTTGATGCTTTTTCCATAAGCAAAGCATGTGAAGCATTTAGCCATGCAAGTTCTAATGATTGAATGCCATGAGAGTGAAGATCAAAACAAGGAATATCCATCTCACCATCATCACAGCCTTTTCTGACTCCCCTGCAAAGGCAATTAAATACAATATGAAGCCTTTATAAAGGCCTGCAAAACACTGAAGTAATAAAGTATTTTTGAGACACACACACAGTATATCCAATATAATTGTAGCACTGCAAAAGTTAAATGCACCTGGTCTAGGTGTACAGACCTGCCATCATAACCCTGCCCATCCCCAAGACTGGTCTTGCTGGGATCAACAGTGGAGGTGGGAATGTCTGGCAACTCCACTAAAGACCTCGGTTCCACCACCCAACGGGCAGACAGAGAAAAACGTTCAAACTCCGAAGGAGAAATCAAATAAAATCCTATGGGAGGAGAAATAGGACAAAATATATATATATTTTTTTAATGACAGGCTGGCAGAACAAAGCAGAGTATGTTAGGATGGAGAACTGTCTCTCTTGCCACCCCTAGGTTTGTTTCATCTAACCAGAAAACATTCCTCCAGATTAAGGTCTCCATCACAGTGCTAATCTGAAGCTTGTGGAAGGCTGCCCCCAGTGTTTGATCCAAGTTACACAATTTAAAAGCAGTGCCACTAAATATTAGGTTGAGCCAGCTGATCTATGTAGAGTTTTGACCCTCTGAGAACATAACATTATTTTACATTTATTAGGGCCCGAGCACCGAAGGGCGCAAGGCCCTATTATTTTTGTAAGGATTATTGGGGGCCAAGCAGCGAAGCTGCGAGGCAACCCATAGTGATTCTACGTATTTAGGGCCCGAGCACCGAAGGGCGCAAGGCCCTATTGTTTTTGTAAGGATTATTATTATTATTATTAGGGCCCGAGCACCGAAGGGCACAAGGCCCTATTGTTTTTGTAAGGATTATTATTATTATTATTATTATTATTATTAGGGCCCGAGCACCGAAGGGCGCAAGGCCCTATTGCTTTTGTAAGGATTATTAGGGCCCGAGCACCGAAGGGCGCAAGGCCCTATTGTTTTTGTAAGGATTATTATTATTAGGGCCCGAGCACCGAAGGGCGCAAGGCCCTATTGTTTTTGTAAGGATTATTATTATTATTATTATTATTAGGGCCCGAGCACCGAAGGGCGCAAGGCCCTATTGTTTTTGTAAGGATTATTAGGGCCCGAGCACCCGAAGGGCGCAAGGCCCTATTGTTTTTGTAAGGATTATTATTAGGGCCCGAGCACCGAAGGGCGCAAGGCCCTATAGTTTTTGTAAGGATTATTATTATTATTTTTCTATATTATTATTGTTATTCTACTTTTTTGCTTTCCTGTTTTTGAGGTGGTTAACATGGTCGAAAACTCTTGAAATTTGGCACACACGTCAGGTGTAACACATCGCAGTTAGGTACAAGAGCTTGACCCCGGGCGTGGCCCAGGGCCTCGCTAGCGCCCCCTTAGGTGACTGATCCCGTGGTTGGCAAATATTTTGAGGTGGTTAACATAATCGAAAAGTCTTGAAATTTGGCACACACATCTAGTGATACAGTGAATAGACAGGGATAAAAGCTTGGCACTGGGCGTTGCCCAGCAACTCCATAGCGCCCCCTTATGTCACTGTGACTTGTGGTTGGCATATAGTTTTAGATACACACACCAAATTTGGTGGGTGTATGTAACTCCCAAAAACAAACAACTTTTGTATTAACATGCCATTAGCCACGCCCACAGGAAGTGAGGTAATTGAGATTTTGTGCGTTGTGGACATGATCGATCCGATTCATGTCAAAGTTGGTATACATGACGCCGAGATGTTCCTGATTATAAATTGTGAAGCTTTTTTTTGATATGTTGTAATTTGACGAAATGGCAAAATTATTAATTTTAATACCCTTCCACTTAAACAATAAATTTGTCATAATTCACCATGCATGGCTTGAAATGTTTTAAATTTCACAGGTCATTGAAGACCATGTTAATGATAATATTCACATGCCCATAATGCATGTTTGCCATAGCGCCACCAACTGGCAACAGAAAGAATGACAATTATAGTGATGTCACATGATCAATTTGAACATACTCCTCCTAGACGGTTTGTCAGATTCATTTGAAATTTGGCAAACATTATGCCAAGATGTCGCTGATGTTAAATTGTGAATGGATTTTTGAATGTTGTAATATATTTGATATGATTTTAATATCTCACCACATAAACAGGAAATGTGTCATAAATCACAGTGCATTGAATGAATGGTCTGAAACTTCTCAGGTTAATAGATATTATAATTATGATAATATCCAGAGACCCTATGGGCCTGCCTGGCATAGCGCCACCACCTGGCCAAGCAGGAAAATGTGCCAGAAATTGGTAATGCCTTTATTTTTTGATCTGAAACTTTAAAAAATATTGGATATCATTATTGTGATGATATTCACATGCGTAATTCACAGGCCTAGCATAGCGCCACCTTCTGGCCAAGCAGGAAATGTGCCAGAAATGCTCTATGCTTTGAATAAATGGTCTGAAACTTCTAATGTTAATAGATATCATGATTATGATGTTATCCAGACACCCAATGGGCCTGCCTGACATAGCGCCACCACCTGGCCAAGCAGGAAATGTGCCAGAAATGGACAATGCCTTAAGTGATTGATCTGAAAGTTTACAAACATTTTGGATATCATTATTGTGATGATTCACATGTGTAATTTTCATGCCTAACATAGCGCCACCATCTGGCCAACCAAAAAGTGTTTCAGAAATGTTCTTTGCTTAAAATGAATGGTCTGAAATTTCTCAGGTTAATATATATTATTATTATGATGACACCCAATGGGCCTGCCTTGCATTACGCCCCAACCTGGCCAAGCGAATAAATGTGGCAGAAAATAAAATACAAAAACAAATAGCACACGCATCAAATATGTACATTTCACAAACGCACCACGTCGGTGCTTTGTTGGATTCCGACATGTCACGGGTTGCGGCCCGCAGGTGCTCGGGCCCGCCATTGCCGCTTGCGGCTATATTTAGGGCCCGAGCACCGAAGGGCGCAAGGCCCTATTGTTTTTGTAAGGATTATTATTATTCATTATTGTTATTCTACTTTTTTGCTTTCCTGTTTTTGAGGTGGTTAACATGGTCGGAAACGCTTGAAATTTGGCACACACGTCAGGTGTCACGCATCGCAGTTAGGTACAAGAGCTTGACCCCGGGCGTGGCCCAGGGACTCGCTAGCGCCCCCTTAGGTGACTGATCCCGTGGTTGGCAAATATTTAGAGGTGGTTAACATAATCGAAAAGTCTTGAAATTTGGCACACACATCAGGTGTCACACAAAGCAGCTAGGTAAAAAAGCTTGGCCCCGGGTATGGCCCATAGACTCGGTGGCGCCCCCTTACGTCCCCTTAGATGACAGATCCCGTGGTGGGCATATACTTTCAGTTACAAACACCAAATTTGGTAAGTGTGTGTATCTCCCCAAGATGAACAACTTTCGTATGTACAATGCATTAGCCACGCCCACAGGAAGTGAGGTAATTGAGAATTTGTGCGTTGTGGACATGATCAATTTTAACATACTCCTCCTAGACGGTTGATCCGATTCATGTCAAAGTTGGTATACATGACGCCGAGATGTTCCTGATTCGAAATTGTGAAGCCTTTTTTTGATATGTTGTAATTTGACAAAATTGCGAAATTGTTAATTTTAATACCGTTCCACACAAACAATAAATGTGTCATAATTAACCATGCATGGCTTGAAATGTTTTAAATTTCACAGGTCATTAAAGACCATGTTAATGATAATATTCACATGCCCATAATGCATGTTTGGCATAGCGCCACCAACTGGCAACAGAAAGAATGGCAATTATGCTGATTTCACATGATCAATTTGAACATACTCCTCCTAGACGGTTTGTCAGATTCATTTGAAATTTGGCAAACATTATGCCAAGATGTCGCTGATGTTAAATTGTGAAGGGATTTTTGATATGTTATATATTTGATATGATTTTAATATCTCACCACATAAAGAGGAAATGTGTCATAAATCACAGTTCATTGAATGAATGGTCTGAAACTTCTGAGGTTAATAGATATCATGTTTATGATGATATTCAGACACCCAATGGACCTGCCTGGCATAGCGCCACCACCTGGCCAAGCAGGAAATGTGCCAGAAATGGACAATGCCTTAAGTGATTGATCTGAAACTTTATAAAATATCAGATATCATTATTGTGATGATATTCACATTCGTAATTCACAGGCCTAGCATAGCGCCACCATCTGGCCAAGCAGGAAATGTGCCAGAAATGCTCTATGCTTTGAATAAATGGTCTGAAACTTCTCATGTTAATAAATATTATAATTATGATGATATCCAGACACCCAATGGGCCTGCCTGGCATAGCGCCACCACCTGGTCAAGCAGGAAATATGCCAGAAAATGGACAATGCCTTAAGTGATTGATCTGAAAGTTTACAAAAAATGTGGATATCATTATTGTGATGATATTCACATGTGTAATTTCCATGCCTATCATAGCGCCACCATCTGGCCAACCAAAAAGTGTATCAGAAATGTTCTTTGCTTAAAATGAATGGTCTGAAATTTCTCAGGTTAATATATATTATGATTATAATGACACCCAATGGGCCTGCCTTGCATTGCGCCCCCACCTGGCTAAGCAAGTACATGTGGCAGAAAATCAAATACAAAAACAAATAGCACACGCATCAAATATGTACATTTCACAAACGCACCACGTCGGTGCTTTGTTGGATTCCGACATGTCACGGGTTGCGGCCTGCAGGTGCTCGGGCCCGCCATTGCCGCTTGCGGCTATATTTATTATTATTATTATTTATTATTTATTATTGTTATTCTACTTTTTTGCTTTCCTGTTTTTGAGGGAGTTAACATGGTCGAAAATTCTTGAAATTTGGCACACACGTCAGGTGTCACGCAACGCAGTTAGGTACAAGAGCTTGACCCCGGGCGTGGCCCAGGGACTCGCTAGCGCCCCCTTAGGTGACTGATCCCGTGGTTGGCAAATATTTTGAGGTGGTTAACGTAATCGAAAAGTCTTGAAATTTGGCACACACATCAGGTGTCACACAAAGCAGCTAGGTAAAAAAGCTTGGCCCCGCGCATGGCCCAGAGACTCGCTAGCGCCCCCTTACGCCCCCTTAGATGACTGATCCCGTGGTGGGCATATACTTTCAGCTACACACACCAAATTTGGTAGGTGTTTGTATCTCCCCAAGATGAACAACTTTCGAATGTACAATGCATTAGCCACGCCCAACAGGAAGTGAGGTATTTGGGATTTTGTGCAGACTAATATGTGATGAAATATGTGATGAATCATGATGCCAAAGGAGGTGCTTCCCATGGGTGAAAACGCATGAAATTTGGCACACACATCAAGTGATACAGTGAATAGACAGGGATAAAAGCTTGGCACCGGGCGTTGCCCAGGAACTCCATAGCGCCCCCTTATGTCACTGTGACTTGTGGTTGGCATATAGTTTTAGATACACACACCAAATTTGGTGGGTGTATGTAACTCCCAAAAACAAACAACTTTTGTATTAACATGCCATTAGCCACGCCCACAGCAAGTGAGGTAATTGAGATTTTGTGCATTGTGGACATGATCAATTTTAACGTACTCCTCCTAGACGGTTGATCCGATTCATGTCAAAGTTGGTATACATGACGCCGAGATGTTCCTGATTATAAATTGTGAAGCCTTTTTTTGATATGTTGTAATTTGACGAAATGGCGAAATTATTAATTTTAATACCCTTCCACATAAGCAATAAATGTGTCATAATTCACCATGCATGGCTTGAAATGTTTTAAATTTCACAGGTCATTGAAGACCATGTTAATGATAATATTTACATGCCCATAATTCATGTTTAGCATAGCGCCACCAACTGGCAACAGAAAGATTGACAATTACACTGATGTCACATGATCAATTTTAACATACTGCTCCTAGACGGTTTGTCAGATTCATGTGAAATTTGGCAAACATTATGCCAAGATGTCGCTGATGTTAAATTGTGAAGGGATTTTTGATATGTTATATATTTGATATGATTTTAATATCTCACCACATGAAGAGGAAATGTGTCATAAATCACAGTTCATTGAATGAATGGTCTGAAACTTCTCAGGTTAATAGATATCATGATTATGATGATATTCAGACACCCAATGGGCCTGCCTGGCATAGCGCCACCACCTGGCCAAGCAGGAAATGTGTCAGTAATGCTCTATGCTTTGAATAAATGGTCTGAAACTTCTCAGGTTAATAGATATTATGATTATGATGATATCCAGACACCCAATGGGCCTGCCTGGCATAGCGCCACCACCTGGTCAAGCAGGAAATGTGCCAGAAATGGACAATGCCTTAAGTGATTGATCTGAAAGTTTACACAAATTTTGGATATCATTATTGTGATGATATTCACATGTGTAATTCACAGGCCTAGCATAGCGCCACCCTCTGGCCAAGCAGGAAATGTGCCAGAAATGCTCTATGCTTTGAATAAATTGTCTGAAACTTCTCAGGTTAATAGATATTATGATTATGATGATATCCAGACACCCAATGGGCCTGCCTGGCATAGCGCCACCACCTGGTCAAGCAGGAAATGTGCCAGAAATGGACAATGCCTTAAGTGATTGATCTGAAAGTGTACAAACATTTTGGATATCATTATTGTGATGATATTCACATGTGTAATTTCAATGCCTAACATAGCGCCACCATCTGGCCAACCAAAAAGTGTATCAGAAATGTTCTTTGCTTAAAATGAATGGTCTGAAATTTCTCAGGTTAATATATATTATGATTATGATGACACCCAATGGGCCTGCCTTGCATTACGCCCCCACCTGGCCAAGCGAGTAAATGTGGCAGAAAATAAAATACAAAAGCAAATAGCCAACGCATCAAATATGTACATTTCACACACGCACCACGTCGGTGCTTTGTTGGATTCCGACATGTCACGGGTTGCGGCCCGCAGGTGCTCGGGCCCGCCATTGCCGCTTGCGGCTATATTTAGGGCCCGAGCACCGAAGGGCGCAAGGCCCTATTGTTTTTGTAAGGATTATTATTATTATTATTATTATTATTGAGTATTATTATTGTTATTCTACTTTTTTGCTTTCCTGTTTTTGAGGTGGTTAACATGGTCGAAAACTCTTGAAATTTGGCACACACGTCAGGTGTCACACATCGCAGTTAGGTACAAGAGCTTGACCCCGGGCGTGGCCCAGGGACTCGCTAGCGCCCCCTTATTTGACTGATCCCGTGGTTGGCAAATATTTTGAGGTGGTTAACATAATCGAAAAGTCTTGAAATTTGGCACACACATCTAGTGATGCAGTGAATAGACAGGGATAAAAGCTTGGCACTGGGCGTTGCCCAGCAACTCCATAGCGCCCCCTTATGTCACTGTGACTTGTGGTTGGCATATAGTTTTAGATACACACACCAAATTTGGTAGGTGTATGTAACTCCCAAAAACAAACAACTTTTGTATTAACATGCCATTAGCCACGCCCACAGGAAGTGAGGTAATTGAGATTTTGTGCGTTGTGGACATGATCAATTTTAACGTACTCCTCCTAGACGGTTGATCCAATTCATGTCAAAGTTGGTATACATGACGCCGAGATGTTCCTGATGATAAATTGTGAAGCGTTTTTTTGATATGTTGTAATTTGACAAAATGGCGAAATTATTAATTTTAATACCCTTCCACATAAACAATAAATGTGTCATAATTAACCATGCATGGCTTGAAATGTTTTAAATTTCACAGGTCATGGAAGACCATGTTAATGATAATATTCACATGCCCATAATGCATGTTTGGCATAGCGCCACCAACTGGCAACAGAAAGAATGACAATTATACTGATGTCATATGATCAATTTGAACATACTCCTCCTAGACGGTTTGTCAGATTCATTTGAAATTTGGCAAACATTATGCCAAGATGTCGCTGATGTTAAATTGTGAAGGTATTTTTGAATGTTGTAATATATTTGATATGATTTTAATATCTCACCACATAAACAGGAAATGTGTCATAAATCACAGTGCATTGAATGAATGGTCTGAAACTTCTCAGATTAATAGATATCATGATTATGATGATATCCAGACACCAAATGGGCTTGCCTGGCATAGCGCCACCACCTGGCCAAGCAGGAAATGTGCCAGAAATGGAAAATGCCTTAAGTGATTGATCTGAAACTTTATAAAATATTGGATATCATTATTGTGATGATATTCACATGCGTAATTCACAGGCCTAGCATAGCGCCACCTTCTGGCCAAGCAGGAAATGTGCCAGAAATGCTCTATGCTTTGAATAAATGCTCTGAATCTTCTCAGGTTAATAGATATTATGATTATGATGATATCCAGACACCCAATGGGCCTGCCTGGCATAGCGCCACCACCTGGTCAAGCAGGAAATGTGCCAGAAATGGACAATGCCTTAAGTGATTGATCTGAAAGTGTACAAACATTTTGGATATCATTATTGTGATGATATTCACATGTGTAATTTCAATGCCTAACATAGCGCCACCATCTGGCCAACCAAAAAGTGTATCAGAAATGTTCTTTGCTTAAAATGAATGGTCTGAAATTTCTCAGGTTAATATATATTATGATTATGATGACACCCAATGGGCCTGCCTTGCATTACGCCCCCACCTGGCCAAGCGAGTAAATGTGGCAGAAAATAAAATACAAAAGCAAATAGCCCACGCATCAAATATGTACATTTCACACACGCACCACGTCGGGGCTTTGTTGGATTCCGACATGTCACGGGTTGCGGCCCGCAGGTGCTCGGGCCCGCCATTGCCGCTTGCGGCTATATTTATTATTATTTTTCTATATTATTATTGTTATTCTACTTTTTTGCTTTCCTGTTTTTGAGGTGGTTAACATGGTCGAAAACTCTTGAAATTTGGCACACACGTCAGGTGTCATGCAACGCAGTTACGTACAAGAGCTTGACCCCGGGCGTGGCCCAGGGACTCGCTAGCGCCCCCTTAGGTGACTGATCTCGTGGTTGACATAAATTTTGAGGTGGTTAACATGGTTGAAAAGTCTTGAAATTTGACACACACATCAGGTGTCACACAAAGCAGCTAGGTAAAAAAGCTTGGCCCCGGGTATGGCCCAGAGACTCGCTAGCGCCCCCTTATGTCACTGTGACTTGTGGTTGGCATATAATTTTAGATACACACACCAAATTTGGTGGGTGTATGTAACTCCCAAAAACAAACAACTTTTGCATTAACATGCCATTAGCTACGCCCACAGGAAGTGAGGTAATTGAGATTTTGTGCGTTGTGGACATGATCAATTTCAACGTACTCCTCCTAGACGGTTGATCCGATTCATGTCAAAGTTGGTATACATGACGCCCAGATGTTCCTGATTATAAATTGTGAAGCCTTTTTTTGATATGTTGTAATTTGACGAAATGGCAAAATGATTAATTTTAATACCCTTCCACATAAACAATAAATTTGTCATAATTCACCATGCATGGCTTGAAATGTTTTAAATTTCACAGGTTATTGAAGACCATGTTAATGATAATATTCACATGCCCATAATTCATGTTTGGCATAGCGCCACCAACTGGCAACAGAAAGAATGACAATTATACTGATGTCACATGATCAATTTGAACATACTCCTCCTAGAGGGTTTGTCAGATTCATTTGAAATTTGGCAAACATTATGCCAAGATGTCGCTGATGTTAAATTGTGAAGGGATTTTTGAAATGTCGTAATATATTTGATATGATTTTAATATCTCACCACATAAAGAGGAAATGTGTCATAAATCACAGTGCATTGAATGAATGGTCTGAAACTTCTCAGGTTAATAGATATCATGATTATGATGATATCCAGACACCCAATGGGCCTGCCTGACATAGCGCCACCTCCTGGCCAAGCAGGAAATGTGCCAGAAATGGACAATGCCTTAAGTGATTGATCTGAAACTTTATAAAATATCAGATATCATTATTGTGATGATATTCACATTCGTAATTCACAGGCCTAGCATAGCGCCACCATCTGGCCAAGCAGGAAATGTGCCAGAAATGCTCTATGCTTTGAATAAATGGTCTGAAACTTTTCAGGTTAATAGATATTATGATTATGATAATATCCAGACACCCAATGGGCCTGCCTGGCATAGCGCCACCACCTGGTCAAGCAGGAAATGTGCCAGAAAATGGACAATGCCTTAAGTGATTGATCTGTTTACGAAAAATTTGGATATCATTATTGTGATGATATTCACATGTGTAATTTCCATGCCAAACATAGCGCCACCATCTGGCCAACCAAAAAGTGTATCAGAAATGTTCTTTGCTTAAAATGAATGGTCTGAAATTTCTCAGGTTAATATATATTATGATTATGATGACACCCAATGGGCCTGCCTTGCATTTCGCCCCCACCTGGCCAAGCAAGTACATGTGGCAGAAAATAAAATACAAAAACAAATAGCACACGCATCAAATATGTACATTTCACAAACGCACCACGTCGGTGCTTTGTTGGATTCCGACATGTCACGGGTTACGGCCCGCAGGTGCTCGGGCCCGCCATTGCCGCTTGCGGCTATATTTATTATTATTATTTGTTCACCTTTTTGCTATTTTTGAGGTGGTTAGCATGGATGAAAAGTCTTGGAATTTGGCACACGCATCTGGTATTACAATGGCTACACAGGCATAAAGGCTTGGCCCCGGGCGTGGCCCAGGGACTCAGTAGCGCCCCCTTAGGTGATTGATGCAGTGGTTGGCACATACTTTCAGCGAGACACACCAAATTTGGCAAGTGTGTGTATCTCCCCAAGATGAACAACTTTTGTATGTACAATGCATTAGCCACGCCCAACAGGAAGTGAGGTATTTGGGATTTTGTGCGGACTAAAATGTGATGAAATGTGATGCCAAAAGAGGTGCTTCCCATCGCTGAAAACGCATGAAATTTGGCACACACGTCAAGAGGTACCGTGAATACACAGGGGAAAAGCCTTGGCACCGGGCGTTGCCCAGGAACTCCATAGCGCCCCCTTATGTCACTGTGACTTGTGGTTGGCATATAGTTTTAGATATACACACCAAATTTGGTGGGTGTATGTAACTCCCAAAAACAATCAACTTTTGTATTAACATGCCATTAGCCACGCCCACAGGAAGTGAGGTAATTGAGATTTTGTGCGTTGTGGACATGATCAATTTTAACGTACTTCTCCTAGACGGTTGATCCGATTCATGTCAAAGTTGGTATACATGACGCTGAGATGTTCCTGATTATAAATTGTGAAGCTTTTTTTTCATATGTTGTAATTTGACGCAATGGCGAAATTATTAATTTTAATACCCTTCCACATAAACAATAAATGTGTCATAATTCACCATGCATGGCTTGAAATGTTTTACATTTCACATGTCTTTGAATACCATGGGAGTGATGATATTCACATGCCCATAATGCATATTTTGCATAGCGCCACCACCTGGCAACAGAAAGAATGGCAATTACACTGATGTCACATGGTCAATTTTAACATACTCCTCCTAGACAATTTGTCAGATTCATGTCAAATTTGGCAAATATGATGCCAAGATGTTGCTGATGTTAAATTGCGAACGGATTTTTGATATGTTGTAATATGTCATGATTTTAATATCTCACCCTATAAACAGGAAATGTGTCATAAAGTCACAGTGCATTGAATGAATGGTCTGAAACTTCTCAGGTTAATAGATATTATGATTATGATGATATTCTGACACCCAATGGGCCTGCTTGGCATAGCGCCACCACCTGGCCAAGTAGGAAATGTGCCAGAAATGGACAATGCCTTAAGTGATTGATCTAAAACTTTATAAAATATTGGATATCATTATTGTGATGATATTCACACATATAATTCACATGCCTAGCATAGCGCCACCATCTGGCCAAATAGGAAATATGCCATAAATGCTTTATGCTTTGAATGAATGGTCTGAATCGTCTCAGGTTAATAGATATTATGATTATGATGACATCCAGACACCCAATGGGCCTGCCTGGCATAGCGCCACCACCTGGCCAAGCAGGAAATGTGCCAGAAATGGACAATGCCTTAAGTGATTGATCTGAAACTTTATAAAATATTGGATATCATTATTGTGATGATATTCACATGTGTAATTCACATGCCTAGCATAGCGCCACCATCTGGCCAAGCAGGAAATGTGCCAGAAATGGTCTATGCTTTGAATGAATGGTCTGAAACTTCTCAGGTTAATAGATATTATGATTATGATGATATCCAGACACCCAATGGGCCTGCCTGGCATAGCGCCACCACCTGGTCATGCAGGAAATGTGCCAGAAATGGACAATGTGACTGATCTGAAAGTTTACACAAATTTTGGATATCATTATTGTGATGATATTCACACGTCTAATTTCCATGTCTAACATAGCGCCACCATCTGGCCAACCAAAAAGTGTATCAGAAATGTTCTTTGCTTAAAATGAATGGGCTGAAATTTCTCAGGTTAATATATATTATGATTATGATGACACCCAATGGGCCTGCCTTGCATTGCGCCCCCACCTGGCCAAGCAGGTACATGTGGCAGAAAATAAAATACAAAAACAAATAGCACACGCATCAAATATGTACATTTCACAAATGAACCACGTCGGTGCTTTGTTGGATTCCGACATGTCACGGCTTGCGGCCCGCAGGTGCTCGGGCCCGCCATTGCCGCTTGCGACTATATTTCATTTTGTGTCTACTATTATTCTGGAATTTAACATCAAAATAAAGTAGTTGTCATAACTAATAGAGTATTGGAATGGATTATTAGGAAAACTACAAAGAAAAAAACTGTTAGGAAAACATACAAAAAATGTGTTTGAACGCGAGCTAAACTAAATAGCTAACCATAAATAAGGTTTTTTATAAGTATAATAAATTGAAACACGATTTATAATGTAGAATTGTATGTGCCCAGCTAAAAGCTGAATTATCTGATCGCATTTAAGATGAGCTAAACAAGCAAACATGAGCAAAACCAAGAACTTGAACATTTCCCCAAGGCTGCATAAATCAACTGATTTTTTGTTCATGGAAGTCCATGGGGGTGAATAATGCTGAATGCTTAATGGTAAGTGAGAGTGTAACTGCTTACCCTGGCCATGTTTGGTGAAAACGCAGGAAGCAATGCCACTGACATCCTCACGACGTATGCAAGGGTGGTGTACTTGCATTTTAATGGCAGGAAGTGAGATCACATGCAGTTCACCTTGATTGCTCAACACCACAAGGCTGTTTTCACCATAGTCCTCTACCCTACTGCTGCCAAACAAGGCCACGCCCACACGACGCACTCGTGAGCCATCAATAGCAGTCAACTTCAGCTTGGTCTTTGTGCTCACTTTAGGCAACGTGAATAGCTAGAATTGAACACACCACACAAGAAAATTAGACAAAAGAGAAAGACATTCAGTTACACATTTCTATACTGAGTCTGAGGACAATTACTGTACGTTAAAATGAAATGTGTGTGTTCTCCTTTACTGCAAATAGTCTATACAACTTTAAAACAAGGTTAAATAACTCTTCTTCAAACTTGTGGTGAAATTAAGTACCTCAACCAAAGCCTAATAGTTTGATTGCTGACCTTGAATTGCTCCTCAGATATGACCAAGAGGTGGTGAGAGGCCAGCATGTCTGGACTGCGGGCCAGATCATGGGCTACTTCCAGGGGTTCAGGGAGGGGTACACCCCTTCCATCAAGGACCACCAGCCCCACGACAGGAGCACGATGCATCAGCTGGATCTCTTTAGCTAGAGGGTGAGAGAAATTAGAGGACATCGCCAAGTCACAAAACACTAAGGTCTATCTTCAAGTGCTATGGCATAATCTACCTGACTGTCAACAAAACAAACTCACTCTTAATACACTCCTAACTCCCACTTCATCAGTACCCATGAGGTCTTTGTTTAAAAGGAAGTTTGAAATGTCCTGATACACTTTAACATACTTCCTGATACACTGTAACTGTAACTTTATTGCACCCAGGAGGGAAATTAGTCTTGGGCATTAAGTAGCACTACTTTCCATTGATAATGTTACTTTATGAATACTACCTGTAATATACCTATTACCTATAATATTGACATATGACAAAGTTTATACAGTTCAGGTGTTTTTAACTGGAGAAACCTGCATGATATTCTGATAAGTCAGATGGGACTTGAGTCTAACCTTGCTGGGCAGTTACTGATTCCTCCATCCTATGTTCCACAGGCGGTAGGCGTAGCATGTAGGCAAATACAGCACCACCATTTGTTCCAGCCCACAGAGATGGTGTGTTATGGGTACCTGATAGGAATTACAATCTGCATGACTACACAGACACATGACTATACATTCTATCTTACTATAAATAAAACTAAGTTACACAAGGTTTCTTCAATATTCAAATATAGCAAAGTCAAATATAGAGTCAACAGTCAAAGGGGGTGGGGCTCTGGGGTTGGGTTATAAAAATGTGTGCAGTTCTTGCAACCACTCACTGTCAGTAATGAAGGAGTCTGCGAAATAGAGCGTTCTAACAAGACCAGTAAAGGAGTCATCAGAGGAGCGAGCTTCAATCCTTCTCTGAACTGGTGCCAACTCCATTTCCTGCAGAGCTTCTGCCTCCAGCTTTGCGTTTATCTCCTGCAGCTACTCAGGGAAATAAACATGTGCAGACAAATACACTTTGCATATCAATATTTGACAGTAATAATTTAGCATTAATTCAATTTAATAGAAAGCTTGCCATTTCACTTTTGGCTGTTAAAATCAAATTACAATCTCATCACATATTACCAATGTGATTAGAGCACATTTAAATCTATGCATTTTACATACAAAAAAAACAAAGTTGCCACACTAGATAAGCACCATCTTAAGGCCAACTTATCAGATTTTATGTAAGAACTGTGTAGGCATTCCTTACGCATTGAACCTTAATGTGTCAATGAACCTTAACCCTTAGAACCCTAAGCTGTTTTTAGGGCATTTTCACTACCTTTATTCATAAGGATTTATTCTGGTCATTGTAAGTGCCACACACACATATTATATATTGTTTTTTTCAGCAGAGTCTAGGCTATCCATCATTTCATGTATTAGTACTAGCATTGATTTTATTTAGATTTTTAAAGAATTAAAATATAAAAATCATATTATAAAAATTCTTATATTTTGACCTGTATCTCACCACAGCAAGCTCATAGCTCCACATTCATTTCATGTGTGTGTAGGGCACTGTCCTGAAACGGGCAATATAATTGCCATGTTGGAGGGATACTCTGGGGCTGAGCAATTTACAGAAATATGTGGTGTGTGATTTACGGAAATAAATGCCATTTTTTATTTAGCGTTGAAAAATGACCATTCTGCGCTCCATATCTGTGACACGAACTGATCTGACCTGACTTGACCCAAGGTTGCGTGTTAGCCTGCGTGTGCCTATGGTGTATGCACTCATGATGATTCTCAACTTTTTACTGCATTGCCATGAACAAAGTAAAGGCAAAAAAGGTGTTTCTTTGTTGAACAAATTGGGATGCAATGTGAGCCTTGAATTGGATGCCATGCAGGAATTTGCTAGGATTTCAAAATCGGATTATGAACATGTTTTGCCATAGAGAAACACACGATAGCGTTGGATTATAAACATGCTTTGCCACAAAAACAGACAAAAATGTGGGATAAGTCCAGCTATATGAAGTTATTATTTTGCTGTCACTTCGTCTGTTTTATAACCCAGAAGGATGTATTTGGTATCAAATGATAGCTCTGTGTCTCCTCTTTCATCTAACATACGTGGCATATATATCCGATCACGGGTCCGCGAGTAATTACTCCCAGAGTAAAGGGTGTGCAGCGTTAGTTTGTGTACATGACGTTAATATTTTGCAGTCACTTCGTCTGTTTTTATAAGCCAGGAAGATCGATATCCATGGTACCATGGATAGCCCTGTTTCTCCTCTTTCATCTGATATGCTTGCCATATCTGTGCGATCACGGATTCGCGAGTAATTCAAACGAGAGTATTGGGTGCGCAGGTGAACGCAGAGAAGTATATATGATGCAATTTGATTTAATTTCATGATTTTTTTTCATTTTCATACTTGATCGTACAGACAAGTGCATAGTATCTTTGGAAAGCCCCTTCTCTGTCATGCAATAAAGGTTTTATCTCGTTGCGATGAACAGTCGCGGAGCAATGTAACAGAGAAGAAAGGGTGTGTTTTTTGACGCACTTTGCGTCAATCGGGTTCTAAGGGTTAATGTAATAGGAAGTGTCTTGTAAAGTGCCATCTCACCTTAGCTGCATTGTTTGTCTGATGTTTGCGCATTGACACTCGGCTGCGGCGGATCCGACGGAATGATTGACGCAAAGATTTCTTGATGGATTTCACACGAGACAATGGACCCTCCATAGCCAGCTGATCACTGGGGTTAAGGGTGCACCTGTCATAAAATAAGCACACACATCAATTACAAAGAACTTGAGCAACTAATTGGGAAATTAGAACTGAAGAGACATTCATATAATGGTAATAAAATCACAAATACTGTGAATGTACAATTGTTTGTGTTCCCAAATCGACAATACGTTTTAACAGAAACATTCCTTTTTCAATCATCATTATTTCCTCGAAATGACTATTTATTGATTTCATTACCAACTGAAAACAAAACTCTCCAATGACAAAGAGACCTCTAATTCACCTGGCTAGAACACTGCTCTTCTGCTGATAGTCATATACACCAAAACCATGGCTGGTCCCAAAGGCCACCAGTTTCCACTCAGAGTGAAGGGCAATGGCTGTGACTACAGCTGGAGGCTGACACTGCACCAAGGCAAAGGGCTGGAATCCAGGAGGGAAAGAAACAGGCTCTTCTCTCACATCCAAACGGGCATGGCCTTTCCAGCGGAAGCCATCCTGGCCCTGAAGCAAGTCCACAACTGTGGCTGGAACCACCTGCTCTGCATTCTCATCATTCAGCTCGAGCACCAGGATCTGGTGGAGATCAGAAAAGATAAGAAAATGTCTTCTGATGTGTTCAAACATAATATATGAGAATAGTTCTCTTTATGGACTTTTTAACTGGTCTATTGAGGGTTTTATTGGGGTAAAACTAATGGCCAAGCAATTCACAAAACCTAAAATGAAGACATTAGGATCCAAAACATCTTCATTCGTTAATTTTTCTGTTTGTGTGTAGTATTAATACATACGATCTGAAAAATGAGATCCACAATATTGTAAAGATGCACAATAAGTCAGTAGCCAGGAACAATCCAGTGTAAGACAAATTCATTATGATAACAATTCGGGTTCAACATGCTTTAACAAAAAGTTAAGAAAACAGGAAATAAATGTAATATTTCAAAATTACACAAAACAATAACAGTACTAACAAAATGTCAACAAATGTAATTTTAAAATAGCAGACCATAAAGAATTATTTCAAGTTTATGTGTACATAGTTATGTGTTCCATATTTTGTTGATGTTTGAAGAGAAAACAGATTAATATAACCCTTACACAAATAAATACAAATAATTCTAAAAATACAGTGAAAATAGTTAGCCATCATTGTCTGAGGGTAGGCACCAGGTTGTGAACAAAGATAGACTGTCTGCCAGGTGTTCCTAACTTCCCCTGAGAGTGGTACACAGTTACACTTTAAAGCATAAAAGGAGAACAGTAAACTCTTTCATCTTTCAACTTACAAAGGCCAATGAATGACTGCTTAGCACTAATTTAATGTGTCCTGTGGAATATATGGCTAGGTCCATCCACACTCAAATGGAAAATCTGTCAACATGAGAGTTAGATCTTTTGGTACATTCAATCAGTATGATTATGCATTCATCCAGTGATTTACTCATACTGTGCATATTTTGAGAAGTGATGTGTGGTTCTCTCCGTTTAATCGGCCAACCCTCAAATAGTAACAAACACACTTCTGAACAAAGAACTACCCCTTCCCCAAAATAACTGTACAATTTTTGAAAACCTGGAAGTTTCTGCAAAGCATGTCTAGGTGTGTTGCTTATTTCAATAGATTAATTAAGTCCAGCGTCAAGAGTAAGCAAGTCAAGTCTACCTGAAATGTATTCAGAGGATATGAGAAATAGTTCAACTACATTGAAATCTGCATAACCACTTTTGTGCAGTGAACTACTGAAACAACAACCCATTTTTAACCTTAAAAGGGAAGGATTGTCGTAATCAATAAAACATTAACATGCCCTGCCATTTCCATTCATGTTGAAAGCCCAGATGTTATACCCCCTCTCGCCCACTGTGGTCCTCTAATGAGCGTTTGCTGTGTCTGACTTTCACTACCACGTCACAGTCCAGACTCTTTTGGCCTGGGATTCCTGGGGTGCGTTTCCCAAAAGCATAGCTGCTAACTTGTTAGCAACTTAGTTGGTTGGCAATGGGAAATTTCACTGCAACCAACCAAGTTGCTAACTTAGTTAGCAACATGTATGCTTTTGGGAAACGCACCCCTGGTTGGTGAAATGATTAACGCGATGCTTTTCATTCTAGTGATAGTTTTGGGATTTTCAAAGTGTTCAAAGACTCATCTGTTTATCTAACTAATTAATTCTCATTACAGAGTCTCGGTTTGGGTATGTTTATGGCTATTACTATTATAATGATTTGCTATTGTTATTATTCTTAAATCAGTCTATTTAGTCTATTATTATTAGTAGTATTTTTATATAGGATATATGG
This sequence comes from Alosa pseudoharengus, assembly GCF_046254945.1. Taxonomy (NCBI): domain Eukaryota; kingdom Metazoa; phylum Chordata; class Actinopteri; order Clupeiformes; family Clupeidae; genus Alosa; species Alosa pseudoharengus. The sequence continues at coordinate 33,716,902 of NW_027468674.1, read as the reverse complement.
CTACTTCAAACTGTTAATTTTTAATTACAATATTTACTGTTATTATTGTATGACAAAAGTGTCTGCTAAGAACCATAAAAGTTTTAAATTAAGTTCTAAATTAAATTCTATCAGACACAAGGCAAGTCGGCCCGCTGGGATAATGCCAAGTATGCCAGATTACCATTCCACCACAGATGACTTGGTAAAGACGGCAAATATAGCCATCTGACATGACCAGAGCGAAAATCTCACCTGTCCTGCTGTGCCTGCTACTGTCAGGTAACCACTGTATTTACAAAGATGGATCTTTTGTATGCCAAGTCGAGGGTCATCACTATAGGGATCAAAGCATCCAACCTACAACACCAAGAGCCACTTTAGTTTTGTAAAAGAGGTGCACCACATCAACACACACACAAAAATATAAAATAGTTTAACTGCTACTAAAGTCAGTTCCAGGGCTACCTTGCGGAATGGTGGCCACTCTCCCTCTGCCCCCTGATTCAAGTTGTCATTTGGATCTGCATCTGTGTGGAAAACCCCTGCAGTGCTGAGCTTATACATGGGATACAGGCAGACCCCAGAGGCGTCCCAGAAACGTACAGTACCATCTTCATGTCTGTTGACGTAAAGCAAAGAATGATACAAAATTATCTTTGAAGGTGCAATCAAAGGCTAACAATCAACGGCTAACTAGTATATTACGAGGCAACTCTTATTGTAAGGAACCCATCAGAGGAATTGTAAAAGCTTCTTTTGTCATGTTTCCATGAAAACTTGTGGCCCCACCGAGCTGAGGTGCGCTTGGCTCATTGACCTGACACAGCCTGATGTTTGTGTTTCATTAGCAGCTTCCCGACTATCGCCCCAAAGACGTGCAGACAGGGGCGAGCAGGGGCTAGACGTTTCCCCACTGTCGGGCCAAAGCTGGGTTAACAACATGTGACATTATACATATACTGCTCTTCTAGACACTCCAAGCACTTCACAGTGAAGGGGAACCTAACAAACCAACAGCAATGTGGGAGTGTGGAGGCAAATGGCTTCCCCATGATCACTTCTGGTGCTTAATGGTGCCTCCGCAGGGCTTCCTCAGGGCTATTGTCCCCAGGTCTCTGGCCTCACCTTTACCCTCCCACAAACCTGCACTTAGAGGCCGTTTACACGACACCGCCGGGTGGATTTTCTCTTACCGCTTTCACACCTTTAACGACTCCGGCAAGAAAAAACCTCGCGTGTACACACAGAGGTGTAACCGGCTAAATGTGCTGTAGTGCATATGCCAGACCAGTCGATGGCGCCGCTGTGCAGAAGCTTCACGATCATTTCGCGTGAATCGCGTAGAAGAAAACATTGTTGAAACAGTTTGTTAAGCCAGAGAATGTCTAATAAGTGCTCTGGTTAAGCAGTCGCATGAAATTAGGAGACTACAGACAATTCGGTTTTCAATTCAACTGTTAAACTAATAAAGTTCATTTTTTTTATTTTTTATTTATTTATTTAAAGAGGAATGCCTCTTGAGATGTGGCATCTCATTTTCGAGAGGGTCCTCGATAGGACTGGACAAAGACAAAGGGACAAGATACTACAGTACAGTACAGTACAACATACACATTCACTCACATACAGCCCCCTTCCCCCAACCCCAACCCAACAGCTCCCATTCCCTAATAATACATACATATACACGTATATACAACAAGCATACATCTACATATCCACATATATATATATACAGAGACACATATATGCATGCGCACAGTACATACATACACATATACGAAAATATAGACACGTACGCTCACATATCTATAACAGGGCATATTGACAGATCAGACAGATCAAAGACACACAAAAAGCATTAATGAAAACAGTTACAACGGTTACTTGCTTTCAGATATGTGAACAAAGATGTCTTGAAGCGACTCAAGGATGTAATTGATCTTAAGGCCCCAGGCAGGCTATTCCAGTCAAAGGGAGCCTTGTATTTAAATGAACGCCTGCCGCTTTCTTTGGAGATATGTGGTACTGTAAATGATAGATATTCGGTGTGCCTCAAACTATAGTTTGTTTGGTAAGGTATTAAATGTTGTTGCAGGTAGAGTGGATAACTAAGATGTATGCACTTAAAAATAAGCTGGAACCAATGAATTTTCAAGGTATGTGACTGCTATGTGAAATTTCAAATGCTTAGCCTACGCATTGCATTAGGTCTGAGCACCAATGGAGAAAACACTAACATGCAGTAAGCTAATGTTGAGAACTTGATCGTCTTTGGATTATATTGGATCATCATTCTGAGACGTGTGCAGCTTCAATCAAGAGTAGCAAATTGCCCTCACAAGCTGTGTCTCAGAGCAAGTGGAGTTACGTGAGTAGGCTTAGTTGAGTGTCGTGTTTGATCGGCCCCACTCACAAATTTTTTGGCATATTTATAGCATTCTGAGTGTCTGTATGCTTGGCACCACTCATTGCTATCATTGTTAGATTCCTTGGTTGTTGCTTAGTTGAGTGTCCGTGTGTAATCGGCTCCAATCACTAATTAATTTAGTTACAGCATCGTGAGTTAGTCTGTATGCTCGGCACCTCTCACGACTAATTTACGTTATTACACCTTTATTAACGTTACGTGCAAATTTAGTTGAGTCCGCGCGTTAGCGGCTCCATTCACTTATCAATAGCCAATTAAGTTAGCCTACACATTGAGTGTCTGTATGCTCGGCACCACTCATTGATATTGTTGTTATTACAAGTTATGTCGAGTGTCCGTGTGATGATCGGCTCCACTCTTGTCTGACTGAGAAACCCTGTCACGGTTTGCTCACAACTGGCTTGCATCCGAACACCTAACTTAGTGGTTGTCGGTGCTTCTGTTATTGCCACTGGGATGGCCTATCTTAGAGCGCGGCTGCGTTAAGGTGGGCCTCCCTATAACAACGTTACCTGGCTACTGCTGACTGGATTGGATTGAATTGAGTTGGGTAAGTATAGCCTGTGAATTCTCCATCTCTGGGTAACGTTCATCTTGAGGCTACTGAGCGCCCGAGTTTGATCGGCTCCGCTCTAGTACATTCCTTGTCGAATTCAGGCTAACTGCTGAGACTATTGCCCACGCTGCAATAGTACTTAGCTAAAGTTGCAGTGGTGCTATACCTGGTAGCAACTCACTGTGAACTAACTGACTCTCCTGAATCATGGAATCTGCCTGGTGTGTTCAGTGTCATAGCACCATGGATGTGTTGGATGGACATGATAGTTGCCCGTCTTGTCTGGGCATTAACCACCTGCGCGAGGCGCTGACAAATCCATGCATGATGCCCTTGGAGCTACGCCGCCTGCGCTTAGCTGGGCTTGAACCGGATTCTGATGCGACTCTCCCCCCCTCGGGGGTGAGTGCTGCTGATAGGAAAAGGAAGGCTGTGGACCCGCTTGCTTCCAAAGCGAAGAAGAAAGAATCTTCTGTGGACATGGCTCGCAAACTAGCTGAGCTATCATCTAGTGTTCAGCATTTACAAGCTATGTTGTCTGCTGTGCACCCAGCTCCTGCTGACAGGCTACAGACTGGGGAGGGACAACATGGTCCACTCTCAGCTTTGTCACAATTTAGCACAGACTCCAATACTCTGCTTCTGTCGCTGCTTCTGAGACCCTCTTCTCTGGCAGCTTGGCCAGCGCTTATGGTGAGGAGGAGCCTGCTACAGAGCATGCCCTTTAAACACATTCGCTCAGTGGGAGTGGTTCAGATCCCCAGAGCTCTGCATCAGCATCAAATCCTTCAGCAGCACCCATTCAAAACTGAAGGTAGCTTTGGCCCGTCTTAAATTGGATGTCCCACAGACTACACCGGGACCTTCTAATCCAGTGTTTCCCACAGAATTGGATTCAATTTGTGGCGGTAGCTGACTTGGACTTGGGGGGGGGGTAGTGTATAGGTCTAATTGAGTGCCTGTCACTTGAGGGAACCCTTGCAAATTGCAATTGTAACACAGTTTAAAGGCTGCTGATGTGTGGATGCAATTCATAACGTTTTCTACATAGTTAAAATAAAGGTTCGTACTTCTCCTTGGGACAAGCACTTGAGTTTTGGAAAACACTTTTCCATTTACATCGGGATTTTGCAAACATTCAGTGTCAGAGTCAATAAAATGAGACCTTCAACGAAATTGACAAGCAGCTGTAAGTAGGCTAAGCATGCTAAATTCGGCATCCAAACAGTATTCTAACGTTAGCTTTGAGATACAGCTTGATTGCATAACTTAACTTAGTTTAGTCTCTTCAATGTAGCCTACTATGTTGTGATAAGATCTTAGCAGAGTTAACTTCAATGCAGCAGTTTTGAACAAATTTGCGCAGCATGGTCACGATGCTAAGCGGATTTAATAGCAATTTAGCCAGACGTATTCTATGCAATGCTTCTATGTGGCAACAACAATCCTTCAACAATGGTGAATATTTTGTTAAATGCACATGCAGAGGAGGGGCAGCGGGCTACGAGAGAGAGAGCGGGGCGGGGCAAGGAAAGGCTGCGTGCATAAAAAGCGCAGCTCAATGGCAATGCAAGGATTTGATCTTATATTTAATTTAAATTAAATTAAATTAAACATAGAATATTTATGTGTGGCGGCCGATTTTTATTTTGTGGCGCCCCGCCACAGATTAGTCAATGTATGGGAAACACTAATCTTTTGCGCCGCCCTGCTGGGTCTTCTGATGACCTGCGCATGCCACAGTGCCCTGATTTCACTGGTGTTGTCACAGACTCATATCGAATGGCTATGGCATCCAGACGTGATCGCACTATTCGTGCATTAGCGGCACTCTTATCATTTCACCTGATGAAGCCCTGCGGCAGATTATTCGCTGCCCAAATGCAGAATGCCGCCACACAGATGATCTCCTGGGTAGAGCTTACAGTGCTACAGCTTCTCTTGGTAGAGTAGGTAACTCTTTGGCTCACCTGCTGCTGGCCATGCATACATCACTTGCGCCATCTGCAGATGCTACAGTGAACGAGTTAATGGACGCCTCTCTTCAGTCCCTTGGTGCAATTGCCAACAAATGTGGTCGGACCCTTGGGCTTTTGGTAGGAGGCAGGTGTGGTTAGCTCAATCCCCACTGCCAGAACCCTGTCGGAACAGTATGAGGGCCTTGCCCTTAATTCCGGGGCAGATCTTCGGTCCCGCAGCTCAGGAGGCCCTTGAACGCCGCGTCCTTGTCTCCGAGACCCGAAATCGTCTCATTGGCCCTCAGCCAGCCTTTCGGCGCCCCACACAGGCTCCTCAGTCACGACGCCGTGATGGCGCCGGTGCCTTTCGTCATCAGGCTGTCACCTACCGTGGTTCAGCCGCACGTCCTGTTCAGCCTCGCACTCCCGCTGGCCGGGGACACACCTCAGCCCATGGGCAGCCACCCAGACACCAGGAGCCACATACTTTCAGGCCTACAGGGGGTTTGCTTCGTCGGCGCCCCCCCAGAGATACCAGAACCACTGTCTCACGTCGCTGACTCCGTCGGGTCGACAGTGGGGTGGTTCACAGGAGCTCAGCTCAGCCGCTGGAGGGAGATTACCACCAATCGCTGGCTCCTGCGTACACTTTCGGAGGGATATCGTCTCCAATTCCGCTGTAGACCCCCCACTTCATACCGTGGTGCGACCCACAATGGTCCGCAACCACGGACAGACACATGCTCTTCAATTAGAGATTCTCGAGCTCTTGCAGAAGGGCGCGATAGAACATGTCGATATACAGGTTCACCCAGACGGGTTTTATTCAACCTACTTCCTTGTCAAAAAGAAAGATGGTGGGTTCAGGCCCATTCTGGACTTGAGAGGACTAAATCGTTATCTCAAACATCTACCATTTCGCATGCTGCGCATCAAAGATGTCACACAAGCAGTCATGCCTCATGCATGGTTCACTTCAGTGGACCTGAAAGATGCATACTTTCATGTACCTATTGCCCAAGAACATCGCCGCTTCCTCAGGTTCGCCTTTCAAGGGAGGGTATATCAGTTTTGCGTCCTTCCTTTCGGCCTCTCACTAGCTCCCCGTGTGTTCACACGCTGTGTGCAGATTGCCCTCGATCCCTTGCAACATCAGGGGTTACAAGTGCTGCCGTATCTCGACGACTGGCTGCTGATTGCACACTCTCCACAACAGGTGGCAAAAGATACTCACCAACTGCTGAATCATGTGATGGCCCTGGGGTTTACCATCAATTGGGCAAAAAGTTCTCTGACTCCATCTCAGTCAGTGGAATTTATAGGCATGAACCTGGACTCCAGACTGATGTTGGCCTCTCTAACTCCGGCCAGACGGCTTGCCATAAAAGGCACCCTCTCACTGGTGCGCAGGGGTCGTCACTTGCATTTCTTGACCCTGCTTCGCCTTGCGGGTCTTCTAGCTGCAGCAACATCGGTTGTGAAACTGTATCTGCTTCCTTTCCAGCGCTGGCTGAAGTCCAAACGACTCTCCCCAGAACGACATCGCCACAGGCTTGTTCATATCTCGCAGGGCTGCATCAGAGCACTACTGCCATGGCATCGGCAAAGTCTGTTATTGCGTGGTGTGCCACTAGGGCCTCCGCCGGCGCGGCGAGAAGTGGTGACAATAGACGCCTCTCTGACGGGATGGGGAGGGGTCTGGAACTGTCGCGGAGTACAGGGCCACTGGGGTCTGGAACTCCGCTCCCAGCACATAAATCTGCTGGAGCTTATGGCTGTGTGGTTGACACTTCGCCATTTCGAAGCGGAACTGAGGGGGAGGCATGTGTTAATTCGGACCGACAACACTTCAGTAGTGTTCTTTATCAACCATCAAGGGGGCACCAGGTCAAGTCAGTGTCTGACCCTGACACAGAGGCTTCTTGTCTGGGCAGACAGGCATCTGCTGTCTCTCAGAGCTGCACATATTCCGGGGGCCACAAACCACACAGCAGATGCCCTCTCTCGGGGAGGCCTGCGTGCGGGAGATTGGTGTCTCAACAAGGAAGTGGCTCAGATGTTGTGGAGGACATATGGCGAGGCGGAAGTAGATCTGTTCGCCACCCAGCAGTCGTCACTGTGCCCGTTTTGGTTTGCGTTATCATTTAAAACGGCCTTCTTATTGGCTATAACGTCTGATAAACGGGTGAGTGAAATTCACGCCCTGTCAGTCAGTCCTCAATGTACGCGTTGGGGCCCGGAGGATAGTTTTGTGACATTATGGCCTAACCCTGCCTTTCTGCCTAAGGTTATGTCACCTCAGTTTATAAATAGGCCTTTTTCTCTGGCCGCATTCGGTCAGGCGACTGAGCCTAATAGACTGGCCTTGTGTCCTGTTCGTGCCTTACGGCATTATGTTTCTGTTACTTCGTCCTGGCGGACTTCAGACCAACTGTTTGTGTCCTTTGGAGGGAAAGATATGGGCTCTGCCCTTTCCAAGCAAAGCTGATGAAGTGTGAGACAACCACCAAACGCAATTTGCATGATTATCCAAAGATTTTTTAAGCAGACAGGCCACAAATCAAGATCTACGACACCACCCCTACATTAAATCATATTTCAATACAAAACAACGCAGGCTGCAACTCCCTATGGAAAGTTTTCAGATCTGCACTCTTAGAATAGGTTGGCGACGCAGAGATTTAGTCGTGGTCAGCATATTGACCACTAATATCGGCAGATTCGCAGATGGCCAATGGCAGCAAAAAAGGCCCATATCGGCCAATACCGATAGCCTGCAGATATATCGGTGCATCAGTACTTAATTTGTTAGCATTCCACTGAGCAAAAGACAGCAACAGGAACTTCTGATACTATGCTTGAACTTTTCTCCCTTGATTTGGGTATGACTTCAACATTGAGGCGGTATTGTGGGCGGAATTCAGGACAACACAGAGGGGCTATCAGCCTGTAAGTAAGCACATTTCTGGCAGCATGAAGCCCCAGCCTTTATCACCTGTGAGCTTGAATAATGCCTGGAGAGAGAGCGAGAGCGAGAGCGAGATAGAGATAGAGATAAAGATAGATAGATACTTTATTGATCCCCAAGGGGAAATTCAAGAGCGTGGCTCTTTTTGAGTGCGTCTCTTTTTGAGCGTGTCAAATATTGAGCGTGGTTCAGCGCGGTGTGGTGCAGTCAAAGTTGTAATGGAAACAGAAATTAGTGTGGTACACCACAGCTCTGCACAGCCACAAATTACAATGGAAACATGACTTTAAATTGATAATACCGTTATCTATGCATACTCCCATGTCCCCTTTACAAATTATCAGTTGTATCTAAAAACAATTTGTGAAACTGTGGCTTGTGACTTCCGAACAAATGTGTCACTTGTAAATGCTCAAGCCAAAATAGGAAGTGGAATCATAATGCATATTACAATGGCCATTTTAGTTCCAGTGGCATCCACACACATATACACACCCTGTAAGGAGGAGGTCCCTCTGTGGTGGTTCAGGGGCCAGATTCTGTCCACCGGTGATTGGCCAGGGCTAAAGACAAATAAGAGGAATAGGGATAAACATAATACATATTAAGACCAACAGGAGAAAGGGCACCATTTCATTGCAATAATTTAACTTTTTTCATGTTTTACACAAAAAATCCACAGACCTTGTTTGAGTAGTGTGTATTTTGTAAATCACCAGCAGCTAGTATGCGTTCCCACAGCTTGAGGGGAATGCTGGAGACATGATGTGAGCAGGTGATAGCTGAGCAATGCAGTGGCACCAGGTAGGGTGTTTGAATGACAGGCCATCCATCAGACTGGAGATCCACCACCACCAGCTCTTCCTCCACCAACACCACAAGAGCACTGGGGTCGCCTACAATGATGCCCACAGATAGACAGATAGATAGATAGATAGACAGACAAACAGAGACAGATAGACACAGAGACAGACAGACAGATAGATACTTTAGGTCATGTCTATTTACTTTACTTATTTGATGCGCGATGCGTGTTGCTGGTGTGTTAATATGCAAGGACATTTACCTGTATGCTGCTCTCCTTCTCTGATAACAAAGAAGTCAATAATGCGGGATGTGAAATCAAGTGCAATGTGAGTCTTGCTGTGGATGACAGAGATACAGTGCCTGTCCCCATAGCTGGCACGTGGCATTCCCCCACTGAAGATCACGAATGGAGGCCTGTGGAGGAACCAAGAGCAACACAATTCAAATTTAGGAAACTGGCATGGATTAAAAAGAAATTGATGGCCAAAATTGACCAACTGTTTTGGTCACTTGAGCTATCTTGGGTATGCAAAAAATGGATAGCAGAAAGGCTCTCAACCTGCATCAAGGGTTTCTGCAGAGTTCTGTCAGTCAAATTTAAGACGTTTTAAGACCTTTTTTATGACCATTATGATTTAAAGTTATGACCTATACGAATTACGAAAAATAACTTCAGTCATTAGTCACACTATTCAACACCTACAGACCTCCACACTCTATAACGCAGGAGACCGGGGTTTGATTCCTGCTTGCTGCAGCAATGTTGAAGGGGCATTTCTTACAGCTAAACCAAGCTAGATAGATAGATAGATACAGTAGATATATAGAGATAGAAGGTCGGGCTTGTGGAGCTATAGGCAACATGGTCCTCGCTTTAGATTGGGGGGCTGCAAAATTTACTACAAATAGGTAAGAAAGGTCTTATAAGCATATTAGTTATCCACCTCTTTGTCTTATACACCATTAACAAGCTGCTTGTTAACACTTACAACTATATGCTTGTAAGTAACTTAAAAGGCTACTTATTAACACTTACAAGCTGCATGTTAACAGTTAGTTAATGTTATTAAAGGATAATAACAGTTAACTAACTGTTAGTAATTAATTGTTAACTGCTTATAATGCACTGTTAATACCTAATAAGCACATGTTATTCTAAAGCGTTACCATAATTTCTAATATTTTATGATCTGCATAATAGTTAGCTAAAATAGTTAGTAATTTGAATAGATCATGTTGATTTGTAAACTACTACACTTGTCATTACATTGGTAGTGTGTATGTCTAATTGAGCGCCTGTCACTTTAAGAGAAACATGAAAATAATTTGCTTTCAATCTTACGGATTTAGGCTAGTGGAACATAGTTGCGCATAGTGCAAGGATAGGTGAATGCAATTCATTGTGTTTTCTATCATTCTGTAATTAGATAAAATAAATCCTCAAAAGACTAACAAGTTCAAGAAAATCTTTCTGGGATCATAGGAGATAGCCTAAGTGTCTTGCAATGTTAATTTCTATGATTTTGGTGAGCACTACTCAAATGACTGACATGATGCAGCATGAGCTAACGGGAAAGTTAAGGAGCTCCCTCCAGATTTAAAAGTTTGTTAATGAGGAAAATAGCCCATTTCTAAAATGTCATTATACCCAACAGTAGGACTATGCAAAACAGGGTCCATGCAAAACATTACAAATTGCATGATTACAATGGGAAACATAATTAGAATGATGTTTTGCATGGACGTGCGCTGGTGTGCGTTCATGAATGATAGAAGGATGGTGCGTTCACCTGCCAATATGACTGTTGACAATGCGCTCTTAAAATAACATATAAACAACTCGCCATAGACTTCTGACCAGGTGTACAATAGCGATTTTCAGACAATGCGCCAGCCCCCCCCCAGGTTGTTAATTGCCACACCCATGGGCGCATTGTTTAAAAAAAAAACGTGCAAAATACCGAATTAAACTTTGCGCGGGTAGAAAACGAGTTGTACGCCATGTGCCAGTGTGCAAAATACAGCCAAGTCTGACTAATAGGCTGCACTGTTCAAGTGTCAGTCTAGTGTCCTGTACCGCAAAAATACGACAAACTGTGTTTCCTTTGGCAGACATGTGGTTAATTATTAACTGGAGAAGGTCATGTGAAAAACTCTGGGTTAATGACACAAAGAGAAAAACATACATCTCTCACATTAGTTACAGCCCAAATAAACATACCCTTGTTTTGTGGGAAACTGAAGAACTTTGGAAATGGCTTTACAGGGGAAAGAACCTGTGTGTGAATGAGGAAAGCAGTAGTTATTTTTATGACAAATTTGGTGGACAACTTTTGTTTTGACTTAATATAAAATGTTACTGCAGTCAACTATTCCAACATGACAGACTTGCTGCATATGATCAGGACGTCATCTTACCGTAAGGAGTATCCTGCTTTTCAGGCTGGGACTGCACATCACCTTCCGTTGTCAGCCAGCAACAATAGCTGCCATCACTATGAGAACTAAGTATTTGCTCTCCATCTTCCATCCACCATACACTCTCCAATTGCTACAGAGAAAACACTTTATTACTTAATGCTACCTCAACTACTGGTGTTTAACTAGTTCAGTTGTTTGAGGCATTTCACAGTATCATAGTCATTATAGTAAAAGTAGTAATATCATAGCCATCATAGTAATCATAGTTTTGGTATTTGCCATTATTTTATGATGATCATCATGATACTATTATAGTTCTACTAAAATGTGTATTATATTATTATTATTTTGCTCCCTGGATTTTTTTTTTAACTGTTGTTTTTATCAAATGTTTTCCAAGCCACTATGAACAAAAGTGTCTGATAAATACAATAACAGTATTCATAAGTAAATCAATGAGCAAAGCACATAAATTAAACAGCGTTTAGTACCTGAGTGCCCAGGAAGTGCTGGAGGGCACACTGTCTATCCAGGTCCCACAGCACCATGAGACCACGACCATAGCCAATCAGCACCAGCCTCGGATTCAAGGGTTTCTCCTGCAAGGCCTCCACACACTCCAGGTTTCGGCGGGTAACATATTCCTCTGGGATTCTAACAGAATAAGTGAAGATTACTACTGGAATGTGCAACACATATCTGCATCCACATCTTATTTCAAGACCAGAAATAAGTAACTGAAAACAAAGACTAGCATTATTTAAACTCTTGGAACTCTAGTCCATTTAACAGTCAACTATTTTTTCAATTAATAGGTTGTCTGTTTGATGTCAAAATATGTCAAAAAATTGTGAAAATATCGATCAGTGATTCCAAAAACCCAAAAACCCTAAAGGTCTTGCTTTGCCCTCACCCTATTAAAGAGGTTAAGCAGTGGGTTAAGCAGTGAAGAAACCAGAAAATAACCAAATTAGCGAGAATTAGAAGAATTTGAATTTTGGCCAAACAAATCATACCAATTAAACAATTATCAAGATAGTTGCCGATTCATTTAGACAACTAATCAATAGACTATCCTTGAAATGGAAAAGAAATGGTCCCAATAGATGCAGCACACTCAAACAAACATGGTAAAGTGACTGTATTAAATTACCCTGTAAACATGCAAGGGTAGTATTTACAATTTAAATGCACATAAAATTACATAATTTTAGTTTCACTTAAAAATGGAAAATGCAAATAAATAGGGTGTATAAAAATATAGTGGATTGAAAATGTATTGTATACAAGTGTGTGTATGAATTAGATGGAAAGGGGATGTTCTACCTGGCCTGGACATCTTCCACACTGATGTTCCTCTCCTCAAGTTCCCGAAAACCAGGCACCTCTACCACAAAGACATGACCACCCTCAGTGCCCAGCAGAAGCCATTCACCTGATGAATGTGCCAACACTGTAGTTACCCGTGTCACGCTGGGTGGAGCACTGTCATAAAAATAAAAGAGAATTACTGTGTTGGGGTGGTATGCCTCCGCGTAGCTGCGAATTTCTGGTTGACTTGGTTATAGTTTTGAAAAAATCTAGTCCATGTGAACATTTATAATAAATCTGAAGAACATGCTTCAAGGCATTCTTGAGATATGGCATTCACAAAAAGGGACATACATATGGTCAATGTGACCTTGAACTGATGAATTGATTTAATTTTGGAAGTCAGAGCCCAGGTAAATACTCGTACCAAATTTGAAGTATTTTAAGGCAGTGTTTAAAGCATTTAAAACATTCAATGTGTGATGTAAATGTATGCCTGCACATCTACAAGCATGTGTGTAAAGGCCAATTTACTGTCTAAGCAACAAGTTTCACTTGACAAAATATGATAGATCAAATTTTAAACGGCGCTTGGATATCAACTAAAAATTCTACCAGAGCTAGTGTGACTGAGATAAACATTAGAAAATGTACAAGTTGTTATAGAGACTAGGTGACATTCTATTAGACAATCTGCTGATGGTGCAGGACTGAAAGCCTACAACATCTGTTGACAACAATACTTCTTCATTTGAGCACCTGGACCATAAATCAGCCTTATAGAGCCATCTTACCCAGGTGGTCCAGTGAGAGTGAAACGACCCACTTCCAGAAGCTCAGACACACCATGGTGGGCTCTTAGAGTCCACATGTGCAGACTGTTGTCATCCAGCAGAGTCACTAATTCCAGCTTTAAAAAAAAAAACATACAAATTTAGTTTTCAAACCATCCCCTCTCTAAAAAGAGCCAAGAGTGACAGAATAATGCTAGAAAACGTACCTGGTGGGGCAAGAAGTGCACCTGAGTAACTGTGGCATTCTCATCATGCAGCCCCATAAATTCCACACCTGGGGCTCCATATCTTAAACTTTGATAAGAAAAACTCAAACATATAAATGAAACACAGTAGCCAATGGCCCTGTGGTAAATTTCATGACTGCTATGTACATCTAGAGGCAATGAATGAAAATACAAGTAATGGCATATGTAACGGAGGCAGACTGAGCTAGCATCAGGGTTCCTACACATTTTACATTTCAAAATTCCATACTTTTTCCATACTCAAATGTTCAGACCGTATTCTAGATATTGTCAATGGAGTGTTCTACTAGCATCGTGAAGAGCTGTATAATAATGTTTATTATTAACTTGATAGCCCTCAGAAAACACTTGCCCATTGTTGGACACTTTTCGATGGGGAAGTGCTGTGTTGGAAGGTGCACTCACATTTGATACAGCATACTACATTGGACACTAGTGCACTGCTGGCAGAGGCCTCAGAAATCACCGTAAACAGTATTATTTGTTTGCAATAACAGTTTATCAGATAATGCAGACACTGCATATAAAGTAGGGAATAACTGTGCTTCCGCTTCACAGTAGCTTTGTGCCCTGCACCGAACTCTCCTTATTCAACAAAGCCAAAGTAAAAAAGTGTTCCATTCTGTCGTACATGAATGTTGATTCTTATATTTATCATCACTTTTAGCATTCATCATTATTTGTGACTAATTAAACTAAACATTTTAGTTGTAAGAAATCATCATCCAAAATTTGATGAATTTTCATTTTCATTTGTGATAAAAATCGGGGAGGATAACTGTGCTGAACGCATTCTATTAATAATCCTTCATAACATGTACAATTAAAAAATAATTATTAAACCTGATTGTCAATACAATTGGTAGATTTGTTTTCCCCATGACCAAGAATGACTTAGTTGGGCCATTAGGGGCGGTGAGAGGAGTCTGCCCTTAAGAGAGTGACACTCACTCCCATTCATTTTTTTAACAAGCCTGGGTGATGTTCCAGGCCTCTGACCCTCCAGCTCTGAGGGTCTCCCCCTTAAGAGAGTGACACTCACTCCCATTCACTTCTCCACTCTGGACTCTGGACTCTGGACTCTGCGCTCCCCGACTCTGCCGCCAGAGTCGGCCTGCCCTCTCTCTCTGCTGGACACACAAGTGTTGGCAGCCCATGGGCCAACCTGGACTCTGAAGGAGGAAGGAGAAGGGAGGCTCCCCTCTCCTGGGAGGCTCCCCTCTCCTGGGGTCTGCTGCTGCAGACTAAAGCTTGGATCGAGGGTTTGATTTTCAATGGATCGCAGCATTGGAGCTGCTCAGCCACGTACGAAACCCTGACCCAGAATCAGGTCGTTGTTTTAATTAAACAGTCGGATTCCCCTGGTCCGCACCAGTTCTGAGTCGGCTGCTAGGCGCCGGCCGAGGCCACGCGCCGGGTGAACCCCCGTCCGCCCGGGCCGAGGCCCAGACGAGGCGAGGGGCCCAGCGCGCGCCGTAGCTGGGGAGATCCGCGAGAAGGGCCCGGCGCACGTCCAGAGTCGCCGCCGCGCACCGCCGCTACCCGGCCCCGCCAGAGCCACGTGCGCCGTAGGCGGCGCGCGACGGGCGACCCCGCCGACGACCGCCCCCGAGAGGACGGCCGCACGATGAGGACCCGCCGCGCGCGCTTTCCGGCGGCGACGACAAGGCAGAAACCGGGGCGTCGGGACGGCCGCTCCTCCAGCCGCGGCACGGGCCCAGCCCTGCTTCGCACCCCAGCCCGACCGGCCCATCCCTCAGAGCCAATCCTTATCCCGAAGTTACGGATCTGACTTGCCGACTTCCCTTACCCGCCTTGTTCTAACATGCCAGAGGCTGTTCACCTTGGAGACCTGCTGCGGATATGGGTACGGCCCGGCGCGAGATTTACACCTTCTCCCTCGGATTTTCAAGGCCCAGCGAGAGTTCACCGGACGCCGCCGGAACCGCTGCGCTTTCCAGGGCACGGGCCCCTATCTCGGGGCGAACCCATTCCAGGGAGCCCTGCCCTTCACAAAGAAAAGAGAACTCTTCCCGGGGCCCCCGCCGGCTTCTCCGAAAGCCAGGCACACTACAGGCTGATTCTGTTAAAGGATACAGTTTGATGGCCCCAGAACGAGTGCCAATTGCAAGCAGATCTAAATCAGGGCTGTAACCCAGAGCACTGGGTTGGTGAGGGAAGCCATGCTCCACAGTCTGAAAAGCAGAATGAGAAGAAAAATTAGCTACAGTGAGTTGGTGGGAAATGACACCTGCCATTGTCTATGTTGTACTTGCATACCTTGTTGAACTGATACAGTTCCTGCTTTAGCTTGTCACGTTGAGAATCATGGCCATGCCGGCGAAACCTCTTCATCCTCACAGAGCGAGTGCTATTGCCCCGCTATGTCCACTCCTATTTTACCAGTCAGTTTCCTGGGAAAGACAAACAGAGATTAGAAAGATAATCTAGTTTAAGGCCATTTTTTAAGTTAAACAAATAGGCCTAGTAGGTGATTCCATTTAAAGTAATCAATAGACTGTAAAATATCTGGTATTGGACTAGTGTGCCATGAGTAGGGGTGGGCGATATGGCCTAAAATTCATATTGCGGTATAATTTGGGACACATACGGTAAACGGTATATATTGCGGTATAATTTGGTGTGTGAATTTCAATATAGGTCTAGCAGGTTCTTGCATAAAATAGTCAAGATACTTATTTAAAAATGTATTGGCTATAAAAATGATCAAAGTTTTATTTAGCCTATTCACTGCAGTAGACATCACTGTATGAAACATTACAAAAACATGAAACATGACATGATATTACATAGAACTGTAAATCATCTGATCATCTAATATTTACAGATATCTAGGCTATAACATTTATTTTATATTTGGCCTGTTATAAAATCATGTATTGAACAATTTAACCACAGCTCAGCTTTAAGAAACTCAAATAGCCTAGATGCATGCTTAGCATTTTGTGATCATTAGGCTAAGGCTACTTTCACAAACTCAGTCAGCTGTCCTCTGATTTACCAATATCTAGGCGATATTTGTAACATTTATTTTGTATTTGGCCCGTTATGAAATCATGTGGAACAATTTAAACACATTGTAAAACTTAAAGCCCAAATTTGGAGACATCCATGCATGTCGAAATTTACTGCAAATTCAAAACTGGATTACTCTGGAACGGCTAACTGTACAGGGGACTGATTTACACCTTTGTGTTCGGTAAGGTCTGCTGTTTATTTTAATATAAGGTTTGTCGTGTGTTAAAAGAAGGGTTCGTGAAGTATCCGAGATGAATGGGTTGGGAGATCATGGGACGCAAAACCTTCAGTAGAATGTATGATTAAATTGAATTATATTATTTACTTTTCTCGCGAACCGTTCAACTAAGCAATTATCGGGTAACATCGTTTAAAAGCTGAGAAAAAGCTCTTTCATGTGATACTTGTGATGTCTGTGTGATGAATAGGCTACTTCGCGAGTAGTTCAACTGAGATGAATGGAATTTGGACGCACTTTCTTTCTTGCGCTGTCACTTTCTCCACTGCGTAAAATACTCAATTAATTTGCGCTGTGAAGGCTTAGATTATTTTGACAGGCCACACAGGCTCTGCAACCTCTGATTTTCAAAGGGGCCTCACGGCCAACGCAAGAGGCAACGACGTGGCCGCCGTGAAATTCCTACCCTGTTTGGGGGTTTATGTCTGTATTTCTCCTAAGTTATAAGTCTAAAGTTAGCGTCTTTATCGTGACATGTTTCCCTTTTAGTTCTCCCTCGTGTGTGATCGATCCTTTTTGTGTGGGGGGCTGCGTCCACCCCTGTATGTGTAGCGTGTGTGTGTACTTGACCTGCTCCGTGTGTATTGTGTTCTGGGTCTATGTCCCTGCTCTCGTTCTCAGCTAATAAACCTTTTGATTGGACAACTGTCTGTGTCGCTATCAAATCGTTACAATACCTTCACCGCTCGCTGCCATTTTTCCACACCTGTGGCCTCCTCGTGGTTGCTGCCGGTCCCGGCAGGCCAAGCGTGTTGCAATTTGATGACATAATGACCTATCGCAATATGCCGGTATAACAAAAATCTCAATCGTTGGCCAAATTTTTATCGCATACCGCTTATACCGTTTATATCGCCCAGCCCTAGCCATGAGAGTCATCTCTAAGGTCGTGCTCTGATAGCACCACATTCTATACAGTTAGCAAACATAAACACTTCAAGATGTATTTGCTTAAAGCAGAGGGGTGTACCACATAGGCTAGTACAAAGGTTTTTAAACTGGGGGTCGCCAAAAATATCGGTGGGGTAGCAAAATGAAATTGCAGTCTAAATTAGACATTTTTCAAGGTTTTTTAGACCAACCTGTTTAAAAAAAACTGGGATACTCAGTAGCCCTAGATGTCTTCCTAGAAGACTTCCTAGGTCACCCTCTCCGAAATTCGAAAAAATCACTCCTTTACCGACCTTTCACGTCAACCGACATTTTCAGAGCCTTGTGAGAAATAGAACAGATACATCTGATACACCTGTTTTTAGAAGAAATAATTTTTAACAAAAACACGTTGCTCACAATTATTGGCACCCCTGCTTATAATACCTTCTTAAGCCTCCCTTTGCCAATAAAACAGCTTGTAATATTTACCTATGACACCCCATAGAGTTGGAGAATACAAAGCAAGAGATTTCAGACTGTTCGTCTTTACAAAATCTCCCCAGATCGTCCAGATTCCTAGGTCCACACTTGTGCATTCTCCTCTTTGACTCACCCCACTGTTTTTCAATGGAGTTTAATTGGACTGAGATGGCAATGGCCGAAGCTTGATTTTGTGTTCAGTAAACCATATTTGTTTTGACCTGGACGTTTGTTGTGGTTCATTGACCTGATGAATGATCCAAACATGACCAACGTTTAGTATCTTGGCAGAAATTGACAGATTTCCTTTAAAATTTCCAGGTTTTTCTTGTTGTTTGTGATATCATGCACCTTAATTAGATTCTGAAGGCCTTTGGGAATAAAAACAGCCCCACAATAGCACAGCCTCTACACCATAATTCTTATTAGGTATGGGGTACTTTTCAGTATAGTCATAATGAATGTATGCCAAACACACCTAAAGTGTTCCTTGCCAAAGAGCGCAATTTTTATTTCATCTGACAATAGAACACACTTCCAGACAAAGCCACTGTACCATTCAGTAAATCCTGCCGTTTACATTGGTAATTAAATGACTGGACAGACATTTACCTAGCATGCCCTCTAAATAAGCTATTAGCAGTGGTCACTTTTGAAGACTGTTTGGGGGACCTGGTGACCCCAAGATGACACTTTTTGTCTGTAACTCTCCAATAGTGGTCCTCATGGAATTCTCACCATCCATCATCCATACTGCACGTGGGGGCAACATAACCATGGGTCTTTGTCCAAGCATGTTTGTTACATTTCCAGTTGATTAGAACCTTTTAAATCATTGTTTTAAAGGTCCAGTATGTAGGAAATAATGGAAAATAAACTGTAACCATTCCAAAAATGATCACCATATGTTGTCAGAGAGTAAGGAAACACGATGAATTGAAGTAATGGCGTATTTGACAACATTACTCTAACTCGTAAAACCCCGTAAAACCCATGAAAAAAAAAAGTTACGGGGAGGAATCTCTTAAAATTTTCTTTTATGTTTTGAACGATTAATTCTAGAATAGCGTATTAATAATGGGCTAGCGCGTCCTATTTGGGTTGCCAAATTAGCAAAGGCCAGCTGTCAACAGTTGTAGTCATGAACGCCTACGAGACGCAGGCAAATTTCCAAAATTAAAACAAGAAACAAATTAAGTGGACATCGGAGGAGCTTCCTGAGATGGTGACGTCTTCATCAAATGAAGAATATCAAGTCTGACGCAGAGCTGGCCAAGCAGCTGCAGGTCAACTAACGTTAGCTAAGTCTTCATTACATCTGGCAACCCAGAAGAGGCTCGCGTCTGGTAGTCTTGAGAACGTTCACCAGTGTTTTGATTTTGGCCTACAGAACGTTCAGTAACAATCCTACAAATCGCACATTTAACTGTAAATATAGACATTTTCAACAAAGTACCTAGTTACAGTGCATGAAAATGCACTGTACTGTTCTTCCAAGGCTTTTTCTTCTTCTGCTTCTTCTTCTTCTTCTAACGCATTTAATGCAGCTTCAACCGTTTAACGTAGAAACTTCATTCAAACTGCGTTGCGTAGGTCTTACTTAGGACATGGGTGCTATGCATTTTTCAACTTTGTAACTTTTATACTTTTTAAACTATTAATTAAAAACTATCAAAATTTCTCCA
Source organism: Alosa pseudoharengus (assembly GCF_046254945.1). NCBI lineage: Eukaryota > Metazoa > Chordata > Actinopteri > Clupeiformes > Clupeidae > Alosa > Alosa pseudoharengus. Next base: position 33,697,111 of record NW_027468674.1, on the reverse strand, counting down.
TTGACTTAACATTATGATTATGACATCACAATACGGCCGTTAAGCAATTAGAATCCTATGGCAGGTGTTCGGGCCACCTGCATCAACTGCCAGTCTCAGGCTTTAAGCATACAAACTGGAAGACTACACATCCTGTTCAACTGCTTCCTCTGCCAAAAACTGTTTCAAAATAAAAGTCCTCACTACAATATTTCACTGTTAAACAATTTAACACTTTAAACTACTGAACTTTTTAACTGTTCAGCCATTGTAACTGTTACTTGTCATCAACTATGACTCCTACCCACTGTAGCTAGTTAGCATGGTTAGCATAGTTAGCATGCTAACATTGCTAACATTGTTAGCATTTTTAGCAAAACTGCTAAAAATGATTAGCTAAGTTAGCTAAGTAACATGGTTAGCATAGTTAGCATGCTAGCATGTTAACATGCTAGTTAGCATAGTTAGCAAAACTGTTAAAAATGATTAGCTAAGTTAGCTAAGTAACATAGTTAGCATGCTAGCATAGTTAGCATGCTAGCATGCTAGTTAGCATTTTTAATAAAACTGCTAAAAATGATTAGCTAAGTTAGCTAAGTAACATAGTTAACATAGTTAGCATGTTAGCATGCTAGTTTAAATTTTTAACAAAACTGCTAAAAATGATTAGCTAAGTTAGCTAAGTAACATAGTTAGCATAGTTAACATGCTAGTTAGCATTTTTAGCAAAACTGCTAAAAATGATTAGCTAAGTTAGCTAAGTAACATAGTTAGCATAGTTAACATGCTAGTTAGCATTTTTAGCAAAACTGCTAAAAATGATTAGCTAAGTTAGCTTAGTAACATGGTTAGCATAGTTAGCATGCTAACATGTTAGTTATCATAGTTAGCATAACTGCTCAAAATGATTAGCTAGGTTAGCTAAGTAACATGTTAACATAGTTAGCACAAAGATCCTTAATATACAAAGATAAAGCAGCACAGGCTTCTACAATAGAATGGAATTGTACACAGTTCCTGCCTCCTAAAAAGGCGTGGTCAGAATGCGCTGACGCTACCTCGTTGATGAAAACGTCAAATATTTTTCATTTTCGCGCCTCTCTCTTGCTGTGACCAACTGGAGCTGGCCTGGGTGACTGAATTTGGTACATCGTCGTGGCAAGATGCGGTCTGATTTCCAGGTAAGTGGCAGTTTGAAATGTGGCGAGGTATTTGTGATTAGTCTGTGTCAGTGTAACGAGTTATCTATGTAGTAAAATGTCTGCGGAGTTTAGGTAATAACATTATTATTATCTCGTGTCGCCGTCATGAATGTTAGCTCATTGAGGAGTAACGTTAGTTGACGTTAGCTAGCTAACCATCTGATACCGATAGCAGAGCTAGCTGAGGCACTAGCTACCAGATTAATTTGGTAGTTAGGCTACAAAGATAATTTACGAACCTGATATTTGCTCTACCTAAATCGGCATCACTATAGCTTGTGGATCAGATCTACTGCAAGCGACATTGATTTAGCAGTTTTGAAATGTGTTTAGTTGCTAGTAAAAAATGAGTAGATAGCTACCGTATGTACACAGTTGTTGGTGCACTGAATTTTATTATCAGCCTAGCGTAGCAGCTAGTGAAACATTTAGTTTTACGCCATATTCTCTGTCTGTCCTTGATGACGCGACGATTTTCTCTACTGATCTCTGCCCCGATCCTGCACATTACATATTTTTGTATTAAGTTTGTCTCTGATGGCAAATGTGTAGTCAGGGTGGCGCTCAACGATTGTGTTGAATAACGTTACATCAGTTGTGAGTAGTTTTTCTCGGATGGTCTTGCACAGACCCTTATCAAGCAGCACTAAAATGAACGTCATGTTTGCTAATTCTCTCCCCAGTTGTTGGACGAGCAGAAGGACGCTATGGATGGTGAGGATGAACCCGCGATGACAGCAAGGAATGCACTTGAACCTGTGTTATTCAGAGGATAAGTCAATGCTATGTACTGTGTTCTGTAACTGTCCGCTCTTGTGGCCATTCAAATGTATAGGGCAATTCCACGCAAAACTGTAACATCCATAACACCAACACAATGCCATGGTATTTAGTTGGCATTATGGATGTGACAGTTTTGCGTGGAATTGCCCTATACAAGTTACAGACTTTCAAAGTTAAACATATCAAATATAATTTCATATAGGCTACTAACAATCAGACCTGAAGACTTCATGAAACACTACCAAAATAAAGTTGAAACTAATTCTACAAAAGGCACTCCAAAGGAAAAGCCTTTTTGGCTGCATTGGCCAACATGTTTCGACCAACAGCCTGTCACTATGAAACTCTGTAACTAGATTTAAACTTCCCTCTGTATGGAAAAAAAGATCTATTATTCAACATTAGTTAACACACTGAGAATGATTGCTGCACTATATGTATTGTTCTCTAGCAACCTGAAGGTCCAAGACTCAATCCACTGAAGGCTCTCCGTAAGATGGTGGATCTGATGTCTGCTTTGTGGTCCTATAGGACGACGCCATGGATTGGGGTCAGAGATGCACCTGAGAAGTAAGTGTTTGTGTTTGTAATCAAGTGCTGTAATCACAATTTGACTGATGCTAAAACTGGAGTAGGGGATTTGAATGGACATTTATACCGTGAATTTAAGACATCAAAAAGCCTGTTCATGGCCTCAAAGAAGTCAGTCGTAGTATTTGCCTAACTTGGCAGCCTCTCCAGCTGTATCATAGTCTTCAGTCCTATTGTGTTATCACAGCATTTATAGTATGAAGGATCATATTAAGCAAAGCAATGTGCAGGTGTAGTAACTTAATTTCAAGAACATAAGAACATAATTGTAATTCATGATGTTTTTTTTTTTTTTTTTTACTTTGCGTGGTGTTGTCTCTGTTTTAGGTGCTGTAAATGCTGGCCATATGACTTCAACCTTCATCCAACCAAACGAAGAGATCCTGCTTTCCTACACTCCATTCAGGATGTTAGTTAATTCAAAGACAATAACAGTATTTAGTTTTGTAAATGCTTAACTACCACTCAATGCAGGACACATCTACTGGCAGTTGATGGAGGGGGTTTAGGGCAGTTGTGCTATTCTTTTCCTTGTGGCTAGACTGCAGAATGTGGCTATGTATGCAGGTGTTAAATTGTGGGATTTGTTGAAAATGTGAATTTCAAATAAAACCATACCATTCAAAGTTAGCCTCACACACTTTATACCCTCCTTTCCTCAGGTTTACTTGTTTGGATCGGATGGACAAGTCGGCACTCCTTATATTAACAAGCTACCTCTTTCTTCTACTAGTTCAATAATATGGTATCTGAAAGAGAAATGCCAGTGTTCATCATATTTTTAGCCTTATGTCAATGAAAAAATAAGTGGTGTATTTCCATTGTAATTTGTGTGGATAGTAGGCCTAAAGATATGGCCGTGTGGCGGCGCTGTGGGATACATCGATTGGCGCTACTTTATCAAACATCAGAGGTAAGGCTAATTGAGAAAGCAGACGTCTGGTTAGGTGTGCTAGTTAGCAACTTGTTAACCAGGGGCACGTTTCCCATAACCATAGTTGCTAACTAAGTTAGCTACTTTGTTGGTTACAATGCAAACTATGGTTTTGGGAAACGCACCCCTGGCTGTCCAGATTATTATGTGATATGACCTACTTGTTAAACAATAATATGCAATACTATAGTACAGTGGTTCTCAAATGGGGGTACGTGAGATTTTAAAATATACAAATAATTTGCAATAAATGTAGTCATGGATTACTATCCAAATGTTTGAATTTTGTATGTGTTTATTAGTTCCAAAGTTTAATAAATTAGACACTGATGGCACAGTGCTCTGTTTTAAATCTTTTTTTTCTCAACCAAAAATGCTTTGCGCTGGTTAGGGGGAAGGCTACTCTACTTGGCTGAAAAAATATTTCACAGGGGGGTACATCACTGAAAAAAGGTTGAGAAACCACTGCCCTAGTTTATGTGTATGGCCGTCTGCTATACAGCCTATTTGAACGCAATCCATTTTCGCGATTGAGTGATCAACATCGAAGTGGTAAGCAACGGTAACTTATTCCAGAGAACCTTCGGCTACTTAGTAGATCGCGTGCCAGTGGGTTACAGAAACAGACAAGTGGCAAACAAAGTCGTTTTTCTCATTAACTGTTCATCTGAAAAACGCCATGTCGATGTCAGAATGTAAGGAACACATGTGAATTACAGAAAATGCATTAAAATGCCCAATCTCGAGCTGTATAATTAAGGGCTGGGGCATAATCCGAGAAAAAATGATTTCTTCCATAGGGCCACAGTGTAAAGAATCTCTCGCTAGTCTCCTAAAAAGGCGTGGCGCTAGTGAACCCTACGTCATAGGGGAACAGGAAGAACCCTTCTGTGAATCGTCTCGCTTTATCAACCGTCTCTGGTTAGCATGTTAGCATGCTAGTTAGAATAGTTAGCATAACTACTAAAAATGAAAACATTAGTTAAGTTAACTAAGTTAAGTAACTTGGTTAACATTATTATCTTTGATAACATAGTTAGCATAACTGCTAGCAAACATTAGAGCCATTCCAACTGTCAGTTATCGTCAATTATCTACCTAAATAATTTAACCATTTAAATTATCCACCTAATTAACCGTTCAATCATTCCAACTATATTAAACCTTATCTACCAAGCAAATCATTTAACTATATAAACTATCCACCTATTTAACTGTTCAGTCATTCCAACTATATTAAACCTCATCTACCTAGCAACCAATATAGTTTGTTTTTACTCTGTATGATATTTTACATCATATTTTTTGCATTTTCATGCACTGTATTTCCTTCAGGAAATGCTTTTCTAGTTTTTATTAACATTCCCTGACTTACAAATGTCACCTTTCTTTTTATTTAAATTTTGTGTATTCTCTCATCTTTCTAATGTTGAAAAATGACAAGAGGATTTTGCCTGTGTCGCTTTATTTTCATACCTTAGTGAAAAACAAAGTAATGAACTATGAAGTTGAAATTAGATAGGGAAATGCTTCTGTTAGGTTTTGTATGTAAGATTTTGTAGGGGTGCCAATAATTGTGAGCAACGTGCTTTGGTTAAAAATATTTATTTCTTTATGAGATTTTCTTTTTTCTCAGATTTTCTTCCCTTCAAGGGTGGATTTTTCCTTGTTGTTTTAATTGTGAGAGTACAATGTATCATCAAAAGATTATTTTTTTATACCTGTTTTTAGTCAACATCACCAAAGGTGCCAATAATTCTGGAGGGTACATACATAATACTGTGTAGTGACCGGTGCAAATAAATTACCACCAAATAAAGTGGAAAAATAACCAGAATAATAATAAGAGCAAGATTTAGATCAATAAAGTGTGAAGTTATCTTGACTGCCAGGCCTAACATTTCTAGCAGCAATAGACTAAAAAGTGTGATGTATTGAATGTCTTCTAGAATTACAAACTCATATACAAACAAGCTATTTATTACTCGACAAACCGGTTAGACAGATAAACACAACCACCCATTGCTTCCTGGTAGACATCTGACTCAGTAACGTTACACACCTGAAGAGGGGACACACCTCTAAAGTTAGGCCTACAGGAACATAGACGCATAATGGCGATAGCCAGGGTCAGCACAGCCAAACATTACATACACCATTATACAAATTATAGACAACCAACCACTTCCCTAACACTTACGAGAAAGTGCAGTATAAACTACATACGTTAATTGATAGTAATATACTTAGACTAACTTTACCATAATCAACTGCAATGTGTTAGGTGATGCGCTAGCAGTTACACACGCTGTGATGATATAAGTTTATTGCCAGAACAAATAAAAAACCTGCGCTAATTAACCTAGTCAACTGCAATCACTGATAACCTGGTGGTGAGCAACATAAGCAAACGTTAAATGCTGGAGGAAATATTAGCGTTAGTCATCGAGACCAGTCAGCTAACGAAACATCTGCTTAGCACTAGCTAACGTTAGCTAGCAACCAAACGTCACCTGACTTAACGTTAGCTAACGTTAACAAACACTCGACTAAGTTGTGATTATGCCAACTACAGTCATTTTTGCTATGATTACACGATGCCGGTATTACCTTGACAGATTATGTGACGATGGACTTAAAGAATACTTGTAACTGCTGAAGTATACAGGCCTTTGATAGAATTGTTTTTCTTTTTTTTATCTTAACGGTACCGTTAAAGCTAACTTACCAACCGAGCTAACTTCAGCCAGTTGGATGTCCAGCTGGTTAGCTAGCGATAATTAGCTTTCAATCGAGCAAATGTTATTGAATAGCAACTAGCCAACAATGAAAGTGTTCCTTGTTATTAATTTATTGGCTATGCTTGATCTCTAACGTTAGTAACCTAACATTACTCTGCAGGCAAGATAATCCTGGTCAAGTTAACGTTAAAATATGAGTTAGCGCAGCTCTCACTGACTTGGCTCAAAACAACACCTGTAGACACAGCACCTGTTGGGACAGCCAGGAAATGTAAAGATGACATTAACGTACCTGGATGATTTTCGCTTTTCCGAGAGTCGACAAAGCGGTTACGAATCCTGGACTAACTTTTAGTTCCTTTGTACCTAAGTTAGCTGACTTAGCTTGGTTGGTATTCCTAACGTTAACGTTACAAGGATGTCCAAAACGAGGAAGCAGCTTTCTTGGTGGAGCAACTTTAGCTCCACCAAGCTAGCTAAATAGCTAGAAATAGCTAATTTACAAAAAGATTGTCGGATCACTAACTGTTGTTTCACCCGAGGGTAACAACCATTTCTTGATATCCCGTTGACTTAAACAAATGAGCCCCTCTGTACACTCCGCTGCAAAGAAGACCAGTTATTTCGAGGAAATTAGTTAGCTAATGTTATCTCCTCTTTCTACAAAATCTCTTCCGGTATACTGCCAGTCGGGGCAAAGATAGACCCTCCCCCAAATGAGAATGGCTCTGAGAATGTATCAATGTATCCTGGCTTAACCCCCCATAGACAGCAAATCAACACTTAGGGTTTACAGTTTTTCTCCATTTGGTTTGGCTCATTGCTTAAAACAGAAATTACATTCTCAAAACACTAAGATAGCCTAATTTGGCAAAACGGCCTTACAGTTCAGCACAACACCAATGCTCACTTGCAAAATCATATCTCTCAAAATGTTTCACTCGTGCTTCAAAACTAAATTCCTTTCCCACATAAAGAGTCAGTGCCACGAAAATGGCAAAGATCCTTATCAATTGCTTTGGCTCATTTATTGAAACAGACCAGCCGTTCTCAACACTCTTGGTGCTTTTGCCAAAATAACCTGAATGGTTCAGCACAACACCATGGTTCACCTGCAAAAGCTCATATCTCGCCAAAAACAATTCACTCGTGTCAAAACAAAAACTAAATTTCTTTCTCATATAAGTCAGTGCCCCCAAAATGCATCGTCCCTTTGACATTGTGTAGGCTAAGCACTGCAAGTCAAAATGTTTAGATGTTTTGTCACCATTGAAATATCTCATAGTCGGGGAGCCAAAGTCTCAAAAGTGGGTTGGACCTGACATTGTCTGCCATACTATTTCTGTTTTTGCTGTTAACTTTGACCCTAAGAAACACTAATTTGAGGGTCTGCTCTGCCGGAAATATCGTGAAAAAAATGTGGCCATTTTAGTCTAGGCCTATCTTTTTTATCAGAAAAATGTGAAAAATGTTTTTTTTTTCCCTCAACTCCTCAGTGGGTTGGGTAGGCTGTCAATAAATGCATTCCAGGTGCACAGAACACATGTGCTGACAACATCCACTGAACAAATAACTATTAAAACACATTTCTACATGATTTTGCATCAATTTAATGCAAAAAAATAGGCGTTTGTCACTTTTTTCCAAAAAAATGTATCTTTACTTCATTGGCAATCAATTATTCCCCCAGGTTATTACTTCAGCCAATATGCCATTCTTTTCATCAAACAGTATACTCATTCCACAGGAAAAAATATAAAAATCCAACGAAAATCAATGGATCTGTGATGTTACACTACTACTGTAGTTGGCGATCAACAGGCTCAGAACCTCCATAGAATTTTAGGCTACTCTCAAAATTCCAAAAGACATCATGGCCTAGGCTTTTTATTACAGTTTTTCTCAGTCGCTTTGGTGCTATTCTCACATCACTATTAACATTTGCACAGCAGTTAGTGCATTTCTCAAAACAATTAGTGCAAACTGCAAAACCTAGTGGATGACCTGCAAAAGCACGTCACTTGCTCAAAATGGATAGTCCATTCCTCAAAAGCACGTATTCATGTCAATGAAACTGTCAGTGTCATCAAAATGAGAAGTCTTGACACCATCGTTTATGAACAAGATAGTCAAATGGCTTTGTCATGTTTTCATTATGACAGTTCTCTCAGTGTTTTCCAATGCAAAAAAGGGCAGAACTCGGTGACACTACCTGAACATGCTCAAGACAGCACTATACAGTACTTGTACAGCCATTTGAAAACTACAGTAAAGTTACAGATTGCTGTAGTTAGGGGAGTAAGTGAGTACAAGACACTGAATATGTACATTTTTACTGTATGCTCTTTGCAATTCTACAGCATTGTGACAGAATTTGATAACTAGTTCAACAATGTTGTATGTAATGACTCAAGCAATGAAATGAAGACTATTAGTTTTATAGGGAACGACTATTCAGTATCCATAAGTATATGGAAGAATATTAGACTCAAAAGTTTTGTACGTGTGTATCACGTTTTGAAACTGTAGAAATTATTTGTAACTGTAAAAATGATCTGTACAAGTAATTGTCAATATCACAAATATGCCCTACACTTACAAATCTATTCTACGGGTACGGATCGGTTTTACAGCTACAAATCATCCTACAGTTAAAAATATTTTACAATTACAAATATATTCTACAATTACACATCAATATTCTACGCACAAAAAGCTGCTCTACAGTTACAAATCTTTTCTACAGGTGTACAGACTTTTGCACCACCTTAGGGACGAGAAGTGTCTCATATGTATTGTGTGTGTGTGTAACAGGATTTGTAACTCTAAAAATGATTTGTGATTTAACAAAAAAATAACACGAACAATTTTAAGTATTACTCATGTCGTTCACTTACAAATATTTTCCACAGGTATTAAATATTCCACAGTTGCTGTCTTTCAATTACGAAACTATTCTGCCATTACAAATCTCTGCTGCTCGCACAAGTATTTTCTACAAGTACACAAATACTTTTGAGACTGTTCTGGCGCTTCCTGTTGAATAGCCAATCTCATTCTCTTAATAAGACTACACATCTTGTTCAACTGTTTCCTCTGTCCACAACATAATTTAACCATTTAAACTATCCACCTATTTAACTGTTCAGTCATTCCAACAATATTAAACCTCATTTACCTAGCAAATCATTTAACCATTTAAACCATCCACCTATTTAACTGTTCAGTCATTCCAACTATATTAAACCTCATCTACCTAGTTCAGTCATTCCAACTATATTAAACATCATCTACCTAGCAAATAATTTAACCTTTTAAACTATCCACTAACTGTTCAGTCATTCCAACTATATTAAATCTCATCTACCTAGTTCAGTCATTCCAACTATATTAAACATCATCTACCTAGTTCAGTCAATCCAACTACATTAAACCTCATCTACCTAGAAAATAATTAAACCTTTTAAACTATCCACCTATTTTACTGTTCAGTCATTCCAACTATATTAAACCTCATCTACCTAGTTCAGTCATTGCAACTATGGAAGTTGGTAGATTTCAGACAGAAAATACGGATTACCTATTGAATGGTGGGTGAATTTCGCCACTTCATTTGTCAGTGAAGATATTCAAGATAGTGAATGGTAGATATTCACATTTAAAAAAGTAAATTTTGACTCCTGCTTAGTGTTTACTAATGATAGCTTGCTAGCCAGCTAGCGATAGGATAGGTAAACAACAACCATATATAGCTAGCCTTTATGGAGTTGGTCGGACAGGACTAAGCTTATATTTCAGTTTGAAACATGAATTCTTACCCTTTTCCTTTCGTTTGAAAAAGCCAAACAGTTTCAATTGTTTTTTGCTGGCCATGTCACGTCTGCTTTATCAACGTACTGCAACCTATGACTCTGCACCACCCAGTGAGTTGACAGCAGTAACGTTAGTTGAGAGCACAGATCCACTGATCTCAGACCAGACCGTGAAGAAGCGACCCTCTGCCGCTCACCCACCCCCAGCCCACCCCCGCCAGTTCTGCTTCTCCTTGTCAGAGTTTAGTGTTCGGGATTCCTTGTTCTAACAGGCTACGAGGGATAGAATGCCCAACGAAATAAAAAAGTTAAATAAAAAATGTTTGGCTACCCGGGCTGAGCTCAATTTACCCCGGGCTGAAGCCCCGGTAAAATTGGCTGGCGACGCCCCTGACTGATCATAAGGTACAAAATAAATAATACAGAAATACTGTGCTGGGCATTGGTAGACACATTCATCTGTCTATGTATCTATTTCTTCTGTGTAAGCAGGTTCTTATGGATCCCCAGTTGCTGCCTCCTTCTGAAGCACAGGTGGGTCATAAAATATATTTTACTGTCTATGAAAATAGGTCGCCGCCCGATGTGAGTTTCAAAAAGCATACCTTTTGAACTTGTTGACGGCAGTATTCTTACTTAAAACAACATCCTCGGATGTGTATGTTTTATATTTTGTAAAAGTTAAAGAGAAATCACTACTATTCTATCTTTAAAAGTCAATTTATTTTCAAACATTTTTGTTGGTTCCTGTCAGTGATAGATCATTATCTATGATAAATTTATCTACACTGGCAGGTTATTAGAGAGGCTGAAAACCAGACTGGAACAGGCTCTTCAAAGGCAGCCTCTGGACCTAGACTATTTATCAATACCCCCTTTAGGAAGCACCATTAATGCTTAATAACTTCCTTTCACCTTCATTATTGTATTTGGGTGAAGGGAGTATAATTCAGATGTTTTTTGTTTTCACAGTGCAGGATTGTATGTTTATGAAGCACATTTGAAAAAAAAATATTGACTGTTACCACATACAGTGGGTCCCATTCAGAAGTGGCCACTTCTTTCGCACTTTCTGTGATTCATGCAGCTGTGTGAAATGTATTAAAACTTATCGCCACAAGGTGGCAGTTTAAGTCCACTGTAGCATTTGTAAACAGGGCAGTGGAGTGCATTCAAAGGCGTTGCAGTGGCAGTGAGATACTGTAAGCAGAACGAAACTGAAGATCACCTCGTTGAAGTCATACAGTAGACTAGGCTAAATCTGCGCACTGTTTTTGTTGCAGATGATTTTGAAAAGAGTGGTTTGACCAGATGAAACGGAGGTTGACGAAGATGAAATGGAAGACTCATGCCGTGTCACAGCCTACCTCAGACAATACGTTGTAAGTGGTATGACAAATATTTCCTAAGATCCCTTAGGAATCTTAGGATCAGAGTGGGGCTGATCAGAGTGATTTGGATTTGATGAGAGATCTGTATACTTGAACCACTCGCAGACTGAAAAATATGTGAAAGTATCCCAATCCGTGAATTGGTGAAACACACTGAGCACACAGTGAGGTGAAGCACTCACTAATCCCGGCAGTGAGCTGCCTGCAACAACAGCGGCGCTCGGGGAACAGTGAGGGGTTAGGTGCCTGCTCAAGGGCACTTCAGCCGTGCCTACCGGCAACCCTCCGGTTACAAGTCCGAAGCGCTAACCAGGCTAGCATTGTATAACAAACAAACTACTACTAAAAGGATTTTCTGATATTGTCTTTTAATTCTTACAGGTTCTTTAGAGACATTGAAAGACCTGGTGGTCTTCTGGACGGGACACCTTCAAAGAAGCTAACGCTGAAATAAAGCAATTATGGTTTTGGCTTGATCTAGTGTTGTTTTCTGCAAGTTCAATGCAGTATAGTCAACAATTTCAGTGTTTCAGACGGTGACCAGAGTTCCAGTTGTTCAATTAATAAACTATGCAATGAGAAACTGTATGCCGATTGCTATTTTTCCTAGTTGTATATTTAACTACAATGTGTGCACCATATGCAGTAGCCAGAAAAGTTGTGATTTTGTTTCTCAGCTGCCACAAGGCACCTACGTGTATCCCCAACTTGCTCTGAGAAACTGGCTCTGGTAAGAATTGATGTCTAAGTTGCTTTGGATAAAAACGTAAGCGTCATGAATAAAATGATTTATTAAAGTTCACATATCCACGCATTAGGGAATAATATTTAAAAATGCAATTTTAAATGTATCAGACAGGACAGGGGAGAAGTCTACAATAATGGTGTTCAAAGACTAGAATACAATAGACCTAAGAAACACATTTTTAAGAACAAATATAGGAGGGAAGGAGATGTATTTTCTATTCAGTGGTAGGCTACATGTTCTCCATGCTGATGTAGAGAATGGTCCAGTGATCCAGTGGAGTGATCTTGAAGGCCCTTGATAAGAGATATTACATCAGTGTTTCTCAAACTTTTTCAGAACAAGGACCACTTAAGCAATAAATAAAAAAACCTCACAGACCACCTAGCTAAACAAAAAAATAGTAGGCCTACTCATTGAACCACCTTGCTTATTGTCAGGATTCATGATTTAAACTGGCGTAGCTTACATAGGCAGTGTTACAGAACTGTTTGGATTTACATAAAAGTTGTTCAACATCGCAAACAAATCATCTAGGCCTATTATATTTTAGCATGCCTGCTCGCGAACCACACTTTGAGAAACACTGGCTTAGGCTACATGAATAGACAAAAACAACAATGCATATTTACATGCACACTGAAACACTATGTAGAAAGAGAGCATTCTGGAAAAGCATGATTGTATTTGTAGTAGTTTATCTGCACAGGTACAGTTGGCAAATTATCAAAGTTAATGAACCATCAGAAATGTAAAACGATGACTGTAATTAACATAGCTTAAGTCGCCCATTTGAAATGTAAATAAATTGATAACTTAACTACCTAGGAACAGCCAGAAAGATAACTGCCGATAGAGAGGGGAAACATTTTGTTAACTACTTGTCCCGTGTATCAGGTACACTGGCTGTATTAACTATCAATGTACCTCAAGAAATATAGGAAATAGCATCGGAGCCCGTTCCCTAGACATTCTCTGCTAGCGTGCTCCAAGCGTAGACTCCAAGTTTGGTTGCACCCACACAACTATGCACGACGACGGCGCTGCTCCTGCTCTGTGATTGAATCTCAGTTCACAAACCATAGTTGGCTAGCCAAACCTGAGGATCGCCATTGGCTATTCAACAGGAAGCGCCAGAACAGTCTCAAAAGTATTTGTGTACTTGTAGAAAATACTTGTGCGAGCAGCAGAGATTTGTATTGGCAGAATAGTTTCGTAATTGAAAGACAGCAACTGTGGAATATTTAATACCTGTGGAATATATTTGTAAGTGAACGACATATGAGTAATACTTAAAATTGTTCGTGTTATTTTTTTGTTAAATCACAAATCATTTTTACAGTTACAAATCCTGTAACACACACACATATGAGACACTTCTCGTCCCTAAGGTGGTGCAAAAGTCTGTACACCTGTAGAAAAGATTTGTAACTGTAGAGCAGCTTTTTGTGCGTAGAATATTGATGTGTAATTGTAGAATATATTTGTAATTGTAAAATATTTTTAACTGTAGGATGATTTGTAGCTGTAAAACCGATCCGTACCCGTAGAATAGATTTGTAAGTGTAGGGCATATTTGTGATATTGACAATTACTTGTACAGATCATTTTTACAGTTACAAATAATTTCTACAGTTTCAAAACGTGATACACACGTACAAAACTTTTGAGTCTAATATTCTTCCATATAAGTATAGTTCATTTTGACTGACATGACATAAGCAAATGATAATGTTAAAAAACAGCAGAGAATTGTATGAAAGCAACTGATACATGTCCAAAAGCATTTGCAATTTGTTCAGAGGAAGGAGAATTTGCTACTATGATGTGCACAAATGACTAAATGTTGTGGAGGTTGATATAATAGTTATGATCATTTTCATTCTGATCTGCAAAAAGCACCAAAGCGACTGAGAAAAACTGTAAATGTCAACATAACCCTGTTCTCCCAATGGAAATGTGTCACACAAGAAATATAATACAGCAAAATGACTTTCATTAATTTATTGCCTCGGATGACAACTATTACAACTTTAATGGAACAAAATAATTTAACATGACCTAATTAACTAGGTGCAGGTCCCTGTTAGGTGGGATAATCAGGAGGGTGGCACATTGCAGATACAGGGACAGACCTTCACCCTCAACACCTGAGGAGACAGCAAACAAGACCGGCAGGGTGAGTTACACAGCAGCTGACACCCCCCCCCCCCCTCTATCTCTCTCTCTCTCTCTCTCTCTCTCTCTCACACGCACGCACGCGCACGCGGCATACTTACGTGCCACTGTCTTCAAGCGCAAGTTCAATCCTTGAACATCTGTTGGGGTCCCTGGTGTAGAGACATGCAATGCCACACTTCACATTGGCTCTTGCACAGGAGCATCCCTGGGCACACATGTTTTTCTTGCAGCGGCAGTATTTTTGTATGTTTGTATGTTTAGTATGTTTGAGTTCAGAAGGTTTTGCCTCTTTCAGCATCATGGTTGCCACCAATTTGCCATTGACAAGTTTTCTCCCAAAATCAGTGGCAGCTGGGTAGGTTGGCTGAACCATGTGTGCCCGCTTACACACAGCCAACTGATGCAGGGCTTGGCGAAGGTGTAATAGGAAGGCATCTTCAGTTGGTGGAAGGCAACGCATGTCTCCTTTGATGCTCACAAACAGATGGGCTCACAGTGCATCTAGAGTACCACTAAAGTCACTCCTGTCATAGAGTGACACCATGTATCGCCGTGCTGCTGTTATAACCTCTCCCTGAATATCCAGGCTTTCCTCAGCGTCACCGTAATGGTAGTAGATGCCATGGCGTTCATTCAACGTTGGGAGCAGCACCTTCCATGAACTGCAAGGAAAGTACCTGAGGCAGCTCCTTGGAATCCTCACAGACAAGTGTGACTGCATCCACTTTGGTGATCGATTTTTTTCGCGATACTTCCGCCAATTATTGGTCCTTAGGGTCAAAGTTAACAGAAAAAAACAGAAATAAAAAGTATGGCAGATGATGTCAGGTCCAACCCATGTTCTTGAGCTTTTGAGACTTTGACTCGCCGACTATCATGTCCACCTCTCAGTCTTAGCACAGTCCTTCATTGACAATTGTTTACTGTACTCATTTTTGTCTAGCTAACAGAATATAATTGTGTATAAAACGGGAAAAGAAAAAAAATAGGATTTTACCGTAGAGTAGAGAAATGAGAAACTGCCTTTTTCATGTGCACAAGTGACACATTGATGCAAAGATTGAACAGGTAGTTTTGAGAATTTCAATTCTGATCTGAGAAATGTACCAAAGCGACTGAGAAAAAAATTGTAAAAAGAAAATGTAGTGCTATATAGTGTAATATAAACACATAAACAAAAAACAAGGACAATTATATGTAGCCTACAGTGCTGTAAAAAAGAGAAATATATACATATATATGATAGGCTATTTATGGTATTCTTGACTAATTTTGACAATTGAACAGACTATTGTGCATGTGATGACTTATACTATGAAATGATGCTGACATGTTTTGGAGAGATAGAGATAGATAGATAGATAGATAGATACTTTATTGATCCCCAGGGGAAATTCAAGGAAACAACCATTAGGCTGAGAATCAACAATCAGTTTCGATCAACAAGATCTATCCACTTGGAAATTGTGCTAAATGTAGGCTACCTGTACTTAATCATTTGCAAAGATGTATTGAGAGACATTGAGACGAGACATTTGCAATTTGATGAAATGAATGAGAAATTAAATTCTGTTGCCAAGTAATTTGGAGGTTTGTCCATGTTGTTTTGAGATTGTAATTTTTGTTTCAAGAAATGAGCCAAACCAATGCAGAAAAACTGCAGCTTTATTTGATTTAATAAGCCATCGTCCCACCCAGGACGTTCAAAATCCATAATTACACGTTCAATAACAAAACATTTTGCCACGATTTCTGGTGTTCCAGTTTAGCTGGTGAGCAGGTTAACTGATATTTGCATAAAATTAGAAGTAAAAGACCCTGCCTACTTCTTAACTCAAGCTTAAGCTTTGTTCTAGAGTGCCAGCAATCTAGACCATTGTTGATGATTTTTGTACAGCCACAGCATATTCTGTGTTATAGCTATGAACACAAAAGGTGAGGCTTTAAGCTCTCAGTGGGTGCAAACCGTGTATTTCTACACGCCTCTGTTCCTGAGAAATCCCAAGCTAAACAATGGCTAGTTTTCATCAAAATCGCTGTTTTTTTTCTAGAAATGGAGATATAATTTTCATGAAATATTAAGTGTTGCCTGTAAACTTTCCGGGAAGGGATCAGCGAGACGTGACTAGACAGCCACCTAGTGATAGACCCACGAAAATGGCCTGGTTTTGAGATGATGTGCATGCGTCACTGATTCGACCCAAAGCGGCAACCGAGTTATGATAAAATGTCCAGATAAAATGTCCAGATGCGTTTTCATGAGTTTTCGCTCGTCACATATTTCATTTCCATTCATCACAGAGTTCCCAAAATCACATATAAGGTGTGTTAGAGTGTCTAGTTTCGTAATGGCACTCAACGCATGGCACTCAATGAGTTAAGAGCGTTCTACTCTGCCCCCACACAAATACGACACATACTGTATTGGAAAAAAAATAAAACAAAACAACCAGAGACCCAGCTGGGATTCCATCCTTGGATGTCATAGACAAAAGAGGTGAGAATTTTGCTACACATTCCATACCACTAGACCACGTACTGCTAAAATGATTCCTTGATTTCTATTGGACTTTTAGTCTAAGTTAACACAGGTTAACATAGCCTACGTATGTGAAAAATATACGCCCATGTTAACTGGTGATATCACAATTTAACATGCATATGTGTAACTTGCGTTGTGTTTGGTAGTTCTGACTGATGACAGAGACGGTGGTCGGTGAAGCAGCTTTATTTATCTGCATGGGTCAGGATATAAAAAGTGAGGGAAGACAAAGAGATCTGGTCCGCCTGCAGCAGTTAACTTCCCTTCTGCTGGGATACATTACTTTTGCTATAGGCCTATTTCCAATGACTATATTATAAAAGTATGAGGTGTGTCAATAAAATAATAAAAATAAATTCCAAAAGGGAATAATGTGCCATAAAAACATGAGTATGAATGTGTAAATGTATGTATATAAGTAAACTACTTATTAGGGGTTTGCACGGACGTCATGTTCTGGGAGGTAACCCAGCTGCATGGCCATGTTGGAGGCACTCGGCGTAAAGAACTGAATTACAATGAAGTAGTATGCACTTTGGATACCTTAAGTCAGTGGTTCTTAAGTGGTCTGGCTTTGGGACCCACAATTTCCCATGTTCATAAAGTCGCGACCCAGATATATATTTTTAGCGTTCAAACCAATGGATATGGTGAGCTACATGGTAAGACAAGCGAAGTGCCTGTAGGCCTACTTGTTTGGAACATGCAGATGTTTGGCATTAGCCTATTTGTGAAGTCTTCAACTCTTGATGTCACCTTTCAAAGTACTCAACAGGTATGACTTTGACAGGGGTGCCTTGTTTCCATGTGGCATTTTAGTTTTGATGGTTTCATGCTCTCATGTGTCAGCCATCTACTGCACACCACACAATGGGGTGTCTGTCCTATTTTGTCCTCAGTGTAAGTGAATCCATATCCGAGCCTACTGTAGGGTACTTCAAATATTCAGAGTAGCAGCCTACTTGCGTATACCACTAAAATTACATTACATTACATTACATTACATTTGGCTGACGCATTTTTAACCAAAGCGACTAACAACATGGTAAACAGTTTAAGTTTTAGAGCAATTCTCAACAATATTAGGACAATTTAAAAAACATAAGAATAAGTACAGTAAGAATAAGTGCATCAGTGAGTGCTGTTTTTAACAGTTACGTGTCCGTTTAAGACGGCTGGTGAGTGCTAGGATCAGCAAGACTTGTTGTAAGTGTTGCTATGAGAGGAGATGTTCTCTAAAGAGCTGGGTCTTCAGGAGTTTTTTGAAAATGGAGAGGGATGTCCCTGCCCTTGTAGGAACTGGCAGTGTGTTCCACCAACGAGGAACAACAGATGAGAAAAGTTTGGATTGGCCTGAGCGTACCGGAGGTAGAGCCAATGTAGCTGGATGAGTAGCGGGGTAACATGTGCCCTCTTGGGTTGGTGGTAGACCAGGCGCGCCGCCGCGTTCTGGATCATCTGAAGTGGTTTCACTGCGCAGGCTGGGAGTCCTGTCAGGAGGGCGTTGCAGTAGTCGAGTCGTGAGATGACTATTGCCTGTGGTCCCCTGTGGTGAGATGATGAGGTGCAGATAGCTGACCAAGCCATGATACGTTAAACGAGCGTCCTGTGAGGTAGGATTCAAACCAGGAGAGAGCAGAACCGGAGATTCCCATGTTAGCAAGTATAGAGAGAAGGATGCGGTGATTAACCATGTCAAAGGCAGCCGATAAGTCAAGCAGAATGAGTACTGATGACCGAGCGGTCGCCCTGGCTTCTTTTAAGGCTTCTGTTACAGACAGCAGAGCCGTTTCGGTAGAGTGGCCGCTTTTGAACCCAGACTGATTTGGATCCAGAAGGTTGTTCTGTGAAAGGAAGTCAGAGACCTGTTTGGAGACTGCTCGTTCAATGCCTTTGGATAGGAAAGGCAGGAGTGAGACAGGGCGGTAGTTCTCGACTTGAGCAGGGTTGAGAGAAGCTTTCTTAAGTAACGGTGTTACCCGGGCCATTTTGAACGCTGTTGGAAATGTGCCGGAGGTTAGCGAGGCATTGATCACGTGTGTGATTGCTGGTGCGATGGTCGGGCTGATGGACTGAAGTAGGCTCGTAGGTATAGGGTCCAGCGAGCATGTGGTAGGACGGCTGCATGTCAGGAGTCTAGATACTTCATTCGTCCATTAAGGGCGAAAAGTGTCCAGCGTTGCACACTCAGCTTTTTGACCGTTATGAGTGCACCATCCGGGAACTTGCAGCGCCCTTCGTGTCGTTGGAATTGTCAGTGTGAACACCCTCATGCACTCAAATTAGGTATTGTAAGTGCAGAAGTACGCGATTTGAGACAGAGTCTCGATGTCGCCTTGACTACTGCTGTTCATTGGAACGAATGCGTCAATCGAGACGCCATCTTGCTTCAGTGATCCACTCCTCTATAATGCATTAGCGTCAATCTGGGCAAAGATCTAGCGATCACCATAAATCGTCAAAATCTCAAGCAATTATCTAGTTTTTTGGGTTGTTCCAACTGACAGGCATGTATTTATGGTTGAGTCTAGAGAAAACTAAGCTTAAGACGATAATAGATACATTTTACCGTCTAGCCCCATAGACTCCCATTCATTCTGCACTAGCTAGCGGCGGCCCCTAGAGGAAAAATGAGTAAACTGCAACCAGGTTCGATACAATGAAAGTAAACAGGCTCTTCGTAGACAGGCTCTGGTTGAGGCCACATACCCCTCGTCTCGTTTACTCATGTAAGTTGTAATCTCACCAGAAGTTGCTGTAGATCTGTAGAACATTTACCTCTGCTACTACATAGGCTACGCCAGTCGTTACTTTTATAATCATGGGTCAGTGCCATGATGTAGCTGAATTCATAAATGACAAAGCCATGAGAAAGGTGATTTTCTTACGTTTCAACAACAAAGAAGCCGATCTGTCATCATTGTGAGAAGTTCCCAAATTTGTCGCTAATCGCTAAAAAGGTTTTCTATCGCTGGGGATGGCCAAACGTCGCTAAATAGGTAACGCTGACAATACATGAGAACTAGTTTAGCGCTTCAGATCCCTGTACCAAGATGGCGGCGGTGTTGACGCATGCTGAGAAGCAGAAGGCGACATCTAGTGTAGCCTATATATCTATGACAGCACAGCAGTAAACAAACGAGCAAGCAAGCAAGCGGCAGGCGAGTTAGTAGCTTCAGTGTTCTCCGGCCTAGCCTAGCCAAGCAGTCATCCGCACGGCAACCCACAAATGTTACAATCGCTCGGTACCTTCCCGTAAGTCCTCCACAGATCGTAGGCTACTCAGCTCTCCACCCGATCACCAGCAGCGATGTAATAGCTCAGCTGAAACAAAGGAGACTTTTGCAGTACGGAGCAAACTACCACTGCTGATACACGTTATGTTGTTCGAGGCAAAAAAGGAGCTACTCACATTGCCGGGTGCAGACCAAATCTGCCACCCGGAATATAGCTTTTGCGTGGATGCAGAAATCCTGGAACTGCTTTGCTGCGTGTCCGGCTGGGTAGGCCACCTCTGGCTCGGCCGCTGTGTCTTTTGCAGTTCTCCGCCTGACTTAATGCCTGCTCTGTGCCTGTCGATCCTGCACATATAGGGAGAAAACTCCCACACACCTGTTCCCCCTCATTAAATTAAGCAGCCCCCTTCCTATAGGTTCGATTGTGAGTCTTTGGGTCTTTGTTAATTGTCAGTTTGATTTGGGACAGCCGTGACGGGAATATCAAAAGTCCACACGTGAAGCAAAACAAAACACAGCACACAGGACACAAATAAATGCATTAAAACACTACAAACGTGAAACATGATACTTTGCACACTGTGACAAATGCATCACATTGCTTCAGCGACGTCTAGTCCATTGTGCTACGGGAGCGCTGTTTAATGTAGTGCTCGGTGTTCTATCCATTATGACAGTCTTGTGACGCTGGCCGTAGCGTGCGTCGGTCAAAGGCCCTCTTTCTCGTAAAAAATGATTTTTATTTCTCCGGCTGTTGCAATTGATATCAGTGGTTAATATGAGTGCCCTCAGTAAACAGCACAACAGACAGACAGCAAACAGTTAGAAACAGTCACGCAATTGGCTTCTTAAGAGATCGCGAGATCGCGCGCCCTCGCGATTGCACTGACTAGGCTACCGGACATCGGTAAAATTAACGGGAGACGGCGTGACAGTGGTGGTCACGTCATGAAGCAGGATTAGAACCTGCGACGCAGGCACAATGCTTCAAGTGCTTTGCACAGAGACGTCTGATCCGTTGTGCTACGGGAGCGCTGTTTAATGTAGTGCTCAGTGTTCTATCCATTATGACAGTCTCAGCTGCGTTCCGTCAACGCATGCCAGTGGGTGTTCCCGACGGTAGCTATGCAAATGACTTGAAGTAAAACCGTAATGTGATTGGTTGGTGCCGTCCGTAGATTGGCTTGATTGGCCGGTGCCGTCTGTCGGTGCAGCAACAGCTGAACTCCTGAACGCGAGCAGCGGGAGAAACGCGACGCGACGGACCCACAATTCAGTTCGGCAACGGATCACGTGAGCCCATTTAAAGTGAATGGGATGCGTCTCCAGCAACGCGATGCACGCAGCTGTGTGTGGGAGCCGTAAGCCAAAGGCTCTCCTTCTCGTAAAAAATGATTGTTATTTCTCTGGCTGTTGAAATTGATCAGTGTTAAAATTCAAAAGTGTAATCAGTGTTAAAATTCGCCGCAATGTAGATTTATTAACGCACCCGAGATCTACATCTCCATTTAAACCAAATGTTTTAGAGCGCACGTTGAGAGTGGTGCGTGTTTAGGGTGTGAGAGGGGAGTCGATGTGCTTTGATTCCAGCTTGGTAGTTGTAGTCTATGCGATTAAAAAACACGTGTGTGTGAAGTATCCAAACAATGATAACGCTTGCATTATACCGCCGTAATGCTATCCGGCAAAAGACTCTTTGGACGCCGCTATTTATGGATTTCCGGCTCCCATTGACTTACATTGAACACATGTAAACAAAACGTCAATTATGTGCTCAAACTAACGCCGCTGACTTATGAAAACCACCATTCCACTTTGATACGAAACTACATAATTGTACAACATTTATACAACAAAAATCACAGAATTTGGATCAAGTAATGTGGAGAAATCTTATGCAAAGTGTCAACCCCTAACAATGTGCCCATTGCCCAAATTTATGGTCGACTAATGTCAAATGTCAGAGTAATGACATTGAAAAAGGTACCTTAATGATACACTTTAATTTATAAAGGTACGAAGTATAAAAAGAAAAACACAATTTATCAGATGGATTACCCAAATAATTTGTAACAAAGTACAACATTTATTCGAGGGCACATCTATTCCCAGAACTATAATGGGTGTTAAATATTCCACAACCACTAGATGGCAGCATGACACAGCACATAAAGTACACCTACGTGTCTCTGCGACTTGAAGGATGGCGTGGTTGAATATCCACTTCTCCTGCACTTCGGGTTTAATAGCGGGTGAATTGTATGACCACCAGATGACGCCATTTCACAGCACCTCGGGCCTAATAGCTGCTGTAACTTCGTTTAAGTAATAAGCCTCGAGGAGCCGACGGTTACACTTGTTTTAGGGGCGTTGTTAGCCACGCTGCGCAAGCCTGGTAGGCTACAGGAAAAGCCCATAGGCTACAGTCGCGTGTGTTTGTGGTGATTTATTCCATGTATTAACAAAATAATAATGTAACATTAAAGAAATAGCCTACATAGATAAAAAAAAAAACTAAATAATTACACCAAAAAAGTAAAGAAGCTTTATCATATAAGCTTACTGAAAATCAAATATAGGCCTAGCCTACAATTGTGTTCCACAGACAATATGTCCTACAGATAATAACAACAGTAAGAACATAGGCTAACCTAAGTCATGACGACACGAGGGCTTAAGTCTCATGTTGGCCTATGACTACGTAGCCTAGGCTACCAAGCACGTCTGTGTCTGCGACAGTGAAATAGCTCCAATATTAATTGTGTCACCAATAAATATATGCTAACATGAATCTCATCAGTCACCTATAGATAAGGGTTAGGCTATAACATATGTAGGCTATAATGTAAAAATAGGATCATATCATATAATGTTGACTTATTAAGATGGGGGAGAGAGCTGGACATATTACACTGAACTAACTGTTCATTGTTGAAAATCAATCAAAAGTTTGTAGTTGATCCGGATGTCATTGGTCGCAAGGACTGTTAAAGGAACACGCCACCCAATGTCAGTAGTAATATATGTTCTTACCTTAACTTTCACGAGTTGAGTCATACCTCTCCCGTGTCCGTACGTGCACTCAAACGCTCTGGTGCGCGGCTGGACTGTGTTAGCATGTTGCTATGCTAGCGGGCTTTGACGGCAACTAAGCGTAGAAGTAATCAAAAACATCCACGTTTTACCGACTTAAATACAGTTGCACGAGTAGTTGATAGAAATGCTACGGCCACGCAACGTGAAACGTGCCGATTTTCCAAGCGAATAAACCGGAGAACTACAATGTGTGGCGCAATAGCACTTGGGAGTACTTCGACCTAGCGTAGTAGTATTGTTAACACCTAATTGTAGATCCTATCCACCACAGAGTTTAGAATCCATGCTGGATCGACCCTCAGCCTCTCCCTCCCCTCTGAGCGAGAGAGAGGCACACACACTAGAGATGCGCTGATGGGCTATTATTTCAACCATAACTGCATAGCAAAACTTATCATCCATCAGCCATCCATCAACACCAAAGTTTTTTGACCAATTTTCGAAACGGCACCCGCCCACCATCCGCTGGTTGTTTTAATGTAGGCTATATGGGTGATGCAGCGCTGCTGACGTGAGGCTAGAAAGCCCTTGCCTGTTCTAGGAAGACTGATCCAATGCAGCAAATATATTAAAAGGCTTAAGTCGTACATTGGCTATGTTGTAGCCTATCCCCAGAATATCAGCAGCAAACTCAGTCTCTGTCTCGCAAAACAGTCTCCAAATAAAACGCACATCGGCCTGTTGCCTTTTCTGCCAGCTTGTGAAAATATATCGTCCAAAATGCTTGATTGCATTGCATTCTCCACATTTTTAGCTACATTTTCATGTACCACATCAGCATTTTTGTTCAGTGAATCTTTTGTAAATTGCTTTACAATTACCGTCGGGCCTATAGGCCTATTGCCTGGCTTGCCTCAGCTTCGGTCACGTCCTTTTACAATTTTATCATTGTAATAAAAAACGCAATTTGCCACATAATTTCAACATGCTCCTGGCCTACTAATTACTGCCTATTGTACTTTATTTTTTGCAAAAAGAAAGAAATCCTTGATAAAATAACAAGTCATTCACATTATAGGCTACTTTACACACTGTTATGTCAGGGTGACTGAAAGCCTGTTCTGAAGACTCCCATTCATTTTGACTGCATGAGCGCGTCTTTTTCAGACAGACAGCGCAATTCATTTTAAAGCAATTTACAAAAGATTCACTGAACAAAAATGCTGATGTGGTACATGAAAATGTAGCTAAAAATGTGGAGAATGCAATGCAATCAAGCATTTTGGACGATATATTGTCACAAGCTGGCAGTATAGGCAACAGGCCGATGTGCGTTTTATTTGGAGACTGTTTTGCGAGACAGAGACTGAGTTTGCTGCTGATATTCTGGGGATAGGCTACAACATAGCCAATGTACGACTTTAGCCTTTTAATATATTTGCCGCATTGGATCAGTCTTCCTAGAACAGGCAAGGGCTTTCTAGCCTCACGTCAGCAGCGCTGCATCACCCCCTACATTAAAACAACCAGCGGATGGTGGGCGGGTGCCGTTTCGAAGATTGGTCAAAAAACTTTGGTGTTGATGGATGGCTGATGGATGATTTTTTTTTGCTATGCAGTTTTGCTATGCAGTTATGGTTGAAATAATAGCCCATCAGCGCATCTCTAGTGTGTGTGCCTCTCTCTCGCTCAGAGGGGAGGGAGAGGCTGAGGGTCGATCCAGCATGGATTCTAAACTCTGTGGTGGATAGGATCTACAATTAGGTGTTAACAATACTACTACGCTAGGTCGAAGTACTCCCAAGTGCTATTGCGCCACACATTGTAGTTCTCCGGTTTATTCGCTTGGAAAATCGCCACGTTTCATGTTGCGTGGCCGTAGCATTTCTATCAACTACTCGTGCAACTGTATTTAAGTCGGTAAAACGTGGATGTTTTTGATTACTTCTACGCTTAGTTGCCGTCAAAGCCCGCTAGCATAGCAACATGCTAACACAGTCCAGCCGCGCACCAGAGCGTTTGAGTGCACGTACGGACACGGGAGAGGTATGACTCAACTCGTGAAAGTTAAGGTAAGAACATATATTACTACTGACATTGGGTGGCGTGTTCCTTTAATGGGTGTATCCACAATTGGGACCTTGTTACAAGTTGGTCTTTCAGCTGCTAATGCAATCAGTGGCCGTCAGAAAACATGTTAGACAACTGAGGAATGAGATGCCACACATAAAATGTACAGTCAAACAGAACCCACAAACATCAATGGGAATCAACCAAACACTGCAGGGAACCATGTTATTGTCAATCAGCACTCTGCCACGCTAAATCAGACCCTGCTTATGTTTGTGCAGAGCAGAACAGATATTTGTAGATATGATGCAGGACCTGTTAAGAGAGATTGGCAGCTCAGTCTCCCTCATATTAGTCCCTACGGTGAACGATGTAGTAGCATAGTGCTGCTGCTTCTGATGTGCAAGACAAGACAGGGTATATATTCATAATGTGACAGGCAGCATGTATTTATCATTATGTTACAACCTCTGCACAACTACTATTGATGTTAGAAGAACAAAACAATACATCTTCAAATGTTCATTGCTTATTACATGTGTTATAAAAACAAAATCCTTGTCTGCTTTCTGTGTTTTTGCATGCACCTGTCTACAGGGGTGTAAAGACATATTTGTTCACCATGCACTTAGGCTGTTCTCAGTCATTGTTTGTATGTTATAGTATTTGTTGATTTCCATTTATTGCCCATTGATATTGCATTCACATTATTGTTTATTATTGCTATTCTCCTTATTAATGTAGTGTCACCAACATTTAAAATAATATCAACTGACATTGTTATTCATAGCCATATTTATTCTGCTCTTATAAGGTAATACAGTGCACATATTTATATTTCATTTATACTACTCTAAACCACCTTCTGAAAATCAACTGTATAGTACTGTTTCACTGCACCATATTTCTTGACCTGTCTCACCACCTGCCTATACTGTAGGCTACTTACACCACCTTACTTACAACACTTTGAAGAGCCAAAAACAAAGCTCAGCACACCTGTTCTGTGCATCAGCAAAGTTGGAGGGTTAATTTATGAACCATCACTTCTAGCTGAAACATCACTTCTAGTAGGCTACATGTGACGTGTAGGCTAGAATAGAAGTCTTTATTGTCCACTACTGGGGAAATTCATAGGCAACACTTTATTTTAATGTGTCGCTGTTACAGTGTACCTACATGTACCTAATTAGGTACAGTGGTACAACCTGTGTAATAACATGTACTATCAGGTACTGTACTATCATTGTACTTGCATTATGTATTTGTGAGTACCTACATAGGCTATAGTTGTTACATTGTAATACTGAGTGCTTTTACCAAACTTTGCCAATTTGCCTACATTTTCATCAGAGGCAAAGAGCTGACCTGAGACCTGCTGGATGGGGTAAATCTGGTCATGATAGATTTGATATACAAGCCATTCTTAGCTCCAGTCAAGGCCTCATTGTCTTCAGTGTACATGTAACAGCTGTGCTGCTACAACTTTGTTACTCTTTGATACAGTGGAATAAACCTATTAAGTGTACCAGTTAATTACTTACATGCACATATGACATGTATGTTGTGTCTTCGATGTCTTGGAACAGGTCTATTAATTCACATGTACTGTGTGGTGTAACAGCAGACACGTTTCAACACATCAATTACAGGATGCATGACATCATTGACAGGATGTATATAATATGTACATGTATATGTACAAGTACTTAACTGGTACACTTTATTTGAATGGGTTCATTCCACTGTATCAAAAGAGTAATAAATAACACAGTTGATACATGTACTACAGTATGTAGGGTAATGGCAGACATGTTCCAAGACACCAATGACAAAACATGTAATTGTAAGTGGGCAATTCCACGGAAAATGTACTTTTTGTCACATCCATAACGCCAGTGAAATGCCTTGGCATTTGTATGATGTGAAAGTTACTATGCATTTTTCTCATGTACATTCTTCAGCCAGAAATAGCAAATGCTCAAATTTCATGTAATCATTCACATCATACCATACCATCACATTTTATTGGCGTTATGGATGTTAGAAAAAACGTAATTTTCCATGGAATTGCCCAAGTACTTAGTACTTATGCCACTGTATCAAAGAGCAATAAGTGTGTACCAACACAGTTGATGTAGTGAATTAGTAGACCTGTTCCAAGACATCGAAGACACAACATACATGTCATATGTACATGTAAGTAATTAACTGGTACACTTAATAGGTTTATTCCACTGTATCAAAGAGTAACAAGGTTGTAGCAGCACAGCTGTTACAAGGATACAAGGAAGTTTATTGTCACATGCATATAGTTACTGGAAGTAAGAAATGCAGTGAAATTATGTCTGGTGTCAGCCTATTTGTGCATTTATGGGGGGGGGGGGGGGGGGGAGTGCAGTAGAAGAGGGGTTTAGTAGATTAAGTGGCAAGTGCTGCATAAGAAAGGTGGGGGAGGATTGGGATTGGGGGGGGGCACCAACAAGGAGCACCCAAGAGCAAAAAAACATGTACACTGAAGACAATGAGGCCTTGACTGGAGCTAAGAATGGCTTGTATATCAAATCTATCATGACCAGATGTACCCCATCCAGCAGGTCTCAGGTCAGCTCTTTGCCTCTGATGAAAATGTAGGCCAATTGGCAAAGTTTTGTAAAAGCACTCAGTATTACAATGTAACAACTAAGCTTATATGTAGGTACCCGCAAATACATAATGCAAGTACAATGATAGTATATGTTGTTACACAGGTTATACCACCATACCTAATTAGATAGGTACACTGTGACACATTAAAATAAAGTGTTAGCTATATATATATATATATATACATACACACACACACACATTACATACATACACATATAAATGTAGCATGACAAGTGTGTTTACATACAGCAAAAACTTCTGTATTGCCCTCTCTCTCTGTATATATATATATATATATATATATATATATATATATATATACATACATACACATATAAATGTAGCGTGACAAGTGTGTTTACATGCAGCACTAACTGTTTACAAGCAATAACTTCAGTTCAGTAAAACTGACTGACGACCTGTTCTGTATTGCTCTCTCTCTCTCTCTCTTTCTCTCTCTCTCTCTCTGTATATATATATATATATATATATATGCACACACACACACATTACATACATACACATATAAATGTAGCGTGACAAGTGTGTTTACATATATCTCTGTATATATATATATATATATATATATCACTGATTCTTGAGATAAGGGACAAAACATGTCTCCCATCAAAATGTTGCAATTTCCTTTAAAAAACAATAAATTATTTCATTTAAAAAGGCTTTAAAAGTTGGATATGAAAGAATTGTGTATGTTTAGACTTTTTGTTTTGGCTATATTTATATTATTTCATAGTAATTTCATAAAATACCGGCACTGTACTACTATGAAAGCCCATGCAAATGAACTCGTCCTCCGCAGAGGTTACAGTATCAAACTGCAAAAATAAAGTGTTTTAAAATGCTCCAAATGCACAAATATGATTATGAGGTTAATTGGGTGGCTTAATAAAATATCACAAAATACTTAACGTGAACATTGCATTATTTTATACATTAACAACAGCCTTTCAAAATCTGTCCTCAATTCATGTCAACTCCGTCAGATATTTTTCAAATTCGAAATAAATCAGGCATATTTTGGTCATCTTTAACCCCTTAGGACCCCCTTTGACTTCTTTCTGTTGATGGATGCAGCAGTCCAACACATGGTCTCATAAGTGTTTTTAAAAAAATAAATATTCAGTGTTGAAAGTTGAAATCCCTGTGGTCACAGCTTTTATGTGTCAACACTGTCTTCAAAGTAGAGCTGAATTCAATCAAGAAGTTTGAAATAAAAGTTGGTATTTTGGTTTAGTTTAGTGGCAGCTGGCAACTGAGGAAAATCAAAATGGCTACCATCTACTACACATGATTAAGTTAAAAAAAACATGTTGTTTTGTCAACTCCGTCAGACGTCAACTCTGTCAGATATTTTGTCTGACGGTGTTGACATGTAAGCTGACGGAGTGGAAAAGTGCTCCCAAATACTCATTAAGTAATGTATTACAACTACATAACATGACAATATGATCGTAGTATGCATGTTGATTGACTTAAAACATCTTAATATACCCAAATGCCAAATAACTTATAATAATAACTCATAAAAGTATTGTTTTTATCTGTAATCTAGGCAGAAGCAAAAACAAAGAAACAGTACCAGAGAAAAGGGAGAGAAATAATTAACAGTGACCCAGAAAGCAGAAGGGACAGTTAGAAAGTAAACAGCAGTTAGAAAAGGAGAGACAGAAATGGAAGGACTGGGTCCAAAACAAAAAAGTAAAACAAGTAGGAGAATTAGGACCCAGAGCAAAAAGGCACCGCAATAAGTATTGGAGGAAAGCAAAGAAAAGGTCCAGAGCTATGCAGAATAGATGGCTAAATGAAATAGACACCCCACCAGAATGTCCTCTGGACCAGGCTGTTGAGGAGCCTACTTCAACCCAGCGTGCCCTTGCAGCTGAGAGAGAAAGAAAAACCAGGAAAAGACACGCAAGGGAGATAAAAGCATTGAAAGAAAATAAATTAACAAAAGAGCAACACAAACTAAGCAGGAATGGCGGAAAAAGAAGGCTCAAATAGAAAAGTCAAATGTCAAACTAAAAGATAAAATGATTGTAGATTCTCCATGAACAGAAACAGAGAGCATGATAACGGGAAGCCAACATCGGAACTCCAACATTAGGAGATATCTTCTTTTCCACAAGAGCTGAGAAGGAATTATACAACTCATGTGGCACAGAAACGAGCCGTTGAAAAATCAGGTCACAGACAACTGGCATTACACTGCAAAAACTGCTTATCTAATAAAATCTAACTAAGATTATTAATCTTATATCAAGATAAAAAAATTGTTTGTATTGTTTTCAGTATAAAGAGACTTACCAGCGCTTTCTCATGAAATCATTTGACTTAATTTAAGAAAAGTTTGACTTATTTTAAGACATCTCATCATGAAAACAAGCAGATTTGCCAGTGCATTGAGCAAATTTGTCCTAAAAACAAGCCAATTTGTCTGCCAGTGCGTTAAGTAAATTTGTCTTGATAAGACTCCTTAAATTAAGTCAAAATGACCTTTCAAGGCGTAAGTCTTTTCATACTAGAAACAATACCAAATAGATTTTTTTGATGTTATTATAAGATTAGATTTCATTTTTTGCAGTGTATCAGGCAAGATTCTAAAGAAGTATCGGCTTCTCCATAGGCTTCGCCAGTTTGGTGTTAGCTACAGACAACTATCATGCTCTTGCAGTGCTATTGAATTGCCAATGCTTTCCCCCAGCTACTCTTTGTATAAGAGACTGCTCAGAGGAGCAGCAGACTGATGCAAGGGCCAGGAAGAGCCATCCATGTTGATAGAGGAGATGGAAGACGAGTTGGGAGAAGCAGGGGATTCGGTCGATGAAATGTAAGATTTGGTGGATGAAATGGAAGAGGAGCCATTGAAAGATCCTGGGGGTGCTACTGTTGATATAATTATCAACAGTATTGAGACAGGGGATTGGCTGGCAGTGGTGTATGATGATCACTGGTGGTTAGAAAGTCCATTGATGTAGATATAGAACACCAAGATGTGAAAGTTGAGTTTTTGCATCGTCGTGGTCCTACTGCCAATTTTCACCCTAAATATGGGAGGAGGGTAACCTAGAAATCTAGATGTACCCTAGCAGCAGCAAATGTAATTTGCAGCCAGGGTAGTCTAGCAACTCTCTGTTGGCTTGTGAGCTGGAAAAATCAAACTTTGATCAGGCCAATCATATTGTGTGTAGAGTCGGTGGGCGGGCTTAACATAATGATGACAGAGTTGCGACGGTTCCACGTGAATTCCCTGCTACTTGAAAACAAAAAAGATGGATGCTGTTGCTGGAAAACAGCGGTCTTTGAATCACGACTGGAGTTAAGTTTGATCAACTAGCCAACTAGCTCCACTGGTAGGAAAGCGCATGGGACTCATGAGATGTAGGCAGTGTTGGGAAGGATACTTTCAAAAAGTATTCTGTTACAGAATACAGAATACATGCCCAAAAATGTATTTTGTAACATATTCAATCTGAGTAACGTATTCTGACTTGGATTACTTCTACATTGATTTGCAATGCAGCCATCAAATCCTGCTTACTAAACAGGCCTATTCTGGTGTGTTCTTCTGTTCCAAATGGCTAAACCCTGCTGAAAAAAACAGCTAGAAACCAGCTTATGCTGGTAGCTGGTTTTAGCTGGTCTTTG